>NW_027362767.1:229046471-229660077 GCF_046119375.1 Phyllobates terribilis
TGTCAGACATCCAGTTCCACTCCTGAGGTCTTATGTGTGGAGTCTGACCTGAATATCGACGGCCTTGTTGCAGCTGGTACTCCACAACTGCTCTCTTCTGCTCACAAATCCTTTGCAACATGTGGAGGGTAGAGTTTCAATGTGTGGGGACATCACACACCAGTCGGTGTGACGGAAGCTGCAAACGCTGCTGCAACACAGCAAGGGTGGCGGAAGTGGTAGCCGACTTGCGAAAATGAGCTGACAGGCGGAGTACTTTGACGAGCAGATCTGGCAACTCGGGGTACGATTTAAGAAACCGCTGAACCATGAGGTTAAGCACATGAGCCAGGCATGGTACGTGTGTGATCTCGCCTCGCCTCAGAGCCGCCACCAGGTTACTGCCATTGTCACACACGACCATGCCTGGATGTAGGTTCAGCGGTCTCAGCCACAGATCTGCCTGCTCTTTCACAGCTGTCCACAACTCACAAGCAGTGTGAGGTTTGTCACCTAAGCTTATGAGTTTCAGCTCAGCCTGTTGCCGCTTGGCTGAGGCAGTACTGCAGTGCTTCCAGCTTGTAACTGATGTGGTGAGATGGAGGCTGAACATGAGGAGGAGGAGGAGGAGGATGCACAGGAGCTGTACACTTTGGGGGCAACTCTGACTGACATAGGGCCCACAATCCTCGGTGTGGGGAGGATGTGTTCCGTCCCAAGGTCCGACTGGGTCCCGGCTTCCACTATGTTTACCCAGTGTGCCGCCAGGGAGATGTACCGTCCCTGGCCACAAGTACTTGTCCACATGTCCGTTGTCAGGTGGACTCTCCCAGTAACTGCGTTGTTGAGGGCACGGCAGATGTTTTGGGACACGTGCTTGTGTAGTGCGGGGATTGCAAACCGGGCAAAATAGTGTCGGCTGGGGACCGAGTACCGAGGGACGGCCACCGCCATAAGGTTGCGGAAGAATTCCGTCTCCACCAGCCTAAAAGGCAGCATTTCCAATGCAAGCAGTCGTGAAATGTGCGAATTTAGGACTGTGGCCTGTGGGGCTTTGGCTGCGAATTTCCACTTTCATTCAAAGGTCTGGGATATGGACAATTGAACGCTGCAGTGGGACTTGGTCGTGGACGTTGATGCTGTTTCTTGAGAAACTGCCATAACAAGTGAAGACTGAGAGGAGGGGTCATCTTTGCATGCAGTATGGACAGGGGATTGCCTTGCACGCACAACAGGGGGTTCTATTGCATGCACAACAGCGGAAAAAGCAGTGGTGACACCCGCTGACACTGGTCGTGGACCCTGGGGTTCATCACACAAAGTCGGGGGCTTTGCTGCCATGTGCCTGATCATGCTGGTGGTGGTCAGGCTGGTAGTTTTGTCACCCCTGCTGATGCTGGCATGGCAGGTGGTACAAATGGCCTTTTTGGGGTTATCAACAGAGTCTTTAAAAAAATTCCAGACTCTGGAAGACCTACAGGTTGTATTGGCAACGTCCCTCGTGTTGGTGATACGGGGAACTGTTGCCTGCCTTCTGTCTGCGGCCACCACACTGCTTCTTCCTGCCTGTTGGGGTACTCTGCCTCCCTCACCCTGTGTGCTGCTGGCCTCGCTTTGCATGTCCTCCTGCCACGTTGGGTCAGTTACTAGATCATCCACCACCTCCTCCTCTTCCACTTGCGCACCACGATCCTCCTCCTCCCTTCCTGGCAATTGTGTCTCGCCATCGTCCACCTCTTGTGACAAACTGCCAGCGTCGACTTCCTGTGGCCGTGGCTGTTCAAATATTTGGGCATCGCTACATGGGATCTCCTCTTCCACCACTTCAAGCGGAGCAGGAGAGGGGCACAAATATGGAAATGGACCAGTGAACAGCTCTTCAGAGTGTGCAAGTGTGGGATCAGTTGCTGTCTGACAACACTCGGCATGGTGGGAGGAAGGAGCATCAGGGTGAGGAGGAGTATGCTGTTGAGACTCACGGCTACTAAGATTTAACCGTATGGAAGACAGACCGGAGGTGGTGGTACCCAGGTAACTGGAAGTATTATCTGCTATCCAATTAATAACCTGTTCACACTGATCAGTTTGCAATACTGGTGTTGTTCTGTGCTTCCCTAGTAATTCGGTCAAGAAATGGGAGCGAGAAGACGTGGCTGTTGGTTGTGGCACATTTTTACCTTGGCCACGGCCCCGTCCTCTGCACGCACCATCACCAGAACGTCCAGTTCCACGTCCCTTGCCACGCGCATTGCCCATTGTAAGGGAAGTAAAATAGCTTACACTCGCACTATCAATGGAAAAAGGGTAATAAAAGTAGATTAGAACCGTGGAAGAGGAAAACCACAGTTCTATTTCTCTGGCCTACACCTGACTCTTAAACAATCTGAACAATCAGGGAGAAACTATTACTGTTTTTCTTCACGGAAAAAATACCAAAAGCTGAATAATAGAGATTTTTTACCGTGGAATTGCAAAACCAAAGTTATTGTTTACTGGGGTATACCAGACAATTTTAAATAGACATAATTGCGGCTGAACAGTGAGCGACACACTCAAACTTTTTTTTAAAAATAAAAATGGCCCAAAAGTGGATAATACAGAGGTTTGAACCGTGGAACTGCAAAACCACACTTCTATTTCTCTGGCCTACACCAGACTATTTGCAACAAATATATTTGTGTCTGAACAATCAGGAGACACTATTAATTTTTTTTTTTACGGCAAAAAATGCCAAAACCAGGATAATAGAGATTTTTTACCGTGGAACAGCAAAACCACAGTTATAATTTACTGGTGTATGCCAGACTCTTTTAAACAGATATATTGGTGTCTGAACAATCAGGAGACACTATTACTGTTTTACTTTACGGAAAAAATACTAAAAGCTGGATAATAGAGATTTTTTACCGTGGAACGGCAAAACCACAGTTGTAATTTACTGGTGTATACTGAAAAGTGAGCGACACACTCAAACTGTATTTTTTTAGGTAAATATGGCCCAAAAGTGGATAATACAGAGGTTTGAACCGTGGAACTGCAAAACCACACTTCTATTTCTCTGGCCTACACCAGACTCTTTTAAAAAAAAATTATTTGTGTCTGAACTGTCACAGACACACTTTTTTTTTGGGGGGGGGGTGACTCGCCCTGGGGGATGGGGACGACTCGGTACCCGGGCCTTTGCCTGGCCTTGGGGATGTCGCGGTGGTTGGCTCCCGGGCCCGTACCCTGGGGTCAGATTTTAAAATGGGATTGTTTGTTAATTTTATGAAAGTTCGTGACGCCACCTGTAGTTTCTGGTGAGAATCACCAGACCTGCGGCAGTCCACTGAGGCCGGTGATAAGGCAGCTTGATGGTATAGCTCCCCACAGGTGGAGCTAGGCCTCAGGGCAGCGTACGGAGAGGGGGATGCAGGACAGGCGAGACCCAGCCGGGTCAGAGTAAGACTGGGGACGGACACGGTAGTCACTTCAGTACCTTTTACTGGTGGTAGTTCAGGCACATCCCGGAGCACTGTAGGGTGAAGGGTGCATATCAGGATCCTCCCCAATGAGCGGGTGTAGGGCCTCCTGCTTCTTGCCTCTGCGTAGTAAGTTTCTGACCTGCCTGAAGCTAGGCCTAACTTTATCTCTGTCCTGCACCAGCTGACGTTGTGGTAGGGCCTTCTCTTGGAGTGCACGCTCCCAGCTTACGGGGCCTATGTGTCTCCTGGCTCTGTTACATATCAGCTCTCTGGTGAACCTGGGACCTGTAGTTTTCCAGGGATTGTGATTATGCCTTACTGGGTTGTAGAGATCCCGGTAAGCTCGGACCCGGTGTCCGGTATATGTTTCAGGGTGAGCTGGGTAAGCTCTTCTGCCCCCACTGCTACTCACTTTCCACTCGCCTTCGGCCACGCTCGGGCCCTCACTAGGCTACTCACACTAACGGCAGCTTGCCGCTCATCACCGCTCTTATGGCGTCGGCACACCTTAAGCTCTAACTGAGCTCCCTGAATCTAGCTAGCAGGAGCCTCGTGCTCCACTGCTGAACTATTAGCTGAGTTCTCTAAACTAGACTGAGCTCCATTGCAGACTAACCTCTCTCAGGCTTCTCTACTGCAGGAACTCTTCAGAGGAACTCCTGAATCACTGAGCTGCCTAGCTCCACCTTCCCTATTTATATCCCTAACGGGCTCCCTCTGCTGGTCTGAGGTGGAAGGTGGAGATGTGTGAATGTTTATGGGGGCCTCTTGTGGAGGATTCCATTAATGGTCACTTCTAGGATCTGTGGTACCAAGCACAGCTGAGCACCACATTCCCCCCTAGCAAAGCTCAGCACTCCCGGGCTGAAGAACATTTTTAAACAACAATAGAAAACATTAACAATGCAAAAACTCTTCCCTTTATGGGAGGCACATTTCTTAAACGTTGCATAATAACATAAACAGGTACAAAGCGTCCTCAGAATTCAAGTCTCTTATGGTGAGGTTCCCAGACAGGATGTCCATCTCACAGGGTAGGGTACTTGGTGGTTTGAGGGACCTGTCCCAAACCCTCAACGTAGGCCCTGGGGTGGCTGCAGGGCATGAAGATCCCGAGTTGGACCTCCAGTAGAGCCACTCCAGACAGGTTTTACTTCTGAGGTCACCTAAAAGGGGCACTCCAGGGAGCGCAATTATATACAATAAATAGCTTTTGGGCTGCACACAGTCCTCAGCCACAAAGTTCTGTATGTCACAAGGGAGTGTCCGTATCACTTAAACTGTTCAGTAATAAAGCGAAGCACAAAATAATATACATATGCACGAAAACACACAATATCATTAAATTTAATTCAATGCTATATAATACCCCAGGGGTAACTATCTACATTTGTCAGAGTTTAGCTATCTTACTGATTATACCTGACAGAGGGTTGACCTTTAGTACTACACGTGGACCTGCGTGGTACTGGAATGTGTGAGGCACTAATAGGTGCTCTACCTCCCAATGTGTCAGTACTAGGTGTGGAGGGGCTACAAGGCTGCATTGACCTCTCTACTGGACTGACAAGTTCACCATTGGCTGGGCCTTCTTGCTCTTCTCCTACCGGGGATTCTTCTTGAGCTGGCTCCTCTTCAGCACTTACAGGCTCTTCTTACTGAGGGTAGAAGGTGATTAAAGGGATGATTACTGCTCCTCCTAGTTGGGGCCAATCTGCTGGGAAGTCTCCTAAGTCAGTGTGTATTACTGCTTCTTTCGGCTCCTCCGGATAACGAGAGGCACTTACTCTTGGGGTTTTAGCAGATCTGGACACAACTTTAGGTGATCCTTGGATATTGTTGCAGTCTTCCTTCCTCCGTCTCTACTAATTAAGCAGTTCTTCTTATTATCAAATCTTGAATTAAACACAGTGTAGGGTTCTCTCTCCCAATGGTCATCAAGTTTGTGGTTCCTTCTTTTCCTTTTTAGTACTACTTCACCAGGTGTGAAGGGTTCTGCTTGGGCACCTCTGTTGTATTGAGCTTCCTGCTTGTCCCTCACCTGAGTGAGACCATCTTCAACACAGGTTGTAATATTCTGTACTGCTCCTGTCTGGCTGTGTCCCAGTCCTCAGTGGTCACATCCGCTTCTGGTTCTACAACACCAAGCTCCAGGTCCATGGGCAGCTTTTCTGGCCTTGCTCGCATGAGATATGCCGGAGTACAGTTGGTGGAACTTACTGGTATGTGATTGCACAGATCTGCTAGGTCCGGTAGTAGGTTTGGCCACTGATTTCTCTCCTCAAGTGGTATGGTCTTTTGCAGGTCGATGATGATGTTATTCATCTTCTCACAGAGACCATTGGTTTGTGGGTGGTACTGTGTAGTTCTTATCTTCTTACACCTGTAGAGATGGCAGAACTCCTTGAACAACACAGCCTCAAAGGCCGGGCCTTGGTCCGTCAGCACCTGCTCAGGATAACAAAGGGGTCTACAGAAATACACTTGGAACGTCTTTGCTGCTGTCTCTGCCGTCAGGTCTTTGACGGGGGCGACCACCAGGAAACGTGAGCAGTGATCCACCATGGTCAGAGAATAAGAGTACCCTGACCTGCTGGGGCACAGCTTGACATGGTCCAGGGCCAGGATCTCCAGGGGTCGAGTCGTCTTGATGGGTGCCTTCTGGCTGCTGTAGTCTTTTCTTCTGAGGCCACAGGGTCCACAGTCCCGGCACCACCACTCAATGGAGCTGCGCATTCCTACCCAGTAGAATCGACACTTCAGCAGGGTCTCTACTTTTTTCCAGCCAAAGTGCCCTGCCTGATCGTGGTAGGCCTCCAACACCTTTTGGATGTCTGTCTTGGGGACCACTATCTGCCATACCATCTCATGGGTTTTGGATTGACGTACCTCAGGCACAGCTTCTCACGGTAGATAAACAGCCGGCTTCTCTCGTTGCACAGCTGCTTTGCTTGCAGAGACACTTCTTTTTCCAGGGAGGAACCTTCTTGGGTTATCAGCTCCTTAATGCGGCTTACAACCGGGTCACTGTCCTGGGTCTCTTTCCAGCTGTGGTGAGGCAGGGGGTTTAACGTCTTTCCACGCTGCCTCCTGGA
Source organism: Phyllobates terribilis (assembly GCF_046119375.1). NCBI lineage: Eukaryota > Metazoa > Chordata > Amphibia > Anura > Dendrobatidae > Phyllobates > Phyllobates terribilis. Next base: position 229,053,010 of record NW_027362767.1, read on the forward strand.
GGCTCGCTGCTCGTGGATCATCCCATTCCGGTGAAAGGCGGGTAGCTCAATCTCTTCCAGGTCATCCACTTCTTCTTCTGTGTCTGACTGGTGAGGCATCCTGGACAGGGCATCGTCGTTGGCGTTCTTGCGGCCCGCCCGGTATTTAATTGTGAATTGATAATTTGACAGCCGAGCCATCCATCATTGTTCCAGTGCTCCTAGCTTAGCTGTTTCAAGATGGGTCAAGGGGTTGTTATCAGTGAAGGCAGTGAACTTACTGGAGGCTAGATAGTGCTTGAACCTTTCAGTGATGGCCCAGACCAAGGCCAGGAACTCTAACTTAAAGCTGCTATAGTTCTCTGGGTTCCTCTCGGTCGGGCAGAGCTTCCTGCTTGCGTATGCGATCACTTTCTCTTGGCCATTCTTCTTCTGACTTAAGACAGCTCCCAGTCCTTCGTTGTTGGCATCTGTATACAGCAGGAACAGTTGGCTGTAGTCAGGGTAGGCTAGGATCTCATCGCCTGTCAGGATCTCTTTCATCTCCTGAAATGACTCAGCTTGCTCCTTACCCCAGTGGAATGGGGGATTTCTGCCTTTGGGAAACTGCCCTACTAGGAGGTCTTGCAGAGGAGCTGCTTTCTTGGTGTAGTCTTTTACAAACCTCCAGTAGTATCCTACTAGTCCCAAGAACTGACGCACCTCCTTGAGGTTCTTCGGCTCTGGCCACTTCTGGATGGCAGTGACCTTCTCCGGGTCTGGTGCTACCCCTTCCCGGTTGACAATGTGCCCCAGGTACTGTACCTTTTTCTTGAGCAAGTGGCACTTTGAGGGCTTCAACTTCATCCCGTACCGGGACAGTGACTCAAATACCTCTGCCAGGTGCTTCAAGTGGTCCTCATACGTTTTGGAGTACACTATCACGTCATCCAGGTATAGTAACACAGTCTCGCAGTTGCGGTGTCCCAGGCAGCATTCCATCAATCTCTGGAACGTTCCAGGGGCATTGCAGAGTCTAAACGGCATACTATTGAACTCGCAGAGTCCCATCGGGGTAGTGAAGGCCGTCTTCTCCCGATCCTCCTCAGCCACAGCTACTTGCCAGTACCCATTAGTGAGGTCAAGGGTGGAAAAGTAATTTGCAGACTTTAAGGCAGCTAGGGACTCCTCTATGCATGGTACAGGGTATGCATCTTTATGTGTAATGCGATTTACTTGTCGGTAATCTACACACATTCTCATGCTCCCGTCCTTTTTCCTAACTAGCACTAGGGGAGCTGCCCAGGGACTACAGCTATCCCTTACTGCCCCCGCCTTTCTCATGTCATGCAACATTTCCTTAGCCTTCTGGTAGTGTGCTGGTGGTATAGGCCTGTAACGTTCTTTGATGGGTGGATGGTCACCTGTGGGGATATGGTGTTGAACCCCCTTAATCCTCCCGAAGTCAAGTGGATGTTTATTGAACACCTGCGCGTATTCTTGAACCACCCGGTGTACACCCTGTTTCTGATGGGCAGGAGTGGTGTCTGTCCCAACATGGAGCTGTTGACACCAATCCTCCACCTGGGTTGCAGGGTCATCATCCTCCACTTCGTCTGGTGAGGTTAATGACTCCGCCTTGTGAATGCAGTTGTTATTTACAGCATGTAATTTGGCAACAGTGGCATAACGTGGCAATCTGACCTCATCTTCCCCACAGTTGAGAAGACGGACGGGCACTCTCCCATTGCGTACATCTACCACACCTCTGGCGGTTAAGAGCGTGGGTCTGTGCTCGGAGAAAAGGGGTTCTACTACCGCCTGGTAGCTCTGTCCTCTAAGAACTATAGCGGCTCTACACCAGATAAGCATTTCACTCATTGGGGGGATCACAATGGGTATGGGGTCTGTCACCTGCACATTACAGATTTCACCATCTGTTAAGCTTACTTGCTGTTGGTACATCAGGACTCGGATCTCCTTCTGCAGCGCCCTCCTCTGTTCTGGTCTGGCAGTGTCAGCTATCTGTTGGAGCAAGAACACAACTTCTCCCAAACAGTTACCAACAATGTTAGTGCCTAGTACCATATACGGATTGGTATCATCAGGATTAGTCTCTACTACAATTAGTCCCTGGTCCTTCAGCTCCACTCTCCCCACCTTTACTGTCACATTCTTAACCCCGATTAGGTTAAGGGGGAGTCCATTTGAGGCATAAACAGAAAGATTTGGAGCTGGCGGGCTTAGGTCGTCCATGGACCAGAACCTCTTGTAGTGGACGTCAGGCATTATGGTTACCTGAGATCCTGTGTCCAGCAGAGCGTGCGTCGGGATGCCATGCAGCACAATGGACAGGAAAGGTCTTCCTCCGACGAACCTGTTGTACCAGTCTGAGGGGCCTGGGGAATTTACTCCTGGGTGTCGGCCCTCGGCCCCATGCTTTTCTCGTTTAAAGGACAATTCTGGGCGGTGTGTCCGGTCTTGCGGCAGCGGTAGCAGGTAGGGTCCTTCTGTGGACGGCGCTGGTCACTGATCCTCGTAGAGGGTGGTGTTGTCCTCCTCCTCCTTCGCATCCAGGGGACATCCTCAGGGCTATCGGCTAACAGGATTTTCCCTCCTTCCTCGGGCTCCGTCCGCAGCTGCAGAGCACTCAGCACAGTGGTCAGGGTTTTGCTCAACTGGCACGCCTCAGAGCACAGACTGTCCAGCTCTCTAGGGGACGTTGCTGGAACCTTGGCTTCAGCAGCCACTGGGGAAAAGGTGGGTGTAGCAGGCACTGGGGTAGCCCCACCCTGGTAACATTGGATGGCATTTGTTTCCAGGGGCTGCAGTCCTTTTATAGCCATGTCCTTAAGATTGTCAAAGGTAGCATCTGGATGATCTAAGGACCACCAACGCACAGTCCTGCTTTCCTCTGGAGACCTCAGTCCCCGGACAAACTGTTCCTTCAGCATTTTGTTTTCATTTTCGATGCTGGTTGGACTAACCTGTTTCAGAGCCCACAGGGCCCCTTGTAGATGCCAGGGATAGTCCCGAACATTGTCCTCCGGCTGTTGAGAACAGTTGTAGAACCTCATCCGGAGGTCCGCCTTAGTGTGATCCTCAAAAACAGTCTGTAGCTTTTTAAAGATTGCGGACACTGACTCCTGGTCTGCGGCTGACCATGTTTCTACTTCCCGTTCCGCAGCACTAGTCAGTTCTCCTAATACAATAGCGGCCCTCTGCTTGCCTGTCATAGAGTACATGTCCAAGATACCGCATATCTTCCGTTTGAATCCAGACAGGGTATCTGGTTTTCCATTGTACTGGGGGAGCCACTTTGCTCCAGAAATGTACGGTAGAGTTATGGGGATGACAGGAGTTACAGGCGCTGCTGGTGGAGCAGCCACTTCGGCCTGCTCGGCGTCGGGCTCGGGTTGAACATCAGGGCCTTTAACCGGTATTCCGGCGTCGTGATGTTCCTCGGACATTCTGACGCCCCCCTAGCGAACCGTGGCCTACCTTCTTTTTCTTCTGGTAGGCCGCAGCTCCGCAGGTGACGGTCATCTTCAGGACCTTGCGTCGCTTTTGTCCTACGTCAGAGCGTTCAGCGACGCTCCTTTCAGGACCTGGCGCTTCCTGGTTTGACGTCGAGGCGTGGGGCGTGTCCGGGGCTTCGGGCGATTTTACAGGTACGCCCCTCAGTTTCCCGCGGTTTCGCCCTTCTTCTCGCTCGGCGGCCCAACAATGGTGGCAATCTTCATCACAGTTTAATGTACCCAGTTTTTAATTAAAGGTGCACAGTACCCAGCGGCAACGAGCATAACACTCCGTCGTTGCAGCGGGCACGCGATCCTGTTTGTGACGCCAGGAAAGATGACTCGCCCAGGGGGATGGGGACGACTCGGTACCCGGGCCTTTGCCTGGCCTTGGGGATGTCGCGGTGGTCGGCTCCCGGGCCCGTACCCTGGGGTCAGCTTTTAAAAGGGGATTGTTTGTTAATTTTATGAAATTTTGTGACGCCACCTGTGGTTTCTGGTGAGAATCACCAGACCTGAGGCAGTCCACTGAGGCCGGTGATAAAGCAGCTCGATGGTATAGCTCCCCACATGTGGAGCTAGGCCTCAGGGCAGTGTACGGAGAGGGGGATGCAGGACAGGCGAGACCCAGCCGGGTCAGAGCAAGAACGGGGACGGACACGGTAGTCACTTCAGTACCTTTTACTGGTGGTAGTTCAGGCACATCCCGGAGCACTGCAGGGTGAAGGGTGCATATCAGGATCCTCCCCAATGAGCGAGTGTAGGGCCTCTTGCTTCTTGCCTCTGCGTAATAAGTTTCTGACCTGCCTGATGCTAGGCCTAACTTTATCTCTGTCCTGCACCGGCTGACGTTGTGGTAGGGCCTTCTCTTGGAGTGCACGCTCCCAGCTTACGAGGCCTATGTGTCTCCTGGCTCTGTTACATATCAGCTCTCTGGTGAACCTGGGACCTGTAGTTCTCCAGGGATTGCGATTATGCCTTACTGGGTCGTAGAGATCCCGGTAAGCTCGGACCCGGTGTCCGGTATATGTTTCGGGGTGAGCTGGGTAAGCTCGTCTGCCCCCACTGCTACTCACTTTCCACTTGCCTTCGGCCACGCTCGGGCCCTCACTAGGCTACTCACACTAACGGCAGCTTGCCGCTCATCACCGCTCTTATGGCGTCGGCACACCTTAAGCTCTAACTGAGCTCCCTGAATCTAGCTAGCAGGAGCCTCGTGCTCCACTGCTGAACTATTAGCTGAGTTCTCTAAACTAGACTGAGCTCCATTGCAGACTAACCTCTCTCAGGCTTCTCTACTGCAGGAACTCTTCAGAGGAACTCCTGAATCACTGAGCTGCCTAGCTCCACCTTCCCTATTTATATCCCTAACGGGCTCCCTCTGCTGGTCTGAGGTGGAAGGTGGAGATGTGTGAATGTTTATGGGAGCCTCTTGTGGAGGATTCCATTAATTCACACTTCTAGGATCTGTGGTACCCAGCGCAGCTGGGTGCCACAGGGGGACACCAAAAGGTTAATAAGATGGGTATTTGTACAGTGTGAAGGAGGGAAAAAAAAAGAGGATTTAGATGAAAAAAAAGGATTTTTCCTGGCCCCCGAGACCTGGAGCTAAGTCCAGCAATTTCAGCAACAGGAGCACACAGGACTGTAATGCAGCGTTTGCTGGTATAACCACTGCGTCTCCTATACAGCCTGCCTGCCTGCCTGATATCTGGGATGGATATTAGTCTTGAGAAGGACTGTTTGTTTGATCTGGCAGCCTTTACAGACCCTACACTAACTACTTCGCAGTATATATCTCTCCCTAAATCAGCAGCGCTGTCCCTACACTGTCTGATCCCAGTCGTCTGTGTCCAAGATGGCGGCGCCCGGTTTTAAATACTCGAGGTGACGCTGTGCGGCCAGCCAATCAATGTAATGCCCACAACCAACATGGCTGCGGCATTACGGTGACTGGCTGGCAATCCCTGCATGTTCATTGGATCTGTAAAGAGCACCAAACATGCAGGGCGGAGACCCGAGCTCCCGCCTGAGTAACCCGGAAATGCTCGCCGAACATCCCGAGTAGCGTGATGCTCGGGCGAGTACCGAGCAGTGTCGAGCATGTTCGCTCAACACTAGTGATGAGCGAGCACTAAAATGCTCGGGTGCTCGTTGTTCGAGACGAGGAATTTGGAATGCTCGAGTGCTCGGTCCGAGTAACAAGCCCAATGTAAGTCTATGGGAAACTCGAGCATTTTTCCGGCAACCCCACCCGGCGGTCTGCAGAGGGCCTAAAAATTACCCAAATCAATGGGAACAGTGCTCAAATGACATGGGAAGAGCATGGGGAAGACCCCTGGAAGCATCTTTTGCTCCCAGGTCACTGCTGTCAACAACGTTGTCAGAGGTATTACGCCACTTTTGCGGACTCAAAATAAAATATGCAAAAACGAAATCAAAATGGATTTTCCTGGGCAATATGTTAAGGAACATCCTTTACAAAAACAAAAATGCTCCTCCACACCCTGGGCAATGTTCACACATAGCATTTTTGATGCGTTTTTGCACTTTTTCATTGTTTTAAACCAAGACAAATGCGTTCACCGGGAAATGCCATTTTAACATTTTACTACCTTATCTGGCCATGTGGTGTGTGACATATCATCAGACACATCCTGTTTCATTTATGATGGAGGGACTCTGAAAGTCACAAAGACTATTTTTATAGGGCCATCAAGCGGCCCTTACTATTCTTAAAGGGCCATAAAGCAGCCCTCGTTATTGTTATAGAGCCATCAGCTCTGCTATGCTTTGTTGTTCCCATTATTAACGGAGTGGGTCTCCTATACTGTTATTGCGTATGCAGTGACTGCAATGGCTGCCAAAAATTTGGAGAAACTCCAATGCTCCTTGCAAGAGACGTAGAGGAGGGCCTCCTGCAAAAAATGCTCCCGTTATTAGGAAGTGTGTCTCCCATACTGTTTGCCTATGCAGTGAAGCATTGGCTGCCAAAAATTTGGAGGAACTCCAATGCCCCTTGCAAGAGATGTAGAGGTCGGAGGGCCTCCTGAAAGCAATGTTCCCATTATTAGTAAGTGGGTCTCCCATACTGTTTGCCTATGCAGTGAAGCAACAGATGACAAAAATTTGGAGGAACCCCATTGTCCTTTGCAAGAGACGTAGATGTCGGAGGGCCTCCTGCAAAAAATGCTCCCATTATTAGGAAGTGGGTCTCCTATACTGTTTGCCTATGCAGTGAAGCATCGGCTGCCAAAAATTTGGAGGAACTCCAATGCCCCTTGCAAGAGACGTAGAGGTCGGAGGGCCTCCTGAAAACAATGTTCCCATTATTAGTAAGTGTGTCTCCCATACTGTTTGCCTATGCAGTGAAGCAACAGATGACAAAAATTTGGAGGAACCCCATTGTCCTTTGCAAGAGACGTAGATGTCGGAGGGCCTCCTGCAAAAAATGCTCCCATTATTAGGAAGTGGGTCTCCTATACTGTTTGCCTATGCAGTGAAGCAACGGCTGCCAAAAATTTGGAGGAACTCCAATAACCCTTGCAAGAGACATAGATATGTTGATATGGTACATATGGTGGTGTTATGTGGTGGAGGATGAGGATGCGGAGAAGGAGGAGGACAAGAGCAAATAGACAAAATCAGGAAGCATATACCCATGTCTGGGTGTAAAAAGGTGCATGGGAAAAGAGTTAGACCTCCCCAAAAAATGATACTGTATTTGAGTTTATGTTACGTTGCTATCATTCAGTGGTGTTGAGAAGTCTGGCCCAATCCAGCCCTTGTTCATTTTTATAAGAGTCATTTTATAAGAGTCAGCCTGTCAGCATTTTCAGTTGACAGGCGAGTGCGCCTATAGCTTATAATTCCACCGGCGGCACTAAAAACTCGCTCTGACAAAAAACTAGTGGCAGGGCAGACCAGAACCTCCAAGGTGTAGAGAGCCAGTTCATGCCACGTGTCCAACTTGGATATCCAATAATCATAAGGCACAGAGGAATCACAGAGGACATTGGTACGGTCGGCAAGGTACTCCCTCACCATCTTCCGAAACTTTGCACTCCTTGTGAGAGGACCCTGCGCCTCAGGGCCTGTGTAATGGGATGGTCTGAGAAAACTGTCCCAGAACTTTGACAGTGTTCCCCTGCCTATGCTGGATTGCATTTGTGGCTCTCTCGCCTGTACTCCTTGGTTTTCCTACGAACTGTGACCTCTGCCACCAGCGTTTTCATATGAGAATTTTTTGAATAATTCTGCAATAAGGGCCTTCTTATACTGCCCCATTTTATTAGGCCTGTCCTGCAAGGGAATAAGAGACATAAAGTTCTCCCTGTAGCGTGGGTCTAAAAGCGTCACCAACCAGTAATGACTGTCACACAAAATTTAGACAACGCGAGGGTCACGGAAAAGGCAGCGTAACATAAACTCAGCCATGTGTGCCAGACTGCAAAGAGGCAAGACTTCCGTGTCCTCACCAAGAGGACGACTGACCATGCTCTCCTCCTCATCCTCCTCCTCATCCTCCTCCTCTTCCTCCTCCTCAGACCATCCACGCTGAACAGACGGTATGACAGTTGTGCACGTAGTACCGTCTATAGCGCAGGAAACTAGCTCCTGTTCCTCCTCCTCCTCTTCCTCATTGTCAACCAATCCTTGTTGGGATGAGATGAGCCTGGGCTGCGTGTAATCATTCTGTATGGTTCCTTGCTCCATCTCATCGTGCTCCGCCTGCAATGCATCCTCTTTAATTGAGAGCAGAGAGCGTTTCAGAAGACAGAGAAGTGGGATGGTGACGCTAATTATGGCGTCATCGCCGCTCACCATCTTGGTGGAGTCCTCAAAGTTTTGGAGGATGGTACAGATGTCTGACATCCATGTCCACTCCTGAGGTCTTATGTCTGGAGTCTGACCTGAATACCGACGGCCTTGTTGATGCTGGTACTCAACAACTGCCCTCTTCTGCTCACAAATCCTTCCCAACATCTCCAGTGTAGAGTTCCAACGCATGGGGACATCACACACCAGTTGGTGAGCTGGAAGCTGCAAATGCTGCTGAAGCACGGCAAGGGCGGTGGAATCTGTAGCTGACTTTCTAAAATGGGCACACAGGCGGCGTACTTTGACAAGCAGATTCAGCAGATCCGAGTAGGTTTTGAGAAACTGCTGAACCACGAGATTAAGCACATGGGCGAGGCATGGTACGTGTGTGAGTGTGACGCCTCTACTCGTAAAGCCCGTGTTTAGTTTTGAGTTTATCCTGGGTGATGGGGGACTCGTGGCCCGGACCCGACCCGTGCTCAGGGCCGTCACATTAGAAAGAGATGGTGTGGGCTTGTCCGGGTTGAGTGGCTGATTAACGACTACGCCACCTGTGGTGCCTGGTGAAGGGTCACCAGCGCCGCTACAGTCCGCCGAGGCCCGGTGTCATGGCGGCCAAAGTTCTCACTGCTCCCCACAGGCGGAGCAAGGCCTCAGGGCAGGCAAACAGGATGGAGGGGGGGTAGTAGTGCGAGGAGTACGGGCACCGCGTCGCATGGCATGGCGCATAATGAACAGTCCGGAGGCCATAGGGGTGAACTTCCAAGGCTTTACTCACTTAGAGATGATAGCGGGAAGGCGACTCCCTGCTCCCCGCGGAGTCCTGCGGTCACCAGGGACGGGAGTCCGACTACCTCCGAGAAAATCCAGTGACCCTACACCAGAGTGTTCCTGCACTACAGACTTCACCCTTTCCCGTCTGTGCGTGTGTAGATAGGCCGGGTCTCCCTCTGAGCTCCTCTCAGGACTAAGGCACGGGTGGCAATTCCTCTCCATCCGATGCCCGGTGGGATCCTCAGGGCCTAACCGGGCTTTCCCGTCCAGGACATGGAGTACAAGGTCGGGTGTCGGGGGCCGGTACCCCTCTTGCAGCCGGAATCCCTCTGAATAGATCAGGTAGGCGAGGACAGGTGGCGTGCTCCGCTCCGTCTGCATCCTGCCCGGGACCCATTTGCTGGGGAGCCACACTCTAAAGCTCCCGGGCCTTCTTGATCCTGGTCCTCGGCCGGGTTGAGACATTCCTTGTCTACAACCTACCTCTCGTCCCAAGGCCAGGGTGTGAGGGCTGTGTCCCTTGCCGGTGCAGGCCAACACAGGATCTGCACTCCCGGAGGGAAGTCACATTAACACACAGTAGTTTGACAGCACAGTACGACCACTAGAACCTACGACTTAGGACTAGCAAAAAGGACCAAGACCAAAGATGGCTCTTTATTAAATATGAAATCTGAAGTGTAACTAACTTGTAAGTCCTCCACCCACACCCACTAGCTGGTTCCTACCACTTTGTGTTCCCCAGTCTCCCTATAACCAGGGGAGCAGCACCTAGTGCATACTAGCTCCCTCTGTTGGAGAAATGTGGTGTTGGATGCAAAAGGTTAGGTCACAACCATTGCACTGGGCTTACCTCAGAGGAGGAACACCACACTCCATTAAAGAAGTGCAGCATCCCTGTGGCGGTCGAACCCTCAGGGGCACCACATGAGCTCGCCTCGCCTCAGAGCCACCACCAGGTTCTGGTCATTGTCACACACGACCATGCCTGGCTGTAGGTTCAGCGGTGTCAGCTACAGATCTACAGTGGGTACGGAAAGTATTCAGACCCCTTTAAATTCTTCACTCTTTGTTTCATTGCAGCCATTTGGTAAATTCTAAAAAGTTCATTTTTTTTCTCATTAAAGTACAATCTGCACCCCATCATGACTGAAAAAAAACCTGAAATGTAGAAATTTTTGCAAATTTATTAAAAGAGTGAAAAATTAAAAGGGGTCTGAATACTTTTTCAGCTGTCCATAACTCTTCAGCATTGTGTGGTTTTTCACCTAAGCATATTTGCATCAGCACAGCCTGTTGCCGCTTTGCAGAGGCAGTGCTTCAGTGCTTCCAAATTGTGACTGATGTGGTCATTTCAGAGATGGAGGCTGAAGAGGAGGAGGAGGATGAGGTGCAGGAGCTGTAGAATGTGGGGGCAACCCTGATTGACCTAGGGCCTGCAATCCTCATCGAGAGGACGTGTTCCGTCCCAAGGTCCGACTGGGTCCTGGCTTCCACTATGTTAACCCAGTGTGCCGTCAGGGAGATGTACCGTCCCTGCCCACAAGTACTTGTCCATGTGTCTGTGGTTAGGTGGACTTTCCCAGAAACTGCATTATTGAGGGTACAGCTAATGTTGTGGGACACGTGCTTGTGTAATGCGGGGACGGCACACCGGGAGAAATAGTGGCGGTTGGGGACCAAGTACCGAGGGACGGCCGCAGTCATCAGGTTGTGGAAAGCTTCCATCTCCATGAGCCTAAAATGCAACATTTTGAGTGCAAGCATTCGCAAAATGTGTGAATTTAGTAGTGTGACCTGTGGGGCGTTAGCTGCGTATTTGCGCTTGCGTTCCAAGGACTGGGGTAGGTACATGGATAGGGGATTGGCATGCACGCACATTAGCGGAACAAGCAGTGGTGTCACTCGCAGACACTGTTGCTGGACCCTGGGGTTCGGCCCACTTAGTCAGGTGCTTTGCTGCCATGTGTTGATGTTACTGGGAACAATTGCCCACCTTCTATCTGCGGCCAACACACTGCTTGTTCTTGCCTGTTGAGGTGCTACACCTCCCTCCCCCTGCGTGCTGCTGTCCTCGCTCTGCATGTCACCTTGACAGGTTGGGTCAGTGACTTCATCGTCCACCACCTCATCTTCCACTTCTGCACCCTGTCCTCCTCCTGACTTTCTGGCAATTGTGTCTCATTATCATCCACCTCTTGTGACACTTTCCCACCGTCGCCTTCATGTGACCGTGGCTGCTCAAATATTTGGGCATCGCTACATGCGATCTCCTCTTGCTCCGCTTCAAGTGGACCGGAATCTATAAATGGAAAAGTGAACAGCTCTTCAGAGTGTCCAAGTGTGGGATCAGTTGTCTCCGGGCACTAGGCATGGTGGGAGGAAGGAGATTTAGGGTGAGGAAAATGCAGTCCAGACTCACGGCTACTGAGACTTGACCATGTGGACGACAGGGTCGTGGTGGTGGCTAAGTGACTGGAAGCATTATCTGCTATCCAACCAATAACCTTTTCACAATGTTCTGTGTTCAATAGTAGTGTTCTGCAGTCCCCTATTAATTGGGACAGGAAGGTCGAGCGACAAGATGTGGGTGTTTGTTGTGGCACAATTTCAGCTTGCCCACGGCCTCGGCCTCTGCATGCACCATCACCATCACGTCCACTTCCCCATTCCTTGCAACGCACCTTGCCCATTTTAGATGGAGGACAATATTTTTTTCACATTCACTACAAATGGCTGGATTGAAACCGCAGTGATATGTGATACGTGTGACGGAAACCCACAGTTTTAAATAGCTGGCTGGTAGATTACTATTTTTCACAGCGACCTCATGTCAATAACTTCACTGACACACTGCAACAAAATTTAAATGGAGGCCAATATTTTCCACGTTCGCTACAAATTTCTGGATTTTTATCGCTGTAATACGGAAAGGATCTGGCTGTATTTTGCAGTGCCAACAAGCAAATGGAGCAGAAAAATGGTGTACTCTGGATTGCTTTTTAAGCAAATAACCAGGATTAAGATAATAAAAAAAATTCCCTGGCCCCTGATATCTGGGGCTATGTCTACAAATATCTGCAAGAACTGCAGCAGCAGGAACGTTCAATGGACCCTCTTACACTATATGCACTGCAGTCTGCCACATACACTGCCTGCCTTCCTAGCACTGATTATATACAGCTGGATTACTCCTGAGAAGGATTGTTAGTTCAGATGGATATAGATATATGTTGTGGAATACCTATACTAACAGGACGTTCAATGGACCTTCTTGTGCTGTATCATGCACTGCAGTCTGCAACATACACTGCCTGCCTAGCACGGATTATATGCAGCTGGATTAGTCCTCAGAAGGACTGTTAGTTCAGATAGATATTATAGATACATGTTGTAGAATACCTATACTAACTCTAAACAAGCAAATCTCTCCCTGACGCAGCAGCACCTCTCCCTACTCTGCCTGATTCCGGGGTAGACTGTGACGAGCATGGCGGCGCCTGGTCTTGTATACACCTGATGATGCTGTGCGGTCAGCCAATCACTGTAATGCCACAACCAACCTGGCTATGGCATTACAGTATGTGGCAGGCAATCCCTGCATGTTCATTGGCTCTCTAAAGAGCACCAAACATGCCGGGAGTAAACGCGAGCTCCCGCCCGAGCAACCCGGAAATACTCGTCGAGCGAAGAGCATCTCGAGCAGTGAGATGCTTGGGCAAGTGCCGAGCAGTGGCGAGCACGTTCGCTCATCACTAATTATAATACACAGCCCATAGTCCTCCATATTAGTATAATACACAGCCCATATCCTTCATATAATAAAATGCACAGCCCATAGTCCTCCATATAGTATAATGCGCAGCCCATAGTCATCCATGTAGTATAATGCTCAGCCTATAGTCATTCATGTTGTCACGTGGATACCGCGACAGAGAGGGGCCAGAAGATAGCGGCGTCTGGTTTCATGAACTCCTGCACTGATTAGAACTGCTTCACCATCTTATTACACACTGAAGCTTTTTTCCCTTTCTGGCAGCGCAAGGGTTAATCAGTTCAGTTGATCTCCTGGAACTCTCCAACCTTGATTGTCTCAGCTGTTCAGTGTTGGGCACTCCCCTCTGCTATATATGCTCGCCACTGGCATTTGGGAATTGCCAGTGATAGTTCTTACTGCCTGGTTAATGTCACGGGTGTGCCAGAAGTGACAGACAATTGCCCTGCAGTTGGTTGCAGGAGATCTCTTTGTTTGGCATTACAGACACCTTCTTAGAAGCTGTCTCTTTAGGACCCAGCATCTACCTTCCTCTTACTAATTAACACCCTGACTTGGGTGTATAAATACCTGCTGTTTGCTAGAGGGAGGTGTCGGCGATATTCACACGACTCCTTGTGAAGCCTCGAGGAAGAGCAGAACTTCTTCCTCTCTGGAGCTAAGAGGACGTGTGTTCATTTCTCTGAAATTGACTAAAGCTAAGCTATCTTCCCTTGTTTGTTCCCCCTTGTTGTCTTTAGTTGTCAATGTGGATCGACTAGCACTCATCCCCTCCCTTCCCTGGCATTACCTTGTTGGATCCATGATGGATCCTGTGGCTGCTCTGACCAGCTACAACAACTCTGCCTGAAGGTGGCAGACTTAGACTCTGTGGCTTTGCAGCGCCCATGGACTCCAGGCTTAGGATCGACGGCTCCCGGGCAATTCCTCATGGAGCCCAAGATCACTTTACAAAATAGATTCTCAGGGGTTGGGACACGTTTGTGGTCTTTAAGGAGGCCTGCAAACTATATTTTAGGCTATATACTCACTCAGGTACCGAGGAACAACGGGTGGGGATTGTAATCTCAGTGCTCCAGGGCGACCCTCAAGCCTGGGGATTTTCTCTCCTCTCTTATTCCCCCAATATTAAGTGTTAGAGGGCTTGCCCTCCCCTGTGGTTCTAGGCCTGCCTTGGCTGATGTCACATAATCCTATAGTGGACTGGCAGGCACGGGAAATAGTGAGGTGGATCAATTACTATCAAAATAACTGCATGTGCATTAGTTTATCCATGGTAACTACCAGGTCTCTACCAGAGTACAGTATTTGTCCAATTACGAGTATGTGTTTTCAATTATGTCAAGAACTACCACCTCAATGTCCTTATGGTTGCTCAGTGGATTTGATTAAGAAAAAAATGGGAGGCTGCGCCCCTGCTTGGATTTCCGGGAATTAAATCAGATCACTGTTCGGGATCCATATCTGCTCCCTCTTATTCCAGATCTCTTTAATCAGATTGTTGGGGCTAAGTGGTTTTCCAAACTGGACCTTAGGGGGGCCTATAATCTCATCCGTATTAAGAACAGGGATGAGTGGAAGACTGTTTTTAATATGCCAGAAAGACATTTCAAAAACCTTGTTATGCCATTTGGGTTGACTAATGCTCCCGCCATTTTTCAGTTCTTTGTAAATGACATTTTTCATCACCTGGCAGGTAGATTTGTAGTAGTAGTGTATCTGGATGATTATTGATTTATTCGCCGGACCTTGAGTCACATCACATAGATGTAAGGCAGGTCTTACAAGTACCAAGGGACAATAAATTATTCGTCAAACTGAAGAAATGTATGGTCTCGGTTCAGGAGATCCCTAATCTGGGGTATTTATTATTGTTCACCTGTTTTCGCATGGATTCGTAGAAAATCCGGGCAGTACTTGATTGGAATCTTCCTGAAGATGTAAAAGCTTTTTAGTGTTCGCCAATTATTATCATAAGTTCATCAAGAACTTATCAGTAGTGGACAAATTGCCGGATATGACCAGGAAAGGGACGGACTTTTCTAAATGGTCCAGTCCGGCCAGTGAGGCATTTGCTACTCTTCACAGATTATTATACAGCCTGACGTCACTCAGCCATTCATTGTAGAGGTTGATGCATCAGAGGTGGGGGTTGAGGTTGTATTGTCACAGTGTTCTTTCCCAAGTAAATTGCGCCCGTGTGCATACTTCTCCAAGAAACTGTCATCCGCCGAGAGAAACTATGACATTGGTAATAGGGATCTCTTGGCAATAAAGTGGACCTTTGAAGAGTGGCGTTATTTTTTGGAGGGGGCAGTTCATGCGGTCATAGTAATCACTGATCATAAAAATCTTTTATATTTGGAATCTGCCAAACATCTGACACCTAGACAAACAAGATGGTCATTATTCTTTACCAGATTCAAATTTGTTGACTTATAGGCTGGGGGATAAGGATATTAAGGCAAATGCTTTATCTCATTGTTTTTCAGGGGGAGGAAGTAATTGTGAGCCGGTTCCTATATTACAGAAAGAGGTCCTAGAGGATCAGGGGGGTGCCCTGCTGCCTGTCCTTCAGGTAAACTGTTTGTCCCTGTGAACCTCTGTCTTAGAATTGTGAGTGAACATTATGATTCGGTCCTGGCTGGACATCCTGGTAGTAAAGCCAGCACAGATCTTCTTACTCTGCGTTTTTGGTGATCTAGGGTGCAACAAGATGTTTGGGATTATGTAGCTGCCTGCAGTACCGGTGCCCGTTCTAAGACCCCACATACTTGTCCATCCGGGGTTCTTCAACCTTTGGCGATTCCCTGTAGACCATGGACTCATTTGTCTGTTGATTTCATCACTGATCTACTCATATCAGCAGGTTACATTGTAATATTGGTGGTGGTGGAGGATAGGTTCAGCAAGACGGCTTATTTCATTGCACTACCTGCTTTACCGAATGCCAAGACTTTGATGCAAATTTTTATTAAAGAAATCATGAAATCACATGGGATTCTCTCTGATATCTTAGGTGCTTTGTGTCTGAGAATCAGGAGAATTTGGTTTCTTATTTACCTCTCGCTGAGCTTGCCGTGAATAACCGTTGTCATGAATCTACTGGCAAATCCCCGTTCTTCGGGGCATATGGTTTTCATCCTTAATTCTGCTTCTACAATAGGACTCGTTCCTCAGGAGCACCGGAGGAGGAATGGTTTTCTTCATCCCTTACATCAGTGTGGCAAAGTGTTCTTAATAATTTAAGAAGCGAGGGATCCAAATATAAGAGTATGGCTGATAGGAGACGCTTGGTGGGTCCAGACCTGAGTGTTGGTGATTTGGTGTGAATGTCATCAAAGAACATTAACTTGAAGGTTCCTTCTTGGAAACTGGCACCCAGGTTCATTGGCCCCTACAATATAGTTGCCGTAATTAATCCACTAGTGTATTACCTTACTTTACCAAGATTCATAATGTGTTTTACCGATCACTTCACAATATATTGCTTCCTCTGAACCATCATCACCATCACCTTCCCCAGTCATTGTTGATGAGAATCTGGAATTCAAGATAGCGAAGATAATAGATTCTCGCTTTGTACTCCGGTCTTTTCAATATTTGGCACATTGTAAGAGTTATAGCCCTTAGGAGAGAATGTGGGTACCAGCGTCTGATGTACATGCAACCAGGTTGGTCCGGTTTTATCACATTTCACATCCAGATAAACCTGGCTCTGAGGTTCCGGAGGTCCCTCTTAGGAGGGGGGGTACTGCCACAGGGATAACGTGACAGAGAAGGGCCAGAAGATCGCGGCGTCTCGTTTCACGAACTCCTGCACTGATTAGAATTGCTTCACCATCTTATTAGACAGTGTAGGCTTTATCCTTGCTGGAAGTGCCAGGGTTAATCAGGTTAGTTGATCTCCTGCAGCTCTCCAACCTGGATTGTCTCAGCTGTTCAGTGTTGGCCGCTCCCCTCTGCTATTTATGCTCGCCACTGGTACTTGGGAATTGCCAATGATAGTTCATATTTCCTTACAAAGGAAATGTGTCATCCTTAACTTTAGGCCTTTTAGAGATCATTTCATATTCAACTTGCTTAACTGTTCACAATATAATATAAATAATATAAAATAATTTTGACCAGGGGTGTCCAAAACTTTTACATGCCACTGAATATATACATATTATAAGAATACTGTATATATGCTTTTAAAAACATAACTGTTAATATATTATTTTAATCAATTACCAAAATGTAAAGTTTGATTGATGCAAAAAAAACTTAGTAATAATAATTGTAATTTTTTTTAATTAATAATAAGATAGAAGGGAAGGGAAGAATAAAACCAGGAACAGAATCAATAGAGGAAATCATAGTCAGGAAGACAGCCGGGGTCAGATACCAGGTGATCAGTAACAGCCACGTCTGCGAGCAGTATGAAGACCGCGGAGCCTGGTGACAGAGGCATGTCCGGGCAGAGATGTAACAGAAGGCCACAGGTAGATGGTGAAGGTCCTTCTATACAGCTCCAGCAGTGATGGTGGATCTGCTGGACTTCAGGGCGCTGGGTGCAGAGGTTTCCCGTCTTTCGAGATGTCTCTAGGGGGACGGTGACAACATGCAAATACGCGAGCAGCCCTGGCTAATCCACGCCGGCAGGATGATAAGATCCGGCGGAAGATGGAACCTATGACAAGAGAAGGAAATATAATGTAAGTGATGGGACTCCATATGACATGGTACTACTGTGCGGTCACTGTGGCTGGACGGCAGAGGAATCTCATCACACAGAGGTCAGGGGTCATCGTCAGCCATCATACATGTGATAATCCCATCCCTGACAGATGACATCTGCTCCACATGCATTTATCTCACGGACGACATCACACAACATGGAGCTGATTCTCACACTTACCTCGTCTCTTTTTCCCCTTTTTCACATTTTCAGATGTTTCCTCGTCAGCTGGAAATTCTGGTCAGAAAGAAGAAAAAACAACAACTCACTAAGGACATATTGTTATGGGATCTGCTTTGTATCTGTCCTGTATATAGTAGGATTGTTCTATTCCTGTGCCCTATAGTCCTGATAATCTGGTATTGCATAATAGGGCAGAATAAGTCCTATACACCGGACATGACCTCATCTGGGGGCATTAGATGTGTCACTAATATGGAGCAGTGAGCGCCCTTGTGTGCCGCCATGTGGTGCATCACTAATGAGCGATATTCTACTATAGGAGACGATGTCTGATTACGATGGAGGAGGTTACTAGATGCTACAACGTATCACAATATCCATTATTATACTGTACAAAGTTACGGAAATAGAGACACAGTATGGGCCCATGGGCAACATAATTGGGATCCATGAAACATGGATAACATAAGAGACCTATTACAGAAAAACTATGTGGAGATATTTGACCCTTGATGACAACATTCACATTTTTGGAGCTATAGACATGTACATACCTGACAATGGGGACGAGGACGGCAAGCTGGTTATAGCATCATCTCTATCAGATCCTTTCTGCCTGTTTGGAAGAAGAAAATCGAGTAAATCACAAGTAAATTCTGTGTAAAAGGAATTATCTCACTAGAAGAACACCGACTATAAGGCCTAATGGGACATATGAAAGTCATAGTGGGGAAGGTCTCCTACTCAAAACTACCTTCTATGGAGCAGAGTAAAAAACAACTACCAACAATGGCCGGCATGTAATACTACATCTCTCCTGGGTAGCAGTATCAATGCCTGACTGGCTGCAATTATTGGCTGTTATCTCCAGTGAATTCTGAAGCCAAAAGCGCAATGACCGCTGATCATGGGGCGGTGGATGCTGCACTTGATATTATGTTATTTATGTCCTATATTTGGTGTTGTGCACTTATATCAGCCCAGAGCTCCCAGTAATAACCACATAATCTACTCACATTTCTGAGATGTTTCTGCTGGATGATGGGGTACACTCTGGAGGGGAGTTGATAGTGGTGGTACAGAGCTAAAAACAGAATAATAAGATATACATTTCTATTTTTTTACTTTTAGAGGTTTTTTTTACATATTCTGGATTTATTGATCACATACTTACTTTAGAAAGCCTTTCAGAGGATGACGTAAAATTTTGGAAGAAAAGGCTCTCACTATCCTCACTTGTATCCTCCTCCTCTGAGTCCATATGCTTGTCTGTATCAGCGTGATCTACAAGACATAGATAATGAAGTGTTATTAGAGGTTAGCAGTGTAACACAGTCATCATTTATCACTAATATTAATGAGAACTGATTGTCACATATTAAGGAAGATGAGACAAACAGCCGCTTAGTCTAGATGATATCTCCTTCTACTTACTGATAAATAAGCTGGTGTCCACGCCTGACACAATCCGAGGGACGTACTCCGGCTTCTGACTTAGAAGGTTTTCAAATTCTAAGTCACAGAGGAATGGATAAGTCTTGATCTCGAAGGCTCCTCCTGGAAAAAGAAAACCAAAAGTTGAGCAGACATTGTCAGAGACTACTCCATATCGGAACAATTTATCTTAATCTAAACTAATGACATAACCGAAGGAAACAAGCTGAAAGTCATAGTATGGAGAACTAGAAATAGGCAAGCAGATAGAGGAGTGCTGATCCTCATGGACAGGAGCGATATGTCCTCGTTGTAAAAAGTGAATATAAAAACTAATATATTGGTTACCTGTCCCAAGTCTTTGTACAGGATTTGTTCTGAGCAGGTCATCAATGAGGTCCTGAGCATCAGGGGGGGGAGAGCGATCCCAGTCCCAAATGATGTCTCCTGTTATATAAGAAAATTACAGAAAATTAAACCTCTGTAATGGACTATAAGAAAAAGCAAAGGAAATAACTTAACCCATGTAACCAGTCAAAGCAATGATCGGATTATTCTGCTTACCAGTGACAATATTTTTATGAAGCTCAGATAGGGAGTCCCCATGAAATGGTACATATCCCATCAGAAATTCATGCAGGATGATCCCCATTGACCACCAGTCAGCAGGTCTTCCATAGCCTTTCTTCAGGATGATTTCTGGGGCCATATAATATGGGGTGCCACAGTGCTGGAAACCAACAGAAGATAAAGATGAGAATTGATGAAATGATTATTATGACAAGTTCTCCCCATAAAAACACAATGACAGAAGATAAAATATGAGTGGAAAAGTTCTCTAGAAATGAAGAACGTAGAGAAGAGACAATAGTGTAATGAGATATGTAAAGAACAAGCTAACTTCCTGTAAGTAAGTGATGCCGACCTCATGGTCCTGGAACTCTCTGGCGATGTCCTCCAATGATTCCTTGTGGGTGTTGGCTTCTGGTATCATGACACCAACTTTTGAAATCCCAAAATCGGCGACTTTAATGTGTCCAGCCGGTGTAATCAGGAGGCTGTGAAAGAAAAGATAGTTTTAGCCTCATAGGCCATGTGGTAATAAATAACTTTACCCACTTTATTATGCTACAGGGGGCACTTACTTCTCTGGCTTCAGGTCTCTGTGCACCACGCCATAGCTGTGCAGGTATTCCACAGCAAGAACTGCCTCAGCAAAGTACAGGCGGGCCAAGGTGACAGATAAAGGACCCCTGGTTCTTAGGAGGGTTGCGCAGTCTCCACCTATAGAAGAAAGGAAATATGAGCGGTGAGGGGTTGATACAGCAAACCACCATGAAGTGTCATGAGAAGTGAGCGGAGACATTGGGGCAGGAGACAATATATACGGACAGCGTCAGACTGAAGAACATTGGGTCCACCAGAGGATTTGATTCCGAGGGCCCACCTTTCTCCCCCAATCAAGAGCCCCATAGGGCAAACCTTGCAGCTGCTATGAACTCTCCTGAAGGAGAAGCCAGGGCCCACCGGAGGATTCTCCGGTTCTCTGGTGAGCCAGTCCAACCCTGTATACGGATATAATGTACAGAATATTAGTCTGAGGTCATGGTGAAATGTCGTCTATGTCACTAATAACATAAAGTGATGTCACATCTCGTCTAAAGCTGGAGATACTGACGTGCTCAGTGCGGACATACAGGGAGATCACACACATCAATGACTTTCCGGAATATCTATAGTAAATGCTCTGCGAGGATGTAACCGTCCACGGGGACAAGTCCTAATGATAAGATGTCAGCAGACATGGGCTGAATATAATACATATACACGTCCTACCTCCTACATACTCCATGACCATACACAGGTGAGATCTAGTAGGGAAGGAGCAGAGCATGGAGGTCACATAGGGACAATCAGCGAATGTCAGGATGTCCCTCTCCAGAAAGGCCCCTTCCACAGCTGCTGGAGTATCCAGGGTCTTCTTGGCCATTTTCTTCATAGCAAAGATCTTCTTTGAATCTTTATGGTGCACTAAGTAGACCGATCTGCAGAGAAGGAGAAACCATGGTTTATAATGAATCATTATTAACAGCCCGTCTATAGAAGTCATTATATGATCTTCTGTATTCATGTTTAATACTAGAAGTCACTAGAAATACACATCTAGTAATCTATGAAATAATACTACATAGATCACCTATGGGAGGTCTGCACAATGCCACATCTGCCAGACCCTCACCCAGGTCATATTATCACCTATGAGAGGTCTGCACAATGCCACATCTGCCAGACCCTCACCCAGGTCACATTATCACCTATGGGAGGTCTGCACAATGCCACGTCTGCTGGAGCCCTCAGCCAGGTCACATTATCACCTATGGGAGGTCTGCACAATGCCACATCTGCCAGACCCTCACCCAGGCCACATTATCACTTATGGGAGGTCTGCACAATGCCAAATCTGCTGGAGCCCTCAGCCAGGTCACATTATCACCTATGGGAGGTCTGCACAATGCCACATCTGCCAGACCCTCACCCAGGCCACATTATCACTTATGGGAGGTCTGCACAATGCCAAATCTGCTGGAGCCCTCAGCCAGGTCACACTATCACCTGTGGGAGGTCTGCACAATGCCATGTCTGCCAGAACCACACCCAGGTCACATTATCACCTATGGGAGGTCTGCACAATTCCACGTCTGCTGGAGCCCACAGCCAGGTCACATTATCACCTATGGGAGGTCTGCACAATGCCACATCTGCTGGAGCCCTCAGCCAGGTCACACTATCACTTGTGAATGTCTGCACAATCCCACATCTGCTAGACCCTCATCCAGGTCACATTATCACCTATGGGAGTTCTGCACAATGCCACGTCTGCCAGAACCACACCCAGGTCACATTATCACCTGTGGGAGGTCTGCATAATGCCACCACTGCCAGAACCCTCACCCAGGTCACATTAACAGGTCATTTCCCTATGATAACACTGAATGGCAGAGCAGAGAGGCTGAAGCCTTGTCATAGGAAAACCTGAGAAATGTGGATTATACCAACTGAAATCTCACCCAAAAGATCCGCTGCTGATCAGTTTAGATGTTTCGTAGTCGCTCATACGCGGCTTTCTCGCCGGGATCAATGATTCCATCAAGTTCTAGAAAAGAAGAAGAAATGATATTAAGATCTAGAAGCTGCTGGAGAAAATCTCCAGATGCAGAAACGTCTCCTCCTATATTATGTCCCAGCTGATGTCACTGATCCGATGTAGGGACGATACAAGCCGGACGCTCCGCAGACACGGATGTAATATAAGGGGGGATCCTCCATACATCGGAATCATTGTACAGTGCTGGATAATGTGAGAAATCACACAGAGGAGAATTTACAGAGGATCTGTCAGGAGGTGTGTGCTATGTAATCTGAGAGAAGTATGATGTAGGGGCTGAGATCCTGATTCCAGTGATGTGTCACTTACTAGGCTGAGTGGTGTTGTGTCAATAAAATCAGTGTTTTATCAGCAGGAGATTATCACTAGAGGACCATCTGTCTCGTGCCATGTAGTCCTATTGCTCTGTTACCCCACCCCCACCACTGAATGGCAGCTTTCAGCCTATGCACACTATACATAGAAGCTGCCAATCACTGGTGTGGGCGGGGTAATACACAGAAAGCTGCCAATCCCTGGTGTGGGCGGGGTTATACACAGAAAGCTGCCAATCCCTGGTGTGGGCGGGGTTATACACAGAAAGCTGCCAATCACTGGTGTGGGCGGGGTTATACACAGAAAGCTGCCAATCACTGGTGTGGGCGGGGTAATACACAGAAAACTGCCAATCCCTGGTGTGGGCGGGGTTATACACAGAAAGCTGCCAATCACTGGTGTGGGCGGGGTTATACACAGAAAGCTGCCAATCACTGGTGTGGGCGGGGTTATACACAGAAAGCTGCCAATCCCTGGTGTGGGCGGGGTTATACACAGAAAGCTGCCAATCACTGGTGTGGGCGGGGTAATACACAGAAAGCTGCCAATCCCTGGTGTGGGCGGGGTTATACACAGAAAGCTGCCAATCACTGGTGTGGGCGGGGTTATACACAGAAAGCTGCCAATCACTGGTGTGGGCAGGGTTATACACAGAAAGCTGTCAATCACTGGTGTGGGCGGGGTTATACACAGAAAGCTACCAATCACTGGTGCGGGCGGGGTTATACACAGAAAGCTGCCAATCACTGGTGTGGGCGGGGTTATACACAGAAAGCTGCCAATCACTGGTGCGGGCGGGGTTATACACAGAAAGCTGCCAATCACTGGTGTGGGCGGGGTATTACACAGAAAGCTGCCAATCACTGGTGTGGGCGGAGTTATACACAGAAAGCTACCAATCACTGGTGCGGGCGGGGTATTGCACGGAAAGCTGCCAATCACTGGTGTGGGCGGGGTTATACACAGAAAGCTGCCAATCACTGGTGTGGGCGGGGTATTGCACGGAAAGCTGCCAATCACTGGTGTGGGCGGGGTTATACACAGAAAGCTGCCAATCACTGGTGCGGGCGGGGTATTGCACGGAAAGCTGCCAATCACTGGTGTGGGCGGGGTTATACACAGAAAGCTGCCAATCACTGGTGTGGGCGGGGTATTGCACGGAAAGCTGCCAATCACTGGTGTGGGCGGGGTTATACACAGAAAGCTGCCAATCACTGGTGTGGACGGGGTATTGCACGGAAAGCTGCCAATCACTGGTGGGGGCGGGGTTATACACAGAAAGCTGCCAATCACTGGTGTGCACGGGGTATTACACAGAAAGCTGCCAATTACTGGTGGGGGCGGGGTTATACACAGAAAGTTGCCAATCACTGGTGTGGGCGGGGTATTACACAGAAAGTTGCCAATCACTGGTGTGGGCGGGGTTATACAGAGCTCAGCATTCAGAGCACTGCCAGATCTGCAGCAGAAAAAAATATTGATTTCATCACAACTGCTGCCCTCAGTAAGGTAATGAATACATCGCTGGAATCAGGGTCTCTGCCTCTACATCATGCTGCTCTCAGATGAGGAGCAAAAACCTGCTGACAGATTCCCTATAATATAAATGCTATTATCTAATGCAATGGTGTCATCTCCTCTGATGATAGAGGCGTCCCCTGGTTATATGGGGATAATACTGGACGGGTCATTCACACCCCGTGATCTGGTGATACATGGACATCTCCCTCTATAATACTTACATCGGCAGATTCTTGGATCTCCGGGATCTCTAAGATTACATTGTCAGGATCCAACAGCTCAGTTGTTTCTAAAATAGTGATAAAATGATGAAGAAATAAAATATATTAGACAATATTAATCCTACATATATAATACAACAATATAACAGAGAAATGACAAGACGTCTGTGTATGGGATTAATACTCGTTATATGGGGACTCTATATATGGGAACGTCCGGCACAGCCATAGATAAATGTAATGTAAATGGTGGAGGACCCCAATGACCACATGAATGAGGAACCCATCACCCTCGCTGCACATGTGAGCGATGGGAAGAGAGCTAAAGCGTAAGAGCCCTATGCAAATTAGCCTGGAAGTGCACAGGGGCGTGTCACTGCACTCAGACTTCTTCTTCCCCGCCCCCAGTGCACTTCCATCCTGATTTGTATATGACTTCTACGTTAGTTTTCTCCTGACTGGCACTTTGGATTTCTGGAAAAAATGTGAGAAAATGTCCTGTCCAGTCCTCCCACTACTCCCATATGTAACATGTGCTGCCAGGTTCCCATTACACAGAGTGGAAAGAGTAAATGTGACATTGTCCCCTGTTCTGTATAATATCCGGATATTTCCTGTAGAAGGTTGTGTGATGGGCTCACCTGTAGTCAGATCGCTGCTCGGCCCCGGCTGACTCATATTGGGGTCAGGGGTTTCTGGGGTCACATTTTGCTCGTCTTCGGTGTCGCCTTCTGGTGTCTCCTGATAGATAGAATATATAGTATTAACACGTGGAGCCTTCCAGTAAATCACCAAATCCATGAATCAGGAAGGACTAAACCTGCATTTACAGACGCACCAACTGTAACTATACAGATCAGCCGCCATCATGAGGGCTTTTCTCAGAAAGTTCTCTCAGATCTACACCAGATCTTCTGATCTCTGACTGGTGATCTGGAGAAGATCAGAAAACAACGACGTGTGATAGAGAAGATGATGGATCCTTACCAGGCTTTCCGAGGAGCAGGCCGGACCTTCCAGTACACACAGGACTTTTTCGGCCAGTTCTTTAATAGAAGCCAAATCTCCATGTTGAGATCTTTTTTCAGCCTATAAAGAAGAAAAGAAACAAAAATGAAAATTCTGAGATGAGAAAGGTCACAATAGAGGCGGCCATTGTATGTGACGTCTGCTCTTCTCTGCAGATACAATGACTACATATCTGGGGACTCGTTCTGTTTCATATCTGGGGACTCGTTCTGTTTCATATCTGGGGACTCGTTCTGTTTTATATTGGAAGAAAGAAGAAGCTTCTATCCCACCATTATTATCCATTATTGTGGAAAATATTTGTGCGGAACCTCCGTCATTTACCTGCTGTAGTAATGTCCTGATGTTCTGATGTAAATCCATCAGATACTCTGAGGTGAGATGACCTCGGTGGTATTTGGTCAGGCAGTTCCTTACTAGCTCCACCACCAGCCGGTGAGTGAAGCCGAGGACGCCATCGGGTGGCAGAAGCACAATCTCAGGGCGATAGATAGTAAGAATCTCCCATAGAGCTTCTACCTGAAGATTGTCCAAAAGTAAATCAGCCATAGCTATAAACTGCAAGTGCGATCAGTCACTATGGAATAGCGAGAAACTGCAAGTGCAATCAAGTCACTATGAAATAGCTAGGAACTGCAAGTGCGATCAGTCACTATGGAATAGCGAAAAACAGCAAGTGCGCTCAGTCACTATAGAGTCAACAAAGACAGCCGTGACCCTGTGTACATTGTATAAGTAGAGACTGCGAGCTGTGATGTCATAATGGCCGACAATCACCAGTGATGTCATCACGGAATCTTGTGATGGAATCTTCAAGGGGCGGCTCTGCACAAATACATGCTGCCTAACAATATGCTTTTTTTGGCTGTTCTCTTTTATTTCCAATTACAACACAACCAGGATAAGGGAATGTTCACACGTTGCATTTTTGCTGAATTTTTCTCTGCATCAAAAACCAGATTGGTGGCAGGAAAAACCCTGCGTACAGTCCGCACTCATTTGCTGTGTTTTTGCAGTGTTTATACTTGCGTTTTCTTTTTCATTAATTTGAATGAGTGAAAAACGCTGCAAAACCCCTGAAAGAATTAAGATGCTGCAGATTAAAAAAAAATGCAGCATGTGAATGAGACTTCAGAAATCTCATTCACTAAGCTGGTACTGTAAAAAGCTGAAAAAATGCTACTTGTGAACATACCCCAAAGATATACTCAGTCATATTATGGGAAATATTGTGTATATTTATTCCTCACATGTCTTTTTTTTACCATAGAACATTTACCTCATTGGTTGCAGAGATTACTATTAACAAATGTGACAAATATTGAAGAGTTAATAAGTGACCCAAAGAATCAATCATTTATGTCATTAACATTAATCGTTGTTTTTCTGTAAACTTCCATCCTTTACCGTGTGGGACACGGCCAGACTCCCTAGAAAGATGGTTTATTACAAAGGTTTACCGACCATCAAAGCAGTCAGAAAAACACAAGAAACACATAACACAAACTGATACATTTTATTGTAATACACAATGAACACGACACAGATCAGCAATCATAAGCTTGTATTTAGATAGGGAAATGCTCCTCTTTTATGTCCTTATTGTGGGCACAATGTGTGTAATAAATAAAAAAAGAGAAAGAAAAAGTAGGAAAAAATATACATTTTTAAAAATAAATAAAACAAAATGTAAAAAAATTTAGGTCACTGTCAGTACAAATTGCCGTTTCTTACCCCTCCCCATAAAACACATGTCCCATATATACCAATAACTGTCATGAAAAGAGTAATACCGTTTCCAATGAATGTATGTTAGTGGTAGGGTGCAGCCGTCTCCGCTAAACTCCATCCATAGTTTTAGTAAAGTGACGTGAGTAGCAGAAAAAAGTCACAAATTATTGCTCAAATTATCACATTTTTACCCCAATCACTAAATAATATCTACCAATAGGTTCATCTACATTGGGAATAGAGAAATCCCATAGTTATATGGGGGATAATACTGGACATGTAATTCATACACAGCTATCTGGTGTTATACAGACTTCTCCCTCTATGACACCGGCACATTCATGGATCTCTGGGGTCTCAGATTTTCCAATATCAGAATTTGTCAGTGTGGCGCGCCTGAGTGTTCAGTCGCCACAGAGGTACTGCACCTCACCCAGAGGTGTGGTACCCCCTTCTCTCAGGTAAGGAGGGAGTGCTGCCCGGAACCCCAGCACCTGCATCCAACACTACACTGCTCCAGGCCGGCTGGAGGGGCAAGACGCAATGTATGTTTTTAGAGCTTGCTCTACCTGTGGAGAGCCACACCACCCCTGCTGCTGCAACACCAGCTCCAGAGGACTGTTCCGCAGCGGCGGTTCCTCTTGGCCGCAATCCACAGGTGGCGTCACGAACAATCCCAAAAACCCCATATCAAAATATTCCCCTTTTTGCACTGGCCGCCCTGGGTCACGGACCAGGCTAGCCACCGTGATACCCCCCTACCGGCATACACCGATGCCCGGCTGCCGAGTACCCAACGGCCCTGGGGGCGCGTCATCAGCACATTCATTCCTAAAATATGAATACAATAATAAATAAATGTAATATATTAGACTGTATCATTCCTGAATATCTAAGGTGATCGGACCTTGAATAACACATCCATATATAGAAAGATCAGGGCCGGCGTCAGCACCCAGCGCACCCGGGCAAGTGCCGGGGCTCTGAGCAGGCGGAGGGCCCACTCGCGGTCGGGCACCCCACTGGGCTATGGGTGGAGGAAAGCGGTGGCAGCGCCCGCCCTTCTCTCCCGCTTGCTCAGAGCCCCAGCAGCCGGATAGTTACTTCTCCCCGTGCCACCGCAGATCCGCTGTCTTCCAGCTACCTGTGACATCTCAGGTCAGACGGTACGGTGACGTCTTTCCACCATGGCCTCCCCTGAGCCATCACAGGCAGCGCAGAGCAGGACACATTGATTTTTTTTGTTATTTTAATGCATGGAGGCATGGGGAATTATATGGGGGGGGTGACATCCTGCATAGAGCATTATATGGGGGGTGAAATCCTGCATGGGGCATTATATGGGGGGGTGACATCCTGTATGGAGCATTATATGGGGGACAACATCCTGCACAGGGCATTATATGGGGGGTGACATCCTGCATGGGGCATTATATGGGAGGTGACATCTTGCATGGGGCATTATATGGGGGGGAGAAGTGATATCCTGCATGGGGCATTATATGGGGGGGAGTGACATCCTACATGGGGCATTATATGGGGGGTGACATCCTGCACGGGCCATTATATAGGACTGACATCCTGCATGGGGCATTATATGGGGGGTGACATCCTTCATGGGGCATTATATGGGAAGGAAGGGACATCCTGCATGGGGCATTATATGTGGGGGGAAGTGACATCCTGCATTGGGCATTATATGGGGGGAAGGGACATCATGCATGGGGCATAATATGGGGGGAAGGGACATCCTGCAGAGGGCATTATATGGGGGAGAGAGGTGACATCCTGCATGGGGCATTATATGGGGGGTGACATCCTGCATGGGGCATTATATGGGGGGTGATATCCTACACGGGGCAGTATATGGGGGTGACATCCTGCATGGGGCATTATATGGGGGGGAGAAGTGATATCCTGCATGGTGCATTATATGGGAGGGAGTGACATCTTGCATTGGGCATTATATGGGGGGGTGACATCCTGCATGGAGCATTATATGGAAGGGACATGCTCCATGGGGCATTATAAAGGGGGGCATCCTCTATGGGGCATTATATGGGGGGTGGGAGAAGTGACATCCTGCATGGGGCATTATATGGGGGGGGAGAAGTGATAACCTGCATGGGGCATTATATGGGGGGAGTGACATCCTGCATTGGGCATTATTTGGGGGGGTGACATCCTGCATGGGGCATTATATGGTGGGGGGGAACATCCTCGATGGGGCATTATAAAGGGGGGGCATCCTCTATGGGGCATTATATGGGTGGGAGAAGTGACATCCTGCATGGGGCAATATATGGGGGGGAAGGGACATCCTGCATGAGGCATTATATGGGGGGTGACATCCTGCATAGGGCATTATATGGGGGGGAGAAGTGATATCCTGCATGGGGCATTATATTGGGGGTGACATCCTGCATGGGTCATTATATGGGGGGTAGAAGTGATATCCTGCATGGGGCATTATATGGGGGGAGTGACATCAAGCATGGGGCATTATATGGGGGATGACATCCTACATGGGGCATTATATGGGGAGGGGGCAAGTGACATCCTTCATGGGGCATTATATGGGGAGAGAAGAGACACCCTGCATTGGGTATTATATGAGGGGTGACATCCTGCATCGGGCATTATATTGGGGCAAGGGACATCCTGCATGGGGCATTATATGGGTGGGAAAGGGACATCCTGCATAGGGCATTATCTGGGCGGGAGAAGTGACATCCTGCCTGGGGCATTATATGGGGGGTGACATCCTGCATGGGGCATTATATGGGGGGTGACATCCTGCATAGGGCATTATATAGGGAGGAGAAGTGACATCCTGCATGGGGCATTATATGGGGGGTGACATCTTGCATGGGGCATTATATGGGGGGAGAAGTGATATCCTGCATGGGGCATTATATGGGGGGGTGACATCCTGCATGGGGCATTATATGGGGTGTGACATCCTGCATGGGGCATTATATAGGGGATGACATCCTGCATGGGGCATTATAAAGAGGGGAACAGCCTGCATGGGGCATTAAAAGGGGGAACAGCCTGCATAGGGCATTATGTGGGGGGAACAGCCGGCATGGAGCATTATATGGAGGCCACTATCCTGTATGGAGCGTTATAAGGGGACCAGTATCCTGTATAGAGCGTTATATGGGGGCCAGTATCCTGTGCGGAGCGTTTTATGGGGGCCAGTATTCTGTATGGAGCGTTATATGGGGGCCAGTATTCTGTATGAAGCGTTATATGGGGGCCAGTATTCTGTATGGAGCGTTATATGGGGGCTAGTATTCCGTATGAAGCTTTATATGGGGGCCAGTATTCTGTATGGAGCATTTTATGGGGGCCAGTATTCTGTATAGAGCATTTTATGGGGGCCAGTATTCTGTATAGAGCATTTTATGGGGGCCAGTATTCTGCATGGAGCATTTTATGGGGGCCAGTATTCTGTATAGAGCATTTTATGCGGGCCAGTATTCTGTATAGAGCATTTTATGGGGGCCAGTATTCTGCATGGAGCATTTTATGGGGGCCAATATACTGTATAGAGCATTTTATGGGGGCCAGTATTCTGCATGGAGCATTTTATGGGGGCCAGTATCCTGTATGGAGCGTTATATGGGGGCTAGTAGTCTGTACAGAGCATTATATGGGGATCAGTATCCTGAATGGGACATTTTATGGCGGCCAGTATTCTGCATGGAGCATTTTATGGGGGCCAGTATACTGTATTGAGCATTTTATGGGGGCCAGTATTCTGCATGGAGCATTTTATGGGGGCCAGTATCCTGTATGGAGCGTTATATGGGGGCCAGTATTCTGCATGGAGCATTTTATGGGGGCCAGTGTTCTGTATAGAGCATTTTATGGGGGCCAGTATTCTGCATGGAGCATTTTATGGGGGCCATTATACTGTGTGGAGTGATTCACCGGTTTCTGAGCTATTGTAGAACTTACAATAGATATCGCTCATGTAATGTAAGAAGTGAAATCTTTGGCATTGTACTATATATATATTTCTCTGCGGTATCTGTGCATAACGAATCGTGGTATGTGTTAAAGGGGCCCACTGAGACTCTTTCGCCCGGGGCCCAGAAAAACCTGGAGCCGGACCTGGCTTGGGGCCCCTGTGCAAGAAATGTGTCTGGGCCCCCCTCTTTTTTTGGCGACAAAGCTATATATATGTAATATAATTTTACATAGCACCCTCTTGTCCTTTACATACCTGATTCTCTTGTTATTTATAGCACCCTGGTCTTCTCGTTAGATATATAATGCAATGGCGGCTGATGGAGCATGGGAAAGCTTCTTTTCTGATGGATGAGCTGATGGACTGGTCTTCTGGTCAGATGTTGCCCCATCAGCAGTCATTTTATATCTAACAAGAGAGGACTGTGTAATAAAGAGAGAGCGCTGTGAGTAACAAAAATAATGAGAATACGCTACGTAAGGAACAGTGTTATATATAACAAGAAATGATACTACATAATAATGGGACAGCACTGAACATTACAGAAGACACTATATAATAAGGGACGGTGCCATACATAGCTTGAGAGAATGCTACCTAATAAGAGATAGTGTTATATATAATAAAGGATGAAACTATGTAATTAAAGGGGTGTTCCCATCTACAAGAGCCTTTCCCAATATGTAGTAGGTGTAGTAATATTAGCAAATATTTCCAATTAGAAATGTAGTATATTTCTCCTAATTAGCTATGTCGCTTATCTCATGTGCAGGCATTGCAGTAGCTTAGGTATCCATGGTTACGACCACTAACAGCTGACTAACTACCTAACTGTCACTATGTGTGTGGCCATAACCATGGATACCGAAGCTACTGCAATAGCTGCACATGGGGTAAGCAATATAGCTAATCAGGAGAACTACTTTTCTAATTGAAGGTATTTGCTAATATTACTACAGCTACTACATATTGGGATAGGATCTTGGAGATGGGAATACTCCATTAAGGACTCTGCTATACGTAATAAGTGAGTACACTATTCACTAAGCGACTGTGCTAAACATAATATGCTAGCTTGCACTTGAAATGGGGTCTTTTAGTTTGGAGTAGGCCGAAGCTGGCCACTACCTCATGGCTGCTTCGGCGGCCTGATATCCATACTCAGTCACCAGCCGCCCGGCGGCCGGGTGTCCACACTCGGTCCCCAGCCGCCAGGGGGCGGCCGGGTGTCCATACTCGGTCCCCAGCCGCCCCGCGGCCGGGTGTCCACACACGGTCCCCAGCCACCTGGGGGCGGCTGGATGTCCGTAAACGGTGTGTCACCCTCCCACACACTTTTCTTAGCCTGGCCTGCTTTAGGGCAGCATTGGACGAGCCCACCAGAGAACCAGACTCCTCTGGTGGGCCCTGGCTTCTCCATCAGGGGAGTTGAGAGTGCCAAGGTGCCAAGGTGAGGAACATGATGATGATGATAGAAGTTAGCATCTGCTTTGTTTTCTTGGAATGCAAGCGCATGTATGTAGTAGCGGCTAGGCCTGAGGTTGTCAGCGTTTTGGCGCATATCCTACCTCCTCCGAGGATTGCTGGATGCTTTCCTGCTACTATCCCAGTTCTATGACTCCCGTTAAAACAAAGCTTCAGGTGATAAATGATGGATGAGGTGGTGGCAAAGGAGAAAGAGCAGGAGGAACAGGGACCATTCACATCAATATCAGGCCAGTCAACCACACATGTCTTGTAGGATATGTTTCTGTAACAAAAGGAATGGTTCGGCTACACAGTTATAGGGCATACAGTGAGTGCAATGCCTACCAAAAATTTAGAGGCACTCCAATGCCCCTTGGAAGTGACATGGAGGTCAGAGGGCCTTTACTAAACCATTTTTTCCATTTATAGCAACTGGGTCTCCTGTGCACTGTTGGCCTAAGCAGTGAATGGAAGGCCTTTCCAAAAATTATGAGGAACTGCAATGCCCCTTGAAACAGACGTGGATTACAGCGTACTAAAAACCTTCTACCCATTATTGGGGAGTGGGTCTCCCTTAGTGTTCGCCTATGCATTGAAAAGCAAAAGCTGACTAAAATTAGGAGGAAATGCAATGCCCGTTGGAAGAGTCGTGGAGGTCACAGTAGTTTAACAAGACTGTTTTAATGCCCCTTGGAAAAGTGGTGGAGGTCACAGTAGCTTAACAAGATGGTTTGAATTCCCCTTGGAAAAGTAATGGAGGTCACAGTGGCTTAACAAGACTGTTTTAATGCCCCTCGGAAGAGACGTGGAGGTCGCAGTAGCTTAACAAGACGGTTTTAATGTCCCTTGGAAAAGTGGTGGAGGTGGCAATAGCTTAACAAGATGGTTTGAATGCCCCTTGGAAAAGTGGTGGAGGTCGCAGTAGCTTAACAAGATGGTTTTAATGCCCCTTACAAGAACCATACAGTACAGCATCTTAAAAATATTATTCCCATTATTGGGGAGTGGGTCTCCCACAGTCTTTGCTTATTCCTTCCAAGCAAAAGCTGACAAAAATAAGGATGGAGGAACTTTCAATAATGGCAACACGGACCACGGTCACCCTGGTGCTATAGTGGTGGTGGAGGCTGAGGATAAGGAGAAGAACATAAAACAGCCGAAATGAGGAAGCGTATGCCCATGTGTGGGTGTGAAGCGTGCATGTGAATACACCTCCCGAAATAACACAGTGGATTTTACTTTATGTTACTCTGCTGTCATTTGGTGGTGATGAGAAGTCTGGCCCAATCCAGTCCTTGTTCATTTTGATAAGGGTCAGCTTGTCAACATTGTCATTTGACAGGCGAGTGCGCTTATCAGTTATAATTCCCCCAGCGGCACTAAAAACATGCTCCGATAACACGCTAGCGGCAGGGCAGGCCAGGACCTCCAAGGCGTACAGAGCGAGTTCATTCCAAGTGTCCAGCTTGGATACCCAATAATTAAAAGGCACAGAGGAATCACGGAGGACGCTGGTACAGTCGGCAAGGTACTCCCTCACAATCTTTTGAAACTTTCCACTCGCGCCTCAGGGTCTGTCCGAAGGGAGGGTCTGAGAAAACTGTCCCAGAAGGTTGACAGTGTTCCCCTGCCTCTGCTGGATTGGAGTTGCGTCTCTCTCGCATGTACACCTTGGTTGGGCAACGAACTGTGACCTCTGCCGCTAGCGTGTTCAGATGGGAATTTTTTTAACAGTTCTGCAGCAAGGGCCTTCTGGTACGTCCCATTTTTGTAGACCTCTCCACCTAAGAAATAAGAGAGTGAAAGTTCTCCTTGTAGCGGGGGTCTAAAAGTGTCACCAACCAGTAATGACTGTCACCCAACATTTTGACAACGCAAGGGTCACGGTTAAGGCAGCGTAACATAAAGTCAGCCATGCGTGCCAGACTGGTAACGGGCAAGACTTCCGTGTCCTCACCAAGATGACGACTGACCATGCTCTCCTCCTCCTCCTCCCTGTCCTCAGGCCACCCACGCTGAACCGACGGTATGACAGTTGTACAGGTACTACCGTCTACAGCGCATGATACAAGCTCCTGTTCTTCCTCCTCCTCCTCCTCCTCCTCTCCCTCATTGTCCCCCAATGCACGTTGGGATGAGATGAGGCTGGGCTGTGTGTAATCGACAGCTACGGCTTCTTGATCCATCTCATCATACTCTGGCTGCAATGCCTCCTCTTTAATTCTCTACAGAGAGCGTTGCAAAAGACAGACAAGTGGAATGCTAATGCTAATGATGGCATCATCACCACTCACCATCTTGGTGGACTCCTCAAAGTTTGTCAAGATGATACATATGTCAGACATCCAGTTCCACTCCTGATGTCTTATGTGTGGAGTCTGACCTGAATATCGACGGCCTTGTTGCAGCTGGTACTCCACAACTGCTCTCTTCTGCTCACAAATCCTTTGCAATATGTGGAGGGTAGAGTTCCAATGTGTGGGGACATCACACACCAGTCGGTGTGACGGAAGCTGCAAACGCTGCTGCAACACAGCAAGGGTGGCGGAAGTGGTAGCCGACTTGCGAAAATGATCTGACAGGCGGCGTACTTTGACGAGCAGATCTGGCAACTCGGGGTACGATTTAAGAAACCGCTGAACCATGAGGTTAAGCACATGAGCCAGGCATGGTACGTGTGTGATCTCGCCTTGCCTCAGAGCCGCCACCAGGTTACAGCCATTGTCACACACGACCATGCCTGGATGTAGGTTCAGCGGTCTCAGCCACAGATCTGCCTGCTCTTTCACAGCTGTCCACAACTCACAAGCAGTGTGAGGTTTGTCACCTAAGCTTATGAGTTTCAGCACAGCCTGTTGCCGCTTGGCTGAGGCAGTACTGCAGTGCTTCCAGCTTGTAACTGATGTGGTGAGATGGAGGCTGAACATGAGGAGGAGGAGGATGATGCGCAGGAGCTGTACACTTTGGGGGCAACTCTGACTGACATAGGGCCCACAATCCTCAGTGTGAGGAGGTTGTGTTCCGTCCCAAGGTCCGACTGGGTCCCGGCTTCCACTATGTTTACCCAGTGTGTCGCCAGGGAGATGTACCGTCCCTGGCCACAAGTACTTGTCCACGTGTCCGTTGTCAGGTGGACTCTCCCAGTAACTGCGTTGAGGAGGGCACAGCAGATGTTTTGGGACACGTGTTTGTGTAGTGCGGGGATGGCAAACCGGGCAAAATAGTGTTGGCTGGGGACCGAGTACCGAGGGACGGCCACCGCTATAAGGTTGCGGAAGAATTCCGTCTCCACCAGCCTAAAAGGCAGCATTTCCAATGCAAGCAGTCGTGAAATGTGCGAATTTAGGACTGTGGCCTGTGGGGCTTTGGCTGCGAATTTCCACTTTCATTCAAAGGTCTGGGATATGGACAATTGAACGCTGCGGTGGGACGTGGTCGTGGACGTTGATGCTGTTTCTTGAGAAACTGCCATAACAAGTGAAGACTGAGAGGAGGGGTCATCTTTGCATGCAGTATGGACAGGGGATTGCCTTGCACGCACAACAGGGGGTTCTATTGCACGCACAACAGCGGAAGAAGCAGTGGTGACACCCGCTGACACTGGTCGTGGACCCTGGGGTTCATCACACAAAGTCGGGGGCTTTGCTGCCATGTGCCTGATCATGCTGGTGGTGGTCAGGCTGGTAGTTTTTTCACCCCTGCTGATGCTGGCATGGCAGGTGGTACAAATGGCCTTTTTGGGGTTATCAACAGAGTCTTTAAAAAAATTCCAGACTCTGGAAGACCTACAGGTTGTACTGGCAACGTCCCTCATGTTGGTGTTACGGGGAACTGTTGCCTGCCTTCTGTCTGCGGCCACCACACTGCTTCTTCCTGCCTGTTGGGGTACTCTGCCTCCCTCACCCTGTGTGCTGCTGGCCTCGCTTTGCATGTCCTCCTGCCACGTTGGGTCAGTTACTAGATCATCCACCACCTCCTCCTCTTCCACTTGCGCACCACGATCCTCCTCCTCACTTCCTGGCAATTGTGTCTCGTCATCGTCCACCTCTTGTGACAAATTGCCAGCGTCGACTTCCTGTGGCCGTGGCTGTGGCTGTTCAAATATTTTGGCATCGCTACATGGGATCTCCTCTTCCACCACTTCAAGCGGAGCAGGCGAGGGGCACAAATATGGAAATGGACCAGTGAACAGCTCTTTAGAGTGTCCAAGTGTGGGATCAGTTGCTGTCTGACAACACTCGGCATGGTGGGAGGAAGGAGCATCAGGGTGAGGAGGAGTATGCGGTCGAGACTCACGGCTACTAAGATTTAACCGTATGGAAGACAGACCGGAGGTGGTAGAGATTTTTTACCGTGGAATGGCAAAACCAAAATTATTGTTTACTGGGGTATACCAGACAATTTTAAATAGACATATTTGCGGCTTAACACTAAGCGACACACTCAAACTTTTTTTTTAAAATAAAAATGGCCCAAAAGTGGATAATGCAAAGGTTTGATCCGTGGAACTGCAAAACCACACTTATATTTCTCTGGCCTACACCAGACTATTTGCAAAAAATATATTTGTGTCTGAACAATCAGGAGACACTTAATTTTTTTTTTTTACGGCAAAAAATGCCAAAACCAGGATAATAGAGATTTTTTACCGTGGAACGGCAAAACCACAGTTATAATTTACTGGTGTATGCCAGACTCTTTTAAACAGATATATTGGTGTCTGAACAATCAGGAGACACTATTACTGTTTTACTTTACGGAAAAAATACTAAAAGCTGGATAATAGAGATTTTTTACCATGGAACGGCAAAACCACAGTTATAATTTACTGGTGTATACCAGACTTTTTTAAATAGATATATTTGCCGCTGAACAGTGAGTGACACACTCAAGCTGTATTTTTTTAGGTAAGTATGGCCCAAAAGTGGATAATACAGAGGTTTGAACCGTGGAACTGCAAAACCACACTATTTCTCTGGCCTACACCAGACTCTTTTAAAAAAAATGATTTGTGTCTGAACTGTCACAGACACCCTTTTTTTTGGGGGGGGGGGTGACTCGCCCAGGGGGATGGGGACGACTCGCTACCCGGGCCTTTGCCTGGCCTTGGGGACGTCGCGGTGGTTGGCTCCCGGGCCTGTACCCTGGGGTCAGCTTTTAAAATGGGATTGTTTGTTAATTTTATGAAAGTTTGTGACGCCACCTGTGGTTTCTGGCGAGAATCACCAGACCTGCGGCAGTCCACTGAGGCCGGTGATAAGGCAGCTTGATGATATAGCTCCCCACAGGTGGAGCTAGGCCTCAGGGCAGCGTACGGAGAGGGGGATGCAGGACAGGCGAGACCCAGCCGGGTCAGAGCAAGAATGGGGACGGACACGGTAGTCACTTCAGTAACTTTTACTGGTGGTAGTTCAGGCACATCCTGGAGCACTGTAGGGTGAAGGGTGCATATCAGGATCCTCCCCAATGAGAGGGTGTAGGGCCTCCTGCTTCTTGCCTCTGCGTAGTAAGTTTCTGACCTGCCTGAAGCTAGGCCTAACTTTATCTCTGTCCTGCACCAGCTGACGTTGTGGTAGGGCCTTCTCTTGGAGTGCACGCTCCCAGCTTACGGGGCCTATGTGTCTCCTGGCTCTGTTACGTATCAGCTCTCTGGTGAACCTGGGACCTGTAATTCTCCAGGGATTGCGATTATGCCTTACTGGGTCGTAGAGATCCCGGTAAGCTCGGACCCGGTGTCCGGTATATGTTTCGGGGTGAGCTCGGTAAGCTCCTCTGCCCCTACTGCTACTCACTTTCCACTCGCCTTCGGCCACACTCGGGCCCTCACTAGGCTACTCACCCTAACGGCAGCTTGCCGCTCTTCACCGCTCTTATGGCATCGGCACACCTTAAGCTCTAACTGAGCTCTCTGAATCTAGCTAGCAGGAGCCTCGTGCTCCACTGCTGAACTATTAGCTGAGTTTTCTAAACTAGACTGAGCTCCATTGCAGACTAACCTCTCTCAGGCTTCTCTACTGCAGGAACTCTTCAGAGGAACTCCTGAATCACTAAGCTGCCTAGCTCCACCTTCCCTATTTATATCCCTAACGGGCTCCCTCTGCTGGTCTGAGGTGGAAGGTGGAGATGTGTGAATGTTTATGGGGGCCTCTTGTGGAGGATTCCATTAATGCACACTTCTAGGATCTGTGGTACCAAGCGCAGCTGAGCGCCACATTCCCCCCTAGCAAAGCTCAGCACTCCCTGGTTGAAGAACATTTTAAAACAACAATAGTAAACATTAACAATGCAATAACTCTTCCCTTTATGGGAGGCACATTTCTTAAACGTTGCATAATAACATAAACAGGTACAAAGCGTCCTCAGAATTCAAGTCTCTTATGGTGAGGTTCCCAGACAGGATGTCCATCTCACAGGGTAGGGTACTTGGTGGTTTGAGGGACCTGTCCCAAACCCTCAACGTAGGCCCTGGGGTGGCTGCAGGGCATGAAGATCCCGAGTTGGACCTCCAGTAGAGCCACTCCAGACAGGTTTTACTTCTGAGGTCACCTAAAAGGGGCACTCCAGGGAGCGCAATTATATACAATAAATAGCTTTTGGGCTGCACACAGTCCTCAGCCACAAAGTTCTGTATGTCACAAGGGAAGTGTCCGTATCACTTAAACTGTTCAGTAATAAAGCAAAGCACAAAATAATATACATATGCACGAAAACACACAATATCATTAAATTTAATTCAATGCTATATAATACCCCAGGGGTAACTATCTACATTTGTCAGAGTTTAGCTATCTTACTGATTATACCTGACCGAGGGTTGACCTTTAGTACTACACGTGGACCTGTGTGGTACTGGAATGTGTGAGGCACTAATAGGTGCTCTACCTCCCAATGTGTCAGTACTTGGTGTGGAGGGGCTACAAGGCTGCATTGACCTCTCTACTGGACTGACAAGTTCACCATTGGCTGGGCCTTCTTGCTTTTCTCCTACCGGGGATTCTTCTTGAGCTGGCTCCTCTTCAGCACTTACAGGCTCTTCTTACTGTGGGTAGAAGGTGATTACAGGGATGATTACTGCTCCTCCTAGTTGGGGCCAATCTGCCGGGAAGTCTCCTAAGTCAGTGTGTATTACTGCTTCTTTCGGCTCCTCCGGATAACGAGAGGCACTTACTCTTGGGGTTTTAGCAAATCTGGACACAACTTTAGGTGATCCTTGGATACTGTTCCAGTCTTCCTTCCTCCGTCTCTACTAATTAAGCAGGTCTTCTTATTATCAAATCTTGAATTCAACACAGTGTAGGGTTCTCTCTCCCACTGGTCATCAAGTTTGTGGTTCCTTCTTTTCCTTTTTAGTACTACTTCACCAGGTGTGAAGGGTTCTGCTTGGGCACCTCTGTTGTATTGAGCTTCCTGCTTGTCCCTCACCCGAGTGAGACTATCTTCAACACAGGTTGTACTATTCTGTACTGCTCCTGTCTGGCCGTGTCCCAGTCCTCAGTGGTCACATCCGCTTCTGGTTCTACAACACCA
This sequence comes from Phyllobates terribilis, assembly GCF_046119375.1. Classification (NCBI taxonomy): domain Eukaryota; kingdom Metazoa; phylum Chordata; class Amphibia; order Anura; family Dendrobatidae; genus Phyllobates; species Phyllobates terribilis. The sequence continues at coordinate 229,093,152 of NW_027362767.1, forward strand.
AGCTCCAGGTCCATGGGCAGCTTTTCTGGCCTTGCTCGCAAGAGATATGCCGGAGTACAGTTGGTGGAACTTACTGGTATGTGATTGTACAGATCTGCTAGGTCCGGTAGTAGGTCTGGCCACTGATTTCTCTCCTCAAGTGGTTTGGTCTTTTGCAGGTCGATGATGATGTTATTCATCTTCTCACAGAGACCATTGGTTTGTGGGTGGTACGGTGTAGTTCTTATCTTCTTACACCTGTAGAGATGGCAGAACTCCTTGAACAACTCAGCCTCAAAGGCCGGGCCTTGGTCCGTCAGCACCTGCTCAGAATAACCAGGGGGTCTACAGAAATACACTTGGAACGTCTTTGCTGCTGTCTCTGCCGTCAGGTCTTTGACGGGGGCGACCACCAGGAAACGTGAGTAGTGATCCACCATGGTCAGAGCATAAGAGTACCCTGACCTGCTGGGTCACAGCTTGACATGGTCCAGGGCCAGGATCTCCAGGGGTCGAGTCGTCTTGATGGGTTGCAGGGGTGCCTTCTGGCTGCTGTAGTCTTTTCTTCTGAGGCCACAGGGTCCACAGTCCCGGCACCACCACTCAATGGAGCTGCGCATTCCTACCCAGTAGAATCGACACTTCAGCAGGGTCTCTACCTTTTTCCAGCCAAAGTGCCCCGCCTGATCGTGGTAGACCTCCAACACCATTTGGATGTCTGTCTTGGGGACCACTATCTGCCATACCATCTCATGGGTTTTGGATTGACGTACCTCCGGCACAGCTTCTCACGGTAGATAAACAGCCGGCTTCTCTCGTTCCACAGCTGCTTTGCTTGCAGAGACGCTTCTTTTTCCAGGGAGGAACCTTCTTCGGTTATCAGCTCCTTAATGCGGCTTACAACCGGGTCACTGTCCTGGGTCTCTTTCCAGCTGTGGTGAGGCAGGGGGTTTAACGTCTTTCCACGCTACCTCCTGGAGGCTCGTTGCTCGTGGATCATCCCATTCCAGTGAAAGGCGGGTAGCTCAATCTCTTCCAGGTCATCCACTTCTTCTTCTGTGTCTGACTGGTGAGGCATCCTGGACAGGGCATCGTCGTTGGCGTTCTTGCGGCCCGCCCGGTATTTAATTGTGAATTGATAATTTGACCGCCGAGCCATCCATCATTGTTCCAGTGCTCCTAGCTTAGCTGTTTCAAGATGGGTCAAGGGGTTGTTATCAGTGAAGGCAGTGAACTTACTGGAGACTAGATAGTGCTTGAACCTTTCAGTGATGGCCCAGACCAAGGCCAGGAACTATAACTTAAAGCTGCTATAGTTCTCTGGGTTCCCCTCGGTCGGGCAGAGCTTCCTGCTTGCGTATGCGATCACTTTCTCTTGGCCATTCTGCTTCTGACTTAAGACAGCTCCCAGTCCTTCGTTGTTGGCATCTGTATACAGCAGAAACGGTTGGCTGTAGTCAGGGTAGGTTAGGATCTCATCGCCTGTCAGGATCTCTTTCATCTCCTGAAATGACTCAGCTTGCTCCTTACCCCGGTGGAATGGGGGATTTCTGCCTTTGGGAAACTGCCCTACCAGGAGGTCTTGCAGAGGAGCTGCTTTCTTGGTGTAGTCTTTTACAAACCTCCAGTAGTATCCTACTAGTCCCAAGAACTGACGCACCTCCTTGAGGTTCTTCGGCTCCGGCCACTTCTGGATGGCAGTGACCTTCTCCGGGTCTGGTGCTACCCCTTCCGGGCTGACAATGTGCCCCAGGTACTGTACCTTTTTCTTGAGCAGGTGGCACTTTGAGGGCTTCAACTTCATCCCGTACTGGGACAATGACTCAAATACCTCTGCCAGGTGCTTCAAGTGGTCCTCATACATTTTGGAGTACACTATCACGTCATCCAGGTATAGTAACACAGTCTCGAAGTTGCGGTGTCCCAGGCAGCACTCCATCAATCTCTGGAACGTTCCAGGGGCATTGCGGAGTCTAAACGGCATACTATTGAACTCGCAGAGTCCCATCGGGGTAGTGAAGACCGTCTTCTCCCGATCCTCCTCAGCCACAGCTACTTGCCAGTACCCATTAGTGAGGTCAAGGGTGGAAAAGTAATTTGCAGACTTTAAGGCAGCTAGGGACTCCTCTATGCGTGGTAAAGGGTATGCATCTTTATGTGTAATGCAATTTACTTGTCGGTAATCTACACACATTCTCATGCTCCCGTCCTTTTTCCTAACTAGCACTAGGGGAGCTGCCCAGGGACTACAACTATCCCTTACTGCCCCCGCCTTTCTCATGTCATGCAACATTTCCTTAGCCTTCTGGTAGTGTGCTGGTGGTATAGCCCTGTAACGTTCTTTGATGGGTGGATGGTCACCTGTGGCGATATGGTGTTGAACCCCCTTAATCCTCCTGAAGTCAAGTGGATGTTTATTGAACACCTGCGCCTATTCTTGAACCACCCAGTGTACTCCCTGTTTCTGATGGGCAGGAGTGGTGTCTGTCCCAACATGGAGCTGTTGACACCAATCCTCCACCTGGGTTGCAGGGTCATCTTCCTCCACTTCGTCTGGTGAGGTTAATGACTCCGCCTTGTGAATGCAGTTGTTATTTACAGCATGTAATTTGGCAACAGTGGCATAACGTGGCACATCTGACCTCATCTTCCCCACAGTTGAGAAGACGGACGGGCACCCTCCCATTGCGTACATCTACCACACCTCTGGCGGTTAAGAGCGTGGGTCTGTGCTCAGAGAAAAGGGGTTCTACTACCGCCTGGTAGCTCTGTCCTCTAAGAACTATAGCGGCTCTACACCAGATAAGCATTTCACTCATTGGGGGGATCACAATGGGTATGGGGTCTGTCACCTGCACATTACAGATTTCACCATCTGTTAAGCTTACTTGCTGTTGGTACATCAGGACTCGGATCTCCTTCTGCAGCGCCCTCCTCTGTCCTGGTCTGGCAGTGTTAGCTATCTGTTGGAGCAAGAACACAACTTCTCCCAAACAGTTACCAACAATGTTAGTGCCTAGTACCATATACTTATTGGTATCATCAGGATTAGTCTCTACTGCAATTAGTCCCTGGTCCTTCAGCTCCACTCTCCCCACCTTTACTGTCACATTCTTAACCCCGATTAGGTTAAGGGGGAGTCCATTTGAGGCATAAACAGAAAGATTTGGAGCTGGCGGGCTTAGGTCGTCCATGGACCAGAACTTCTTGTAGTGGACGTCAGGCATTATGGTTACCTGAGATCCTGTGTCCAGCAGAGCGTGCGTCGGGATGCCATGCAGCACAATGGACAGGAAAGGTCTTCCTCCGACGAACCTGTTGTACCAGTCTGAGGGGCCTGGGGAATTTACTCCTGGGTGTCGGCCCTCGGCCCCAGGCTTTTCTCGTTTAAAGGACAATTCTGGGCGGTGTGTCCGGTCTTGTGGCAGCGGTAGCAGGTAGGGTCCTTCTGTGGACGGCGCTGGTCACTGATCCTCGTAGAGGGTGGTGTTGTCCTCCTCCTCCTTCGCATCCAGGGGACATCCTCAGGGCTATCGGCTAACAGATTTTTCCCTCCTTCCTCGGGCTCCGTCCGCAGCTGCAGAGCACTCAGCACAGTGGTCAGGGTTTTGCTCAACTGGCACACCTCAGAACGCAGACTGTCCAGCTCTCTAGGGGACGTTGCTGGAACCTTGGCTTCAGCAGCCACTGGGGAAAAGGTGGGTGTGGTAGGCACTGGGGTAGCCCCACCCTGGTAACATTGGATGGCATTTGTTTCCAGGGGCTGCAGTCCTTTTATAGCCATGTCCTTAAGATTGTCAGAGGTAGCATCTGGATGATCTAAGGACCACCAACGCACAGTCCTGCTTTCCTCTGGAGACCTCAGTCCCCGGACAAACTGTTCCTTCAGCATTTTGTTTTCATTTTCGATGCTGGTTGGACTAACCTGTTTCAGAGCCCGCAGGGCCCCTTGTAGACGCCAGGGATTGTCCCGAACATTGTCCTCCGGCTGTTGAGAACAGTTGTAGAACCTCATCCGGAGGTCCGCCTCAGTGTGATCCTCAAAAACATTCTGTAGCTTTTTAAAGTTTGCGGACACTGACTCCTGGTCTGCGGCTGACCATGTTTCTACTTCCCGTTCCGCAGCACTAGTCAGTTCTCCTAATACAATAGCGGCCCTCTGCTTGCCTGTCATAGAGTACATGTCCAAGATACCGCATATCTTCCGTTTGAATCCAGACAGGGTATCTGGTTTTCCGTTGTACTGGGGGAGCCACTTTGCTCCAGAAATGTACGGTAGAGTTATGGGGATGACAGGAGTTACAGGCGCTGCTGGTGGAGCGGCCACTTCGGCCTGCTCGGCGTCGGGCTCGGGTTGAACATCAGGGCCGTTAACCGGTATTCCGGCGTCGTGATATTCCTCGGACATTCTGACGCCCCCCTAGCGAACCGTGGCCTACCTTCTTTTTCTTCTGGTAGGCCGCAGCTCCGCAGGTGACTGTCGTCTTCAGGACCTTGCGTCGCTTTTGTCCTACGTCAGAGCGTTCAGCGACGCTCCTTTCAGGACCTGGCACTTCCTGGTTTGACGTCGAGGCGCGGGGCGTGTCCGGGGCTTCGGGCGATTTTGCAGGTACACCCCTCAGTTTCCCGCGGTTTCGCCCTTCTTCTCGCTCGGTGGCCCAACAATGGTGGCAATCTTCATCACAGTTTAATGTACCTAGTTTTTAATTAAAGGCGCACAGTACCCAGCGGCAACGGGCATAACACTCCGTCTTTGCAGCGTTCACGCGATCCTGTTCGTGACGCCAGGAAAGATGACTCGCCCAGGGGGATGGGGACGACTCGGTACCCGGGCCTTTGCCTGGCCTTGGGGATGTCGCGGTGGTCGGCTCCCGGGCCCGTACCCTGGGGTCAGCTTTTAAAAGGGGATTGTTTGTTAATTTTATGAAGTTTTGTGACGCCACCTCTGGTTTCTGGTGAGAATCACCAGACCTGAGGCAGTCCACTGAGGCCGGTGATAAAGCAGCTCGATGGTATAGCTCCCCACATGTGGAGCTAGGCCTCAGGGCAGTGTACGGAGAGGGGGATGCAGGACAGGCGAGACCCAGCCGGGTCAGAGCAAGAACAGGGACTGACACGGTAGTCACTTCAGTACCTTTTACTGGTGGTAGTTCAGGCACATCCCGGAGCACTGTAGGGTGAAGGGTGCATATCAGGATCCTCCCCAATGAGCTGGTGTAGGGCCTCCTGCTTCTTGCCTCTGCGTAGTAAGTTTCTGACCTGCCTGAAGCTAGGCCTAACTTTATCTCTGTCCTGCACCGGCTGACGTTGTGGTAGGGCCTTCTCTTGGAGTGCACGCTCCCAGCTTACGGGGCCTATGTGTCTCCTGGCTCTGTTACATATCAGCTCTCTGGTGAACCTGGGACCTGTAGTTCTCCAGGGATTGCGATTATGCTTTACTGGGTCGTAGAGATCCCGGTAAGCTCGGACCCGGTGTCCGGTAAATGTTTCGGGGTGAGCTGGGTAAGCTCCTCTGCCCCCACTGCTACTCACTTTCCACTTGCCTTCGGCCACCCTTGGTCCCTCACTAGGCTACTCAAACTAACGGCAGCTTGCTGCTCTTCACCGCTCTTATGGCGTCAGAGGAACTCCTGAATCACTGAGCTGCCTAGCTCCACCTTCCCTATTTATATCCCTAACGGGCTCCCTCTGCTGGTCTGAGGTGGAAGGTGGAGATGTGTGAATGTTTATGGGAGCCTCTTGTGGAGGATTCCATTAATTCACACTTCTAGGATCTGTGGTACCAAGCGCAGCTGGGTGCCACAGGGGGACACCAAAAGGTTAATAAGATGGGTATTTGTACAGTGTGAAGGAGGAAAAAAAAAAAGAGGATTTAGATGAAAAAAAAGATTTTTCCTGGCCCCCGAGACCTGGAGCTAAGTCCAGCAATTTCAGCAACAGGAGCACACAGGACTGTAATGCAGCGTTTCCTATACAGCCTGCCTGCCTGCCTGATATCTGGGATGGATGTTAGTCCTGAGAAGGACTGTTTGTTTGATCTGGCAGCCTTTACAGACCCTACACTAACTACTTCGCAGTATATATCTCTCCCTAAATCAGCAGCGCTGTCCCTACACTGTCTGATCCCAGTCGTCTGTGTCCAAGATGGCGGCGCCCGGTTTTAAATACTCGAGGTGACGCTGTGCGGCCAGCCAATCAATGTAATGCCCACAACCAACATGGCAGTGGCATTACGGTGACTGGCTGGCAATCCCTGCATGTTCATTGGCTCTGTAAAGAGCGCCAAACATGCAGGGCGGAGACCCGAGCTCCCGCCTAAGTAACCCCGAAATGCTCGCCGAACATCCCCAGTAGCGTGATGCTCTGGCGAGTACCGAGCAGTGTCGAGCATGTTCGCTCAACACTAGTGATGAGCGAGCACTAAAATGCTCGGGTGCTCGTTGTTCGAGACGAGGAATTTGGAATGCTCGAGTGCTCGGGCCGAGTAACAAGCCCAATGTAAGTCTATGGGAAACTCGAGCATTTTTCCGGCAACCCCACACGGCGGTCTGCAGAGGGCCTAAAAATTTCCCAAATCAATAGGAACAGTGCTCAAATTACATGGGAAGAGCATAGGGAAGACCCCTGGAAGCATCTTTTACTCCCAGGTCACTGCTATCAACAACGTTGTCAGAGGTATTACGCCACTTTTACGGACTCACAATAAAACATGCAAAAACGAAATCAAAATGGATTTTCCTGGGCAATATGTTAAGGAACATCCTTTACAAAAACAAAAATGCTCCTCCACACCCTGGGCAATGTTCACACATAGCATTTTTGATGCGTTTTTGCGCTTTTGCATTGCTTTAAACCAAGACAAATGCGTTCACCGGGAAATGCCATTTTAACATTTTACTACCTTATCTGGCCATGTGGTGTGTGACATATCATCAGAAACATCCTGTTTCATTTATGATAGAGGGACTCTGAAAGTCACAAAGACTATTTTTATAGGGCCATCAAGCGGCCCTTACTATTCTTAAAGGGCCATAAAGCAGCCCTCGTTATTGTTATAGAGCCATCAGCTCTGCTATGCTTTGTTGTTCCCATTATTAACGGAGTGGGTCTCCTATACTGTTATTGAGTATGCAGTGACTGCAATGGCTGCCAAAAGTTTGGAGAAACTCCAATGCTCCTTGCAAGAGATGTAGAGGAGGGCCTCCTGCAAAAAATGCTCCCGTTATTAGGAACTGTGTCTCCCATACTGTTTGCCTATGCAGTGAAGCATTGGCTGCCAAAAATTTGGAGGAACTCCAATGCCCCTTGCAAGAGATGTAGAGGTCGGAGGGCCTCCTGAAAACAATGTTCCCATTATTAGTAAGTGTGTCTCCCATACTGTTTGCATATGCAGTGAAGCAACAGATGACAAAAATTTGGAGGAACCCCATTTTCCTTTGCAAGAGACGTAGATGTCGGAGGGCCTCCTGCAAAAAATGCTCCCATTATTAGGAAGTGGGTCTCGTATACTGTTTGCCTATGCAGTGAAGCATCGGCTGCCAAAAATTTGGAGGAACTCCAATAACCCTTGCAAGAGACGTAGATATGTTGATATGGTACATATGATGGTGTTATGTGGTGGAGATTGAGGATGCGGAGAAGGAGGAGGACAAGAGCAAATAGACAAAATCAGGAAGCATATACCCATGTCTGGGTGTGAAAAGGTGCATGGGAAAAGAGTTAGACCTCCCCAAAAAATGATACTGTATTTGAGTTTATGTTACGTTGCTATCATTCAGTGGTGTTGAGAAGTCTGGCCCAATCCAGCCCTTGTTCATTTTTATAAGAGTCATTTTATAAGAGTCAGCCTGTCAGCATTTTCAGTTGACAGGCGAGTGCGCCTATAGCTTATAATTCCACCGGCGGCACTAAAAACTCGCTCTGACAAAAAACTAGTGGCAGGGCAGACCAGGACCTCCAAGGTGTAGAGAGCCAGTTCATGCCACGTGTCCAACTTGGATACCCAATAATTATAAGGCACAGAGGAATCACAGAGGACGTTGGTACGGTCGGCAAGGTGCTCCCTCACCATCTTCCGAAACTTTGCACTCCTTGTGAGAGGACCCTGCGCCTCAGGGCCTGTGTAATGGGATGGTCTGAGAAAACTGTCCCAGAACTTTGACAGTGTTCCCCTGCCTATGCTGGATTGCATTTGTGGCTCTCTCGCCTGTACTCCTTGGTTTTCCTACGAACTGTGACCTCTGCCACCAGCGTTTTCATATGAGAATTTTTTGAATAATTCTGCAATAAGGGCCTTCTTGTACTGCCCCATTTTATTAGGACTGTCCCGCAAGTGAATAAGAGACATAAAGTTCTCCCTGTAGCGTGGGTCTAAAAGCGTCACCAACCAGTAATGACTGTCACACAAAATTTAGACAACGCGAGGGTTACGGAAAAGGCAGCGTAACATAAACTCAGCGATGTGTGCCAGACTGCAAAGAGGCAAGACTTCCGTGTCCTCACCAAGAGGACGACTGACCATGCTCTCCTCCTCATCCTCCTCCTCTTCCTCCTCCTCCTTGTCCTCAGACCATCCACGCTGAACAGACGGTAAGACAGTTGTGCAGGTAGTAATGTCTATAGCGCAGGAAACTAGCTCCTGTTCCTCCTCCTCCTCTTCCTCATTGTCACCCAATCCTTGTTGGGATGAGATGAGGCTGGGCTGCGTGTAATCATTCTGTATGATTCCTTGCTCCATCTCATCGTGCTCCACCTGCAATGCATCCTCTTTAATTGAGAGAAGAGAGCGTTTCAGAAGACAGAGAAGCGGGATGGTGACGCTAATTATGGCGCCATCGCCGCTCACCATCTTGGTGGAGTCCTCAAAGTTTTGGAGGATGGTACAGATGTCTGACATCCATGTCCACTCCTGAGGTCTTATGTCTGGAGTCTGACCTGAATACCGACGGCCTTGTTGATGCTGGTACTCAACAACTGCCCTCTTCTGCTCACAAATCCTTCCCAACATCTCCAGTGTAGAGTTCCAACGCATGGGGACATCACACACCAGTTGGTGAGCTGGAAGCTGCAAATGCTGCTGAAGCACGGCAAGGGCGGTGGAATCTGTAGCTGACTTTCTAAAATGGGCACACAGGCGGCGTACTTTGACAAGCAGATTCAGCAGATCCGGGTAGGTTTTGACAAACTGCTGAACCACGAGATTAAGCACATGGGCCAGGCATGGTACGTGTGTGAGTGTGACGCCTCTACTCGTAAAGCCCGTGTTTAGTTTTGAGTTTACCCTGGGTAATGGGTGACTCGGTGTCGGGTCCAGTGACGAAGAGATGGGATGTAGCCGTGGCCCGGACCCGACCCGTGCTCAGGGCCGTCACATTAGAAAGAGATGGTGTGGGCTTGTCCAGGTTGAGTGGCTGATTAACGACTACGCCACCTGTGGTGCCTGGTGAAGGGTCACCAGCGCCTCTACAGTCCGCCGAGGCCCGGTGTCATGGCGGCCAAAGTTCTCACTGCTCCCCACAGGCGGAGCAAGGCCTCAGGGCAGGCAAACAGGATGGAGGTGGAGTAGTAGTGCGAGGAGTACGGGCACCGCGTCGCATGGTATGGCGCATAATGAACAGTCCGGAGGCCATAGGGGTGAACTTCCAAGGCTTTACTCACTTAGAGATGATAGCGGGAAGGCGACTCACTGCTCCCTGCGGAGTCCTGCGGTCACCAGGGTCGGGGGTCCGACTACCTCCGAGAAAGTCCAGTGACCCTACACCAGAGTAGGCCCACACAGGATCTGCACTCCCGGAGGGAAGTCACATTAACACACAGTAGTTTAACAGCACAGTATGACCACTAGAACCTACGACTTAGGACAAGCAAAAAGGACCAAGACCAAAGATGGCTCTTTATTAAACATGAAATCTGAAGTGTAACTAACTTGTAAGTCCTCCACCCACACCCACTAGCTGGTTCCTACCACTTTGTGTTCCCCAGTCTCCCTGTAACCAGGGGAGCAGCACCTAGTGCATACTAGCTCCCTCTGTTGGAGAAATGTGGTGTTGGATGCAAAAGGTTAGGTCACAACCATCGCACTGGGCTTACCTCAGAGGAGGAACACCACACTCCATTAAAGAAGTGCAGCATCCCTGTGGCGGTCGAACCCTCGGGGGCGCCACATGAGCTCGCCTCGCCTCAGAGCCACCACCAGGTTCTGGTCATTGTCACACACGACCATGCCTGGCTGTAGGTTCAGCGGTGTCAGCTACAGATCTACAGTGGGTACGGAAAGTATTCAGACCACTTTAAATTCTTCACTCTTTGTTTCATTGCAGCCATTTGGTAAATTCTAAAAAGTTCATTTTTTTTCTCATTAAAGTACACTCTGCACCCCATCTTGACTGAAAAAAAAACAGAAATGTAGAAATTTTTTCAAATTTATTAAAAAAGTAAAACTGAAATATCACATGAAACAAAGAGTGAAAAATTAAAAGGGGTCTGAATACTTTCGGTACCCACTGTACCTGCTGTTTCAGAGCTGTCCATAGCTCTTCAGCATTGTGTGGTTTTTCACCTAAGCATATTTGCATCAGCACAGCCTGTTGCCGCTTGGCAGAGGCAGTGCTTCAGTGCTTCCAAATTGTGACTGATGTGGTTATTTCAGAGATGGAGGCTGAAGAGGAGGAGGAGGATGAGGTGCAGGAGCTGTAGAATGTGGGGGCAACCCTGATTGACCTAGGGCCCGCAATCCTCATCGAGAGGACGTGTTCCGTCCCAAGGTCCGACTGGGTCCTGGCTTCCACTATGTTAACCCAGTGTGCCGTCAGGGAGATGTACCGTCCCTGCCCACAAGCACTTGTCCATGTGTCTGTGGTTAGGTGGACTTTGACTTTCCCAGAAACTGCATTATTGAGGGTACAGCTAATGTTGTGGGACGCGTGCTTGTGTAATGCGAGGACGGCACACCGGGAGAAATAGTAGCGGTTGGGGACCAAGTACCGAGGGACGGCCGCAGTCATCAGGTTGTGGAAAGCTTCCATCTCCATGAGCCTAAAATGCAACATTTTGAGTGCAAGCATTCGCGAAATGTGTGAATTTAGTAGTGTGGCCTGTGGGGCGTTAGCTGCGTATTTGCTCTTGGGTTCCAAGGACTGGGGTAGGTACATGGATAGGGGATTGGCGTGCACGCACATTAGCGGAACAAGCAGTGGTGTCACTCGCAGACACTGTTGCTGGACCCTGGGGTTCGGCCCACTTAGTCAGGTGCTTTGCTGCCATGTGTTGATGTTACGGGGAACAATTGCCCGCCTTCTGTCTGCGGCCAACACACTGCTTGTTCTTGCCTGTTGTGGTGCTACACCTCCCTCCCCCTGCGTGCTGCTGTCCTCGCTCTGCATGTCACCTTGACAGGTTGGTTCAGTGACTTCATCGTCCACCATCTCATCTTCCACTTCTGCACCCCGTCCTCCTCCTGACTTTCTGGCAATTGTGTCTCATTATCATCCACCTCTTGTGACACTTTCCCACCGTCGCCTTCATGTGACCGTGGCTGCTCAAATATTTGGGCATCGCTACATGCGATCTCCTCTTGCTCCGCTTCAAGTGGACCGGAATCTATAAATGGAAAAGTGAACAGCTCTTCGGAGTGTCCAAGTGTGGGATCAGTTGTCTCCGGGCACTAGGCATGGTGGGAGGAAGGAGATTTAGGGTGAAAAATGCAGTCCAGACTCACGGCTACTGAGACTTGACCGTGTGGAAGACAGGGTGGTGGTTGTGGCTAAGTGACTGGAAGCATTATCTGCTATCCAACCAATAACCTTTTCACAATGTTCTGTGTTCAATAGTAGTGTTCTGCAGTCCCCTATTAATTGGGACAGGAAGGTCCAGCGACAAGATGTGGGTGTTTGTTGTGGCACAATTTCAGCTTGCCCACGGCCTCGGCCTCTGCATGCACCATCACCATCACGTCCACTTCCCAATTCCTTGCAACGCACCTTGCCCATTTTAGATGGAGGACAATATTTTCCACATTCACTACAAATGGCTGGATTGAAACCGCAGTGATATGTGATACGTGTGACGGAAACCCACAGTTTTAAATAGCTGGCTGGTAGATTACTATTTTTCACAGCAACCTCATGTCAATAACTTCACTGACACACTGCAACAAAATTTAAATGGAGGCCAATATTTTCCACGTTCGCTACAAATTTCTGGATTTTTATCGCTGTAATACGGAAAGGATCTGGCTGTATTTTGCAGTGCCAACAAGCAAATGGAGCAGAAAAATGGTGTACTCTGGATTGCTTTTTAAGCAAATAACCAGGATTAAGATAATAAAAAAAATTCCCTGGCCCCTGATATCTGGGGCTATTTCTACAAATATCTGCAAGAACTGCAGCAGCAGGAACGTTCAATGGACCCTCTTGCACTATATGCACTGCAGTCTGCCACATACACTGCCTGCCTTCCTAGCACTGATTATATGCAGCTGGATTACTCCTGAGAAGGACTGTTAGTTCAGATGGATATAGATATATGTTGTGGAATACCTATACTAACAGGACGTTCAATGGACCTTCTTCTGCTGTATCATGCACTGCAGTCTGCAACATACACTGCCTGCCTAGCACGGATTATATGCAGCTGGATTAGTCCTCAGAAGGACTGTTAGTTCAGATAGATATTATAGATACATGTTGTAGAATACCTATACTAACTCTAAACAAGCAAATCTCTCCCTGACGCAGCAGCACCTCTCCCTACTCTGCCTGATTCCGGGGTAGACTGTGACGAGCATGGCGGCGCCTGGTCTTGTATACACCTGATGATGCTGTGCGGTCAGCCAATCACTGTAATGCCACAACCAACATGGCTACGGCATTACAGTATGTGGCAGGCAATCCCTGCATGTTCATTGGCTCTCTAAAGAGCGCCAAACATGCCGGGAGTAAACGCGAGCTCCCGCCCGAGCTACCCGGAAATACTCGTCAAGCGAAGAGCATCTCGAGCAGTGAGATGCTTGGGCAAGTGCCGAGCAGTGGCGAGCACGTTCGCTCATCACTAACTATAATACACAGCCCATAGTCCTCCATATTAGCATAATACACAGCCCATATCCTTCATATAATATAATGCACAGTCCATATTCCTCCATATAGCATAATGCGCAGCCCATAGTCATCCATGCAGTATAATGCACAGCCTATAGTCATTCATGTTGTCACGTGGATACCGCGACACAGAGGGGCCAGAAGATAGCGGCGTCTGGTTTCATGAACTCCTGCACTGATTAGAACTGCTTCACCATCTTATTAAACACTGAAGCTTTTTTCCCTTTCTGGCAGTGCAAGGGTTAATCAGTTCAGTTGATCTCCTGGAACTCTCCAACCTTGATTGTCTCAGCTGTTCAGTGTTGGGCACTCCCCTCTGCTACATATGCTCGCCACTGGCACTTGGAAATTGCCAGTGATAGTTCTCACTGCCTGGTTAATGTCACGGGTGTGTCAGAAGTGACAGACAATTGCCCTGCAGTTGGTTGCAGGAGATCTCTTTGTTTGGCATTACAGACACCTTCTTAGAAGCTGTCTCTTTAGGACCCAGCATCTACTTTCCTCTTATTAATTAACACCCTTACTTGGGTGTATAAATACCTGCTGTTTGCTAGAGGGAGGTGCCGGCGATATTCACGCGACTCCTTGTGAAGCCTCGAGGAAGAGCAGTACTTCTTCCTCTCTGGAGCTAAGAGGATGTGTGTTCATTTCTCTGAAATTGACTAAAGCTAAGCTATCTTCCCTTGTTTGTTCCCCCTTGTTGTCTTTAGTTGTCAATGTGGATCGACTACCACTCATCCCCTCCCTTCCCTGGCATTACCTTGTGGGATCCATGATGGATCCTGTGTCTGCTCTGACCAGCTACAACAACTCTGCCTGGAGGTGGCAGACTTAGACTCTGTGGCTTTGCAGCGCCCATGGACTCCAGGCTTAGGATCGACGGCTCCAGAGCAGCTCCTCATGGAGCCCAAGATCACTTTGCAAAATAGATTCTCAGGGGTTGGGACAAGTTTGTGGTCTTAAAGGAGGCCTGCAAACTATACTTTAGGCTATATACTCACTCAGGTAACAACGGGTGGGGATTGTAATCTCAGTGCTCCAGGGCGACCCTCAAGCCTGGGGATTTTCTCTCCTCTCTTATTCCCCCAATGTTATGTGTTAGAGGGCTTGCCCTCCCCAGTGGTTCTAGGCCTGCCTTGGCTGATGTCACATAATCCTATAGTGGACTGGCAGGCACGGGAAATAGTGAGGTGGATCAATTACTATCAAAATAACTGCATGTGCATTAGTTTATCCATGGTAACTACCAGGTCTCTACCAGAGTACAGTATTTGTCCAATTACGAGTATGTGTTTTCAATTATGTCAAGAACTACCACCTCAATGTCCTTATGGTTGCTCAGTGGATTTGATTAAGAAAAAAATGGGAGGCTGCGCCCCTGCTTGGATTTCCGGGAATTAAATCGGATCACTGTTCGGGATCCATATCTGCTCCCTCTTATTCCAGATCTCTTTAATCAGATTATTGGGGCTAAGTGGTTTTCCAAACTGGACCTTAGGGGGGCCTATAATCTCATCCGTATTAAGAACGGGGATGAGTGGAAGACTGTTTTTAATAAGCCAGAAGGACATTTCAAAAACATTTTTATGCCATTTGGGTTGACTAATGCTCCCGCCATTTTTCAGTTCTTTGTAAATGACATTTTTCATCACCTGGCAGGTAGATTTGTAGTAGTAGTGTATCTGGATGATTATTGATTTTTTCGCGGGACCTTGAGTCACATCACATAGATGTAAGGCAGGTCTTACAAGTACCAAGGGACAATAAATTATTCGTCAAACTGAAGAAATGTATGCTCTCGGTTCAGGAGATCCCTAATCTGGGGTATTTATTATTGTTCACCTATTTTCTCATGGATCCGTAAAAAATCCGGGCAGTACTTGATTGGAATCGTCTTGAAGATGTAAAAGCTTTTTAGTGTTCGCCAATTATTATCGTAAGTTCATCAAGAACTTATCAGTAATGGACAAATTGCCGGATATGACCAGGAAAGGGACGGACTTTTCTAAATGGTCCAGTCCGGCCAGTGAGGCATTTGCTACTCTTCACAGATTGTTATACAGCCTGACGTCACTCAGCCATTCATTGTAGAGGTTGATGCATCAGAAGTGGGGTTGAGGTTGTATTGTCACAGTGTTCTTTCCCAAGTAAATTGCGCCGTGTGCATACTTCTCCAAGAAACTGTCATCCGCCGAGAGAAACTATGACATTGTTAATAGGGATCTCTTGACAATAAAGTGGACCTTTGAGGAGTGGCTTCATTTTTTGGAGGGGGCAGTTCATGCGGTCATAGTAATCACTGATCATAAAAATCTTTTATATTTGGAATCTACCAAACATCTGACACCTAGACAAACAAGATGGTCATTATTCTTTACCAGATTCAAATTTGTTGACTTTTAGACTGGGAGATAAGGATATTAAGGCAAATGCTTTATCTTGTTGTTTTTCATGGGGAGGAAGTAATTGTGAGCCGTTTCCTATATTACAGAAAGGGGTAGTTATCGCAACTATAAATACTAATCTGGAGAAAGAGGTCCTAGAGGCTCAGGGGGGTGCCCTGCTGCCTGTCCTTCAGGTAAACTGTTTGTCCCTGTGAACCTCTGTCTTAGAATTGTGAGTGAACATTATGATTCGGTCCTGGCTGGACATCCTCGTAGTAAAGCCACCACAGATCTTCTTACTCTGCGTTTTTGGTGGTCTGGGGTGCAACAAGATGTTTGGAATTATGTAGCTGCCTGCAGTACCGGTGCGCGTTCTAAGACCCCACATACTTGTCCGTCCGGGGCTCTTCAACCTTGTAGACCATGGACTCATTTGTCTGTTGATTTCATCACTGATCTACCCATATCAGCAGGTTACATTGTAATATTGGTGGTGGTGGATAGGTTCAGCAATATGGCTTATTTCATTGCACTACCTGCTTTACCGAATGCCAAGACTTTGACGCAAATTTTTATTAAAGAAATCATGAAATCACATGGGATTCTCTCTGATATCTTAGGTGCTTTGTGTCTGAGAATCAGGAGGATTTGGTTTCTTATTTACCTCTCGCTGAGTTTGCCGTGAATAACCATTGTCATGAATCTACTGGCAAATCCCCGTTCTTCCGGGCATATGGTTTTCATCCTTAATTCTGCTTCTACAATAGGAATCGTTCCTCAGGAGCACCTGAGGAGGAATGGTTTTCTTCATCCCTTACATCAGTGTGGCAAAGAGTTCTTAATAATTTAAGAAGCGTGGGATCCAAATATAAGAGTGTGACTGATAGGAGAAGCTTGGTGGGTCCAGACCTGAGTGTTGGTGATTTGGTGTGGTTTTCATCAAAGAACATTAACTTGAAGGTTCTTTCTTGGAAACTGGCACCCAGGTTCATTGGCCCCTACAATATAGTTGCCGTCATTAATCCAGTGGTGTATTACCTTACTTTACCAAGATTCATAATGTGTTTCACCGATCACTTCACAAGAAATATATTGCTTCCTCTGAACCATCATCACCATCACCTTCCCCAGTCATTGTTGAGGAGAATCTGGAATTCAAGATAGTGAAGATAATAGATTCTCGCTTTGTACTCCGGTCTTTTCAATATTTGGCACATTGTAAGAGTTATAGTCCCGAGGAGAGAATGTGGGTACCAGCGTCGGATGTACATGCAACCAGGTTGGTCCGGTTTTATCACATTTCACATCCAGATAAACCTGGCTCTGAGGTTCTGGAGGTCCCTCTTAGGAGGGGGGGGGGGTACTGCCACAGGGATAATGTGACAGAGAAGGGCCAGAAAATCGCGGCGTCTCGTTTCACGAACTACTGCACTGATTAGAATTGCTTCACCATCTTATTAGACAGTGCAGGCTTTATCCTTGCTGGAAGTGCCAGGGTTAATCAGGTTAGTTGATCTCCTGGAGCTCTCCAACCTGGATTGTCTCTGCTGTTCTGTGTTGGCCGCTCCCCTCTGCTATTTATGCTCGCCACTGGTACTTGGGAATTGCCAATGATAGTTCATATTTCCTTACAAAGGAAATGTGTCATCCTTAACTTTAGGCCTTTTAGAGATCATTTCATATTCAACTTGCTTAACTGTTCACAATATAATATAAATAATATAAAATAATTTTGACCAGGGGTGTCCAAAACTTTTACATGCCACTGTATATATACATATTATAAGAATTCTGTATATATGCTTTTAAAAACATAACTGTTAATATATTATTTTAATCAATTACCAAAATGTAAAGTTTGATTGATGCAAAAAAAACTTAGTAATAATAACTGTAATTTTTTTTAATTAATAATAAGATAGAAGGGAAGGGAAGAATAAAACCAGGAACAGAATCAATAGAGAAAATCATAGTCAGGAAGACAGCCGGGGTCAGATACCAGGTGATCAGTAACAGCCACGTCTGCGAGCAGTATGAAGACCGCGGAGCCTGGTGACAGAGGCATGTCCGGGCAGAGATGTAACAGAAGGCCACAGGTAGATGGTGAAGGTCCTTCTATACAGCTCCAGCAGTGATGGTAGATCTGCTGGACTTCAGGGCGCTGGGTGCAGAGGTTTCCCGTCTTTCGAGATGTCTCTAGGGGGACGGTGACAACATGCAAATACGCGAGCAGCCCTGGCTAATCCACGCCGGCAGGATGATAAGATCCGGCGGAAGATGGAACCTATGACAAGAGAAGGAAATATAATGTAAGTGATGGGACTCCATATGACATGGTACTACTGTGCGGTCACTGTGGCCGGACGGCAGAGGAGTCTCATCACACAGAGGTCAGGGATCATCGTCAGCCATCATACATGTGATAATCCCATCCCTGACAGATGACATCTGCTCCACATGCATTTATCTCACGGACGACATCACACAACATGGAGCTGATTCTCACACTTACCTCGTCTCTTTTTCCCCTTTTTCACATTTTCAGATGTTTCCTCATAAGCTGGAAATTCTGATCAGAAAGAAGACAAAACAACAACTCACTAAGGACATATTGTTATGGGATCTGCTTTGTATCTGTCCTGTATATAGTAGGATTGTTCTATTCCTGTGCCCTATAGTCCTGATAATCTGGTATTGCATAATAGGGCAGAATAAGTCCTATATACTGGACATGACCTCATCTGGGGGCATTAGATATGTCACTAATATGGAGCAGTGAGCGCCCTTGTGTGCCGCCATGTGGTGCATCACTAATGAGCGATATTCTACTATAGGAGACGATGTCTCATTACGATGGAGGAGGTTACTGGATGCTACAACGTATCACAATATCCATGATTATACTGTACAAAGTTACGGAAATAGAGACACAGTATGGGCCCATGGGCATCATAATTGGGATCCATGAAACATGGATAACATAAGAGACCTCTTACAGAAAAACCATGTGGAGATATTTGACCCTTGATGACAACATTCACATTTTTGGAGCTATAGACATGTACATACCTGACAATGGGGACGAGGACGGCAAGCTGGTTATAGCATCATCTCTATCAGATCCTTTCTGCCTGTTTGGAAGAAGAAAATCGAGTAAATCACAAGTAAATTCTGTATAAAAGGAATTATCTCACTAGAAGAACACCGACTATAAGGCCTAATAGGACATATGAAAGTCATAGTGGGGAAGGTCTCCTACTCAAAACTACCTTCTATGGAGCAGAGTAAAAAACAACTACCAACAATGGCCGGCATGTAATACTACATCTCTCCTGGGCAGCAGTATCAATGCCTGACTGGCTGCAATTATTGGCTGTTATCTCCAGTGAATTCTGAAGCCAAAAGCGCAATGACCGCTGATCATGGGGCGGTGGATGCTGCACTTGATATTATGTTATTTATGTCCTATATTTGGTGTTGTGCACTTATATCAGCCTGGAGCTCCCAGTAATAACCACATAATCTACTCACATTTCTGAGATGTTTCTGCTGGATGATGGGGTACACTCTGGAGGGGACTTGATAGTGGTGGTACAGAGCTAAAAACAGAATAATAAGATATAAATTTCTATTTTTTTACTTTTAGGGGTCTTTTTTTACATATTCTGGATTTATTGATCACATACTTACTTTAGAAAGCCTTTCAGAGGATGACGTAAAATTTTGGAAGAAAAGGCTCTCATTATCCTCACTTGTATCCTCCTCCTCTGAGTCCATATGTTTGTCTGTATCAGCGTGATCTACAAGACATAGGTAATGAAGTGTTATTAGACGTTGGCAGTGTAACACAGTCATCATTTATCACTAATATTAATGGGACCTGATTGTCGCATATTATGGAAGATGAGACACACAGCCGCTTAGTCTAGATGACGTCTCCTTCTACTTACTGATAAATAAGCTGGTGTCCACGTCTGACACAATCCGAGGGACGTACTCCGGCTTCTGACTTAGAAGGTTTTCAAATTCTAAGTCACAGAGGAATGGATAAGTCTTGATCTCGAAGGCTCCTCCTGGAAAAAGAAAACCAAAAGTTGAGCAGACATTGTCAGAGACTGCTCCATATCGGAACAATTTATCTTAATCTAAACTAATGACATAACCGAAGGAAACAAGCTGAAAGTCATAGTATGGAGAACTAGAAATAGGCAAGCAGATAGAAAAGTGCTGATCCTCATGGACAGGAGCGATATGTCCTCGTTGTAAAAAGTGAATATAAAAACTAATATATTGGTTACCTGTCCCAAGTCTTTGTACAGGATTTGTTCTGAGCAGGTCATCAATGAGGTCCTGAGCATCAGGAGGGGGAGAGCGATCCCAATCCCAAATGATGTCTCCTGTTATATAAGAAAATTACAGAAAATAAAACCTCTGTATTGGACTATAAGAAAAAGCAAAGGAAATAACTTAACCCATGTAATCAGTCAAAGCAATGATCGGATTATTCTACTTACCAGTGACAATATTTTTATGAAGCTCAGATAGGGAGTCCCCATGAAATGGTACATATCCCATCAGAAATTCATGCAGGATGATCCCCATTGACCACCAGTCAGCAGGTCTTCCATAGCCTTTCTTCAGGATGATTTCTGGGGCCATATAATATGGGGTGCCACAGTCCTGGAAACCGACAGAAGATAAAGATGAGAATTGATGAAATGATTATTATGACAAGTTCTCCACATAAAAACACAATGACAGAAGATAAAATATGAGTGGAAAAGTTCTCTAGAAATGAAGAACGTGGAGAAGAGACAATAGTGTAATGAGATTTGTAAAGAACAAGCTAAGTTCCTGTAAGTAAGTGATGCCGACCTCATGGTCCTGGAACTCTCTGGCGATGTCCTCCAATGATTCCTTGTGGGTGTTGGCTTCTGGTATCATGACACCAACTTTTGAAATCCCAAAATCGGCGACTTTAATGTGTCCAGCCGGTGTAATCAGGAGGCTGTGAAAGAAAAGATAGTTTTAGCCTCACAGGCCATGTGGTAATAAATAACTTTACCCACTTTATTATGCTACAGGGGGCACTTACTTCTCTGGCTTCAGGTCTCTGTGCACCACGCCATAGCTGTGCAGGTATTCCACAGCAAGAACTGCCTCTGCAAAGTACAGGCGGGCCAAGGGGACAGATAAAGGACTCCTGGTTCTTAGGAGGGTTGCGCAGTCTCCACCTATAGAAGAAAGGAAATATGAGCGGTGAGGGGTTTATACAGCAAACCACCATGAAGTGTCATGAGAAGTGAGCGGAGACATTGGGGCAGGAGACAATATATACGGACAGTGTCAGACTGAAGAACATTGGGTCCACCAGAGGATTTGATTCCGAGGGCCCACCTTTCTCCCCCACTCAAGAGCCCCATAGTGCAAACCTTGCAGCTGCTATGAACTCTCCTGAAGGAGAAGCCAGGGCCCACCGGAGGATTCTCCGGTTCTCTGGTGGGCCAGTCCAACCCTGTATACGGATATAATGTGCAGAATATTAGTCTGAGGTCATGGTGAAATGGCGTCTATGTCACTAATAACATAAAGTGATGTCACATCTCGTCTAAAGCTGGAGATACTGACGTGCTCAGTGCGGACATACAGGAAGATCATACACATCAATGACTTTCCGGAATATCTATAGTAAATGCTCTGCGAGGATGTAACCGTCCACGGGGACAAGTCCTAATGATAAGATGTCAGCAGACATGGGCTGAATATAATACATATACATGTCCTACCTCCTACATACTCCATGACCATACACAGGTGAGATCTAGTGGGGAAGGAGCAGAGCATGGAGGTCACATAGGGACAATCAGCGAATGTCAGGATGTCCCTCTCCAGAAAGGCCCCTTCCACAGCTGCTGGAGTATCCAGGGTCTTCTTGGCCATTTTCTTCATAGCAAAGATCTTCTTTGAATCTTTATGGTGCACTAAGTAGACGGATCTGGAGAGAAGGAGAAACCATGGTTTATAATGAATCATTATTAACAGTCCGTCTATAGAAGTCATTATATGATCTTCTGTATTCATGTTTAATACTAGAAGTCACTAGAAATACACATCTAGCAATCTATGAAATAATACTACATAGATCACCTATGGGAGGTCTGCACAATGCCACAACTGCCAGACCCTCACCCAGGTCACATTATCACCTATGGGAGGGCTGCACAATGCCACATCTGCCAGAACCACACCCAGGTCACATTATCACCTATGGGAGGTCTGCACAATGCCACGTCTGCCAGAACCACACCCAGGTCACATTATCACCTATGGGAGGTCTGCACAATGCCACGTCTGCTGGAGCCCTCACCCAGGTCACATTATCACCTATGAGAGGTCTGCACAATGCCACGTCTGCTGGAGCCCTCAGCCAGGTCACATTATCACCTATGGGAGGTCTGCACAATCCCACGTGTGCCAGAACCACACCCAGGTCACATTATCACCTATGGGAGGTCTGCACAATGCCACGTCTGCCAGAACTACACCCAGGTCACATTATCACCCATGGGAGGTCTGCACAATGCCACGTCTGCCAGAACCACACCCAGGTCACATTATCACCTGTGGGAGGTCTGCATAATGCCACCACTAGCAGAACCCTCACCCTGGTCACATTAACAGGTCATTTCCCTGTGATAACACTGAATTGCAGAGCACAGAGGCTGAAGCCTTGTCATAGGGAAACCTGAGAAATGTCGATTATACCAACTGAAATCTCACCCAAAAGATCCGCTGCTGATCAGTTTAGATGTTTCGTAGTCGCTCATACGCGGCTTTCTCGCCGGGATCAATGATTCCATCAAGTTCTAGAAAAGAAGAAGAAATGATATTAAGATCTAGAAGCTTCGGGAGAAAATCTCCAGATGCAGAAACGTCTCCTCCTATATTATGTCCCAGCTGATGTCACTGATCCGATGTAGGGACGATACAAGCCGGACGCTCCGCAGACACGGATGTAATATAAGGGGGGATCCTCCATACATCGGAATCATTGTACAGTGCTGGATAATGTGAGAAATCACACAGAGGAGAACTTACAGAGGATCTGTCAGGAGGTGTGTGCTATGTAATCTGAGAGAAGCATGATGTAGGGGCTGAGACCCTGATTCCAGTGATGTGTCACTTACTAGGCTGAGTGGTGTTGTGTCAATAAAATCAGTTTTTTATCAGCAGGAGATTATCACTAGAGGACCATCTGTCTCGTGCCATGTAGTCCTATTGCTCTGTGTTACCCCACCCCCACCACTGAATTTCAGCTTTCTGCCTATGCACACTGTACATAGAAGCTGCCAATCACTGGTGTGGGCGGGTTTATACACAGAAAGCTACCAATCACTGGTGTGGGCGGGGTTATACACAGAAAGCTACCAATCACTGGTGTGGGCGGGGTTATACACAGAAAGCTGCCAATCACTGGTGTGGGCGGGCTTATACACAGAAAGCTGCCAATCACTGGTGTGGGCGGGGTTATGCACAGAAAGCTGCCAATTACTGGTGTGGGTGGGGTTATACACAGAAAGCTGCCAATCACTGGTGTGGGCGGGCTTATACACAGAAAGCTGCCAATCACTGGTGTGGGCGGGGTTATACACAGAAAGCTGTCAATCACTGGTGTGGGCGGGGTTATACACAGAAAGCTGCCAATTACTGGTGTGGGTGGGGTTATACACAGAAAGCTGCCAATCACTGGTGTGGGCGGGGTATTACACAGAAAGCTGCCAATCACTGGTGGGGACGGGGTTATACACTGAAAGCTGCCAATCACTGGAGTGGGCGGGGTATTACACAGAAAGTTGCCAATCACTAGTGTGGGCGGGGTAATACACAGAAAGCTGCCAATCACTGGTGTGGGCGGGGTTATACAGGGCTCAGCATTCAGAGCACTGCCAGAACTGCAGCAGAACAAAATATTGATTTCATCACAACTGCTGCCCTCAGTAAGGTAATGAATACATCGCTGGAATGAGGGTCTCTGCCTCTACATCATGCTGCTCTCAGATGAGGAGCAAAAACCTGCTGACAGATTCCCTATAATATAAATGCTATTATCTAATGCAATGGTGTCATCTCCTCTGATAATAGAGGCGTCCCCTGGTTATATGGGGGATAATACTGGACGGGTCATTCACACCCCGTGATCTGGTGATACATGGACATCTCCCTCTATAATACTTACATCGGCAGATTCTTGGATCTCCGGGATCTCTAAGATTACATTGTCAGGATCCAACAGCTCAGTTGTTTCTAAAATAGTGATAAAATGATGAAGAAATAAAATATATTAGACAATATTAATCCTACATATATAATACAACAATATAACAGAGAAATGACAAGACGTCTTTGAATGGGATTAATACTCGTTATATGGGGACTCTATATATGGGAACGTCCGGCGCAGCCATAGATAAATGTAATGTAAATGGTGGAGGACCCCAATGACCACATGAATGAGGAACCCATCACCCTCGCTGCACATGTGAGCGATGGGAAGAGAGCTAAAGCGTAAGAGCCCTATGCAAATTAGCCTGGAAGTGCACGGGGGCGTGTCACTGCACTCAGACTTCTTCCCCGCCCCCAGTGCACTTCCATCCTGATTTGTATATGACTTCTACGTTAGTTTTCTCCTGACTGGCACTTTGGATTTCTGGAAAAAATGTGAGAAAATGTCCTGTCCAGTCCTCCCACTACTCCCATATGTAACATGTGCTGCCAGGTTCCCATTACACAGAGTGGAAAGAGTAAATGTGACATTGTCCCCTGTTCTGTATAATATCCGGATATTTCCTGTAGAAGGTTGTGTGGTCGGCTCACCTGTAGTCAGATCGCTGCTCGGCCCCGGCTGACTCATATTGGGGTCAGGGGTTTCTGGGGTCACATTTTGCTCGTCTTCGGTGTCGCCTTCTGGTGTCTCCTGATAGATAGAATATATAGTATTAACACGTGGAGCCTTCCAGTAAATCACCAAATCCATGAATCAGGAAGGACTAAACCTGCATTTACAGACGCACCAACTGTAACTATACAGATCAGGCACCATCATGAGGGCTTTTCTCAGAAAGTTCTCTCAGATCTACACCAGATCTTCTGATCTCTGACTGGTGATCTGGAGAAGATCAGGAAACAACGACGTGTGATAGAGAAGATGATGGATCCTTACCAGGCTTTCCGAGGAGCGGGCCGGACCTTCCAGTACACACAGGACTTTTTCGGCCAGTTCTTTAATAGAAGCCAAATCTCCATGTTGAGATCTTTTTTCAGCCTATAAAGAAGAAAAGAAACAAAAATGAAAATTCTGAGATGAGAAAGGTCACAATAGAGGCGGCCATTGTATGTGACATCTGCTCCTCTCTGCAGATACAATGACTACATATCTGGGGACTCGTTCTGTTTTATATTGGAAGAAAGAAGAAGCTTCTATCCCACCATTTTTATCCATTATTGTGGAAAATATTTGTGCGGAACCTCCGTCATTTACCTGCTGTAGTAATGTCCCCATGTTCTGATGTAAATCCATCAGATCCTCTGAGGTGAGATGACCTCGGTGGTATTTGGTCAGGCAGTTCCTTACTAGCTCCACCACCAGCCGGTGAGTGAAGCTGAGGACGCCATCGGGTGGTAGAAGCACAATCTCAGGGCGATAGATAGTAAGAATCTCCCATAGAGCTTCTACCTGAAGATTGTCCAAAAGTAATTCAGCCATAGCTAGAACCTGCAAGTGCAATCAGTCACTATGGAATAGCTATAAACTGCAAGTGCGATCAGTCACTATGTAATAGCGAGAAACTGCAAGTGCATTCAGTCACTATAGAGCCAACAAAGGCAGCCCTGACCCTGTGTACATTGTATAAGTAGTGACTGCGAGCTGTGATGTCATAATGGCTGATCATCACCAGTGATGTCATCATGGAATCTTGTGATGGAATCTTGTGATGGAATCTTATAGAGGCAGCTCTGCACAAATTCATGCTGCCAAGCAATATTTAAAGTGTGTGGGGGCTTATGTTGTATATAGGGGGCTATGTTAGGTCTCAGTTGTATATATGGGGCTATGTGAGGGCTCAGCTGTATATAAGGGGCTGTGTGAGGGCTCATACTGTATATAGGGGGCTATGTGAGGGCTCACACTGAATACATGGGGCTATGTGAGGGCTCAGCTGTACACAGGGGACCATGTGAGGGCTCATACTGTATATATGGGGCATTGAGAGGGCTTATAGTGTATATATGGGGCTATGTGAGGGCTCAGCTGTATATAGGGGGCTATGTGAGAGCTCAGCTGTATATAGGGGGCTATGTGAGAGCTCATACTGTATATAGAGGGCTATGTGAAGATTCATACTGTATATAGGGGGCTATGTGTGGGCTTATACGGTATATAGGTGGCTATATGTGGGCTTATACAGTATAAAGGGGGATGTCAGCATACTTAATTCTGCTCAATATTAAATTGCACGATTAATAATATAAAATCATAATTATAATTAATATGTTAATATTAATATTGAGCAGAATTAATTTTATTTTTTTTTATGTGTAGTGCAACAGAGCACCTGGGTGTTAATCGCGTGACTTATCAAATCATCTATCAAAGAGAATCATGTGACATGTCGGGTGCTGGGGTCCCCCACCTTCTAAACTGCCCAGGGCCTCGGATACTCTTAATCCGTCCCTGCTACTATCCCACCATTATTATTCATTATTGTGGAGAAGATTTGTGCGGAGCGTCCGCCACTTACCTGTTGCACTAATGTCCTGATGTTCTGGGGTAAATCCGTCAGATACTCTGAGGTGAGATGACCTCGGTGGTATTTGGTCAGGCAGTCCCTTACTAGCTCCACCACCAGCCGGTGAGTGAAGCCGAGGACGCCATCAGGTGGTAGAAGCACAATCTCAGGGCGATTGGTGGTAAGAATCTCCCATAGAGCTTCTACCTGAAGATTGTCCAAAAGTAGTTTAGCCATAGCTAGAACCTGCAAGTGCAATCAGTCACTATGGAATAGCGAGAAACTGCAAGTGCGATCAAGTCACTATGGAATAGCTAGGAACTGCAAGTGCGATCAGTCACTATGGAATAGCGAAAAACAGCAAGTGCGCTCAGTCACTATAGAGTCAACAAAGACAGCCGTGACCCTGTGTACATTGTATAAGTAGATACTGCGAGCTGTGATGTCATAATGACCGACAATCACCAGTGATGTCATCACGGAATCTTGTGATGGAATCTTCAAGGGGTGGCTCTGCACAAATACATGCTGCCTAACAATATGCTTTTTTGGCTGTTCTCTTTTATTTCCAATTAGAACACAACCAGGATAAGGGAATGTTCACACGTTGCATTTTTGCTGAATTTTTCTCTGCATCAAAAACCAGATTGGTGGAAGGAAAAACCCTGCGTACAGTCCGCACTCATTTGCTGTGTTTTTGCAGTGTTTATACTTGCGTTTTCTTTTTCATTCATTTGAATGAGTGAAAAACGCTGCAAAACCCCTGAAAGAATTAAGATGCTGCAGATTAAAAAAAAATGCAGCATGTGAATGAGACTTCAGAAATCTCATTCAATAAGCTGGTACTGTAAAAAGCTGAAAAAATGCTACTTGTGAACATATCCCAAAGATATACTCAGTCATATTATGGGAAATATTGTGTATATTTATTCCTCACATGTCTTTTTTTACCATAGAACATTTACCTCATTGGTTGCAGAGATTACTATTAACAAATGTGACAAATATTGAAGAATTAATAAGTGACCCAAAGAATCAGTCATTAACATTAATCGTTGTTTTCTGTAAACTTCCATCCTTTACCGTGTGGGACACGGCCAGACTCCCTAGAAAGATGGTTTATTACAAAGGTTTACCGACCATCAAAGCAGTCAGAAAAACACAAGAAACACTTAACACAAACTGATACATTTTATTGTAATACACAATGAACACGACACAGATCAGCAATCATAAGCTTGTATTTAGATAGGGAAATGCTCCTCTTTTATGTCCTTATTGTGGGCACAATGTGTGTAATAAATAAAAAAAGAGAAAGAAAAAGTAGGAAAAAATATAAATTTAAAAAAAAAATAAAACAAAATTTAAAAAAATTTAGGTCACTGTCAGTACAAATTGCCGTTTCTTACCCCTCCCCATAAAACACATGTCCCATATATACCAATAACTGTCATGAAAAGAGTAATACCTTTTCCAATGAATGAATGTTAGTGGTAGGGTGCAGCCGTCTCCGCTAAACTCCATCCATAGTTTTAGTAAAGTGACGTGAGTAACAGAAAAAAGTCACAAATTATTGCTCAAATTATCACATTTTTACCCCAATCACTAAATAATATCTACCAATAGGTTCATCTACATTGGGAATAGAGAAATCCCATAGTTATATGGGGGATAATACTGGACATGTAATTCATACACAGCTATCTGGTGATATACAGACATCTCCCTCTATGACACCGGCACATTCATGGATCTCTGGGGTCTCAGATTTTCCAATATCAGAATTTGTCAGTGTGGCGCGCCTGAGGGTTCAGTCGCCACAGAGGTACTGCACCTCATCCAGAGGTGTGGTACCCCCTTCTCTCAGGTAAGGAGGGAGTGCTGCCCGGAACCCCAGCACCTGCATCCAACACTACACTGCTCCAGGCCGGCTGGAGGGGCAAGACGCAATGTATGTTTTTAGAGCTTGCTCTACCTGTGGAGAGCCACACCACCCCTGCTGCTGCAACACCAGCTCCAGAGGACTGTTCCGCAGCGGCGGTTCCTCTTGGCCGCAATCCACAGGTGGCGTCACGAACAATCCCAAAAACCCCATATAAAAATATTCCCCTTTTTGCACTGGCCGCCCTGGGTCACGGACCAGGCCAGCCACAGTGATACCCCCCTACCGGCATACACCGAGGCCCGGCTGCCGAGTACCCAACGGCGCTGGGGGCGCGTCATCAGCACATTCATTCCTAAAATATGAATACAATAATAAATAAATGTAATATATTAGACTGTATCATTCCTGAATATCTAAGGTGATCGGACCTTGAATAACACATCCATATATAGAAAGATCAGGGCCGGAGTCAGCACCCGGCGCACCCGGGCAAGTGCCGGGGCCCTGAGCAGGTGGAGGTCCCACTCGCGGTCGGGCACCCCACTGGGCTATGGGTGGAGGAAAGCGGTGGCAGCGCCCGCCCTTCTCTCCCGCTTGCTCAGGGCCCCAGCAGCCGGATAGTTACTTCTCCCCGTGCCTCCGCAGATCTGCTGTCTTCCAGCTACCTGTGACATCTCAGGTCAGAGGGTACGGTGACGTCTTTCCACCGTGCCCTCCCCTGAGCCATCACAGGCAGCGCAGAGCAGGACACATTGATTTTTTTTTATTTTTTTTATGGAGGCATGGGGAATTATATGGGGGGGTGACATCCTGCATGGAGCATTATATGGGGGGTGACATACAGCATGGGGCATTATATGGGGGGGTGACATCCTGCATGGAGCATTATATGGGGGACGACATCCTGCACAGGGCATTATATGGGGGGTGACATCCTGCATGGGGCATTATATGGGAGGTGACATCTTGCATGGGGCATTATATGGGGGGGAGAAGTGATATCCTGCATGGGGCATTATATGGGGGGGAGTGACATCCTGCATGGGGCATTATATGGGGGGTGATATCCTGCATGGGGCAGTATATGGGGGTTACATCCTGCATGGGGCATTATATGGGGGGGAGAAGTGATATCCTGCATGGGGCATTATATGGGGGGGGAGTGACATCCTGAATTGGGCATTATATGGGGGGGTGACATCCTGCATGGGGCAATATATGGGGGGGGGGAGTGATATCCTGCATGATGCATTATATGGGGAGGAGCGAAATCCTGCATTGGGCATTATATGGAGGGGGAATATCCTCCATGGGGCATTATAAAGGGGGGGGGCATCCTCTATGGGGCATTATATGGGGGGGAGAAGTGACATCCTTCATGGGGCATTAAATGGGGGGGGGAGAAGTGATATCCTGCATGGGGTATTATATGGGGAGCAGTGTCATCCTGCATTGGGCATTATATGGGGGGGTGACATCCTGCATGGGACATTATATGGGGGGGACATCCTACATGGGGCATTATATGGGGAGGGGACAAGTGACATCCTTCATGGGGCATTATATGGGGGGGAAGTGACATCCTGCATGGAGCATTATTTGGTAGGGAAGGGACATCCTGCATGGGGCATTATATGGGGGGTGACATACTGCATCTGGCATTATATGGGGGGGAGAAGTGATATCCTGCATGGGGCATTATATGGGGGGTGACATCCTGCATGGGGCATTATATGGGGGGGGGAAGTGATATCCTGCATGGGGCATTATATGGGGGGAGTGACATCCTGCATGGGGCATTATATGGGGGGTGACATCCTACATGGGGCATTATATGGGGAGGGGACAAGTGACATCCTTCATGGGGCATTATATGGGGGGTGACATCCTGCATGGGGCATTATATGGGGTGTGACATCCTACATTGGGCATTATATAGGGGATGACATCCTGCATGGGGCATTATAAAGAGGGAAACAGCCTGCATGGGGCATTAAAAGGGGGAACAGCCTGCATAGGGCATTATGTGGGGGGAGCAGCCGGCATGGAGCATTATATGGGGGCCACTATCCTGTATGGAGCATTATAAGGGGACCAGTATCCTGTACAGAGCGTTATATGGGGGCCAATATCCTGTACGGAGCGTTTTATGGGGGCCAGTATTCTGTATGGAGCGTTATATGGGGGCCAGTATTCTGTATTGAGCGTTATATGGGGGCCAGTATTCTGCATGAAGCGTTATATGGGGGCCAGTATTCTGTATAGAGCATTTTATGGGGGCCAGTATTCTGCATGGAGCATTTTATGGGGGCCAGTATTCTGTATAGAGCATTTTATGGGGGCCAGTATTCTGTATAGAGCATTTTAAGTGGGCCAGTATTCTGCATGGAGCATTTTATGGGGGCCAGTATTCTGTA
Source organism: Phyllobates terribilis (assembly GCF_046119375.1). Taxonomy (NCBI): domain Eukaryota; kingdom Metazoa; phylum Chordata; class Amphibia; order Anura; family Dendrobatidae; genus Phyllobates; species Phyllobates terribilis. The sequence goes on from NW_027362767.1 coordinate 229,123,701, forward strand.
TAGAGCATTTTATGGGGGCCATTATTCTGTTTAGAGCATTTTATGGGGGCCAGTATTCTGCATGGAGCATTTTATGGGGGCCAGTATACTGTATAGAGCATTTTATGGGGGCCAGTATTCTGCATGGAGCATTTTATGGGGGCCAGTATCCTGTATGGAGCGTTATATGGGGGCCAGTATTCTGTACAGAGCATTGTATGGGGACCACTATCCTGTATGGGGCATTTTATTGGGGCCAGTACTCTGCATGGAGCATTTTATGGGGGCCAGTGATCTGTATAGAGCATTTTATGGGGGCCAGTATTCTGCATGGAGCATTTTATGGGGGCCAGTATACTGTGTGGAGTGATTCACCGGTTTCTGAGCTATTGTAGAACTTACAATAGATATCGCTCATGTAATGTAAGAAGTGAAATCTTTGGCATTGTACTATATATATATTTCTCTGCGGTATCTGTGCATAACGAATCGTGGTATGTGTTAAAGGGGCCCACAGAGACTCTTTCACCCGGGGCCCAGAAAAACCTGGAGCTGGACATGGCTTGGGGCCACTGTGCAAGAAATGTGTCTGGGCCCCCCTCCTTTTTTGGCGACAAAGCTATATATATGTAATATAATTTTACATAGCACCCTCTTGTCCTTTACATACCTGATTCTCTTGTTATTTATAGCACCCTGGTCTTCTCGTTAGATATATAATGCAATGGCGGCTGATGGAGCATGGGAAAGCTTCTTTTCTGATGGATGAGCTGATGGACTGGTCTTCTTGTCAGATGTTGCCCCATCAGCAGTCATTTTATATCTAACAAGAGAGGACTGTGTAATAAAGAGAGAGCGCTGTGAGTAACAAAAATAATGAGAATACGCTACGTAAGGAACAGTGTTATATATAACAAGAAATGATACTACATAATAATGGGACAGCACTGAACATTACAGAGGACACTATATAATAAGGGGCGGCGCCATACATAGCTAGAGAGAATGCTACCTAATAAGAGATAGTGTTATATATAATAAAGGATGAAACTATGTAATTAAAGGGGTGTTCCCATCTACAAGAGCCTTTCCCAATATGTAGTAGGTGTAGTAATATTAGCAAATATTTCCAATTAGAAATGTAGTATATTTCTCCTAATTAGCTATGTCGCTTATCTCATGTGCAGGCATTGCAGTAGCTTAGGTATCCATGGTTACGACCACTAACAGCTGACTAACTACCTAACTGTCACTATGTGTGTGGCCATAACCATGGATACCGAAGCTACTGCAATAGCTGCACATGGGGTAAGCAATATAGCTAATCAGGAGAACTACTTTTCTAATTGAAGGTATTTGCTAATATTTCTACAGCTACTACATATTGGGATAGGATCTTGGAGATGGGAATACTCCATTAAGGACTGTGCTATACATAATAAGTGAGTACACTATTCACTAAGCGACTGTGCTAAACATAATATGCTAGCTTGCACTTGAAATGGGGTCTTTTAGTTTGGAGTAGGCCGAAGCTGGCCACTACCTCATGGCTGCTTCGGCGGCCTGATATCCATACTCAGTTCCCAGCCGCCCCGCGGCCGGGTGTCCACACACGGTCCCCAGCCACCTGGGGGCGTCTGGGTGTCCGTAAACGGTCCCCAGCCGCCCCTATTTCTCCTGTCACCCTCCCACACACTTTTCTTAGCCTGGCCTGCTTTAGGGCAGCATTGGACGAGCCCACCAGAGAACCAGACTCCTCTGGTGGGCCCTGGCTTCTCCATCAGGGGAGTTGAGAGTGCCAAGGTGAGGAGCATGATGATGATGATAGAAGTTAGCATCTGCTTTGTTTTCTTGGAATGCAAGCGCATGTATGTAGTAGCGGCTAGGCCTGAGGTTGTCAGCGTTTTGGCGCATATCCTACCTCCTCCGAGGATTGCTGGATGCTTTCCTGCTACTATCCCAGTTCTATGACTCCCGTTAAAACAAAGCTTCAGGTGATAAATGATGGATGAGGTGGTGGCAAAGGAGAAAGAGCAGGAGGAACAGGGACCATTCACATCAATATCAGGCCAGTCAACCACACATGTCTTGTAGGATATGTTTCTGTAACAAAAGGAATGGTTCGGCTACACAGTTATAGGGCATACAGTGAGTGCAATGCCTACCAAAAATTTAGAGGCACTCCAATGCCCCTTGGAAGTGACATGGAGGTCAGAGGGCTTTAACTAAACCATTTTTTCCATTTATAGCAACTGGGTCTCCTGTGCACTGTTGGCCTAAGCAGTGAATGGAAGGCCTTTCCAATAATTATGAGGAACTGCAATGCCCCTTGAAACAGACGTGGATTACAGCGTACTAAAAACCTTCTACCCATTATTGGGGTGTGGGTCTCCCTTAGTGTTCGCCTATGCATTGAAAAGCAAAAGCTGACTAAAATCATGAGGAAATGCAATGCCCGTTTGAAGAGTCGTGGAGGTCGCAGTAGCTTAACAAGACTGTTTTAATGCCCCTTGGAAAAGTGGTGGAGGTCACAGTAGCTTAACAAGATGGTTTGAATGCCCCTTGGAAAAGTAATGGAGGTCACAGTGGCTTAACAAGACTGTTTTAATGCCCCTCGGAAGAGACGTGGAGGTCGCAGTAGCTTAACAAGACGGTTTTAATGTACCTTGGAAAAGTGGTGGAGGTGGCAATAGCTTAACAAGACGGTTTGAATGCCCCTTGGAAAAGTGGTGTAGGTCGCAGTAGCTTAACAAGACGGTTTTAATGCCCCTTACAAGAACCATACAGTACAGCATCTTAAAAATATTATTCCCATTATTGGGGAGTGGGTCTCCCACAGTCTTTGCTTATGCCTTCCAAGCAAAAGCTGACAAAAATAAGGACAGAGGAACTTTCAATAATGGCAACACGAACCACGGTAACCCTGGTGGTATAGTGGTGGTGGAGGCTGAGGATATGGAGAAGAACATAAAACAGCCAAAATGCGGAAGCATATACCCATGTGTGGGTGTGAAGCGTGCATATGAATACACCTCCCGAAATAACACAGTGGATTTGACTTTATGTTACTCTGCTGCCATTTGGTGGTGATGAGAAGTCTGGCCCAATCCAGCCCTTGTTCATTTTGATAAGGGTCAGCTTGTCAACATTGTCAGTTGACAGGCGAGTGCGCTTATCAGTTATAATTCCCCCAGCGGCACTAAAAACACGCTCCGATAACACGCTAGCGGCAGGGCAGGCCAGGACCTCCAAGGCGTACACAGCAAGTTCATTCCAAGTGTCCAGCTTGGATACCCAATAATTAAAAGGCACAGAGGAATCACGGAGGACGCTGGTACGGTCGGCAAGGTACTCCCTCACCATCTTTTGAAACTTTCCACTCGCGCCTCAGGGTTTGTCCGAAGGGAGGGTCTAAGAAAACTGTCCCAGAACGTTGACAGTGTTCCCCTGCCTCTGCTGGATTGGAGTTGCGTCTCTCTCGCATGTACACCTTAGTTGAGCAACGAAATGTGACCTCTGCCGCTAGCATGTTCAGATGGGAATTTTTTTAACAGTTCTGCCGCAAGGGCCTTCTGGTACTGCCCCATTTTTGTAGACCTCTCCACCTCAGGAATAAGAGAGTGAAAGTTCTACTTGGAGCGGGGGTCTAAAAGTGTCACCAACCAGTAATGACTGTCACCCAACATTTTGACAACGCGACGGTCACGGTTAAGGCAGCGTAACATAAAGTCAGCCATGCGTGCCAGACTGGTAACGGGCAAGACTTCCGTGTCCTCACCAAGATGACGACAGACCATGCTCTCCTCCTCTTCCTCCTCCCCCCTGTCCTCAGGCCACCCACGCTGAACCGACGGTATGACAGTTGTACAGATACTACCGTCTACAGCGCATGATACAAGCTCCTATTCTTCCTCCTCCTCCTCTCCCTCATTGTCCCCCAATGCACGTTGGGATGAGATGAGGCTGGGCTGTGTGTAATCGACAGCTACGGCTTCTTGATCCATCTCATCATACTCTGGCTGCAATGCCTCCTCTTTAATTCTCTACAGAGAGCGTTGCAAAAGACAGACAAGTGGAATGCTAAAGCTCATGATTGCGTCATCACCACTCACCATCTTGGTGGACTCCTCAAAGTTTGTCAAGATGGTACATATGTCAGACATCCAGTTCCACTCCTGAGGTCTTATGTGTGGAGTCTGACCTGAATATCGACGGCCTTGTTGCAGCTGGTACTCCACAACTGCTCTCTTCTGCTCACAAATCCTTTGCAACATGTGGAGAGTAGAGTTCCAATGTGTGGGGACATCACACACCAGTCGGTGTGACGGAAGCTGCAAACGCTGCTGCAACACAGCAAGGGTGGCGGAAGTGGTAGCCGACTTGCGAAAATGAGCTGACAGGCGGCGTACTTTGACGAGCAGATCTGGCAACTCGGGGTACGATTTAAGAAACCGCTGAACCATGAGGTTAAGCACATGAGCCAGGCATGGTACGTGTGTGATCTCGCCTCGCCGCCACCAGGTTACTGCCATTGTCACACACGACCATGCCTGGATGTAGGTTCAGCGGTCTCAGCCACAGATCTGCCTGCTCTTTCACAGCTGTCCACAACTCACAAGCAGTGTGAGGTTTGTCACCTAAGCTTATGAATTTCAGCACAGCCTGTTGCCGCTTGGCTGAGGCAGTACTGCAGTGCTTCCAGCTTGTAACTGATGTGGTGAGATGGAGGCTGAACATGAGGAGGAGGAGAAGGATGATGCACAGGAGCTGTACACTTTGGGGGCAACTCTGACTGACATAGGGCCCACAGTCCTCGGTGTGGGGAGGATGTGTTCCGTCTCAAGGTCCGACTGGGTCCCGGCTTCCACTATGTTTACCCAGTGTGCCGCCAGGGAGATGTACCGTCCCTGGCCACAAGTACTTGTCCACGTGTCCGTTGTCAGGTGGACTCTCCCAGTAACTGTGTTGTTGAGGGCACGGCAGATGTTTTGGGACACGTGCTTGTGTAGTGCGGGGATGGCAAACCGGGCAAAATAGTGTCGGCTGGGGACTGAGTACCGAGGGTTGCGGAAGAATTCCGTCTCCACCAGCCTAAAAGGCAGCATTTCCAATGCAAGCAGTCGTGAAATGTGCGAATTTAGGACTGTGGCCTGTGGGGCTTTAGCTGCGAATTTCCACTTTCATTCAAAGGTCTGGGATATGGACAATTGAACGCTGCAGTGGGACGTGGTTGTGGACGTTGATGCTGTTTCTTGAGAAACTGCCATAACAAGTGAAGACTGAGAGGAGGGGTCATCTTTGCATGCAGTATGGACAGGGGATTGCCTTGCACGCACAACAGGGGGTTCTATTGCATGCACAACAGCGGAAGAAGCAGTGGTGACACCCGCTGACACTGGTCGTGGACCCTGGGGTTCATCACACAAAGTCGGGGGCTTTGCTGCCATGTGCCTGATCATGCTGGTGGTGGTCAGGCTGGTAGTTTTGTCACCCCTGCTGATGCTGGCATGGCAGGTGGTACAAATGGCCTTTTTGGGGTTATCAACAGAGTCTTTAAAAAAATTCCAGACTCTGGAAGACCTACAGGTTGTACTGGCAACGTCCCTCGTGTTGGTGATGCGGGGAACTGTTGCCTGCCTTCTGTCTGCGGCCACCACACTGCTTCTTCCTGCCTGTTGGGGTACTCTGCCTCCCTCACCCTGTGTGCTGCTGGCCTCGCTTTGCATGTCCTCCTGCCACGTTGGTCAGTTACTAGATCATCCACCACCTCCTCCTCTTCCACTTGCGCACCACGATCCTCCTCTTCACTTCCTGGCAAATGTGTCTCGTCATCGTCCACCTCTTGTGACAAATTGCCAGCGTCGACTTCCTGTGGCCGTGGCTGTTCAAATATTTGGGCATCGCTACATGGGATCTCCTCTTCCACCACTTCAAGCGGAGCAGGCGAGGGGCACAAATATGGAAATGGACCAGTGAACAGCTCTTCAGAGTGTGCAAGTGTGGGATCAGTTGCTGTCTGACAACACTCGGCATGGTGGGAGGAAGGAGCATCAGGGTGAGGAGGAGTATGTGGTCGATACTCACAGCTACTAAGATTTAACCGTATGGAAGACAGACCGGAGGTGGTGGTACCCAGGTAACTGGAAGTATTATCTGCTATCCAATTAATAACCTGTTCACACTGATCAGTTCGCAATACTGGTGTTGTTCTGTGCTTCCCTAGTAATTCGGTCAAGAAATGGGCGCGAAAAGACGTGGCTGTTGGTTGTGGCACATTTTTACCTTGGCCACGGCCCCGTCCTCTGCACGCACCATCACCAGAACGTCCAGTTCCACGTCCCTTGCCACGGGCCTTGCCCATTATAAGGGAAGTAAAATAGCTTACACTCGCACTATCAATGGAGAAAGGGTAATAAAAGTAGATTAGAACCGTGGAAGAGGAAAACCACAGTTCTATTTCTCTGGCCTACACCTGACTCTTAAACAATCTGAACAATCAGGGAGAAACTATTACTGTTTTTCTTCACGGAAAAAATACCAAAAGCTGAATAATAGAGATTTTTTACCGTGGAATGGCAAAACCAAAGTTATTGTTTACTGGGGTATACCAGACCATTTTAAATAGACATATTTGCGGCTGAACAGTGAGCGACACACTCAAACTTTTTTTAAAAATAAAAATGGCCCAAAAGTGGATAATACAGAGGTTTGAACCGTGGAACTGCAAAACCACACTTCTATTTCTCTGGCCTACACCAGACTATTTGCAACAAATATATTTGTGTCTGAACAATCAGGAGACACTATTAATTTTTTTTTTTACGGCAAAAAATGCCAAAACCAGGATAATAGAGATTTTTACCGTGGAACGGCAAAACCACAGTTATAATTTACTGGTGTATGCCAGACTCTTTTAAACAGATATATTGGTGTCTGAACAATCAGGAGACACTATTACTCTTTTACTTTACGGAAAAAATACTAAAAGCTGGATAATAGAGATTTTTTACCGTGGAACGGCAAAACCACAGTTGTAATTTACTGGTGTATACCAGACTTTTTTAAATAGATATATTTGCCGCTGAACAGTGAGCGACACACTCAAACTGTTTTTTTAGGTAAATATGGCCCAAAAGTGGATAATACAGAGGTTTGAACCGTGGAACTGCAAAACCACACTTATATTTCTCTGGCCTACACCAGACTCTTTAAAAAAATGTATTTGTGTCTGAACTGTCACAGACACACTTTTTTTTTTTGGGGGGGGGTGACTCGCCCTGGGGGATGGGGACGACTCGGTACCCGGGCCTTTGCCTGGCCTTGGGGATGTCGCGGTGGTTGGCTCCCGGGCCCGTACCCTGGGGTCAGCTTTTAAAATGGGAATGTTTCTTAATTTTATGAAAGTTCGTGACGCCAACTGTGGTTTCTGGTGAGAATCACCAGAACTGCGGCAGTCCACTGAGGCCGGTGATAAGGCAGATTGATGGTATAGCTCCCCACAGGTGGAGCTAGGCCTCAGGGCAGCGTACGGAGAGGGGGATGCAGGACAGGCGAGACCCAGCCGGGTCAGAGCAAGAATGGGGACGGACACGGTAGTCACTTCAGTACCTTTTACTTGTGGTAGTTCAGGCACATCCCAGAGCACTGTAGGGTGAAGGGTGCATATCAGGATCCTCCCCAATGAGCGGGTGTAGGGCCTCCTGCTTCCTGCCTCTGCATAGTAAGTTTCTGACCTGCCTGATGCTAGGCCTAACTTTATCTCTGTCCTGCACCAGCTGACGTTGTGGTAGGGCCTTCTCTTGGAGTGCACGCTCCCAGCTTACGGGGCCTATGTGTCTCCTGGCTCTGTTACGTATCAGCTCTCTGGTGAACCTGGGACCTGTAGTTCTCCAGGGATTGCGATTATGCCTTACTGGGTCGTAGAGATCCCGGTAAGCTCGGACCCGGTGTCCGGTATATGTTTCGGGGTGAGCTGGGTAAGCTCCTCTGCCCCCACTGCTACTCACTTTCCACTTGCCTTCGGCCACGCTCGGGCCCTCACTAGGCTATTCACACTAACTGCAGCTTGCCGCTCTTCACCGCTCTTATGGCGTCGGCACACCTTAAGCTCTAACTGAGCTCCCTGAATCTAGCTAGCAGGAGCCTCGTGCTCCACTGCTGAACTATTAGCTGAGTTTTCTAAACTAGACTGAGCTCCATTGCAGACTAACCTCTCTCAGGCTTCTCTACTGCAGGAACTCTTCAGAGAAACTCCTGAATCACTGAGCTGCCTAGCTCCACCTTCCCTATTTATATCCCTAACGGGCTCCCTCTGCTGGTCTGAGGTGGAAGGTGGAGATGTGTGAATGTTTATGGGGGCCTCTTGTGGAGGATTCCATTAATGCTCACTTCTAGGATCTGTGGTACCAAGCGCAGCTGAGCGCCACATTCCCCCCCTAGCAAAGCTCAGCACTCCCGGGCTGAAGAACATTTTAAAACAACAATAGAAAACATTAACAATGCAATAACTCTTCCCTTTATGGGAGGCACATTTCTTAAACGTTGCATAATAACATAAACAGGTACAAAGCGTCCTCAGAATTCAAGTCTCTTGTGGTGAGGTTCCCAGACAGGATGTCCATCTCACAGGGTAGGGTACCTGGTGGTTTGAGGGACCTGTCCCAAACCCTCAACGTAAGCCCTGGGGTGGCTGCAGGGCATGAAGATCCCGAGTTGGACCTCCAGTAGAGCCACTCCAGACAGGTTTTACTTCTGAGGTCACCTAAAAGGGGCACTCCAGGGAGTGCAATTATATACAATAAATAGCTTTTGGGCTGCACACAGTCCTCAGCCACAAGTTCTGTATGTCACAAGGGAGTGTCCGTATCACTTAAACTGTTCAGTAATAAAGCAAAGCACAAAATAATATACATATGCACGAAAACACACAATATCATTCAATTTAATTCAATCCTATATAATACCCCAGGGGTAACTATCTACATTTGTCAGAGTTTAGCTATCTTACTGATTATACCTGACAGAGGGTTGACCTTTAGTACTACACGTGGACCTACGTGGTACTGGAATGTGTGAGGCACTAATAGGTGCTCTACTTCCCAATGTGTCAGTACTAGGTGTGGATGGGCTACAAGGCTGCATTGACCTCTCTACTGGACTGACAAGTTCACCATTGGCTGGGCCTTCTTGCTCTTCTCCTACCGGGGATTCTTCTTGAGCTGGCTCTTCTTCAGCACTTACAGACTCTTCTTACTGAGGGTAGAAGGTGATTAAAGGGATGATTACTGCTCCTCCTAGTTGGGGCCAATCTGCCGGGAAGTCTCCTAAGTCAGTGTGTATTACTGCTTCTTTCGGCTCCTCCGGATAACGAGAGGCACTTACTCTTGGGGTTTTAGCAGATCTGGACACAACTTTAGGTGATCCTTGGATATTGTTGCAGTCTTCCTTCCTCCGTCTCTACTAATTAAGCAGTTCTTCTTATTATCAAATCTTGAATTCAACACAGTGTAGGGTTCTCTCTCCCACTGCTCATCAAGTTTGTGGTTCCTTCTTTTCCTTTTTAGTACTACTTCACCAGGTGTGAAGGGTTCTGCTTGGGCACCTCTGTTGTATTGAGCTTCCTGCTTGTCCCTCACCTGAGTGAGACTATCTTCAACACAGGTTGTACTATTCTGTACTGCTCCTGTCTGGCTGTGTCCCAGTCCTCAGAGGTCACATCCGCTTCTGATTCTACAACACCAAGCTCCAGGTCCATGGGCAGCTTTTCTGGCCTTGCTCCCATGAGATATGCCGGAGTACAGTTGGTGGAACTTACTGGTATGTGATTGTACAGATCCGCTAGGTCCGGTAGTAGGTCTGGCCACTGATTTCTCTCCTCAAGTGGTATGGTCCTTTGCAGGTCGATGATGATGTTATTCATCTTCTCACAGAGACCATTGGTTTGTGGGTGGTACGGTGTAGTTCTTATCTTCTTACACCTGTAGAGATGGCAGAACTCCTTGAACAACTCAGCCTCAAAGGCCGGGCATTGTTCCCTCAGCACCTGCTCAGGATAACCATGGGGCCTACAGAAATACATTTGGAACGTCTTTGCTGCTGTCTCTGCCGTCAGGTCTTTGACGGGGGCGACCACCAGGAAACGTGAGTAGTGATCCACCATGGTCAGAGCATAAGAGTACCCTGACCTGCTGGGGCACAGCTTGACATGGTCCAGGGCCAGGATCTCCAGGGGTCGAGTCGTCTTGATGGGTGCCTTCTGGCTGCTGTAGTCTTTTCTTCTGAGGCCACAGGGTCCACAGTCCCGGTACCACCACTCAATGGAGCTGCGCATTCCTACCCAGTAGAATCGACACTTCAGCAGGGTCTCTACTTTTTTCCAGCCAAAGTGCCCCGCCTGATCGTGGTAGGCCTCCAACACCATTTGGATGTCTGTCTTGGGGACCACTATCTGCCATACTATCTCATGGGTTTTGGATTGACGTACCTCCGGCACAGCTTCTCACGGTAGATAAACAGCCGGCTTCTCTCGTTCCACAGCTGCTTTGCTTGCAGAGACGCTTCTTTTTCCAGGGAGGAACCTTCTTGGGTTATCAGCTCCTTAATGCGGCTTACAACCGGGTCACTGTCCTGGGTCTCTTTCCAGCTGTGGTGAGGCAGGGGGTTTAACGTCTTTCCACGCTGCCTCCTTGAGGCTCGCTGCTCGTGGATCATCCCATTCCTGTGAAAGGCGGGTAGCTCAATCTCTTCCAGGTCATCCACTTCTTCTTCTGTGTCTGACTGGTGAGGCATCCTGGACAGGGCATCGTCTTTGTCGTTCTTGCGGGCCGCCCGGTATTTAATTGTGAATTGATTATTTGACAGCCGAGCCATCCATCATTGTTCCAGTGCTCCTAGCTTAGCTGTTTCAAGATGGGTCAAGGTGTTGTTATCAGTGAAGGCAGTGAACTTACTGGAGGCTAGATAGTGCTTGAACCTTTCAGTGATGGCCCAGACCAAGGCCAGGAATTCTAACTTAAAGATGCTATAGTTCTAGGGGTTCCTCTCGGTCGGGCAGAGCTTCCTGCTTGCGTATGCGATCACTTTCTCTTGGCCATTCTGCTTCTGACTTAAGACAGCTCCCAGTCCTTCGTTGTTGGCATCTGTATACAGCAGGAACGGTTGGCTGTAGTCAGGGTAGGCTAGGATCTCATCGCCTGTCAGGATCTCTTTCATCTCCTGAAATGACTCAGCTTGCTCCTTACCCCAGTGGAATGGGGGATTTCTGCCTTTGGGAAACTGCCCTACCAGGAGGTCTTGCAGAGGAGCTGCTTTCTTGGTGTAGTCTTTTACAAACCTCCAGTAGTATCCTACTAGTCCCAAGAACTAACGCACCTCCTTGAGGTTCTTCGGCTCCGGCCACTTCTGGATGGCAGTGACCTTCCCGGGTCTGGTGCTACCCCTTCCGGGCTGACAATGTGCCCCAGGTACTGTACCTTTTTCTTGAGCAGGTGGCACTTTGAGGGCTTCAACTTCATCCCGTACCGGGACAGTGACTCAAATACCTCAGCCAGGTGCTTCAAGTGGTCCTCATACGTTTTGGAGTACACTATCACGTCATCCAGGTATAGTAACACAGTCTCGAAGTTGCGGTGTCCCAGGCAGCATTCCATCAATCTCTGGAACGTTCCAGGGGCATTGCAGAGTCTAAATGGCATACTATTGAACTCGCAGATTCCCATCGGGGTAGTGAAGGCCATCTTTTCCCGATCCTCCTCAGCCACAGCTACTTGCCAGTACCCATTAGTGAGGTCAAGGGTGGAAAAGTAATTTGCAGACTTTAAGGCAGCTAGGGACTCCTCTATGTGTGGTAAAGGGTATGCATCTTTATGTGTAATGCGATTTACTTGTCGGTAATCTACACACATTCTCATGCTCCCATCCTTTTTCCTAACTAGCACTAGGGGAGCTGCCCAGGGACTACAACTGTCCCTTACTGCCCCCGCCTTTCTCATGTCATGCAACATTTCCTTAGCCTTCTGGTAGTGTGCTGGTGGTATAGGCCTGTAACGTTCTTTGATGGGTGGATGGTCACCTGTGGGGATATGGTGTTGAACCCCCTTAATCCTCCCGAAGTCAAGTGGATGTTTATTGAACACCTGCGCGTATTCTTGAACCACCCGGTGTACACCCTGTTTCTGATGGGCAGGAGTGGTGTCTGTCCCAACATGGAGCTGTTGACACCAATCCTCCACCTGGGTTGCAGGGTCATCATCCTCCACTTCGTCTGGTGAGGTTAATGACTCCGCCTTGTGAATGCAGTTGTTATTTACAGCATGTAATTTGGCAACAGTGGCATAACGTGGCAATCTGACCTCATCTTCCCCACAGTTGAGAAGTCGGACAGGCACACTCCCATTGCGTACATCTACCACACCTCTGGCGGTTAAGAGCGTGGGTCTGTGCTCGGAGAAAAGGGGTTCTACTACCGCCTGGTAGCTCTGTCCTCTAAGAACTATAGCGGCTCTACACCAGATAAGCATTTCACTCATTGGGAGGATCACAATGGGTATGGGTTCTGTCACCTGCAAATTACAGATTTCACCATCTGTTAAGCTTACTTGCTGTTGGTACATCAGGACTCGGATCTCCTTCTGCAGTGCCCTCCTCTGTCCTGGTCTGTCAGTGTCAGCTATCTGTTGGAGCAAGAACACAACTTCTCCCAAACAGTTACCAACAATGTTAGTGCCTAGTACCATATACGGATTGGTATCATCAGGATTAGTCTCTACTACAATTAGTCCCTGGTCCTTCAGCTCCACTCTCCCCACCTTTACTGTCACATTCTTAACCCCGATTAGGTTAAGGGGGAGTCCATTTGAGGCATAAACAGAAAGATTTGGAGCTGGCGGGCTTAGGTCGTCCATGGACCAGAACCTCTTGTAGTGGACGTCAGGCATTATGGTTACCTGAGATCCTGTGTCCAGCAGAGCGTGCGTCGGGATGCCATGCAGCACAATGGACAGGAAAGGTCTTCCTCCGACGAACCTGTTGTACCAGTCTGAGGGGCCTGGGGAATTTACTCCTGGGTGTCGGCCCTCGGCCCCAGGCTTTTCTCGTTTAAAGGACAATTCTGGGCGGTGTGTCCGGTCTTGCGGCAGCGGTAGCAGGTAGGGTCCTTCTGTGGACGGCGCTGGTCACTGATCCTCGTAGAGGGTGGTGTTGTCCTCCTCCTCCTTCGCATCCAGGGGATATCATCAGGGCTATCGGCTAACAGGATTTTCCCTCCTTCCTCGGGCTCCGTCCGCAGCTGCAGAGCACTCAGCACAGTGGTCAGGGTTTTGCTCAACTGGCACACCTCAGAGCACAGACTGTCCAGCTCTCTAGGGGACGTTGCTGGAACCTTGGCTTCAGCAGCCACTGGGGAAAAGGTGGGTGTAGCAGGCACTGGGGTAGCTCCACCCTGGTAACATTGGATGGCATTGGTTTCCAGGGGCTGCAGTCCTTTTATAGCCATGTCCTTAAGATTGTCAAAGGTAGCATCTGGATGATCTAAGGACCACCAACGCACAGTCCTGCTTTCCTCTGGAGACCTCAGTCCCCGGACAAACTGTTCCTTCAGCATTTTGTTTTCATTTTCAATGCTGGTTGGACTAACCTGTTTCAGAGCCCGCAGGGCCCCTTGTAGACTTCAGGGATAGTCCCGAACATTGTCCTCCGGCTGTTGAGAGCAGTTGTAGAACCTCATCCGGAGGTCCGCCTCAGTGTGATCCTCAAAAACAGTCTGTAGCTTTTTATAGATTGCGGACACTGACTCCTGGTCTGCGGCTGACCATGTTTCTACTTCCCGTTCCGCAGCACTAGTCAGTTCTCCTAATACAATAGCGGCCCTGTGCTTGCCTGTCATAGAGTACATGTCCAAGATACCCCATATCTTCCGTTTGAATCCAGACAGGGTATCTGGTTATCCGTTGTACTGGGGGAGCCACTTTGCTCCAGGAATGTACGGTAGAGTTATGGGGATGACAGGAGTTACAGGCGCTGCTGCTGGAGCGGCCACTTCGGCCTGCTCGGCGTCGGACTCGGGTTGAACATCAGGGCCGTTAACCGTGATGTTCCTCGGACATTCTGACGCCCCCCCTAGCGAACCGTGGCCTACCTTCTTTTTCTTCTGGTAGGCCCCAGCTCCGCAGGTGACGGTCGTCTTCAGGACCTTGCGTCGCTTTTGTCCTACGTCAGAGCGTTCAGCGACACTCCTTTCAGGACCTGGTGCTTCCTGGTTTGACGTCGAGGCATGGGGCGTGTCCGGGGCTTCGGGCAGGTACGCCCCTCAGTTTCCCGCGGTTTCGCCCTTCTTCTCGCTCGGCGGCCCAACAATGGTGGCAATCTTCATCACAGTTTAATGTACCCAGTTTTTAATTAAAGGCGCACAGTACCCAGTGGCAACGGGCATAACACTCCGTCGTTGCAGCGGGCACACGATCCTGTTTGTGACGCCAGGAAAGATGACTCGCCCAGGGGGATGGGGACGACTCGGTACCCGGGCCTTTGCCTGGCCTTGGGAATGTCGCGGTGGTCGGCTCCCGGGCCCGAACCCTGGGGTCAGCTTTTAAAAGGGGATTGTTTGTTAATTTTATGAAATTTTGTGATGCCACCTGTGGTTTCAGGTGAGAATCACCAGACCTGAGGCAGTCCACTGAGGCCGGTGATAAGGCAGCTCGATGGTATAGCTCCCCACAGGTGGAGCTAGGCCTCAGGGCAGTGTACAGAGAGGGGGATGCAGGACTGGCGAGACCCAGCCGGGTCAGAGCAAGAATGGGGATGGACACGGTAGTCACTTCAGTATCTTTTACTTGTGGTAGTTCAGGCACATCCCGGAGCACTGTAGGGTGAAGGGTGCATATCAGGATCCTCCCCAATGAGCGAGTGTAGGGCCTCCTGCTTCTTGCCTCTGTGTAATAAGTTTCTGACCTGCCTGAAGCTAGGCCTAACTTTATCTCTGTCCTGCACCGGCTGACGTTGTGGTAGGGCCTTCTCCTGGAGTGCACGCTCCCAGCTTACGGGGCCTATGTGTCTCCTGGCTCTGTTACATATTAGCTCTCTGGTGAACCTGGGACCTGTAGTTCTCCAGGGATTGCGATTATGCCTTACTGGGTCGTAGAGATCCCGGTAAGCTCGGACCCGGTGTCCGGTATATGTTTCGGGGTGAGCTTGGTTAGCTCCTCTGCCACCACTGCTACTCACTTTCCACTTGCCTTCGGCCACACTCGGGCCCTCACTAGGCTACTCACACTAACGGCAGCTTGCCGCTCATCACCGCTCTTATGGCGTCGGCACACCTTAAGCTCTAACTGAGCTCCCTGAATCTAGCTAGCAGGAGCCTCGTGCTCCACTGCTGAACTCCACCTTCCCTATTTATATCCCTAACGGGCTCCCTCTGCTGGTCTGAGGTGGAAGGTGGAGACGTGTGAATGTTTATGGGAGCCTCTTGTGGAGGATTCCATTAATGCACACTTCTAGGATCTGTGGTACCAAGCGCAGCTGGGTGCCACAGGGGGACACCAAAAGGTTAATAAGATGGGTATTTGTACAGTGTGAAGGAGGAAAAAAAAAAAGAGGATTTAGATGAAAAAAAAAGGATTTTTCCTGGCCCCCGAGACCTGGAGCTAAGTCCAGCAATTTCAGCAACAGGAGTACACAGGACTGTAATGCAGCGTTTCCTATACAGCCTGCCTGCCTGCCTGATATCTGGGATGGATATTAGTCCTGTGAAGGACTGTTTGTTTGATCTGGCAGCCTTTACAGACCCTACACTAACTACTTCGCAGTATATATCTCTCCCTAAATCAGCAGCGCTGTCCCTACACTGTCTGATCCCAGTCGTCTGTGTCCAAGATGGCGGCGCCCGGTTTTAAATACTCGAGGTGACGCTGTGCGGCCAGCCAATCAATGTAATGCCCACAACCAACATGGCTGCGGCATTACGGTGACTGGCTGGCAATCCCTGCATGTTCATTGGCTCTGTAAAGAGCGCCAAACATGCAGGGCGGAGACCCGAGCTCCCGCCTGAGTAACTCCGAAATGCTCGCCGAACATCCCGAGTAGCGTGATGCTCGGGCGAGTACCGAGCAGTGTCGAGCATGTTCGCTCAACACTAGTGATGAGCGAGCACTAAAATGCTCTGGTGCTCGTTGTTCGAGACGAGGAATTTGGAATGCTCGAGTGCTCGGGCCGAGTAACAAGCCCAATGTAAGTCTATGGGAAACTCGAGCATTTTTCCGGCAACCCCACCCGGCGCTCTGCAGAGGGCCTAAAAATTGCCCAAATCAATGGGAGCAGTGCTCAAATGACATGGGAAGAGCATGGGAAAGACCCCTGGAAGCATCTTTTACTCCCAGGTCACTGCTGTCATCAACGTTGTCAGAGGTATTACGCCACTTTTACGGACTCACAATAAAACATGCAAAAACTAAATCAAAATGGATTTTCCTGGGCAATATGTTAAGGAACATCCTTTACAAAAACACCTCCTCCACACCCTGGGCAATGTTCACACATAGCATTTTTGATGCGTTTTTGCACTTTTGCCTTGCTTTCAACCAAGACAAATGCGTTCACCGGGAAATGCCATTTTAACATTTTACTACCTTATCTGGCCATGTGGTGTGTGACATATCATCAGACACATCTTGTTTCATTTATGATGGAGGGACTCTGAAAGTCACAAAGACTATTTTTATAGAGCCATCAAGCGGCCCTTACTATTCTTAAAGGGCCATAAAGCAGCCCTCGTTATTGTTATAGAGCCATCAGCTCTGCTAGGCTTTGTTGTTCCCATTATTAACGGAGTGGGTCTCCTATACTGTTATTGCGTATGCAGTGACTGCAATGGCTGCCAAAAATTTGGAGAAACTCCAATGCTCCTTGCAAGAGACGTAGAGGAGGGCCTCCTGCAAAAAATGCTCCCGTTATTAGGAAGTGTGTCTCCAATACTGTTTGCCTATGCAGTGAAGCATTGGCTGCCAAAAATTTGGAGGAACTCCAATGCCCCTTGCAAGAGATGTAGAGGTCGGAGGGCCTCCTGAAAACAATGTTCCCATTATTAGTAAGTGTGTCTCCCATACTGTTTGCCTATGCAGTGAAGCAACAGATGACAAAAATTTGGAGGAACCCCATTGTCCTTTGCAAGAGACGTAGATGTCGGAGGGCCTCCTGCAAAAAATGCTCCCATTATTAGGAAGTGGGTCTCCTATACTGTTTGCCTATGCAGTGAAGCATCGGCTGCCAAAAATTTGGAGGAACTCCAATAACCCTTGCAAGAGACGTAGATATGTTGATATGGTACATATGGTGGTGTTATGTGGTGGAGGATGAGGATGCGGAGAAGGAGGAGGACAAGAGCAAATAGACAAAATCAGGAAGCATATACCCATGTCTGGGTGTGAAAAGGTGCATGGGAAAAGAGTTAGACCTCCCCAAAAAATGATACTGTATTTGAGTTTATGTTACGTTGCTATCATTCAGTGGTGTTGAGAAGTCTGGCCCAATCCAGCCCTTGTTCATTTTTATAAGAGTCATTTTATAAGAGTCAGCCTGTCAGCATTTTCAGTTGACAGGCGAGTGCGCCTATAGCTTATAATTCCACCGGCGGCACTAAAAACTCGCTCTGACAAAAAACTAGTGGCAGGGCAGACCAGGACCTCCAAGGTGTAGAGAGCCAGTTCATGCCACGTGTCCAACTTGGATACCCAATAATTATAAGGCACAAAGGAATCACAGAGGACATTGGTACGGTCGGCAAGGTACTCCCTCACCATCTTCCGAAACTTTGCACTCCTTGTGAGAGGACCCTGCGCCTCAGGGCCTGTGTAATGGGATGGTCTGAGAAAACTGTCCCAGAACTTTGACAGTATTCCCCTGCCTATGCTGGATTGCATTTGTGGCTCTCTCGCCTGTACTCCTTGGTTTTCCTACGAACTGTGACCTCTGCCACCAGCGTTTTCATATGAGAATTTTTTGAATAATTCTGCAATAAGGGCCTTCTTGTACTGCCCCATTTTATTAGGCCTGTCCTGCAAGGGAATAAGAGACATAAAGTTCTCCCTGTAGCGTGGGTCTAAAAGCGTCACCAACCAGTAATGACTGTCACACAAAATTTAGACAACGCGAGGGTCACGGAAAAGGCAGCGTAACATAAACTTAGCCATGTGTGCCAGACTGCAAAGAGGCAAGACTTCCGTGTCCTCACCAAGAGGACGACTGACCATGCTCTCCTCCTCATCCTCCTCCTCTTCCTCCTCCTCCCTGTCCTCAGACCATCCACGCTGAACAGACGGTATGACAGTTGTGCAGGTAGTACCGTCTATAGCGCAGGAAACTAGCTCCTGTTCCTCCTCCTCCTCTTCCTCATTGTCACCCAATCCTTGTTGGGATGAGATGAGGCTGGGCTGCGTGTAATCATTCTGTATGGTTCCTTGCTCCATCTCATCGTGCTCCGCCTGCAATGCATCCTCTTTAATTGAGAGCAGAGAGCATTTCAGAAGACAGAGAAGCGGCATGGTGACGCTAATTATGGCGCCATCGCCGCTCACCATCTTGGTGGAGTCCTCAAAGTTTTGGAGGATGGTACAGATGTCTGACATCCATGTCCACTCCTGAGGTCTTATGTCTGGAGTCTGACCTGAATACCGACGGCCTTGTTGATGCTGGTACTCAACAACTGCCCTCTTCTGCTCACAAATCCTTCCCAACATCTCCAGTGTAGAGTTCCAACGCATGGGGACATCACACACCAGTTGGTGAGCTGGAAGCTGCAAATGCTGCTGAAGCACGGCAAGGGCGGTGGAATCTGTAGCTGACTTTCTAAAATGGGCACACAGGCGGCGTACTTTGACAAGCAGATTCAGCAGATCCAGGTAGGTTTTGAGAAACTGCTGAACCACGAGATTAAGCACATGGGCCAGGCATGGTACGTGTGTGAGTGTGACGCCTCTACTCGTAAAGCCCGTGTTTAGTTTTGAGTTTACCCTGGGTGATGGGTGACTCGGTGTCGGGTCCAGTGACGAAGAGATGGGATGTAGCCGTAGGCCGGACCCGACCCGTGCTCAGGGCCGTCACATTAGAAAGAGATGGTGTGGGCTTGTCCGGGTTGAGTGGCTGATTAACGACTATGCCACCTGTGGTGCCTGGTGAAGGGTCACCAGCGCCGCTACAGTCCGCCGAGGCCCGGTGTCATGGCGGCCAAAGTTCTCACTGCTCCCCACAGGGGGAGCAAGGCCTCAGGGCAGGCAAACAGGATGGAGGTGGGGTAGTAGTGCGAGGAGTACGGGCTCCGCGTCGCATGGTATGGCGCATAATGAACAGTCCGGAGGCCATAGGGGTGAACTTCCAAGGCTTTACTCACTTAGAGATGATAGCGGGAATGCGACTCCCTGCTCCCCGCGGAGTCCTGCGGTCACCAGGGTAGGGGGTCCGACTACCTCCGAGAAAATCCAGTGACCCTACACCAGAGTGTTCCTGCACTACAGACTTCACCCTTTCCCGTCTGTGCGTGTGTAGATATGCCGGGTCTCCCTCTGAGCTCCTCTCAGGACTAAGGCACGGGTGACAATTCCTCTCCATCCGATGCCCGGTGGGATCCTCAGGGCCTAACCGGGCTTTCCCGTCCAGGGCATGGAGTACAAGGTCGGGTGTCGGTACCCCTCTTGCAGCCGGAATCCCTCTGAATAGATCAGGTAGGCAAGGACAGGTGGCATGCTCCGCTTCATCTGCATCCTCCCCGGGACCCATTTGCTGGGGAGCCACACTCTAAAGCTCCCGGGCCTTCTTGATCCTGGTCCTCGGCCGGGTTGAGACATTCCTTGTCTACAACCTACCTCTCGTCCCAAGGCCAGGGTACGAGGGCTGTGTCCCTTGCCGGTGCAGGCCCACACAGGATCTGCACTCCCGGAGGGAAGTCACATTAACACACAGTAGTTTGACAGCACAGTACGACCACTAGAACCTACGACTTAGTACAAGCAAAAAGGACCAAGACCAAAGATGGCTCTTTATTAAATATGAAATCTGAAGTGTAACTAACTTGTAAGTCCTCCACCCACACCCACTAGCTGGTTCCTACCACTTTGTGTTCCCCAGTCTCCCTGTAACCAGGGGAGCAGCACCTAGTGCATACTAGCTCCCTCTGTTGGAGAAATGTGGTGTTGGATGCAAAAGGTTAGGTCACAACCATCGCACTGGGCTTACCTCAGAGGAGGAACACCACACTCCATTAAAGAAGTGCAGCATCCCTGTGGCGGTCGAACACTCAGGGGCGCCACATGAGCTCGCCTCGCCTCAGAGCCACCACCAGGTTCTGGTCATTGTCACACACGACCATGCCTGGCTGTAAGTTCAGCGGTGTCAGCTACAGATCTACAGTGGGTACGGAAAGTATTCAGACCCATTTAAATTCTTCAGTCTTTGTTTCATTGTAGCCATTTGGTAAATTCTAAAAAGTTCATTTTTTTTCTCATTAAAGTAGACTCTGCACCCCATCTTGACTGAAAAAAAAACAGAAATGTAGAAATGTTTGCAAATTTATTAAAAAAGTAAAACTGAAATATCACATGAAACAAAGAGTGAAAAATTAAAAGGGGTCTGAATACTTTCGGTACCCACTGTACCTGCTGTTTCAGAGCTGTCTATAACTCTTCAGCATTGTGTGGTATTTCACCTAAGCATATTTGCATCAGCACAGCCTGTTGCCGCTTGGCAGAGGCAGTGCTTCAGTGCTTCCAAATTGTGACTGATGTGGTCATTTCAGAGATGGAGGCTGAAGAGGAGGAGGAGGATGAGGTGCAGGAGCTGCAGAATGTGGGGGCAACCCTGATTGACCTAGGGCCCGCAATCCTCATCGAGAGGACGTGTTCCGTCCCAAGGTCCGACTGGGTCCTGGCTTCCACTATGTTAACCCAGTGTGCCGTCAGCGAGATGTACCGTCCCTGCCCACAAGCACTTGTCCATGTGTCTGTGGTTAGGTGGACTTTCCCAGAAACTGCATTATTGAGGGTACAGCTAATGTTGTGGGACACGTGCTTGTGTAATGCGTGGACGGCACACCGGGAGAAATAGTGGCAGTTGGGGACCAAGTACCGAGGGACGGCCGCAGTCATCAGATTGTGGAAAGCCTCCATCTCCATGAGCCTAAAATGCAACATTTTGAGTGCAAGCATTCGCGAAATGTGTGAATTTAGTAGTGTGGCCTGTGGGGCGTTAGCTGCGTATTTGCGCTTGCGTTCCAAGGACTTAGGTAGGTTCATGGATAGGGGATTGGCGTGCACGCACATTAGCGGAACAAGCAGTGGTGTCACTCGCAGACACTGTTGCTGGACACTGGGGTTCGACCCACTTAGTCAGGTGCTTTGCTGCCATGTGTTGATGTTACGGGGAACAATTGCCCGCTTTCTGTCTGCGGCCAACACACTGCTTGTTCTTGCCTATTGTGGTGCTACACCTCCCTCCCCCTGCGTGCTGCTGTCCTCGCTCTGCATGTCACCTTGACAGGTTGGTTCAGTGACTTCATCGTCCACCACCTCATCTTCCACTTCTGCACCCTGTCCTCCTCCTGACTTTCTGGCAATTGTGTCTCATTATCATCCACCTCTTGTGACACTTTCCCACCGTCGCCTTCATGTGACCGTGGCTGCTCAAATATTCGGGCATTGCTACATGCGATCTCCTCTTGCTCCGCTTCAAGTGGACCGGAATCTATAAATGGAAAAGTGAACAGCTCTTCGGAGTGTCCAAGTGTGGGATCAGTTGTCTCCGGGCACTAGGCATGGTGGGAGGAAGGAGATTTAGGGTGAGGAAAATGCAGTCCAGACTCACGGCAACTGAGACTTGACCATGTGGAAGACAGGGTGGTGGTTGTGGCTAAGTGACTGGAAGCATTATCTGCTATCCAACCAATAACCTTTTCACAATGTTCTGTGTTCAATAGTAGTGTTCTGCAGTCCCCTATTATTTGGGACAGGAAGGTCCAGCGACAAGATGTGGGTGTTTGTTGTGGCACAATTTCAGCTTGTCCACGGCCTCGGCCTCTGCATGCACCATCACCATCACGTCCACTTCCCAATTCCTTGCAATGCACCTTGCCCATTTTAGATCGAGGACAATATTTTCCACATTCACTACAAATGGCTGGATTGAAACCGCAGTGATATGTGATACGTGTGACGGAAACCCACAGTTTTAAATAGCTGGCTGGTAGATTACTATTTTTCACAGCAACCTCATGTCAATAACTTCACTGACACACTGCAACAAAATTTAAATGGAGGCCAATATTTTCCACATTCGCTACAAATTTCTAGATTTTTATCGCTGTAATACGGAAAGGAGCTGGCTGTATTTTGCAGTGCCAACAAGCAAATGGAGCAGAAAAATGGTGTACTCTGGATTGCTTTTTAAGCAAATAACCAGGATTAAAATAATAAAAAAAATTCCCTGGCCCCTGATATCTGGGGCTATGTCTACAAATATCTGCAAGAACTGCAGCAGCAGGAACGTTCAATGGACCCTCTTGCACTATATGCACTGCAGTCTGCCACATACACTGCCTGCCTTCCTAGCACTGATTATATGCAGCTGGATTACTCCTGAGAAGGACTGTTAGTTCAGATGGATATAGATATATGTTGTGGAATACCTATACTAACAGGACGTTCAATGGACTTTCTTGTGCTGTATCATGCACTGCAGTCTGCAACATACACTGCCTGCCTACCACGGATTATATGCAGCTGGATTAGTCCTCAGAAGGACTGTTAGTTCAGATAGATATTATAGATACATGTTGTAGAATACCTATACTAACTCTAAACAAGCAAATCTCTCCCTGACGCAGCAGCACCTCTCCCTACTCTGCCTGATTCCGGGGTAGACTGTGACGAGCATGGTGGCACCTGGTCTTGTATACACCTGGTGATGCTGTGCGGTCAGCCAATCACTGTAATGCCACAACCAACATGGCTACGGCATTACAGTATGTGGCAGGCGATCCCTGCATGTTCATTGGCTCTCTAAAGAGCGCCAAACATGCCGGGAGTAAACGCAAGCTCCCGCCCGAGCTACCCGGAAATACTCGTCGAGCGAAGAGCATCTCGAGCAGTGAGATGCTTGGGCAAGTGCCGAGCAGTGGCGAGCACGTTCGCTCATCACTAACTATAATACACAGCCCATAGTCCTCCATATTAGCATAATACACAGCCCATATCCTTCATATAATATAATGCACAGCTCATAGTCCTCCATATAGAATAATGCGCAGCCCATAGTCATCCATGCAGTATAATGCACAGCCTATAGTCATTCATGTTGTCACGTGGATACCGCTACAGAGAGGGGCCAGAAGATAGCGGCGTCTGGTTTCATGAACTCCTGCACTGATTAGAACTGCTTCACCATCTTATTAAACACTGAAGCTTTTTTCCCTTTCTGGCAGTGCAAGGGTTAATCAGTTCAGTTGATCTCCTGGAACTCTCCAACCTTGATTGTCTCAGCTGTTCAGTGTTGGGCACTCCCCTCTGCTACATATGCTCGCCACTGGCACTGGGAAATTGCCAGTGATAGTTCTCACTGCCTGGTTAATGTCACGGGTGTGTCAGAAGTGACAGACAATTGCCCTGCAGTTGGTTGCAGGAGATCTCTTTGTTTGGCATTACAGACACCTTCTTAGAAGCTGTCTCTTTAGGACCCAGCATCTGCCTTCCTCTTATTAATTAACACCCTTACTTGGGTGTATAAATACCTACTGTTTGCTAGAGGGAGATGCCGGCGATATTCACGCGACTCCTTGTGAAGCCTCGAGGAAGAGCAGTACTTCTTCCTCTCTGGAGCTAAGAGGATGTGTGTTCATTTCTCTGAAATTGACTAAAGCTAAGCTATCTTCCCTTGTTTGTTCCCCCTTGTTGTCTTTAGTTGTCAATGTGGATCGACTAGCACTCATCCCCTCCCCTCCTTGGCATTACCTTGTTGGATCCATGATGGATCCTGTGGCTGCTCTGACCAGCTACAACAACTCTGCCTGGAGGTGGCAGACTTAGACTCTGTGACTTTGCAGCGCCCATGGACTCCAGGCCTAGGATCGACGGCTCCCGGGCAGCTCCTCATGGAGCCCAAGATCACTTTGCAAAATAGATTCTCAGGGGTTGGGACAAGTTTGTGGTCTTTAAGGAGGCCTGCAAACTATACTTTAGGCTATATACTCACTCAGGTACCGAGGAACAACGGGTGGGGATTGTAATCTCAGTGCTCCAGGGCGACCCTCAAGCCTGGGGATTTTCTCTCCTCTCTTATTCCCCCAATATTATGTGTTAGAGGGCTTGCCCTCCCCAGTGGTTCTAGGCCTGCCTTGGCTGATGTCACATAATCCTATAGTGGACTGGCAGGCACGGGAAATAGTGAGGTGGATCAATTACTATCAAAATAACTGCATGTGCATTAGTTTATCCATGGTAACTACCAGGTCTCTACCAGAGTACAGTATTTGTCCAATTATGAGTATGTGTTTTCAATTATGTCAAGAACTACCACCTCAATGTCCTTATGGTTGCTCAGTGGATTTGATTAAGAAAAAAATGGGAGGCTGCGCCCCTGCTTGGATTTCCGGGAATTAAATCAGATCACTGTTCGGGATCCATATCTGCTCCCTCTTATTCCAGATCTCTTTAATCAGATTGTTGGGGCTAAGTGGTTTTCCAAACTGGACCTTAGGGGGGCCTATAATCTCATCCGTATTAAGAACGGGGATGAGTGGAAGACTGCTTTTAATATGCCAGAAGGACATTTAAAAAACCTTTTTATGCTATTTGGGTTAACTAATGCTCCCGCCATTTTTCAGTTCTTTGTAAATGACATTTTTCATCACCTGGCAGGTAGATTTGTAGTAGTAGTGTATCTGGATGATTATTGATTTATTCGCCGGACCTTGAGTCACATCACATAGATGTAAGGCAGGTCTTACAAGTACCAAGGGACAATAAATTATTCGTCAAACTGAAGAAATGTATGCTCTCGGTTCAGGAGATCCCTAATCGGGGGTATTTATTATTGTTCACCTGTTTTCGAATGGATCCGTAGAAAATCCGGGCAGTACTTGATTGGAATCGTCTTGAAGATGTAAAAGCTTTTTAGTGTTCGCCAATTATTATCATAAGTTCATCAAGAACTTATCAGTAGTGGACAAATTGCCGGATATGACCAGGAAAGGGACGGACTTTTCTAAATGGTCCAGTCCGGCCAGTGAGGCATTTGCTACTCTTCACAGATTATTATACAGCCTGACGTTACTCAGCTATTCATTGTAGAGGTTGATGCATCAGAGGTGGGGGTTGAGGTTGTATTGTCACAGTGTTCTTTCCCAAGTAAATTGCGCCGTGTGCATACTTCTCCAAGATACTGTCATCCGCTGAGAGAAACTATGACATTGTTAATAGGGATCTCTTGACAATAAAGTGGGCCTTTGAGGAGTGGCGTGATTTTTTGGAGGGGGCAGTTCATGCGGTCATAGTAATCACTGATCATAAAAATGTTTTATATTTGGAATCTGCCAAACATCTGACACCTAGACAAACAAGATGGTCATTATTCTTTACCAGATTCAAATTTGTTGACTTTTAGACTGGGAGATAAGGATATTAAGGCAAATGCTTTATCTTGTTGTTTTTCAGGGGGAGGAAGTAATTGTGAGCCGGTTCCTATATTACAGAAAGGGGTAGTTATCGCAACTATAAATACTAATCTGGAGAAAGAGGTCCTAGAGGCTCAGGGGGGTGCCCTGCTGCCTGTCCTTCAGGTAAACTGTTTGTCCCTGTGAACCTCTGTCTTAGAATTGTGAGTGAACATTATGATTCGGTCCTGGCTGGACATCCTCGTAGTAAAGCCACCACAGATCTTCTTACTCTGCGTTTTTGGTGGTCTGGGGTGCAACAAGATGTTTGGAATTATGTAGCTGCCTGCAGTACCGGTGCGCGTTCTAAGACCCCACATACTTGTCCGTCCGGGGCTCTTCAACCTTTGGTGATTCCCTGTAGACCATGGACTCATTTGTCTGTTGATTTCATCACTGATCTACCCATATCAGCAGGTTACATTGTAATATTGGTGGTGGTGGATAGGTTCAGCAATATGGCTTATTTCATTGCACTACCTGCTTTACCGAATGCCAAGACTTTGACGCAAATTTTTATTAAAGAAATCACGAAATCACATGGAATTCTCTCTGATATCTTAGGTGCTTTGTGTCTGAGAATCAGGAGAATTTAATTTCTTATTTACCTCTCGCTGAGTTTGCCGTGAATAACCATTGTCATGAATCTACTGGTAAATCCCCGTTCTTCGGGGCATATGGTTTTCATCCTTAATTCTACTTCTACAATAGGAGTCGTTCCTCAGGAGCACCTGAGGAGGAATGGTTTTCTTCATCCCTTACATCAGTGTGGCAAAGTGTTCTTAATAATTTAAGAAGCGTGGGATCCAAATATAAGAGTATGGCTGATCGGAGAAGCTTGGTGGGTCCAGACCTGAGTGTTGGTGATTTGGTGTGAATGTCATCAAAGAACATTAACTTGAAGGTTCCTTCTTGGAAACTGGCACCCAGGTTCATTGACCCCTACAATATAGTTGCCGTCATTAATCCAGTAGTGTATTACCTTACTTTACCAAGATTCATAATGTGTTTTACCGATCACTTCACAAGAAATATATTGCTTCCTCTGAACCATCATCACCATCACCTTCCCCAGTCATTGTTGAGGAGAATCTGGAATTCAAGATAGCGAAGATAATAGATTCTCGCTTTGTACTCCGGTCTTTTCAATATTTGGCACATTGTAAGAGTTATAGTCCTGAGGAGAGAATGTGAGTACCAGCGTCGGATGTACATGCAACCAGGTTGGTCCGGTTTTATCACATTTCACATCCAGATAAACCTGGCTCTGAGGTTCCGAAGGTCCCTCTTAGGAGGGGGGGGGGGGTACTGCCACAGGGATAATGTGACAGAGAAGGGCCAGAAGATCGCGGCGTCTCGTTTCACGAACTCCTGCACTGATTAGAATTGCTTCACCATCTTATTAGACAGTGTAGGCTTTATCCTTGCTGGAAGTGCCAGGGTTAATCAGGTTAGTTGATCTCCTGGAGCTCTCCAACCTGGATTGTCTCAGCTGTTCAGTGTTGGCCGCTCCCCTCTGCTATATATGCTCGCCACTAGTACTTGGGAATTGCCAGTGATAGTTATTACTTCCTTAAAAAGGAAATGTGTCATCCTTAACTTTAGGCCTTTTAGAGATCATTTCATATTCAACTTGCTTAACTGTTCACAATATAATATAAATAATATAAAATAATTTTGACCAGGGGTGTCCAAAACTTTTACATGCCACTGAATATATACATATTATAAGAATACTGTATATATGCTTTTAAAAACATAACTGTTAATATATTATTTTAATCAATTACCAAAATGTAAAGTTTGATTGATGCAAAAAAAACTTAGTAATAATAATTGTAATTTTTTTTAATTAATAATAAGATAGAAGGGAAGGGAAGAATAAAACCAGGAACAGAATCAATAGAGAAAATCATAGTGAGGAAGACAGCCGGGGTCAGATACCGGGTGATCAGTAACAGCCACGTCTGCGAGCAGTATGAAGACCGCGGAGCCTGGTGACAGAGGCATGACCGGGCAGAGATGTAACAGAAGGCCACAGGTCGAGCAGCCCTGGCTAATCCACGCCGGCAGGAAAATAAGATCCGGCGGAAGATGGAACCTATGACAAGAGAAGGAAATATAATGTAAGTGATGGGACTCCATATGACATGGTACTACTGTGCGGTCACTGTGGCCGGACGGCAGAGGAATCTCATCACACAGAGGTCAGGGATCATCGTCAGCCATCATACATGTGATAATCCCATCCCTGACAGATGACATCTGCTCCACATGCATTTATCTCACGGACGACATCACACAACATGGAGCTGATTCTCACACTTACCTCGTCTCTTTTTCCCCTTTTTCACATTTTCAGATGTTTCCTCGTCAGCTGGAAATTCTGATCAGAAAGAAGACAAAACAACAACTCACTAAGGACATATTGTTATGGGATCTGCTTTGTATCTGTCCTGTATATAGTAGGATTGTTCTATTCCTGTGCCCTATAGTCCTGATAATCTGGTATTGCATAATAGGGCAGAATAAGTCCTATACACCGGACATGACCTCATCTGGGGGCATTAGATGTGTCACTAATATGGAGCAGTGAGCGCCCTTGTGTGCCGCCATGTGGTGCATCACTAATGAGCGATATTCTACTATAGGAGACAATGTCTCATTACGATGGAGGAGGTTACTGGATGCTACAACGTATCACAATATCCATGATTATACTGTACAAAGTTACAGAAATAGAGACACAGTATGGGACCATGGGCAACATAATTGGGATCCATGAAACATGGATAACATAAGAGACCTATTACAGAAAAACCATGTGGAGATATTTGACCCTTGATGACAACATTCACATTTTTGGAGCTATAGACATGTACATACCTGACAATGGGGACGAGGACGGCAAGCTGGTTATAGCATCATCTCTATCAGATCCTTTCTGCCTGTTTGGAAGAAGAAAATCATGTAAATCACAAGTAAATTCTGTATAAAAGGAATTATCTCACTAGAAGAACACCGACTATAAGGCCTAATGGGACATATGAAAGTCATAGTGGGGAAGGTCTCCTACTCAAAACTACCTTCTATGGAGCAGAGTAAAAAACAACTACCAACAATGGCCGGCATGTAATACTACATCTCTCCTGGGCAGCAGTATCAATGCCTGACTGGCTGCAATTATTGGCTGTTATCTCCAGTGAATTCTGAAGCCAAAAGTGCAATGACCGCTGATCATGGGGCGGTGGATGCTGCACTTGATATTATGTTATTTATGTCCTATATTTGGTGTTGTGCACTTATATCAGCCCAGAGCTCCCAGTAATAACCACATAATCTACTCACATTTCTGAGATGTTTCTGCTGGATGATGGGGTACACTCTGGAGGGGACTTGATAGTGGTGGTACAGAGCTAAAAACAGAATAATAAGATATGCATTTCTATTTTTTTACTTTTAGAGGTCTTTTTTTACATATTCTGGATTTATTGATCACATACTTACTTTAGAAAGCCTTTCAGAGGATGACATAAAATTTTGGAAGAAAAGGCTCTCACTATCCTCACTTGTATCCTCCTCCTCTGAGTCCATATGCTTGTCTGTATCAGCGTGATCTACAAGACATAGATAATGAAGTGTTATTAGAGGTTAGCAGTGTAACACAGTCATCATTTATCACTAATATTAATGGGAACTGATTGTCACATATTAAGGAAGATGAGACAAACAGCCGCTTAGTCTAGATGATGTCTCCTTCTACTTACTGATAAATAAGCTGGTGTCCACGTCTGACACAATCCGAGGGACGTACTCCGGCTTCTGACTTAGAAGGTTTTCAAATTCTAAGTCACAGAGGAATGGATAAGTCTTGATCTCGAAGGCTCCTCCTGGAAAAAGAAAACCAAAAGTTGAGCAGACATTGTCAGAGACTACTCCATATCGGAACAATTTATCTTAATCTAAACTAATGACATAACCGAAGGAAACAAGCTGAAAGTCATAGTATGGAGAACTAGAAATAGGCAAGCAGATAGAGAAGTGCTGATCCTCATGGACAGGAGCGATATGTCCTCGTTGTAAAAAGTGAATATAAAAACTAATATATTGGTTACCTGTCCCAAGTCTTTGTACAGGATTTGTTCTGAGCAGGTCATCAATGAGGTCCTGAGCATCAGGGGGGGGGAGAGCGATCCCAATCCCAAATGATGTCTCCTGTTATATAAGACAATTACAGAAAATTAAACCTCTGTATTGGACTATAAGAAAAAGCAAAGGAAATAACTTAACCCATGTAACCAGTCAAAGCAATGATCGGATTATTCTGCTTACCAGTGACAATATTTTTATGAAGCTCAGATAGGGAGTCCCCATGAAATGGTACATATCCCATCAGAAATTCATGCAGGATGATCCTGTCACGCTGTCTCTGTATACTGGAGGTAGGGGGCCTAAGCTGACCCTAAGCTGGGGCCCTGACTAATCCCTCAACCTGGAGGTACTGTTAAAGGTACAGAGGTCCAGGCCGCCAGCGTAACCCCTACCTCCTGAAGATCCCTGCACCTCAGTAATCTAGTCCTGAGAAGGACCCCGATCACAACCAAAGGGAACAAGAAATAATATGCCCAAACACAGTATTTAGACGAACGAGACAGTACAAGGGAAAAACCAAAACCACCTTGCATACAAACAACTTCTCAACTACAACAGAGGGAAAACCAACGGGAAAGGAGATAAATGATAAAGCGAGGAAAGGGAAAAAACACTTCCAAATACACTTATCTCAGCAACTCCAAACACCACGATCCGCTCTGTCAGTCTGAATGAAATGCTTTCACCGACACCTCCCAAACAGACCAGCAGGTATATGAAGGAGTCTCACTACAGAAGTATTGATTGCAGCTGGGCGAGGCTGGACCTCATCTAGCCCAGAGAGAGAGAGAGAATTAACTCCCTCACTGCCGAGAAACACAAAGCACCAACAAGTCAGCTGCGAGAAGTCAGGCTGTGTACTCGTGACGATCTTCGTGGCAACACACCCGTGACAGATCCCCATTGACCACCAGTCAGCAGGTCTTCCATAGCCTTTCTTCAGGATGATTTCTGGGGCCATATAATATGGGGTGCCACAGTCCTGGAAACCGACAGAAGATAAAGATGAGAATTGATGAAATGATTATTATGACAAGTTCTCCACATAAAAACACAATGACAGAAGATAAAATATGAGTGGAAAAGTTCTCTAGAAATGAAGAACGTGGGGAATAGACAATAGTGTAATGAGATTTGTAAAGAACAAGCTAAGTTCCTGTAAGTAAGTGATGCCGACCTCATGGTCCTGGAACTCTCTGGCGATGTCCTCCAATGATTCCTTGTGGGTGTTGGCTTCTGGTATCATGACACCAACTTTTGAAATCCCAAAATCGGCGACTTTAATGTGTCCAGCCGGTGTAATCAGGAGGCTGTGAAAGAAAAGATAGTTTTAGCCTCATAGGCCACGTGGTAATAAATAACTTTCCCCACTTTATTATGCTACAGGGGGCACTTACTTCTCTGGCTTCAGGTCTCTGTGCACCACGCCATAGCTGTGCAGGTATTCCACAGCAAGAACTGCCTCTGCAAAGTACAGGCGGGCCAAGGGGACAGATAAAGGACCCCTGGTTCTTAGGAGGGTTGCGCAGTCTCCACCTATAGAAGAAAGGAAATATGAGCGGTGAGGGGTTTATACAGCAAACCACCATGAAGTGTCATGAGAAGTGAGCGGAGACATTGGGGCAGGAGACAATATATACGGACAGCGTCAGACTGAAGAACATTGGGTCCACCAGAGGATTTGATTCCGAGGGCCCACCTTTCTCCCCCACTCAAGAGCCCCATAGTGCAAACCTTGCAGCTGCTATGAACTCTCCTGAAGGAGAAGCCAGGGCCCACCGGAGGATTCTCCGGTTCTCTGGTGGGCCAGTCCAACCCTGTATACGGATATAATGTACAGAATATTAGTCTGAGGTCATGGTGAAATGTCGTCTATGTCACTAATAATATTAGTCTGAGGTCATGGTGAAATGTCGTCTATGTCACTAATAACATAAAGTGATGTCACATCTCGTCTAAAGCTGGAGATACTGACGTGCTCAGTGCGGACATACAGGGAGATCACACACATCAATGACTTTCCGGAATATCTATAGTAAATGCTCTGCGGGGATGTAACTGACGCGCCCTCTGGGCCATATTCTTTAGGGGAATACCCGGAGCCGGATCAGATGGGGGTTGTAGTCTCCGAGTGGCTGTGACCCGGTCCGTGCCCAGGGTGTCAAGCTCAGTGTGTGGCAGTCCTATGATGTTACTGGATGTTCTTTATGTCGACTACGCCACCCGTTGAATTGCGGTCACTACGGCCGCCGCTGCAGCAGGGTCCGCTGAGGCTGATGGTGTTTGTGCAGCCCAGGTAGTATAACCCCCAACGGGAGGGGTATAGCCTCGGGGTCAGGTGCAGAGGATGGTGGTTGTGGAAGTGCAGGGATGATGGTAATCAGAGACAGAGTCGGGTTGTGCAGTTCAGGGTTCTTTACTTACTGCAGATGTTCCGGTCACTCCGGCCTTGAGTGACCACCCGAGCCGTGCTGCGTCCACCAGGTCCTGGACTCGGCCAACCCCCAAGTAGTTCTGGAGCGTGGTTCTGAGCTCCCGTTCTGACCTGTCCTCGTCTCTGGCCTTCCCCACCAGGGATCCACCTATGTCCGGCTCCCTCGGGCCTTCTGTTGGTAACCCTTGACTCTGGGTTCCCTGACCCTACGCGTGGTCTGCCTTCCGGGTGGATATGGTGGGTGGCCGTGGCAGATGCTGCCCACGGCCTCCGGTCTCTGGCTGAGGTATGCTGTAGCCCCCACCAGTTTGGGATCCGGTACCCTGTTGCCAACTCTTCACCCTGTGGTTGTATTTGGGCTCTCAGAGTTCCTTCTTTCTCCCCCTCTGGGTCTTTCTTTCTCCTCTCTCACTCTTGCTCTGGGGCTGCTCTGCTCCTCTGCTCTCTTCCACTCCTCTGCAAAGACTGATGTCTCTCTGACTTCTCACAGACTGACAGACTGACTGTGGCTGACTGACTGACCCTGTTCTTTGATGGTGCCCACCTTATATACACCCTCTATGTGTGAGCTCAGGTGACCAGCACCCAATGAGCTCCTATCTTTACCCAGGCTGCTCCCCCTATCTGCCCCTACACTACTTGGGATGTTCCACCCCCCTCCCAGTCCAGCCAGGAACAGACTCGGTCGTACCTGCACATTTCTAAGTGGGAGTACCGTCGGCCTGTTCCTCGGAAATGGGATGTATGTAGTGCATGCAGCCTACCGAGCTCAGTTCCACACTCCATCCTTACCCGGGAGTGGAATATCACACCTCTGGGTTGAGGTGCAATACCCCTGTAGCAGCCGAATCCTCAGGGTGCTACATTCCCCCCTGGTAAATCACAGCACGTCCTCGGGCTGTAAGACATAACACCAAAACATACAAATTTTTGCATAAACATATAAAACCTATAAAACATTATATATATATATATATATATATCAATATAAAACATTCTCGTCGCCTCTGGCTCCTCCTCCGGTCACTGTGCAACGTGTGACCGGGTAAAGTGCGACAGTCTCTCTGGAAAACTGGTTTTCCTATAAAACCGGTAGGGGGCGCTTTAGGACGCGCAACTATATACAGGGATATGGCCGCTCTCAGTCCTCGGCCAGGTATTAGGGAGGAATGACCGCTCTCAGTCCTCGGTCAGTGGGATTTAGGGAAATACGGGTAAACAGTTCACACATGCTGGTCCCAACGGGGACTATATTAGCAACAGCAACAGTTTCAGTTTCAGTTTCAGTTTCAGTTTACGGTTTCAGTTTACGGTGCCCCGACGGGCAACTATATACAGCTTCTGCTTCGCTGTCCTTAGCGACGGCGTCCTCCTGCTCTTGCTTTTTGGTTACCTTTGGCTTCAGACCCGTCCGGGTCCTCTTGTTCTTCCTCCTCACACCGCAGCTCTTCCTTCGTCAGGCGATGTACATGGAGGGCGTAGGGTCCTTTGGCACACTTGTGCCGGGTGAAGGTGACCTCGTCCCCGATGTAAAGGTCACGACCTCTGTGTCCCTCCGGTAGGTGGGACTCAACGTCTCTCCTGGTTACGAAGACGTCGCCTAGGGTGCGGTGGTCTCGGATGAAGCCCCACCCATGCTGCATGTTAAACTTTATCACAGTCCCGGTGGTGCGGGGACTATGCGCTGCACGGGGGTCTCTCCTGGCCCGGCTCTTCTGCTCCGCGCTCCTTATTTGAGCTTGCTGTTCCCGGACCCGCCTCTCTCTCCGCTCCCTCTCAAAGTCCTCGAGCTGTTGGCGGCAGCATTCAGCACGCTCCGCTGCAGCTGCCCGAGTCTCTTGAGTGAACCCCATGAGGTCTTCTCCGGTGGGGTCCCACTCAAACTGTGCTTCCGCTAGCGGGGGCGAGATCCTCTTTACGGGCTTTGGAGCCGGGATCAGGGGTTCATCCAGGGGTCTCTCTCTCCGGAGTCGGGGATGGTGGAACTCCGGTGGCCATATAAATGGCTGCCCATCCGGGCACGTGTGCTGGGCGTACAGGTCCTCTCCCAGATGCGGCACTCTTGGTCTTATGGGCGCGGTGGTGTTAGCGCCCGGGTTGCCCGGGCCTTGCGGCCAGGCCTGGGGTATCTGGAAGGTAAAGGGCACCGTAAGGACGGCGGCGCCCTGGGCTACTTGGCCCTGCGACCAGGCCGGGGGCTCCGCGGAGGTAGGGGGCGCTGTTGGTATTGCGGCGCCCGGGGGTACTAGGCCTTGCGACCAGGCTGGTGGTACTTCCTGCTTGGTCACGCTCGGGGTCGAGGCGTGTGACGTCACAGGGATCGCGGCTCCCGTTTGAGGCCTAGTCTGCGGCGGTGACGTTGCAGCGACGGGCACGGCAGGATAGACTTCGGGCTCTGCGACGGGGAGCTGGGGCAGGTACGCGGTTTCCCGGTTTGGGGTATAGACGTCCCCTTTACCTGCCTCCACTCGTTCGGCTCCCTTCTCGGCGCCGTCTCCGGCCTTCAATCCTCCCGCGCCATCCTCAGAGGCGGTCTGTTTCCTCGTCTCGGGTGGCGTGCTCCGCTGACAGGTCTCGGTCTGCTGGGCCATCTCACGACTCCACTCTGCTAACGTCTCTCGCTGCACCCGGGCCATCCTCCGTGCGAGGCCCTCCAGAGCGGTCTGCGCACACTCCCGGTCTCGGGGGAGCTGTGCTAGGACCTCCACTAGGCCTAGTGGGGTCGTTGTTTCTAGCAGGCTCCTGACCAACGGGTCGGTGCTGCTCTGCTCTCCTACAGTCGTCTCCAGCAGGCTCCTGGCCAGCGGGCCGGTGCTGCTCTGCTCTCCCTCCTCTGTTTCTAGCAGGCTCCTGGCCAACGGGCCGGTGCTGCTCTGCTTTCTCGCCATCTCCGGGTAAGCTCCTCGGATATTCTTCTCCAGGCTTCTTGCCTCCGGGTGTGCTCGCTCTAGACTGCTCCAGGCGGCACCCATCTTTGTTCTCTCCTCTCGTCTCCTCCCACTTCGAGGGCGGTCCCGGGGCCACTTGGTGATTGTCAGCTCCAGGGGCAGTTCTTTCACGCTGACAGACACCTCTAGCATCACAGTCTCTGTTGGTGGGGGCGGTTTCCACTTTTGGCGCCATTTTCGGTCCTGGCCCACGATGGGAGGTGGCCTCTCGCCACCCTCTGGCACGCCCATAATGGCGTCCGCTCTGACAAGGCGGGAAACCTTCGGAAATGGCGGGAATCGCTTCCCAGTGGCGGGAAACTCTGCAGATGGCGGGAAAACGCTGTTAATGGCGGACAACCGGCTGGAATCGACCTGTGATGGAGTCCGATGGCGGGGACCCTCAGGAACCGGCAGGAGACTTCTTTTTGAGGTAAACTTGCACTTTTCTTCAGGCACGCAGTACCCGGTTGTTGTGGGCACGTAATCCTGCCGACTACGCCAAAGTTGACGCGCCCCCTGGGCCATATTCTTTAGGGGAATACCCGGAGCCGGATCAGATGGGGGTTGTAGTCTCCGAGTGGCTGTGACCCGGTCCGTGCCCAGGGTGTCAAGCTCAGTGTGTGGCAGTCCTATGATGTTACTGGATGTTCTTTATGTCGACTACGCCACCCGTTGAATTGCGGTCACTACGGCCGCCGCTGCAGCAGGGTCCGCTGAGGCTGATGGTGTTTGTGCAGCCCAGGTAGTATAACCCCCAACGGGAGGGGTATAGCCTCAGGGGGTCAGGTGCAGAGGATGGTGGTTGTGGAAGTGCAGGGATGATGGTAATCAGAGACAGAGTCGGGTTGTGCAGTTCAGGGTTCTTTACTTACTGCAGATGTTCCGGTCACTCCGGCCTTGAGTGACCACCCGAGCCGTGCTGCGTCCACCAGGTCCTGGACTCGGCCAACCCCCAAGTAGTTCTGGAGCGTGGTTCTGAGCTCCCGTTCTGACCTGTCCTCGTCTCTGGCCTTCCCCACCAGGGATCCACCTATGTCCGGCTCCCTCGGGCCTTCTGTTGGTAACCCTTGACTCTGGGTTCCCTGACCCTACGCGTGGTCTGCCTTCCGGGTGGATATGGTGGGTGGCCGTGGCAGATGCTGCCCACGGCCTCCGGTCTCTGGCTGAGGTATGCTGTAGCCCCCACCAGTTTGGGATCCGGTACCCTGTTGCCAACTCTTCATCCTGTGGTTGTATTTGGGCTCTCAGAGTTCCTTCTTTCTCCCCCTCTGGGTCTTTCTTTCTCCTCTCTCACTCTTGCTCTGGGGCTGCTCTGCTCCTCTGCTCTCTTCCACTCCTCTGCAAAGACTGATGTCTCTCTGACTTCTCACAGACTGACAGACTGACTGTGGCTGACTGACTGACCCTGTTCTTTGATGGTGCCCACCTTATATACACCCTCTATGTGTGAGCTCAGGTGACCAGCACCCAATGAGCTCCTATCTTTACCCAGGCTGCTCCCCCTATCTGCCCCTACACTACTTGGGATGTTCCACCCCCCTCCCACTCCAGCCAGGAACAGACTCGGTCGTACCTGCACATTTCTAAGTGGGAGTACCGTCGGCCTGTTCCTCGGAAATGGGATGTATGTAGTGCATGCAGCCTACCGAGCTCAGTTCCACACTCCATCCTTACCCGGGAGTGGAATATCACACCTCTGGGTTGAGGTGCAATACCCCTGTAGCAGCCGAATCCTCAGGGTGCTACATAACCGTCCACGGGGACAAGTCCTAATGATAAGATGTCAGCAGACATGGGCTGAATATAATACATATACATGTCCTACCTCCTACATACTCCATGACCATACACAGGTGAGATCTAGTAGGGAAGGAGCAGAGCATGGAGGTCACATAGGGACAATCAGCGAATGTCAGGATGTCCCTCTCCAGAAAGGCCCCTTCCACAGGTGTTGGAGTATCCAGGGTCTTCTTGGCCATTTTCTTCATAGCAAAGATCTTCTTTGAATCTTTATGGTGCACTAAGTAGACCGATCTGCAGAGAAGGAGAAACCATGGTTTATAATGAATCATTATTAACAGTCCGTCTATAGAAGTCATTATATGATCTTCTGTATTCATGTTTAATACCAGAAGTCACTAGAAATACACATCTAGTAATCTATGAAATAATACTACATAGATCACCTATGGGAGGCCTGCACAATCCCACGTGTGCCAGAACCACACCCAGGTCACATTATCACCTATGGGAGGTCTGCACAATGCCACATCTGCCAGACCCTCACCCAGGCCACATTATCACCTATGGGAGGTCTGCACAATGCCAAATCTGCTGGAGCCCTCAGCCAGGTCACACTATCACCTGTGGGAGGTCTGCACAATGCCATGTCTGCCAGAACCACACCCAGGTCACATTGTCACCTATGGGAGGTCTGCACAATGCCACGTCTGCTGGAGCCCACAGTCAGGTCACATTATCACCTATGGGAGGCCTGCACAATCCCACATGTGCCACAACCACACTCAGGTCACATTATCACCTATGGGAGGTCTGCACAATGCTACGTCTGCCAGATCCTCACCCAGGTCACACTATCACCTATGGGAGGTCTGCATAATGCCACATCTGCTGGAGCCCTC
Source organism: Phyllobates terribilis (assembly GCF_046119375.1). Lineage (NCBI taxonomy): Eukaryota > Metazoa > Chordata > Amphibia > Anura > Dendrobatidae > Phyllobates > Phyllobates terribilis. The sequence continues at coordinate 229,161,522 of NW_027362767.1, forward strand.
AGCCAGGTCACACTATCACTTGTGAATGTCTGCACAATCCCACGTCTGCTAGACCCTCATCCAGGTCACATTATCACCTATGGGAGGTCTGCACAATGCCACGTCTGCCAGAACCACACCCAGGTCACATTATCACCTGTGGGAGGTCTGCATAATGCCACCACTGCCAGAACCCTCACCCAGGTCACATTAACAGGTCATTTCCCTATGATAACACTGAATGGCAGAGCAGAGAGGCTGAAGCCTTGTCATAGGAAAACCTGAGAAATGTGGATTATACCAACTGAAATCTCACCCAAAAGATCCGCTGCTGATCAGTTTAGATGTTTCGTAGTCGCTCATACGCGGCTTTCTCGCCGGAATCAATAATTCCATCAAGTTCTAGAAAAGAAGAAGAAATGATATTAAGATCTAGAAGCTGCTGGAGAAAATCTCCAGATGCAGAAACGTCTCCTCCTATATTATGTCCCAGCTGATGTCACTGATCCGATGTAGGGATGATACAAGCCGGACGCTCCGCAGACACGGATGTAATATATGTAATATAAGGGGGGATCCTCCATACATCGGAATCATTGTACAGTGCTGGATAATGTGAGAAATCACACAGAGGAGAACTTACAGAGGATCTGTCTGTGTGCTATGTAATCTGAGAGAAGTATGATGTAGGGGCTGAGACCCTGATTCCAGTGATGTGTCACTTACTAGGCTGAGTGGTGTTGTGTCAATAAAATCAGTGTTTTATCAGCAGGAGATTATCACTAGAGGACCATCTGTCTCGAGCCATGTAGTCCTATTGCTCTGTTACCCCACCCCCACCACTGAATGGCAGCTTTCTGCCTATGCACACTATACATGGAAGCTGCCAATCACTGGTGTGGGCAGGGTAATACACAGAAAGCTGCCAATCCCTGGTGTGGGCGGGGTTATACACAGAAAGCTGCCAATCACTGGTGTGGGCGGGGTTATACACAGAAAGCTACCAATCATTGGTGCGGGCGGGGTTATACACAGAAAGCTACCAATCACTGGTGCGGGCGGGGTTATACACAGAAAGCTGCCAATCACTGGTGTGGGCGGGGTTATACACAGAAAGCTACCAATCACTGGTGCGGGCGGGGTTATACACAGAAAGCTGCCAATCACTGGTGCGGGCGGGGTTATACACAGAAAGCTACCAATCACTGGTGCGGGCGGGGTTATACACAGAAAGCTGCCAATCACTGGGCGGGGTATTGCACGGAAAGCTGCCAATCACTGGTGTGGGCGGGGTTATACACAGAAAGCTGCCAATCACTGGTGTGGGCGGGGTATTGCACGGAAAGCTGCCAATCACTGGTGTGGGCGGGGTTATACACAGAAAGCTGCCAATCACTGGTGTGCACGGGGTATTACACAGAAAGCTGCCAATCACTGGTGGGGGCGGGGTTATACACAGAAAGCTGCCAATCACTGGTGTGGACGGGGTATTGCACGGAAAGCTGCCAATCACTGGTGGGGGCGGGGTTATGCACAGAAAGCTGCCAATCACTGGTGTGGGCGGGGTATTACACAGAAAGTTGCCAATCACTGGTGTGGGCAGGGTTATACACAGAAAGCTGCCAATCACTGGTGTGGGCGGGGTTATGCACAGAAAGCTGCCAATCACTGGTGTGGGCGGGGTAATACACAGAAAGCTGCCAATCACTGGTGTGGGCGGGGTTATACAGAGCTCAGCATTCAGAGCACTGCCAGATCTGCAGCAGAAAAAAATATTGATTTCATCACAACTGCTGCCTTCAGTAAGGTAATGAATACATCGCTGGAATCAGGGTCTCTACCTCTACATCATGCTGCTCTCAGATGAGGAGCAAAAACCTGCTGACAGATTCCCTAGCTATTATCTAATGCAATGGTGTCATCTCCTCTGATGATAGAGGCGTCCCCTGGTTATATGGGGATAATACTGGACGGGTCATTCACACCCCGTGATCTGGTGATACATGGACATCTCCCTCTATAATACTTACATCGGCAGATTCTTGGATCTCCGGGATCTCTAAGATTACATTGTCAGGATCCAACAGCTCAGTTGTTTCTAAAATAGTGATAAAATGATGAAGAAATAAAATATATTAGACAATATTAATCCTACATATATAATACAACAATATAACAGAGAAATGACAAGACGTCTGTGAATGGGATTAATACTCGTTATATGGGGACTCTATATATGGGAACGTCCGGCACAGCCATAGATAAATGTAATGTAAATGGTGGAGGACCCCAATGACCACATGAATGAGGAACCCATCACCCTCGCTGCACATGTGAGCGATGGGAAGAGAGCTAAAGCGTAAGAGCCCTATGCAAATTAGCCTGGAAGTGCACAGGGGCGTGTCACTGCACTCAGACTTCTTCCCCGCCCCCAGTGCACTTCCATCCTGATTTGTATATGACTTCTACGTTAGTTTTCTCCTGACTGGCACTTTGGATTTCTGGAAAAAATGTGAGAAAATGTCCTGTCCAGTCCTCCCACTACTCCCATATGTAACATGTGCTGCCAGGTTCCCATTACACAGAGTGGAAAGAGTAAATGTGACATTGTCCCCTGTTCTGTATAATATCCGGATATTTCCTGTAGAAGGTTGTGTGATGGGCTCACCTGTAGTCAGATCGCTGCTCGGCCCCGGCTGACTCATATTGGGGTCAGGGGTTTCTGGGGTCACATTTTGCTCGTCTTCGGTGTCGCCTTCTGGTGTCTCCTGATAGATAGAATATATAGTATTAACACGTGGAGCCTTCCAGTAAATCACCAAATCCATGAATCAGGAAGGACTAAACCTGCATTTACAGACGCACCAACTGTAACTATACAGATCAGCCGCCATCATGAGGGCTTTTCTCAGAAAGTTCTCTCAGATCTACACCAGATCTTCTGATCTCTGACTGGTGATCTGGAGAAGATCAGGAAACAACGACGTGTGATAGAGAAGATGATGGATCCTTACCAGGCTTTCCGAGGAGCGGGCCGGACCTTCCAGTACACACAGGACTTTTTCGGCCAGTTCTTTAATAGAAGCCAAATCTCCATGTTGAGATCTTTTTTCAGCCTATAAAGAAGAAAAGAAACAAAAATGAAAATTCTGAGATGAGAAAGGTCACAATAGAGGCGGCCATTGTATGTGACGTCTGCTCCTCTCTGCAGATACAATGACTACATATCTGGGGACTCGTTCTGTTTCATATCTGGGGACTCGTTCTGTTTTATATTGGAAGAAAGAAGAAGCTTCTATCCCACCATTATTATCCATTATTGTGGAAAATATTTGTGCGGAACCTCCGTCTTTTACCTGTTGTAGTAATGTCCTGATGTTCTGATGTAAATCCATCAGATACGCTGAGGTGAGATGACCTCGGTGGTATTTGGTCAGGCAGTTCCTTACTAGCTCCACCACCAGCCGGTGAGTGAAGCTGAGGACGCCATCGGGTGGTAGAAGCACAATCTCAGGGTGATAGAGAGTAAGAATCTCCCATAGAGCTTCTACCTGAAGATTGTCCAAAAGTAAATTAGCCATAGCTATAAACTGCAAGTGCGATCAGTCACTATGGAATAGCGAGAAACTGCAAGTGCGATCAGTCACTATGGAATAGCGAGAAACTGCAAGTGCATTCAGTCACTATAGAGCCAACAAAGGCAGCCCTGACCCTGTGTACATTGTATAAGTAGTGACTGCGAGCTGTGATGTCATAATGGCTGATCATCACCAGTGATGTCATCATGGAATCTTGTGATGGAATCTTGTGATGGAATCTTATAGAGGCAGCTCTGCACAAATACATGCTGCCAAGCAATATTTAAAGTGTGGGGCTATGTGAGGGCTCATACTGTATATAGGGGGCTATGTGAGGGCTTACACTGAATACATGGGGCTATGTGAGGGCTCAGCTGTACATAGGGGGCCATGTGAGGGCTCATACTGTATATATGGGGCTTTGAGAGGGCTTATAGTGTGTATATGGGGCTATGTGAGGGCTCAGCTGTATATAGGGGGCTGTGTGAGAGCTCAGCTGTATATAGGGGGCTTTGTGAGAGCTCATACTGTATATAGAGGGCTATGTGAAGGTTCATACTGTATATAGGGGGCTATGTGTGGGCTTATACAGTATAAAAGGGGATGTCAGCATACTTAATTCTGCTCAATATTTAATTGCACAATTAATAATATAAAATCATAATTATAATTAATATGTTAATATTAATATTGAGCTGAATTAATTTTATTTTTTTTATGTTTAGTGCAACAGAGCACCTGGGTGTTAATCACTTGACTTATCACATCATCTATCAAAGAGAATCATGTGACATGTCGGGTGCTGGGGTCCCCCACCTTCTAAACTGCCCAGGGCCTCGGCTACTCTTAATCCGTCCCTGCTACTATCCCACCATTATTATTCATTATTGTGGAGAAGATTTGTGCGGAGCGTCCGCCACTTACCTGTTGTACTAATGTCCTGATGTTCTGGGGTAAATCCGTCAGATACTCTGAGGTGAGATGACCTCGGTGGTATTTGGTCAGGCAGTCCCTTACTAGCTCCACCACAAGCCGGTGAGTGAAGCCGAGGACGCCATCGGGTGGTAGAAGCACAATCTCAGGGCGATTGGTGGTAAGAATCTCCCATAGAGCTTCTACCTGAAGATTGTCCAAAAGTATTTTAGCCATAGCTAGAACCTGCAAGTGCAATCAGTCACTATGGAATAGCGAGAAACTGCAAGTGCGATCAAGTCACTATGAAATAGCTAGGAACTGCAAGTGCGATCAGTCACTATGGAATAGCGAAAAACAGCAAGTGCGCTCAGTCACTATAGAGTCAACAAAGACAGCCGTGACCCTGTGTACATTGTATAAGTAGAGACTGCGAGCTGTGATGTCATAATGGCCGACAATCACCAGTGATGTCATCACGGAATCTTGTGATGGAATCTTCAAGGGGCGGCTCTGCACAAATACATGCTGCCTAACAATATGCTTTTTTTGGCTGTTCTCTATTATTTCCAATTACAACACAACCAGGATAAGGGAATGTTCACACGTTGCATTTTTGCTGAATTTTTCTCTGCATCAAAAACCAGATTGGTGGCAGGAAAAACCCTGCGTACAGTCCGCACTCATTTGCTGTGTTTTTGCAGTGTTTATACTTGCGTTTTCTTTTTCATTAATTTGAATGAGTGAAAAACGCTGCAAAACCCCTGAAAGAATTAAGATGCTGCAGATTAAAAAAAAATGCAGCATGTGAATGAGACTTCAGAAATCTCATTCACTAAGCTGGTACTGTAAAAAGCTGAAAAAATGCTACTTGTGAACATATCCCAAAGATATACTCAGTCATATTATGGGAAATATTGTGTATATTTATTCCTCACATGTCTTTTTTTACCATAGAACATTTACCTCATTGGTTGCAGAGATTACTATTAACAAATGTGACAAATATTGAAGAATTAATAAGTGACCCAAAGAATCAATCATTTATGTCATTAACATTAATCGTTGTTTTCTGTAAACTTCCATCCTTTACCGTGTGGGACACGGCCAGACTCCCTAGAAAGATGGTTTATTACAAAGGTTTACCGACCATCAAAGCAGTCAGAAAAACACAAGAAACACATAACACAAACTGATACATTTTATTGTAATACACAATGAACACGACACAGATCAGCAATCATAAGCTTGTATTTAGATAGGGAAATGCTCCTCTTTTATGTCCTTATTGTGGGCACAATGTGTGTAATAAATAAAAAAAGAGAAAGAAAAAGTAGGAAAAAATATAAACTTTAAAAAAAAATAAAACAAAATTTAAAAAAATTTAGGTCACTGTCAGTACAAATTGCCGTTTCTTACCCCTCCCCATAAAACACATGTCCCATATATACCAATAACTGTCATGAAAAGAGTAATACCGTTTCCAATGAATGTATGTTAGTGGTAGGGTGCAGCCGTCTCCGCTAAACTCCATCCATAGTTTTAGTAAAGTGACGTGAGTAGCAGAAAAAAGTCACAAATTATTGCTCAAATTATCACATTTTTACCCCAATCACTAAATAATATCTACCAATAGGTTCATCTACATTGGGAATAGAGAAATCCCATAGTTATATGGGGGATAATACTGGACATGTAATACATACACAGCTATCTGGTGTTATACAGACATCTCCCTCTATGACACCGGCACATTCATGGATCTCTGGGGTCTCAGATTTTCCAATATCAGAATTTGTCAGTGTGGCGCGCCTGAGGGTTCAGTCGCCACAGAGGTACTGCACCTCACCCAGAGGTGTGGTACCCCCTTCTCTCAGGTAAGGAGGGAGTGCTGCCCGGAACCCCAGCACCTGCATCCAACACTACACTGCTCCAGGCCGGCTGGAGGGGCAAGACGCAATGTATGTTTTTAGAGCTTGCTCTACCTGTGGAGAGCCACACCACCCCTGCTGCTGCAACACCAGCTCCAGAGGACTGTTCCGCAGCGGCGGTTCCTCTTGGCCGCAATCCACAGGTGGCGTCACGAACAATCCCAAAAACCCCATATAAAAATATTCCCCTTTTTGCACTGGCCGCCCTGGGTCACGGACCAGGCCAGCCACCGTGATACCCCCCTACCGGCATACACCGATGCCCGGCTGCCGAGTACCCAACGGCCAGGGGGGCGCGTCATCAGCACATTCATTCCTAAAATATGAATACAATAATAAATAAATGTAATATATTAGACTGTATCATTCCTGAATATCTAAGGTGATAGGACCTTGAATAACACATCCATATATAGAAAGATCAGGGCCGGCGTCAGCACCCAGCGCACCCGGGCAAGTGCCGGGGCCCTGAGCAGGCGGAGGGCCCACTCGCGGTCGGGCACCCCACTGGGCTATGGGTGGAGGAAAGCGGTGGCAGCGCCCGCCCTTCTCTCCCGCTTGCTCAGAGCCCCAGCAGCCGGATAGTTACTTCTCCCCGTGCCTCCGCAGATCCGCTGTCTTCCAGCTACCTGTGACATCTCAGGTCAGAGGGTACGGTGACGTCTTTCCACCGTGGCCTCCCCTGAGCCATCACAGGCAGCGCAGAGCAGGACACATTGATTTTTTTTGTTATTTTAATGTATGGAGGCATGGGGAATTATATGGGGGGGGTGACATCCTGCATAGAGCATTATATGGGGGGTGAAATCCTGCATGGGGCATTATATGGGGGGGGGTGACATCCTGCATAGAGCATTATATGGGGGACGACATCCTGCACAGGGCTTTATATGGGGGGTGACATCCTGCATGGGGCATTATATGGGAGGTGACATCTTGCATGGGGCATTATATGGGGGGGGAGAAGTGATATCCTGCATGGGGCATTATATGGAGGGGAGTGACATCCTGCATGTGGCATTATATGGGGGGTGACATCCTTCATGGGGCATTATATGAGAAGGAAGGGACATCCTGCATGGGGCATTATATGTGGGGGGGAAGTGACATCCTGCATGGGGCATTATATGGGGGGAAGGGACATCATGCATGGGGCATAATATGGGGGGAAGGGACATACTGCAGAGGGCATTATATGGGGGAGAGAGGTGACATCCTGCATGGGGCATTATATGGGGGGTGACATCCTGCATGGGGCATTATATGGGGGTGATATCCTACATGGGGCAGTATATGGGGGTGACATCCTGCATGGGGCATTATATGGGGGGGGAGAAGTGATATCCTGCATGGTGCATTATATGGGAGGGAGTGACATCCTGCATTGGGCATTATATGGGGGGGTGACATCCTGCATGGGGCATTATATGGGGGGGGACATCCTCCATGGGGCATTATAAAGGGGGGCATCCTCTATGGGGCATTATATGGGGGGTGGGAGAAGTGACATCCTGCATGGGGCATTATATGGGGGGGGAAGTGATAACCTGCATGGGGCATTATATGGGGGGGTGACATCCTGCATGGGGCATTATATGGTGGGGGAAACATCCTCGATGAGGCATTATAAAGGGGGGTCATCCTCTATGGGGCATTATATGGGGGGAAGAAGTGACATCCTGCATGGGGCATTATATCGGGGGAAGGGACATCCTGCATGGGGCATTATATGGGGGGTGACATCCTGCATAGGGCATTATATGGGGGGGAGAAGTGATATCCTGCATGGGGCATTATATTGGGGGTGACATCCTGCATGGGGCATTATATGGGGGGGAGAAGTGATATCCTGCATGGGGCATTATATGGGGGGAGTGACATCCAGCATGGGGCATTATATGGGGTGACATCCTACATGGGGCATTATATGGGGAGGGGGCAAGTGACATCCTTCATGGGGCATTATATGGGGAGAGAAGTGACACCCTGCATTGGGTATTATATGAGGGGTGACATCCTGCATGGGGCATTATATTGGGGGAAGGGACATCCTGCATGGGGCATTATATGGGTGGGAAAGGGACATCCTGCATAGGGCATTATCTGGGGGGGAGAAGTGACATCCTGCATGGGGCATTATATGGGGGGTGACATCCTGCATGGGGCATTATATGGGGGGTGACATCCTGCATAGGGCATTATATAGGGAGGAGAAGTGACATCCTGCATGGGGCATTATATGGGGGGTGACATCTTGCATGGGGCATTATATGGGGGGAGAAGTGATATCCTGCATGAGGCATTATATGAGGGGGTGACATCCTGCATGGGGCATTATATGGGGTGTTACATCCTGCATGGGGCATTATATAGGGGATGACATCCAGCATGGGGCATTATAAAGAGGGGAACAGCCTGCATGGGGCATTAAAAGCGGGAACAGCCTGCATAGGACATTATGTGGGGGGAACAGCCGGCATGGAGCATTATATGGGGGCCACTATCCTGTATGGAGCGTTATAAGGGGATCAGTATCCTGTACAGAGCGTTATATGGGGGCCAGTATCCTGTGCGGAGCGTTTTATGGGGGCCAGTATTCTGTATGGAGCGTTATATGGGGGCCAGTATTCTCTATGAAGCGTTATATGGGGGCCAGTATTCTGTATGGAGCGTTATATGGGGGCTAGTATTCCGTATGAAGCTTTATATGGGGGCCAGTATTCTGTATGGAGCATTTTATGGGGGCCAGTATTCTGTATAGAGCATTTTATGGGGGCCAGTATTCTGTATAGAGCATTTTATGGGGACCAGTATTCTGCATGGAGCATTTTATGGGGGCCAGTATTCTGTATGGAGCGTTATATGGGGGCTAGTATTCCGTATGAAGCTTTATATGGGGGCCAGTATTCTGTATGGAGCATTTTATGGGGGCCAGTATTCTGTATAGAGCATTTTATGGGGGCCATTATACTGTATAGAGCATTTTATGGGGGCCAGTATTCTGCATGGAGCATTTTATGGAGGCCAGTATCCTGTATGGGGCATTTTATGGGGGCCAGTACTCTGCATGGAGCATTTTATGGGGGCCAGTGTTCTGTATAGAGCATTTTATGGGGGCCAGTATTCTGCATGGAGCATTTTATGGGGACCAGTATACTGTGTGGAGTGATTCACCGGTTTCTGAGCTATTGTAGAACTTACAATAGATATCGCTCATGTAATGTAAGAAGTGAAATCTTTGGCATTGTACTATATAGATATTTCTCTGCGGTATCTGTGCAAAACGAATCGTGGTATGTGTTAAAGGGGCCCACTGAGACTCTTTCGCCCGGGGCCCAGAAAAACCTGGAGCCGGACCTGGCTTGGGGCCCCTGTGCAAGAAATGTGTCTGGGCCCCCCTCCTTTTTTTCCGACAAAGCTATATATATGTAATATAATTTTACATAGCACCCTCTTGTCCTTTACATACCTGATTCTCTTGTTATTTATAGCACCCTGGTCTTCTCGTTAGATATATAATGCAATGGCGGCTGATGGAGCATGGGAAAGCTTCTTTTCTGATGGATGAGCTGATGGACTGGTCTTCTGGTCAGATGTTGCCCCATCAGCAGTCATTTTATATCTAACAAGAGAGGACTGTGTAATAAAGAGAGAGCGCTGTGAGTAACAAAAATAATGAGAATACGCTACGTAAGGAACAGTGCTATATATAACAAGAAATGATACTACATAATAATGGGACAGCACTGAACATTACAGAGGACACTGTGTAATAAGGGACGGCGCCATACATAGCTTGAGAGAATGCTACCTAATAAGAGATAGTGTTATATATAATAAAGGATGAAACTATGTAATTAAAGGGGTGTTCCCATCTACAAGAGCCTTTCCCAATATGTAGTAGGTGTAGTAATATTAGCAAATATTTCCAATTAGAAATGTAGTATATTTCTCCTAATTAGCTATGTCGCTTATCTCATGTGCAGGCATTGCAGTAGCTTAGGTATCCATGGTTACGACCACTAACAGCTGACTAACTACCTAACTGTCACTATTTGTGTGGCCATAACCATGGATACCGAAGCTACTGCAATAGCTGCACATGGGGTAAGCAATATAGCTAATCAGGAGAACTACTTTTCTAATTGAAGGTATTTGCTAATATTACTACAGCTACTACATATTGGGATAGGATCTTGGAGATGGGAACACCCCTTTAAGGACTGTGCTATACATAATAAGTGAGTACACTATTCACTAAGCGACTGTGCTAAACATAATATGCTAGCTTGCACTTGAAATGGGGTCTTTTAGTTTGGAGTAGGCCGAAGCTGGCCACTACCTCATGGCTGCTTCGGCGGCCTGATATCCATACTCAGTCCCCAGCCGCCCGGCGGCCGGGTGTCCACACTCGGTCCCCAGCCGCCAGGGGGCGGCCGGGTGTCCATACTCGGTCCCCAGCCGCCCCACGGCCGGGTGTGCACACAGGGTCCCCAGCCACCTGGGGGCGGCTGGGTGTCCGTAAACGGTCCCCAGCCGCCCCTATTTCTCCTGTCACCCTCCCACACACTTTTCTTAGCCTGGCCTGCTTTAGGGCAGCATTGGACGAGCCCACCAGAGAACCAGACTCCTCTGGTGGGCCCTGGCTTCTCCATCAGGGGAGTTGAGAGTGCCAAGGTGAGGAGCATGATGATGATGATAGAAGTTAGCATCTGCTTTGTTTTCTTGGAATGCAAGCGCATGTATGTAGTAGCGGCTAGGCCTGAGGTTGTCAGCGTTTTGGCGCATATCCTACCTCCTCCGAGGATTGCTGGATGCTTTCCTGCTACTATCCCAGTTCTATGACTCCCGTTAAAACAAAGCTTCAGGTGATAAATGATGGATGAGGTGGTGGCAAAGGAGAAAGAGCAGGAGGAACAGGGACCATTCACATCAATATCAGGCCAGTCAACTACACATGTCTTGTAGGATATGTTTCTGTAACAAAAGGAATGGTTCGGCTACACGGTTATAGGGCATACAGTGAGTGCAATGCCTACCAAAAATTTAGAGGCACTCCAATGCCCCTTGGAAGTGACATGGAGGTCAGAGGGCCTTAACTAAACCATTTTTTCCATTTATAGCAACTGGGTCTCCTGTGCACTGTTGGCCTAAGCAGTGAATGGAAGGCCTTTCCAAAAATTATGAGGAACTGCAATGCCCCTTGAAACAGACGTGGATTACAGCGTACTAAAAACCTTCTACCCATTATTGGGGAGTGGGTCTCCATTAGTGTTCGCCCATGCATTGAAAAGCAAAAGCTGACTAAAATTAGGAGGAAATGCAATGCCCGTTGGAAGAGTCTTGGAGGTCACAGTAGTTTAACAAGACTGTTTTAATGCCCCTTGGAAAAGTGGTGGAGGTCACAGTAGCTTAACAAGATGGTTTGAATGCCCCTTGGAAAAGTAATGGAGGTCACAGTGGCTTAACAAGACTGTTTTAATGCCCCTCGGAAGAGACGTGGAGGTCGCAGTAGCTTAACAAGATGGTTTTAATGTCCCTTGGAAAAGTGGTGGAGGTGGCAATAGCTTAACAAGACGGTTTGAATGCCCCTTGGAAAAGTGGTGGAGGTCGCAGTAGCTTAACAAGACGGTTTTAATGCCCCTTACAAGAACCATACAGTACAGCATCTTAAAAATATTATTCCCATTATTGGGGAGTGGGTCTCCCACAGTCTTTGCTTATGCCTTCCAAGCAAAAGCTGACAAAAATAAGGAAGGAGGAACTTTCAATAATGGCAACACGGACCACGGTCACCCTGGTGGTATAGTGGTGGTGGAGGCTGAGGATAAGGAGAAGAACATAAAACAGCCGAAATGAGGAAGCGTATACCCATGTGTGGGTGTGAAGCGTGCATGTGAATACACCTCCCGAAATAACACAGTGGATTTGACTTTATGTTACTCTGCTGTCATTTGGTGGTGATGAGAAGTCTGGCCCAATCCAGCCCTTGTTCATTTTGATAAGGGTCAGCTTGTCAACATTGTCATTTGACAGGCGAGTGCGCTTATCAGTTATAATTCCCCCAGCGGCACTAAAAACACGCTCCGATAACACGCTAGCGGCAGGGCAGGCCAGGACCTCCAAGGCGTACAGAGCGAGTTCATTCCAAGTGTCCAGCTTGGATACCCAATAATTAAAAGGCACAGAGGAATCACGGAGGACGCTGGTACGGTCGGCAAGGTACTCCCTCACAATCTTTTGAAACTATGTTTGTTTGATCTGGCAGCCTTTACAGACCCTACACTAACTACTTCGCAGTGTATATCTCTCCCTTAATCAGCAGCGCTGTCCCTACACTGTCTGATCCCAGTCGTCTGTGTCCAAGATCGCGGCACCCGGTTTAAATACTCGAGGTGACGCTGTGCGGCCAGCCAATCAATGTAATGCCCACAAACAACATGGCTGCGGCATTACGGTGACTGGCTGGCAATCCCTGCATGTTCATTGGCTCTGTAAAGAGCGCCAAACATGCAGGGCGGAGACCCGAGCTCCCGCCTGAGTAACCCGGAAATGCTCGCCGAACATCCCGAGTAGCGTGATGCTCGGGCGAGTACCGAGCAGTGTCGAGCATGTTCGCTCAACACTAGTGATGAGCGATCACTAAAATGCTCTGGTGCTCGTTGTTCGAGACGAGGAATTTAGAATGCTCGAGTGCTCGGGCCGAGTAACAAGCCCAATATAAGTCTATGGGAAACTCGAGCATTTTTTCCGGCAACCCCACCCTGCGGTCTGCAGAGGGCCTAAAAATTGCCCAAATCAATGGGAACAGTGCTCAAATGACATGGGAACAGCATCTTTTACTCCCAGGTCACTGCTGTCAACAACGTTGTCAGAGGTATTACGCCACTTTTACGGACTCACAATAAAACATGCAAAAACGAAATCAAAATGGATTTTCCTGGGCAATATGTTAAGGAACATCCTTTACAAAAACAAAAATGCTCCTCCACACCCTGGGCAATGTTCACACATAGCATTTTTGATGCGTTTTTGCACTTTTGCATTGCTTTCAACCAAGACAAATGCGTTCACCGGGAAATGCCATTTTAACATTTTACTACCTTATCTGGCCATGTGGTGTGTGACACATCATCAGACACATCCTGTTTCATTTATGATGGAGGGACTCTGAAAGTCACAAAGACTATTTTTATAGGGCCATCAAGCGGCCCTTACTATTCTTAAAGGGCCATAAAGCAGCCCTTGCTATTGTTATAGAGCCATCAGCTCTGCTATGCTTTGTTGTTCCCATTATTAACGGAGTGGGTCTCCTATACTGTTATTGCGTATGCAGTGACTGCAATGGCTGCCAAAAATTTGGAGAAACTCCAATGCTCCTTGCAAGAGATGTAGAGGAGGGCCTCCTGCAAAAAATGCTCCCGTTATTAGGAAGTGTGTCTCCCATACTGTTTGCCTATGCAGTGAAGCATTGGCTGCCAAAAATTTGGAGGAACTCCAATGCCCCTTGCAAGAGATGTAGAGGTCGGAGGGCCTCCTGAAAACAATGTTCCCATTATTAGTAAGTGTGTCTCCCATACTGTTTGCCTATGCAGTGAAGCAACAGATGACCAAACTTTGGAGGAACCCCATTGTCCTTTGCAAGAGACGTAGATGTCGGAGGGCCTCCTGCAAAAAATGCTCCCATTATTAGGAAGTGGGTCTCCCATACTGTTTGCCTATGCAGTGAAGCATCGGCTGCCAAAAATTTGGAGGAACTCCAATGCCCCTTGCAAGAGACGTAGAGGTCGGAGGGCCTCCTGAAAACAATGTTCCCATTATTAGGAAGTGGGTCTCCCATACTGTTTGCCTATGCAGTGAAGCAACGGCTGCCAAAAATTTGGAGGAACTCCAATAACTCTTGCAAGAGACGTAGATATGTTGATATGGTACATATGGTGGTGTTATGTGGTGGAGGATGAGGATGCGCAGAAGGAGGAGGACAAGAGCAAATAGACAAAATCAGGAAGCATATACCCATGTCTGGGTGTGAAAAGGTGCATGGGAAAAGAGTTAGACCTCCCCAAAAATTGACACTGTATTTGAGTTTATGTTACGTTGCTATCATTCAGTGGTGTTGAGAAGTCTGGCCCAATCCAGCCCTTGTTCATTTTTATAAGAGTCATTTTATAAGAGTCAGCCTGTCAGCATTTTCAGTTGACAGGCGAGTGCGCCTATAGCTTATAATTTCACCGGCGGCACTAAAAACTCGCTCTGACAAAAAACTAGTGGCAGGGCAGACCAGGACCTCCAAGGTGTAGAGAGCCAGTTCATGCCACGTGTCCAACTTGGATAACCAATAATTATAAGGCACAGAGGAATCACAGAGGACGTTGGTACGGTCGGCAAGGTACTCCCTCACCATCTACCGAAACTTTGCACTCCTTGTGAGAGGACCCTGCGCCTCAGGGCCTGTGTAATGGGATGGTCTGAAAAAACTGTCCCAGAACTTTGACAGTGTTCCCCTGCCTATGCTGGATTGCGTTTGTGGCTCTCTCGCCTGTACTCCTTGGTTTTCCTACGAACTGTGACCTCTGCCACCAGCGTTTTCATATGAGAATTTTTTTAATAATTCTGCAATAAGGGCCTTCTTGTACTGCCCCATTTTATTAGGCCTGTCCTGCAAGCGAATAAGAGACATAAAGTTCTCCCTGTAGCGTGGGTCTAAAAGCGTCACCAACCAGTAATAACTGTCACACAAAATTTAGACAACGCGAGGGTCACGGAAAAGGCAGCGTAACATAAACTCAGCCATGTGTGCCAGACTGCAAAGAGGCAAGACTTCCGTGTCCTCACCAAGAGGACGACTGACCATGCTCTCCTCCTCATACTCCTCCTCTTCCTCCTCCTCCCTGTCCTCAGACCATCCACGCTGAACAGACGGTATGACAGTTGTGCAGGTAGTACCGTCTATAGCACAGGAAACTAGCTCCTGTTCCTCCTCCTCCTCTTCCTCATTGTCACCCAATCCTTGTTGGGATGAGATGAGGCTGGGCTGCGTGTAATCATTCTGTATGGTTCCTTGCTCCATATCATCGTGCTCTGCCTGCAATGCATCCTCTTTAATTGAGAGCAGAGAGGGTTTCAGAAGACAGAAAAGCGGGATGGTGACGCTAATTATGGCGTCATCGCCGCTCACCATCTTGGTGGAGTCCTCAAAGTTTTGGAGGATGGTACAGATGTCTGACATCCATGTCCACTCCTGAGGTCTTATGTCTGGAGTCTGACCTGAATACTGATGGCCATGTTGATGCTGGTACTCAACAACTGCCCTCTTCTGCTCACAAATCCTTCCCAACATCTCCAGTGTAGAGTTCCAACGCATGGGGACATCACACACCAGTTGGTGAGCTGGAAGCTGCAAATGCTGCTGAAGCACGGCAAGGGCGGTGGAATCGGTAGCTGACTTTCTAAAATGGGCACACAGGCGGCGTACTTTGACAAGCAGATTCAGCAGATCCGGGTAGGTTTTGAGAAACTGCTGAACCACGAGATTAAGCACATGGGCCAGGCATGGTACGTGTGTGAGTGTGACGCCTCTACTCGTAAAGCCCGTGTTTAGTTTTGAGTTTACCCTGGGTGTTGGGGGACTCGGTGTCGGGTCCAGTGACGAAGAGATGGGATGTAGCCGTGGCCCGGACCCGACCCGTGTTCAGGGCCGTCACATTAGAAAGAGATGGTGTGGGCTTGTCAGGGTTGAGTGGCTGATTAACGACTACGCCACCTGTGGTGCCTGGTGAAGGGTCACCAGCGCCGCTACAGTCCGCCGAGGCCCGGTGTCATGGCGGCCAAAGTTCTCACTGCTCCCCACAGGCGGAGCAAGGCCTCAGGGCAGGCAAACAGGATGGAGGGGGGGTAGTAGTGCGAGGAGTACGGGCACCGCGTCGCATGGTATGGCACATAATGAACAGTCCGGAGGCCATAGGGGTGAACTTCCAAGGCTTTACTCACTTAGAGATGATAGCGGGAAGGCGACTCCCTGCTCCCCGCGGAGTCCTGCGGTCACCAGGGACGGGGGTCCGACTACCTCCGAGAAAGTCCAGTGACCCTGCACCAGAGTGTTCCTGCACTACAGACTTCACCCTTTCCCGTCTGTGCGTGTGTAGATAGGCCGGGTCTCCCTCTGAGCTCCTCTCAGGACTAAGACACGGGTGGCAATTCCTCTCCATCCGATGCCCGGTGGGATCCTCAGGGCCTAACCGGGCTTTCCCGTCCAGGACCTGGAGTACAAGGTCGGGTGTCGGGGGCCGGTACCCCTCTTGCAGCCCGAATCCCTCTGAATAGATCAGGTAGGCGAGGACAGGTGGCGTGCTCCGCTCCGTCTGCATGCTCCCCGGGACCCATTTGCTGGGGAGCCACACTCTAAAGCTCCCGGGCCTTCTTGATCCTGGTCCTCGGCTGGGTTGAGACATTCCTTGTCTACAACCTACCTCTCGTCCCAAGGCCAGGGTACGAGGGCTGTGTCCCTTGCCGGTGCAGGCCCACACAGGATCTGCGCTCCCGGAGGGAAGTCACATTAACACACAGTAGTTTGACAGCACAGTACGACCACTAGAACCTACGACTTTGGACTAGCAAAAAGGACCAAGACCAAAGATGGCTCTTTATTAAATATGAAATCTGAAGTGTAACTAACTTGTAAGTCCTCCACCCACACCCACTAGCTGGTTCCTACCACTTTGTGTTCCCCAGTCTCCCTGTAACCAGGGGAGCAGCACCTAGTGCATACTAGCTCCCTCTGTTGGAGAAATGTGGTGTTGGATGCAAAAGGTTAGGTCACAACCATCGCACTGGGCTTACCTCAGAGGAGGAACACCACACTCCATTAAAGAAGTGCAGCATCCCTGTGGCGGTCGAACCCTCAGGGGCGCCACATTCCCCCCTGGTAAAAAAGCATTTCCGCGGGCTGCAAAAGAAGCAACACCCAGGAAATTTTCTTTTTATAATAACAAAACTATCTTCCCTTTATGGGAGGCACATTTCTTAAACGTTGCATAACAAGGTATATAGTATAAAAGTATAAAATTGTAAAAGTGCTAGCATTTTTTTCCGGAGACATTATTGCAGACAGACAGATAAAGTACACGGACGCAGAGTCAGTTCAGAAGTGTGAGGGACCTGCCCTAAACCCTCCACGTTGGCCCTGGGGTGGCTGAAGGGCATGAAGATCCCGAGTAGGACCTCCCAGAGAGCCACCCTGACAGGTTTTTCTTCTGAGGTTTTGAGGTAGAAAATATCCGCGGTTTCGTATAAAACCAATATGGAGCACCTAAAAAGATGCAAACTATATACAAGGGGGAAAAAGTCTGTCTGCTAGTCCACAGGGACACGTGTCTCTAGAAAACCGGGTAAGAAATTAGGCAAAATAGAAAAAGTCAACTTTTCAAACTTATAAACAAGAACAGAAACAGCCGGGGGCTGCTTTAAATCTCAGGCTCTCTTCTTGGAAAGGGCTCATTCCTCCCGACGGAGGTTAGCCGGTCCCCTGAGGCTGAGCGCGGGGTGTCGTCGCTCCCGGATACTTTGTGTACGTCCAGGGCGTACCACCCACGCTCCCCCTGGTCGCGAGAGAAAGTCACTGTGTCGCCCGGGAAGAGGTTCTGACCGGGGTGTCCCTTCTTGAGGTGCGGCTCAACGTCTCGCCGGCTGACAAACACATCGTCCTGGAACTGGGGACACCGGATGAACCCCCACCCCGCCTCGTGTTGAAAACGGACGACTTGGCCTTCGTACCGGGGACTGGGACCGGCGGCCTCCTCCTGACGCGCCCGAGATTTAGTAGCTATGGTCCGGGCCTCGAGCTGGAATATCTGTTCGCTGCACCACTGGCTCCTCCTCCGCGCTTCAGACCGGGTCTCCCGGGGGAAGCCCATTAGGTCACCCCCCTGGTTTTCCCAGGCCCACTCCTCAGCCTCGGGCCAGGTTACTGCTGGTGCGGGTAGCGGGGTAAGGACGGGTTGCTGCGAGTCCTCTGTAGACGTGAAACCGTCCGGGTTGGAGCCGGTAGTTTCCTCCGCAGCTTCAGGCACCTCCGTATCAGGGTTTGGGCGGCATCGCAGGTCCCCACCCACAGCTGCCGATTGCAGCTCCGGAGCCAACGCTTGCTCTCAGGTGACCGCGTGGGGAATTAGGTACTCCGTCATGAGGTCCAGAATAATCACGGTAGGCTCTGCAGCCGGGTCAGGGGTTGCACACTCACCCGCCGCTGGGCCGCCCTCGACCTCTGTCACCGAGTCGACTTGTCCTGGGACCTCAACTCCTTGGCGGTGGTCCCGGATACACAGCAGCATCTCTTCCCGCCACGCAGCCGTCGCCGCCTCCTGGGCCTCTCTTTGCCTTTTTAGTAGTCCCGGAGCTTCCTGCTGGAGAAATGCAATATCTCCCGGGGTCAGCACGCTGCCGCCTTGCTCTCTGCCGGGTGAAGGGCCTGAACCGGGTTCAGTAGACGCTTGGTCTTGCTCCCCAGGGGCATCCATGTCTGCCTCTGTTGACTGCCAAGCTCCGACTGCAATGGCCGCACCTTGTTGCTTTTCTTCTTCCTCCTCTTTCGGGGTGGTTCCTGGGCGGAATGCTGACAGGCCCGCCTTCATCCAGCCCATCCAGTTTGACGGGCATTACCCCGCGGACAGTCTCTGATGGAAGGGGCAGTCCACATTTTTGGTGCCAAGCGGGAGCCCAGCCCACGATGGGAGGCGTTAAAAGACAGTCTTTTTACAGCATTATGGCGTCTGTTCTTCTTGGGCGGGCGCCATTTTAAGTGTAAAACAACAGTTCAAGGTGTAAGGTACACAGTACCCGGTAGCAATGGGCACTTCTTCCTTTGCTGCGGGCACGCGATCCTGCCGACTACGCCAGGTTTTGTGACGCCTCTACTCGTAAAGCCCGTGTTTTACCCTGGGTGTTGGGGGACTCGGTGTCGGGCCCTGTGATGGAGAGATGGGATGCAGCCATGGCCCGGGCCCGACCCGTGCTCAGGGCCGTCACATTAGAAAGAGATGATGTGGGCTTGTCCGGGTTGAGTGGCTGATTAACGACTACGGCACCTGTGGTGCCTGGTGAAGGGTCACCAGCGCCGCTACAGTCCGCCGAGGCCCGGTGTCATGGCGGCCAAAGTTCTCACTGCTCCCCACAGGCAAAGCAAGGCCTCAGGGCAGGCAAACAGGATAGAGGGGGGGTAGTAGTGCGAGAAGTATGGGCCCCGCGTCGCATGGTATGGTGCATAATGAACAGTCCGGAGGCCATAGGTGTGAACTTCCAAGGCTTTACTCACTTAGAGATGATAGCGGGAAGGCGACTCCCTGCTCCCCGCGGAGTCCTGCGGTCACCAGGGACGGGGGTCCGACTACCTCCGAGAAAGTCCAGTGTTCGGTAGCGACCCTACACCAGAGTGTTCCTGCACTACAGACTTCACCCTTTCCCATCTGTGCGTGTGTAGATAGGCCGGGTCTCCCTCTGAGCTTCTCTCAGGACTAAGGCACGGGTGGCAATTCCTCTCCATCCGATGCTCGGTGGGATCCTCAGGGCCTAACCGGGCTTTCCCGTCCAGGACATGGAGTACAAGGTCGGGTGTCGGGGGCCGGTACCCCTCTTGCAGCCGGAATCCCTCTTAATAGATCAGGTAGGGGAGGACAGGTGGCGTGCTCCGCTCCGTCTGCATCCTGCCCGGGACCCATTTGCTGGGGAGCCACACTCTAAAGCTCCCGGGCCTTCTTGATCCTGGTCCTCGGCCGGGTTGAGACATTCCTTGTCTACAACCTACCTCTCGTCCCAAGGCCAGGGTGCGAGGGCTGTGTCCCTTGCCGATGCAGGCCCACACAGGATCTGCACTCCCGGAGGGAAGTCACATTAACACAGAGTAGTTTGACAGCAGAGTACGACCACTAGAACCTACGACTTAGGACTAGCAAAAAGGACCAAGACCAAAGATGGCTCTTTATTAAATATGAAATCTGAAGTGTAACTAACTTGTAAGTCCTCCACCCACACCCACTAGCTGGTTCCTACCACTTTGTGTTCCCCAGTCTCCCTGTAACCAGGGGAGCAGCACCTAGTGCATACTAGCTCCCTCTGTTGGAGAAATGTGGTGTTGGATGCAAAAGGTTAGGTCACAACCATCGCACTGGGCTTACCTCAGAGGAGGAACACCACACTCCATTAAAGAAGTGCAGCATCCCTGTGGCGGTCGAACCCTCAGGGGCGCCACATGAGCTCGCCTCGCCTCAGAGCCACCGCCAGGTTCTGGTCATTGTCACACACGACCATGCCTGGCTGTAGGTTCAGCGGTGTCAGCTACAGATCTACAGTGGGTACGGAAAGTATTCAGACCCCTTTAAATTCTTCACTCTGTGTTTCATTGAAGCCATTTGGTAAATTCTAAAAAGTTCATTTTTTTCTCATTAAAGTACACTCTGCACCCCATCTTGACTGAAAAAAAAACAGAAATGTAGAAATTTTTGCAAATTTATTAAAAAAGTAAAACTGAAATATCACATGAAACAAAGAGTGAAAAATTAAAAGGGGTCTGAATACTTTCTGTACCCACTCTACCTGCTGTTTCAGAGCTGTCCATAACTCTTCAGCATTGTGTGGTTTTTCACCTAAGCATATTTGCATCAGCACAGCCTGTTGCCGCTTGGCAAAGGCAGTGCTTCAGTGCTTCCAAATTGTGACTGATGTGGTCATTTCAGAGATGGAGGCTGAAGAGGAGGAGGATGAGGTGCAGAAGCTGTAGAATGTGGGGGAAACCCTGATTGACCTAGGGCCCGCAATCCTCATCGAGAGGACGTGTTCCGTCCCAAGGTCCGACTGGGTCCTGGCTTCCACTATGTTAACCCAGTGTGCCGTCAGCGAGATGTACCGTCCCTGCCCACAAGCACTTGTCCATGTGTCTGTGGTTAGGTGGACTTTCCCAGAAACTGCATTATTGAGGGTACAGCTAATGTTGTGGGACACGTGCTTGTGTAATGCGGGGACGGCACACCGGGAGAAATAGTGGCGGTTGGGGACCAAGTACCGAGGGACGGCCGCAGTCATCAGGTTGTGCAAAGCTTCCATCTCCATGAGCCTAAAATGCAACATTTTGAGTGCAAGCATTCGCGAAATGTGTGAATTTAGTAGTGTGGCCTGTGGGGCGTTAGCTGCGTATTTGCGCTTGCGTTCCAAGGACTGGGGTAGGTACATGGATAGGGGATTGGCGTGCACGCACATTAGCGGAACAAGCAGTGGTGTCACTCGCAGACACTGTTGCTGGACCCTGGGGTTCGGTCCACTTAGTCAGGTGCTTTGCTGCCATGTGTTGATGTTACGGGGAACAATTGCCCGCCTTCTGTCTGCGGCCAACACACTGCTTGTTCTTGCCTGTTGTGGTGCTACACCTCCCTCCCCCTGCGTGCTGCTGTCCTCGCTCTGCATGTCACCTTGACAGGTTGGGTCAGTGACTTCATCGTCCACCACCTCATCTTCCACTTCTGCACCCTGTCCTCCTCCTGACTTTCTGGCAATTGTGTCTCATTATCATCGACCTCTTGTGACACTTTCCCACCGTCGCCTTCATGTGACCGTGGCTGCTCAAATATTTGGGCATCGCTACATGCGATCTCCTCTTGCTCCGCTTCAAGTGGACCGGAATCTATAAATGGAAAAGTGAACAGCTCTTCGGAGTGTCCAAGTGTGGGATCAGTTGTCTCCAGGCACTAGGCATGGTGGGAGGAAGGAGATTTAGGGTGAGGAAAATGCAGTCCAGACTCACGGCTACTGAGACTTGACCGTGTGGAAGACAGGGTGGTGGTGGTGGCTAAGTGACTGGAAGCATTATCTGCTATCCAACCAATAACCTTTTCACAATGTTCTGTGTTCAATAGTAGTGTTCTGCAGTCCCCTATTAATTGGGACAGGAAGGTCGAGCGACAAGATGTGGGTGTTTGTTGTGGCACAATTTCAGCTTGCCCACGGCCTCGGCCTCTGCATGCACCATCACCATCACGTCCACTTCCCCATTCCTTGCGACGCACCTTGCCCATTTTACATGGAGGACAGTATTTTCCACATTCACTACAAATGGCTGGATTGAAACCGCAGTGATATGTGATACGTGTGACGGAAACCCACAGTTTTAAATAGCTGGCTGGTAGATTACTATTTTTCACAGCAACCTCATGTCAATAACTTCGCTGACACACTGCAACAAAATTTAAATGGAGGCCAATATTTTCCACGTTCGCTACAAATTTCTGGATTTTTATCGCTGTAATACGGAAAGGATCTGGCTGTATTTTGCAGTGCCAACAAGCAAATGGAGCAGAAAAATGGTGTACTCTGGATTGCTTTTTAAGCAAATAACCAGGATTAAGATAATAAAAAAAATTCCCTGGCCCCTGATATCTGGGGCTATGTCTACAAATATCTGCAAGAACTGCAGCAGCAGGATCGTTCAATGGACCCTCTTGCACTATATGCACTGCAGTCAGCCACATACACTGCCTGCCATCCTAGCACTGATTATATGCAGCTGGATTACTCCTGAGAAGGACTGTTAGTTCAGATGGATATAGATATATGTTGTGGAATACCTATACTAACAGGACATTCAATGGACCTTCTTGTGCTGTATCATGCACTGCAGTCTGCAGCATACACTGCCTGCCTAGCACGGATTATATGCAGCTGGATTAGTCCTCAGAAGGACTGTTAGTTCAGATAGATATTATAGATACATGTTGTAGAATACCTATACTAACTCTAAACAAGCAAATCTCTCCCTGACGCAGCAGCACCTCTCCCTACTCTGCCTGATTCCGGGGTAGACTGTGACGAGCAATGCGGCGCCTGGTCTTGTATACACCTGATGATGCTGTGCGGTCAGCCAATCACTGTAATGCCACAACCAACATGGCTGCGGCATTACAGTATGTGACAGGCAATCCCTGCATGTTCATTGGCTCTCTAAAGAGTGCCAAACATGCCGGGAGTAAACGCGAGCTCCGGCCCGAGCAACCCGGAAATACTCGTCGAGCGAAGAGCATCTCGAGCAGTGAGATGCTTGGGCAAGTGCCGAGCAGTGGCGCTAGCACGTTCGCTCATCACTAACTATAATACACAGCCCATAGTCCCCCATATTAGCATAATACACAGCCCATATCCTTCATATAATATAATGCACAGCCCATAGTCCTCCATATAGTATAATGCGCAGCCCATAGTCATCCATGCAGTATAATGCACAGCCTATAGTCATTCATGTTGTCACGTGGATACCGCGACAGAGAGGGGCCAGAAGATAGCGGCGTCTGGTTTCATGAACTCCTGCACTGATTAGAACTGCTTCACCATCTTATTAAACACTGAAGCTTTTTTCCCTTTCTGGCAGTGCAAGGGTTAATCAGTTCAGTTGATCTCCTGGAACTCTCCAACCTTGATTGTCTCAGCTGTTCAGTGTTGGGCACTCCCCTCTGCTACATATGCTCGCCACTGGCACTTGGAAATTGCCAGTGATAGTTCTTACTGCCTGGTTAATGTCACGGGTGTGTCAGAAGTGACAGACAATTGCCCTGCAGTTGGTTGCAGGAGATCTCTTTGTTTGGCATTACAGACACCTTCTTAGAAGCTGTCTCTTTAGGACCCAGCATCTACCTTCCTCTTATTAATTAACACCCTGACTTGGGTGTATAAATACCTGTTGTTTGCTAGAGGGAGGTGCCGGCGATATTCACGCGACTCCTTGTGAAGCCTCGAGGAAGAGCAGTACTTCTTCCTCTCTGGAGCTAAGAGGATGTGTGTTCATTTCTCTGAAATTGACTAAAGCTAAGCTATCTTCCCTTGATTGTTCCCCCTTGTTGTCTTTAGTTGTCAATGTGGATCGACTAGCACTCATCCCCTCCCTTCCCTGGCATTACCTTGTTGGATCTATGATGGATCCTGTGGCTGCTCTGACCAGCTACAACAACTCTGCCTGGAGGTGGCAGACTTAGACTCCAGGCTTAGGATCGACGGCTCCCGGGCAGCTCCTCATGGAGCCCAAGATCACTTTGCAAAATAGATTCTCAGGGGTTGGGACAAGTTTGTGGTCTTTAAGGAGGCCTGCAAACTATATTTTAGGCTATATACTCACTCAGGTACCGAGGAACAACGGGTGGGGATTGTAATCTCAGTGCTCCAGGGCGACCCTCAAGCCTGGGGATTTTCTCTCCTCTCTTATTCCCCCAATATTATGTGTTAGAGGGCTTGCCCTCCCCAGTGGTTCTAGGCCTGCCTTGGCTGATGTCACATAATCCTATAGTGGACTGGCAGGCACGGGAAATAGTGAGGTGGATCAATTACTATCAAAATAACTGCATGTGCATTAGTTTATCCATGGTAACTACCAGGTCTCTACCAGAGTACAGTATTTGTCCAATTACGAGTATGTGTTTTCAATTATGTCAAGAACTACCACCTCAATGTCCTTATGGTTGCTCAGTGGATTTGATTAAGAAAAAAATGGGAGGCTGCGCCCCTGCTTGGATTTCCGGGAATTAAATCGGATCACTGTTCGGGACCCATATCTGCTCCCTCTTATTTCAGATCTCTTTAATCAGATTGTTGGGACTAAGTGGTTTTCCAAACTGGACCTTAGGGGGGCCTATAATCTCATCCGTATTAAGAACGGGGATGAGTGGAAGACTGTTTTTAATATGTCAGAAGGACATTTCAAAAACCTTTTTATGCCATTTGGGTTGATTAATGCTCCCGCCATTTTTCAGTTCTTTGTAAATGACATTTTTCATCACCTGGCAGGTAGATTTGTAGTAGTAGTGTATCTGGATGATTATTGATTTATTCGACGGACCTTGAGTCACATCACATAGATGTAAGGCAGGTCTTACAAGTACCAAGGGACAATAAATTATTCGTCAAACTGAAGAAATGTATGCTCTCGGTTCAGGAGATCCCTAATCGGGGGCATTTATTATTGTTCACCTGTTTTCGCATGGATCCGTAGAAAATCCGGGCAGTACTTGATTGGAATCATACTGAAGATGTAAAAGCTTTTTAGTGTTCGCCAATTATTATCGTAAGTTCATCAAGAACTTATCAGTAGTGGACAAATTGCCGGATATGACCAGGAAAGGGACGGACTTTTCTAAATGGTCCAGTCCGGCCAGTGAGGCATTTGCTACTCTTCACAGATTATTATACAGCCTGACGTCACTCAGCTATTCATTGTAGAGGTTGATGCATCAGAGGTGGGGGTTGAGGTTGTATTGTCACAGTGTTCTTTCCCAAGTAAATTGCGCCGTGTGCATACTTCTCCAAGAAACTGTCATCCGCTGAGAGAAACTAGGACATTGTTAATAGGGATCTCTTGACAATAAAGTGGACCTTTGAGGAGTGGCTTCATTTTTTGGAGGGGGCAGTTCATGCGGTCATAGTAATCACTGATCATAAAAATCTTTTATATTTGGAATCTGCCAAACATCTGACACCTAGACCAACAAGATGGTCATTATTCTTTACCAGATTCAAATTTGTTGACTTTTAGACTGGGAGATAAGGATATTAAGGCAAATGCTTTATCTTGTTGTTTTTCAGGGGAGGAAGTAATTGTGAGCCGTTTCCTATATTACAGAAAGGGGTAGTTATCGCAACTATAAATACTAATCTGGAGAAAGAGGTCCTAGGGGATCAGGGGGGTGCCCTGCTGCCTGTCCTTCAGGTAAACTGTTTGTCCCTGTGAACCTCTGTCTTAGAATTGTGAGTGAACATTATGATTCGGTCCTGGCTGGACATCCTGGTAGTAAAGCCACCACAGATCTTCTTACTCTGCGTTTTTGGTGGTCTAGGGTGCAACAAGATGTTTGGAATTATGTAGCTGCCTGCAGTACCGGTGCGCATTCTAAGACCCCACATACTTGTCCGTCCGGGGCTCTTCAACCTTTGGTGATTCCCTGTAGACCATGGACTCATTTGTCTGTTGATTTCATCACTGATCTACCCATATCAGCAGGTTACATTGTAATATTGGTGGTGGTGGATAGGTTCAGCAATATGGCTTATTTCATTGCACTACCTGCTTTACCGAATGCCAAGACTTTGACGCAAATTTTTATTAAAGAAATCATGAAATCACATGGAATTCTCTCTGATATCTTAGGTGCTTTGTGTCTGAGAATCAGGAGAATTTGATTTCTTATTTACCTCTCGCTGAGTTTGCCGTGAATAACTTTTGTCATGAATCTACTGGTAAATCCCCGTTCTTCGTGGCATATGGTTTTCATCCTTAATTCTGCTTCTACAATAGGACTCGTTCCCCAGGAGCACCTGAGGAGGAATGGTTTTCTTCATCCATTACATCAGTGTGGCAAAGTGTTCTTAATAATTTAAGAAGCGTGGGATCCAAATATAAGAGTGTGGCTGATCGGAGAAGCTTGGTGGGTCCAGACCTGAGTGTTGGTGATTTGGTGTGAATGTCATCAAAGAACATTAACTTGAAGGTTCCTTCTTGGAAACTGGCGCCCAGGTTCATTGGCCCCTACAATATAGTTGCCGTCATTAATCCAGTAGTGTATTACCTTACTTTACCAAGATTCATAATGTGTTTCACCGATCACTTCACAAGAAATATATTGCTTCCTCTGAACCATCATCACCATCACCTTCCCCAGTCATTGTTGAGGAGAATCTGGAATTCAAGATAGCGAAGATAATAGATTCTCGCTTTGGTCTTTTCAATATTTGGCACATTGTAAGAGTTATAGTCCTGAGGAGAGAATGTGGGTACCAGCGTCGGATGTACATGCAACCAGATTGGTCCGGTTTTATCACATTTCACATCCAGATAAACCTGGCTCTGAGGTTCCGGAGGTCCCTCTTAGGAGGGGGGGGGGTACTGCCACAAGGATAATGTGACAGAGAAGGGCCAGAAGATCGCGGCGTCTCGTTTCACGAACTCCTGCACTGATTAGAATTGCTTCACCATCTTATTAGACAGTGCAGGCTTTATCCTTGCTGGAAGTGCCAGGGTTAATCAGGATAGTTGATCTCCTGGAGCTCTCCAACCTGGATTGTCTCAGCTGTTCAGTGTTGGCCGCTCCCCTCTGCTATTTATGCTCGCCACTGGTACTTGGGAATTGCCAATGATAGTTCATATTTCCTTACAAAGGAAATGTGTCATCCTTAACTTTAGGCCTTTTAGAGATCATTTCATATTCAACTTGCTTAACTGTTCACAATATAATATAAATAATATAAAATAATTTTGACCAGGGGTGTCCAAAACTTTTACAAGCTACTGTATATATACATATTATAAGAATTCTGTATATATGCTTTTAAAAACATAACTGTTAATATATTATTTTAATCAATTACCAAAATGTAAAGTTTGATTGATGCAAAAAAAACTTAGTAATAATAATTGTAATTTTTTTTAATTAATAATAAGATAGAAGGAAAGGGAAGAATAAAACCAAGAACAGAATCAATAGAGAAAATCATAGTCAGGAAGACAGCCGGGGTCAGATACTGGGTGATCAGTAACAGCCACGTCTGCGAGCAGTATGAAGACCGCGGAGCCTGGTGACAGAGGCATGTCCGGGCAGAGATGTAACAGAAGGCCACAGGTAGATGGTGAAGGTCCTTCTATACAGCTCCAGCAGTGATGGTAGATCTGCTGGACTTCAGGGCGCTGGGTGCAGAGGTTTCCCGTCTTTCGAGATATCTCTAGGGGGACGGTGACAACATGCAAATACGCGAGCAGCCCTGGCTAATCCACGCCGGCAGGATGATAAGATCCGGCGGAAGATGGAACCTATGACAAGAGAAGGAAATATAATGTAAGTGATGGGACTCCATATGACATGATACTACTATGCGGTCACTGTGGCCGGACGGCAGAGGAGTCTCATCACACAGAGGTCAGGGGTCATCGTCAGCCATCATACATGTGATAATCCCATCCCTGACAGATGACATCTGCTCCACATGCATTTATCTCACGGACGACATCACACAACATGGAGCTGATTCTCACACTTACCTCGTCTCTTTTTCCCCTTTTTCACATTTTCAGATGTTTCCTCGTCAGCTGGAAATTCTGATCAGAAAGAAGAAAAAACAACAACTCACTAAGGACATATTGTTATGGGATCTGCTTTGTATCTGTCCTGTATATAGTAGGATTGTTCTATTCCTGTGCCCTATAGTCCTGATAATCTGGTATTGCATAATAGGGCAGAATAAGTCCTATACACCGGACATGACCTCATCTGGGGGCATTAGATGTGTCACTAATATGGAGCAGTGAGCGCCCTTGTGTGCCGCCATGTGGTGCATCACTAATGAGCGATATTCTACTATAGGAGACGATGTCTCATTACGATGGAGGAGGTTACTGGATGCTACAACGTATCACAATATCCATGATTATACTGTACAAAGTTACGGAAATAGAGACACAGTATGGGCCCATGGGCAACATAATTGGGATCCATGAAACATGGATAACATAAGAGACCTATTACAGAAAAACCATGTGGAGATATTTGACCCTTGATGACAACATTCACATTTTTGGAGCTATAGACATGTACATACCTGACAATGGGGACGAGGACGGCAAGCTGGTTATAGCATCATCTCTATCAGATCCTTTCTGCCTCACATTTCTGAGATGTTTCTGCTGGATGATGGGGTACACTCTGGAGGGGACTTGATAGTGGTGGTACAGAGCTAAAAACAGAATAATAAGATATAAATTTCTATTTTTTTACTTTTAGAGGTCTTTTTTTACATATTCTGGATTTATTGATCACATACTTACTTTAGAAAGCCTTTCAGAGGATGACGTAAAATTTTGGAAGAAAAGGCTCTCACTATCCTCACTTGTATCCTCCTCCTCTGAGTCCATATGCTTGTCTGTATCAGCGTGATCTACAAGACATAGGTAATGAAGTGTTATTAGAGGTTGGCAGTGTAACACAGTCATCATTTATTACTAATATTAATGGGAACTGATTGTCACATATTAAGGAAGATGAGACAAACAGCCGCTTAGTCTAGATGATGTCTCCTTCTACTTACTGATAAATAAGCTGGTGTCCACGTCTGACACAATCTGAGGGACGTACTCCGGCTTCTGACTTAGAAGGTTTTCAAAATCTAAGTCACAGAGGAATGGATAAGTCTTGATCTCGAAGGCTCCTCCTGGAAAAAGAAAACCAAAAGTTGAGCAGACATTGTCAGAGACTGCTCCATATCGGAACAATTTATCTTAATCTAAACTAATGACATAACCGAAGGAAACAAGCTGAAAGTCATAGTATGGAGAACTAGAAATAGGCAAGCAGATAGAGAAGTGCTGATCCTCATGGAAAGGAGCGATATGTCCTCGTTGTAAAAAGTGAATATAAAAACTAATATATTGGTTACCTGTCCCAAGTCTTTGTACAGGATTTGTTCTGAGCAGGTCATCAATGAGGTCCTGAGCATCAGGGGGGGGAGAGTGATCCCAATCCCAAATGATGTCTCCTGTTATATAAGACAATTACAGAAAATAAAACCTCTGTGTTGGACTATAAGAAAAAGCAAAGGAAATAACTTAACCCATGTAACCAGTCAAAGCAATGATCGGATTATTCTACTTACCAGTGACAATATTTTTATGAAGCTCAGATAGGGAGTCCCCATGAAATGGTACATATCCCATCAGAAATTCATGCAGGATGATCCCCATTGACCACCAGTCAGCAGGTCTTCCATAGCCTTTCTTCAGGATGATTTCTGGGGCCATATAATATGGGGTGCCACAGTCCTGGAAACCGACAGAAGATAAAGATGAGAATTGATGAAATGATTATTATGACAAGTTCTCCACATAAAAACACAATGACAGAAGATAAAATATGAGTGGAAAAGTTCTCTAGAAATGAAGAACGTGAGGAATAGACAATAGTGTAATGAGATTTGTAAAGAACAAGCTAAGTTCCTGTAAGTAAGTGATGCCGACCTCATGGTCCTGGAACTCTCTGGCGATGTCCTCCAATGATTCCTTATGGGTGTTGGCTTCTGGTATCATGACACCAACTTTTGAAATCCCCAAATCGGCGACTTTAATGTGTCCAGCCGGTGTAATCAGGAGGCTGTGAAAGAAAAGATAGTTTTAGCCTCACAGGCCACGTGGTAATAAATAACTTTACCCACTTTATTATGCTACAGGGGGCACTTACTTCTCTGGCTTCAGGTCTCTGTGCACCACGCCATAGCTGTGCAGGTATTCCACAGCAAGAACTGCCTCAGCAAAGTACAGGCGGGCCAAGGGGACAGATAAAGGACCCCTGGTTCTTAGGAGGGTTGCGCAGTCTCCACCTATAGAAGAAAGGAAATATGAGCTATGAGGGGTTTATACAGCAAACCACCATGAAGTGTCATGAGAAGTGAGCAGAGACATTGGGGCAGGAGACAATATATACGGACAGTGTCAGACTGAAGAACATTGGGTCCACCAGAGGATTTGATTCTGAGGGCCCACCTTTCTCCCCCACTCAAGAGCCCCATAGTGCAAACCTTGCAGCTGCTATGAACTCTCCTGAAGGAGAAGCCAGGGCCCACGGAGGATTCTCCGGTTCTCTGGTGGGCCAGTCCAACCCTGTATACGGATATAATGTACAGAATATTAGTCTGAGGTCATGGTGAAATGTCGTCTATGTCACTATTAACATAACGTGATGTCACATCTCGTCTAAAGCTGGAGATACTGACGTGCTCAGTGCGGACATACAGGGAGATCATACACATCAATGACTTTCCGGAATATCTATAGTAAATGCTCTGCGGGGATGTAACCGTCCACGGGGACAAGTCCTAATGATAAGATGTCAGCAGACATGGGCTGAATATAATACATATACATGTCCTACCTCCTACATACTCCATGACCATACACAGGTGAGATCTAGTAGGGAAGGAGCAGAGCATGGAGGTCACATAGGGACAATCAGCGAATGTCAGGATGTCCCTCTCCAGAAAGGCCCCTTCCACAGCTGTTGGAGTATCCAGGGTCTTCTTGGCCATTTTCTTCATAGCAAAGATCTTCTTTGAATCTTTATGGTGCACTAAGTAGACGGATCTGCAGAGAAGGAGAAACCATGGTTTATAATGAATCATTATTAACAGTCCGTCTATAGAAGTCATTATATGATCTTCTGTATTCATGTTTAATACTAGAAGTCACTAGAAATACACATCTAGTAATCTATGAAATAATACCACATAGATCACCTATGGGAGGTCTGCACAATGCCACATCTGCCAGACCCTCACCCAGGTCACATTATCACCTATGGGAGGTCTGCACAATGCCACGTCTGCCAGAACCACACCCAGGTCACATTAACAGGTGATTTCCCTATGATAACACTGAATGGCAGAGCACAGAGGCTGAAGCCTTGTCATAGGGAAACCTGAGAAATGTGGATTATACAAACTGAAATCTCACCCAAAAGATCCGCTGCTGATCAGTTTAGATGTTTCGTAGTCGCTCATACGTGGCTTTCTCGCCGGGATCAATGATTCCATCAAGTTCTGGAAAAGAAGAAGAAATGATATTAAGATCTAGAAGCTGCTGGAGAAAATCTCCAGATGCAGAAACATCTCCTCCTATATTATGTCCCAGCTGATGTCACTGATCCGATGTAGGGACGATACAAGACGGACGCTCCGCAGACACGGATGTAATGTAAGGGGTGGATCCTCCATACATCGGAATCATTGTACAGTGCTGGATAATGTGAGAAATCACACAGAGGAGAACTTACAGAGGATCTGTCAGGAGGTGTGTGCTATGTAATCTGAGAGAAGTATGATGTAGGGGCTGAGACCCTGATTCCAGTGATGTGTCACTTACTAGGCTGTGTGGTGTTGTGTCAATAAAATCAGTGTTTTATCAGCAGGAGATTATCACTAGAGGACCATCTGTCTCGTGCCAAGTAGTCCTATTGCTCTGTTACCCCACCCCCACCACTGAATGGCAGCTTTCTGCCTATGCACACTGTACATAGAAGCTGCCAATCACTGGTGTGGGCGAGGTAATACACAGAAAGCTGCCAATCACTGGTGTGGGCGGGGTTATACACAGAAAGCTGCCAATCACTGGTGTGGGCGGGGTTATACACAGAAAGCTGCCAATCACTGGTGTGGGCGGGGTATTACACAGAAAGCTGCCAATCACTGGTGTGGGCGGGGTAATACACAGAAAGCTGCCAATCACTGGTGTGGGCGGGGTATTACACAGAAAGCTGCCAATCACTGGTGTGGGCGGGGTAATACACAGAAAGCTGCCAATCACTGGTGTGGGCGGGGTAATACACAGAAAACTGCCAATCACTGGTGTGGGCGGGGTTATACACAGAAAGCTGCCAATCACTGGTGTGGGCGGGGTTATACACAGAAAGCTGCCAATCACTGGTGCGGGCGGGGTTATACACAGAAAGCTGCCAATCACTGGTGCGGGCGGGGTTATACCCAGAAAGCTGCCAATCAATGGTGCGGGCGGGGTTATACACAGAAAGCTGCCAATCACTGGTGTGGGCGGGGTATTACACAGAAAGCTGCCAATCACTGGTGCGGGCGGGGTTATAGACAGAAAGCTGCCAATCACTGGTGTGGGCGGGGTTAAACAGAAAGCTGCAAATCACTGGTGTGGGCGGGGTATTACACAGAAAGCTGCCAATCACTGGTGCGGGCGGGGTTATAGACAGAAAGCTGCCAATCACTGGTGTGGGCGGGGTTATACACAGAAAGCTGCCAATCACTGGTGTGGGCGGGGTTATACACAGAAAGCTGCCAATCACTGGTGTGGGCGGGGTATTACACAGAAAGTTGCCAATCACTGGTGTGGGCGGGGTTATACACAGAAAGCTGCCAATCACTGGTGCGAGCGGGGTTATACACAGAAAGCTGCCAATCACTGGTGGGGGCGGGGTTATACACAGAAAGCTGCCAATCACTGGTGGGGGCGGGGTATTACACAGAAAGTTGCCAATCACTGGTGTGGGCGGGGTTATACACAGAAAGCTGCCAATCACTGGTGTGGTCGGGGTTATGCAGAGCTCAGCATTCAGAGCACTGCCAGATCTGCAGCAGAAAAAAATATTGATTTCATCACAACTGCTGCCCTCAGTAAGGTAATGAATACATCGCTGGAATCAGGGTCTCTGCCTCTACATCATGCTGCTCTCAGATGGGGAGCAAAAACCTGCTGACAGATTCCCTATAATATAAATGCTATTATCTAATGCAATGGTGTCATCTCCTCTGATGATAGAGGCGTCCCCTGGTTATATGGGGATAATACTGGACGGGTCATTCACACCCCGTGATCTGGTGATACATGGACATCTCCCTCTATAATACTTACATCGGCAGATTCTTGGATCTCCGGGATCTCTAAGATTACATTGTCAGGATCCAACAGCTCAGTTGTTTCTAAAATAGTGATAAAATGATGAAGAAATAAAATATATTAGACAATATTAATCCTACATATATAATACAACAATATAACAGAGAAATGACAAGACGTCTGTGAATGGGATTAATACTCGTTATATGGGGACTCTATATATGGGAACGTCCGGCGCAGCCATAGATAAATGTAATGTAAATGGTGGAGGACCCCAATGACCACATGAATGAGGAACCCATCACCCTCGCTGCACATGTGAGCGATGGGAAGAGAGCTAAAGCGTAAGAGCCCTATGCAAATTAGCCTGGAAGTGCACGGGGGCGTGTCACTGCACTCAGACTTCTTCTTCCCCGCCCCCAGTGCACTTCCATCCTGATTTGTATATGACTTCTACCTTAGTTTTCTCCTGACTGGCACTTTGGATTTGTGGAAAAAATGTGAGAAAATGTCCTGTCCAGTCCTCCCACTACTCCCATATGTAACATGTGCTGCCAGGTTCCCATTACACAGAGTGGAAAGAGTAAATGTGACATTGTCCCCTGTTCTGTATAATATCCGGATATTTCCTGTAGAAGGTTGTGTGGTCGGCTCACCTGTAGTCAGATCGCTGCTCGGCCCCGGCTGACTCATATTGGGGTCAGGGGTTTCTGGGGTCACATTTTGCTCGTCTTCGGTGTCGCCTTCTGGTGTCTCCTGATAGATAGAATATATAGTATTAACACGTGGAGCCTTCCAGTAAATCACCAAATCCATGAATCAGGAAGGACTAAACCTGCATTTACAGACGCACCAACTGTAACTATACAGATCAGCCGCCATCATGAGGGCTTTTCTCAGAAAGTTCTCTAAGATCTACACCAGATCTTCTGATCTCTGACTGGTGATCTGGAGAAGATCAGGAAACAACGACGTGTGATAGAGAAGATGATGGATCCTTACCAGGCTTTCCGAGGAGCGGGCCGGACCTTCCAGTACACACAGGACTTTTTCGGCCAGTTCTTTAATAGAAGCCAAATCTCCATGTTGAGATCTTTTTTCAGCCTATAAAAAAGAAAAGAAGCAAAAATGAAAATTCTGAGATGAGAAAGATCACAATAGAGGCGGCCATTGTATGTGACGTCTGCTCCTCTCTGCAGATACAATGACTACATATCTGGGGACTCGTTCTGTTTTATATTGGAAGAAAGAAGAAGCTTCTATCCCACCATTATTATCCATTATTGTGAAAATATTTGTGTGGAGCATCCGTCATTTACCTGCTGTAGTAATGTCCTGATGTTCTGGGGTAAATCCATCAGATACTCTGAGGTGAGGTGACCTCGGTGGTATTTGGTCAGGCAGTTCCTTACCAGCTCCACCACCAGCCGGTGAGTGAAGCTGAGGACGCCATCGGGTGGTAGAAGCACAATCTCAGGGCGATAGATAGTAAGAATCTCCCATAGAGCTTCTACTTGAAGATTGTCCAAAAGTAAATCAGCCATAGCTATAAACTGCAAGTGCGATCAGTCACTATGGAATAGCGAGAAACTGCAAGTGCATTCAGTCACTATAGAGCCAACAAAGGCAGCCCTGACCCTGTGTACATTGTATAAGTAGTGACTGCGAGCTGTGATGTCATAATGGCTGATCATCACCAGTGATGTCATCATGGAATCTTGTGATGGAATCTTATAGAGGCAGCTCTGCACAAATACATGCTGCCAAGCAATATTTAAAGTGTGTGGGGGCTTATGTTGTATATAGGGGGCTATGTTAGGGCTCAGCTGTATATATGGGGCTATGTGAGGGCTCATACTGTATATAGGGGGCTATGTGAGGGCTCACACTGAATACATGGGGCTATGTGAGGGCTCAGCTGTACATAGGGGGCCATGTGAGGGCTCATACTGTATATATGGGGCTTTGAGAGGGCTTATAGTGTATATATGGGGCTATGTGAGGGCTCAGCTGTATATAGGGGGCTATGTGAGAGCTCAGCTGTATATAGGGGGCTATGTGAGAGCTCATACTGTATATAGAGGGCTATGTGAAGGTTCATACTGTATATAGGGGGCTATGTGTGGGCTTATACGGTATATAGGCGGCTATATGTGGGCTTATACAGTATAAAGGGGGATGTCAGCATACTTACATCTGCTCAATATTAAATTGCACAATTAATAATATAAAATCATAATTATAATTAATATGTTAATATTAATATTGAGCAGAATTAATTTTTTTTTTTTTATGTGTAGTGCAACTGGGCACCTGGGTGTTAATCGTGACTTATCACATCATCTATCAAAGAGAATCATGTGACATGTCGGGTGCTGGGGTCCTCTACCTTCTAAACTGCCCAGGGCCTCGGCTACTCTTAATCCATCCCTGCTACTATCCCACCATTATTATTCATTATTGTGGAAAAGATCTGTGCGGAGCGTCCGCCACTTACCTGTTGTACTAATGTCCTGATGTTCTGGGGTAAATCCGTCAGATACTCTGAGATGAGATGACCTCGGTGGTATTTGGTCAGGCAGTCCCTTACTAGCTCCACCACCAGCCGGTGAGTGAAGCCGAGGATGCCATCGGGTGGTAGAAGCACAATCTCAGGGCGATTGGTGGTAAGACTCTCCCATAGAGCTTCTACCTGAAGATTGTCCAAAAGTATTTTAGTCATAGCTAGAACCTGCAAGTGCAATCAGTCACTATGGAATAGTGAGAAACTGCAAGTGCGATCAAGTCACTATGGAATAGCTAGGAACTGCAAGTGCGATCAGTCACTATGGAATAGCGAAAAACAGCAAGTGCGCTCAGTCACTATAGAGTCAACAAAGACAGCCGTGACCCTGTGTACATTCTATAAGTAGTGACTGCGAGCTGTGATGTCATAATGGCCGACAATCACCAGTGATGTCATCACGGAATCTTGTGATGGAATCTTCAAGGGGCGGCTCTGCACAAATACATGCTGCCTAACAATATGCTTTTTTGGCCGTTCTCTTTTATTTCCAATTACAACACAACCAGGATAAGGGAATGTTCACACGTTGCATTTTTGCTGAATTTTTCTCTGCATCAAAAACCAGATTGGTGGCAGGAAAAACCCTGCGTACAGTCCGCACTCATTTGCTGTGTTTTTGCAGTGTTTATACTTGCGTTTTCTTTTTCATTCATTTGAATGAGTGAAAAACGCTGCAAAACCCCTGAAAGAATTAAGATGCTGCAGATTAAAAAAAAATGCAGCATGTGAATGAGACTTCAGAAATCTCATTCACTAAGCTGGTACTGTAAAAAGCTGAAAAAATGCTACTTGTGAACATATCCCAAAGATATACTCAGTCATATTATGGGAAATATTGTGTATATTTATTCCTCACATGTCTTTTTTTTACCATAGAACATTTACCTCATTGGTTGCAGAGATTACTATTAACAAATGTGACAAATATTGAAGAGTTAATAAGTGACGCAAAGAATCAATCATTTATGTCATTAACATTAATCGTTGTTTTCTGTAAACTTCCATCCTTTACCGTGTGGGACACGGCCAGACTCCCTAGAAAGATGGTTTATTACAAAGGTTTACCGACCATCAAAGCAGTCAGAAAAACACAAGAAACACATAACACAAACTGATACATTTTATTGTAAGACACAACGAACACTACACAGATCAGCAATCATAAGCTTGTATTTAGATAGGGAAATGCTCCTCTTTTATGTCCTTATTGTGGGCACAATGTGTGTAATAAATAAAAAAAAGAGAAAGAAAAAGTAGGAAAAAATATAAATTTTTAAAAAAAAATAAAACAAAATTAAAAAAAATTTAGGTCACTGTCAGTACAAATTGCAGTTTCTTACCCCTCCCCATAAAACACATGTCCCATATATACCAATAACTGTCATGAAAAGAGTAATACCGTTTCCAATGAATGTATGTTAGTGGTAGGGTGCAGCCGTCACCGCTAAACTTCTTCCATAGTTTTAGTAAAGTGACGTGAGTAGCAGAAAAAAGTCACAAATTATTGCTCAAATTATCACATTTTTACCCCAATCACTAAATAATATCTACCAATAGGTTCATCTACATTGGGAATAGAGAAATCCCATAGTTATATGGGGGATAATACTGGACATGTAATTCATACACAGCTATCTGGTGATATACATACATCTCCCTCTATGACACCGGCACATTCATGGATCTCTGGGGTCTCAGATTTTCCAATATCAGAATTTGTCTGTGTGGCGCGCCTGAGGGTTCAGTCGCCACAGAGGTACTGCACCTCACCCAGAGGTGTGGTACCCCCTTCTCTCAGGTAAGTAGGGAGTGCTGCCCGGAACCCCAGCACCTGCATCCAACACTACACTGCTCCAGGCCGGCTGGAGGGGCAAGACGCAATGTATGTTTTTAGAGCTTGCTCTACCTGTGGAGAGCCACACCACCCCTGCTGCTGCAACACCAGCTCCAGAGGACTGTTCCGCAGCGGCGGTTCCTCTTGGCCGCAATCCACAGGTGGCGTCACGAACAATCCCAAAAACCCCATATAAAAATATTCCCCTTTTTGCACTGGCCGTCCTGGGTCACGGAGCAGGCCAGCCACCGTGATACCCCCCTACCGGCATACACCGAGGCCCAGCTGCTGAGTACCCAACGGCCCTGGGGGCGCGTCATCAGCACATTCATTCCTAAAATATGAATACAATAATAAATAAATGTAATATATTAGACTGTATCATTCCTGAATATCTAAGGTGATCGGACCTTGAATAACACATCCATATATAGAAAGATCAGGGCCGGCGTCAGCACCCGGCGCACCCGGGCAAGTGCCGGGGCCCTGAGCAGGCGGAGGGCCCACTCGCGGTCGGGCACCCCACTGGGCTATGGGTGGAGGAAAGTGGTGGCAGCGCCCGCCCTTCTATCCCGCTTGCTCAGAGCCCCAGCAGCCGGATAGTTACTTCTCCCCGTGCCTCCGCAGATCCGCTGTCTTCCAGCTACCTGTGACATCTCAGGTCAGAGGGTACGGTGACGTCTTTCCACCGTGCCCTCCCCTGAGCCATCACAGGCAGCGCAGAGCAGGACACATTGATTTTTTTATTATTTTAATGTATGGAGGCATGGGGAATTATATGGGGGGTGACATCCTGCATGGAGCATTATATGGGGGGGGGTGACATGGTGCATGGATTATTATATGGGGGACGACATCCTGCACAGGGCATTATATGGGGGGTGACATCCTGCATGGGGCATTATATGGGAGGTGACATCTTGCATGGGGCATTATATGGGGGGTGACATCCTGCACGGGCCATTATATAGGACTGACATCCTGCATGGGGCATTATATGGGGGGGTGACATCCTGCATGGGGCATTATATTGGAAGGAAGGGACATCCTGCATGGGGCATTATATGTGGGGGGTAGTGACATCCTGCATGGGGCATTATATGGGGGGAAGGGACATCCTGCATGGGGCATAATATGGGGGGAAGGGACATCCTGCAGAGGGCATTATATGGGGGAGAGAGGTGACATCCTGCATGGGGCATTATATGGGGGGTTACATCCTGCATGAGGCATTATATGGGGGGTGATATCCTGCATGGGGCAATATATGGGGGGTGACATCCTGCATGGGGCATTATATGGGGGGGAGAAGTGATATCCTGCATGGGGCATTATATGGGGAGGAGTGACATCCTGAATTGGGCATTATATGGGGGGGTGATATCCTGCATGGGGCATTATATGGGGGGGAGAAGTGATATCCTGCATGGTGCATTATATGGGGGGGAGTGACATCCTGCATTGGGCATTATATTGGGGGGTGACATCCTGCATGGGGCATTATATGGGGGGGAACTTCCTCCATGGGGCATTATAAAGGGGGGGGCATCCTCTATGGGGCATTATATGGGGGGGAGAAGTGACATCCTGCATGGGACATTATATGGGGGGAAGGGACATCCTGCATGGGGCATTATATGGGGGGTGACATCCTGCATAGGACATTATATGGGGGGGAGAAGTGATATCCTGCATGGGGCATTATATGGGGGGGAGAAGTGATATCCTGCATGGGGCATTATATGGGGGGAGTGACATCCTGCATGGGACATTATATGGGGGGTGACATCCTACATGGGGCATTATATGGGGAGGGGACAAGTGACATCCTTTATGGGGCATTATATGGGGGGAGAAGTGACACCCTGCATGGGGTATTATATGAGGGGTGACATCCTGCATGGGGCATTATATTGGGGGAAGGGACATCCTGCATGGGGCATTATCTGGGGGGAGAAGTGACATCCTGCATGGGGCATTATATGGGGGGTGACATCCTGCATGGGGCATTATATGGGGGTGACATCCTGCATAGGGCATTATATAGGGAGGAGAAGTGACATCCTGCATGGGGCATTATATGGGGGGTGATATCTTGCATGGGGCTTTATATGGGGGGAGAAGTGATATCCTGCATGGGGCATTATATGGGGGGGTGACATCCTGCATGGGGCATTATATGGGGTGTGACATCCTGCATGGGGCATTATATAGGGGATGACATCCTGCATGGGGCATTATAAAGAGGGGAACAGCCTGCATGGGGCATTAAAAGGGGGAACAGCCTGCATAGGGCATTATGTGGGGGGAACAGCCGGCATGGAGCATTATATGGGGGCCACTATCCTGTATGGAGCGTTATAAGGGGACCAGTATCCTGTACACAGCGTTATATGGGGGCCAGTATCCTGTACGGAGCTTTTTATGGGGGCCAGTATTCTGTATGGAGCGTTATATGGGGGCCAGTATTCTGTATGGAGCGTTATATGGGGGCCAGTATTCTGTATGGAGCGTTATATGGGGGCTAGTATTCCGTATGAAGCTTTATATGGGGGCCAGTATTCTGTATGGAGCATTTTATGGGGGCCAGTATTCTGCATGGAGCATTTTATGGGGGCCAGTATTCTGTATAGAGCATTGTATGGGGGCCAGTATTCTGTATAGAGCATTTTAGGGGGCCAGTATTCTGCATGGAGCATTTTATGGGGGCCAATATACTGTATAGAGCATTTTATGGGGGCCAGTATTCTGCATGAAGCATTTTATGGGGGCCAGTATCCTGTATGGAGCGGTATATGGGGGCCAGTATACGGTACAGAGCATTATATGGGGACCAGTATCCTGTATGGGGCATTTTATGGCGGCCAGTATTCTGCATGGAGTATTTTATGGGGGCCAGTATACTGTATAGAGCATTTTATGGGGGCCAGTATACTGTTCAGAGCATTTTATGGGGGCCAGTATTCTGTATGGGGCATTTTATGGCGGCCAGTATTCTGGATGGAGCATTTTATGGGGGCCAGTATACTGTATAAAGCATTTTATGGGGGCCAGTATTCTGCATGGAGCATTTTATGGGGGCCAGAATCCTGTATGGAGCATTTTATGGGGGACAGTGTTCTGTATAGAGCATTTTATGGGGGCCAGTATACTGTATAGAGCATTTTATGGGGGCCCGTATTCTGCATGTTGCATTTTATGGGGGCCAGTATCCTGTATGGGGCATTTTATGGGGGCCAGTACTCTGCATGGAGCATTTTATGGGGGCCAGTGTTCTGTATAGAGCATTTTATGGGGGCCAGTATTCTGCATGGAGCATTTTATGGGGGCCAGTATACTGTGTGGAGTGATTCACCGGTTTCTGAGCTATTGTAGAACTTACAATAGATATCGCTCATGTAATGTAAGAAGTGAAATCTTTGGCATTGTACTATATATATATTTCTCTGCGGTATCTGTGCATAACGAATCGTGGTATGTGTTAAAGGGGCCCACTGAGACTCTTTCGCCCGGGGCCCAGAAAAACCTGGAGCCGGACCTGGCTTGGGGCCCCTGTGCAAAAAATGTGTCTGGGCCTCCCTCCTTTTTTGGCGACAAAGCTATATATATGTAATATAATTTTACATAGCACCCTCTTGTCCTTTACATACCTGATTCTCTTGTTATTTATAGCACCCTGGTCTTCTCGTTAGATATATAATGCAATGGCGGCTGATGGAGCATGGGAAAGCTTCTTTTCTGATGGATGAGCTGATGGACTGGTCTTCTGGTCAGATGTTGCCCCATCAGCAGTCATTTTATATCTAACAAGAGAGGACTGTGTAATAAAGAGAGAGCGCTGTGAGTAACAAAAATAGTGAGAATACGCTACGTAAGGAACAGTGCTATATATAACAAGAAATGATACTACATAATAATGGGACAGCACTGAACATTACAGAGGACACTATGTAATAAGGGACGGCGCCATACATAGCTAGAGAGAATGCTACCTAATAAGAGATAGTGTTATATATAATAAAGGATAAAACTATGTAATTAAAGGGGTGTTCCCATCTACAAGAGCCTTTCCCAATATGTAGTAGGTGTAGTAATATTAGCAAATATTTCCAATTAGAAATGTAGTATATTTCTCCTAATTAGCTATGTCGCTTATCTCATGTGCAGGCATTGCAGTAGCTTAGGTATCCATGGTTACGACCACTAACAGCTGACTAACTACCTAACTGTCACTATGTGTGTGGCCATAACCATGGATACCGAAGCTACTGCAATAGCTGCACATGGGGTAAGCAATATAGCTAATCAGGAGAACTACTTTTCTAATTGAAGGTATTTGCTAATATTACTACAGCTACTACATATTGGGATAGGATCTTGGAGATGGGAATACTCCAT
Source organism: Phyllobates terribilis (assembly GCF_046119375.1). Lineage (NCBI taxonomy): Eukaryota > Metazoa > Chordata > Amphibia > Anura > Dendrobatidae > Phyllobates > Phyllobates terribilis. Next base: position 229,204,132 of record NW_027362767.1, read on the forward strand.
TAAGGACTGTGCTATACATAATAAGTGAGTACACTATTCACTAAGCGACTGTGCTAAACATAATATGCTAGCTTGCACTTGAAATAGGGTCTTTTAGTTTGGAGCAGGCCGAAGCTGGCCACTACCTCATGGCTGCTTCGGCGGCCTGATATCCATACTCAGTACCCAGCCGCCCTGCGGCCGGGTGTCCACACTCGGTCCCCAGCCGCAAGGGGGCGGCCGGGTGTCCATACTCGGTCCCTAGCCGCTCCGCGGCCGGGTGTCCACACACGGTCCCCAGCCACCTGGGGGCGTCTGGGTGTCCGTAAACGGTCCCCAGCCGCCCCTATTTCTCCTGTCACCCTCCCACACACTTTTCTTAGATGGCCTGCTTTAGGGCAGCATTGGACGAGCCCACCAGAGAACCAGACTCCTCTGGTGGGCCCTGGCTTCTCCATCAGGGGAGTTGAGAGTGCCATGGTGAGGAGCATGATGATGATGATAGAAGTTAGCATCTGCTTTGTTTTCTTGGAATGCAAGCGCATGTATGTAGTAGCGGCTAGGCCTGAGGTGGTCAGGATTTTGGCGCATATCCTACCTCCTCCGAGGATTGCTGGATGCTTTCCTGCTACTATCCCAGTTCTATGACTCCCGTTAAAACAAAGCTTCAGGTGATAAATGATGGATGAGGTGGTGGCAAAGGAGAAAGAGCAGGAGGAACAGGGACCATTCACATCAATATCAGGCCAGTCAACCACACATGTCTTGTAGGATATGTTTCTGTAACAAAAGGAATGGTTCGGCTACACAGTTATAGGGCATACAGTGAGTGCAATGCCTACCAAAAATTTAGAGGCACTCCAATGCCCCTTGGAAGTGACATGGAGGTCAGAGGGCCTTAACTAAACCATTTTTTCCATTTATAGCAACTGGGTCTCCTGTGCACTGTTGGCCTATGCAGTGAATGGAAGGCCTTTCCAAAAATTATGAGGAACTGCAATGCCCCTTGAAACAGACGTGGATTACAGCGTACTAAAAACCTTCTACCCATTATTGGGGAGTGGGTCTCCCTTAGTGTTCGCCTATGCATTGAAAAGCAAAAGCTGACTAAAATCATGAGGAAATGCAATGCCCGTTGGAAGAGTCGTGGAGGTCGCAGTAGCTTAACAAGACTGTTTTAATGCCCCTTGGAAAAGTGGTGGAGGTCACAGTAGCTTAACAAGATGGTTTGAATGCCCCTTGGAAAAGTAATGGAGGTCACAGTGGCTTAACAAGACTGTTTTAATGCCCCTCGGAAGAGACGTGGAGGTCGCAGTAGCTTAACAAGACGGTTTTAATGTCCCTTGGAAAAGTGGTGGAGGTGGCAATAGCTTAACAAGACGGTTTGAATGCCCCTTGGAAAAGTGGTGGAGGTCGCAGTAGCTTAACAAGACGGTTTTAATGCCCCTTGCAAGAACCATACAGTACAGCATCTTAAAAATATTATTCCCATTATTGGGGAGTGGGTCTCCCATAGTCTTTGCTTATGCCTTCCAAGCAAAAGCTGACAAAAATAAGGACGGAGGAACTTTCAATAATGGCAACACGAACCACGGTCACCCTGGTGGTATAGTGGTGGTGGAGGCTGAGGATATGGAGAAGAACATAAAACCGCCAAAATGAGGAAGCATATACCCATGTGTGGGTGAGAAGCGTGCATGTGAATACACCTTCCGAAATAACACAGTGGATTTGACTTTATGTTTCTCTGCTGTCATTTGGTGGTGATGAGAAGTCTGGCCCAATCCAGCCCTTGTTCATTTTGATAAGGGTCAGCTTGTTAACATTGTCAGTTGACAGGCGAGTGCGCTTATCAGTTATAATTCCCCCAGCGGCACTAAAAACACGCTCCGATAACACGCTAGCGGCAGGGCAGGCCAGGACCTCCAAGGCGTACAGAGCAAGTTCATTCCAAGTGTCCAGCTTGGATACCCAATAATTAAAAGGCACAGAGGAATCACGGAGGATGCTGGTACGGTCGGCAAGGTACTCCCTCACCATCTTTTGAAACTTTCCACTCGCGCCTCAGGGTCTGTACGAAGGGAGGGTCTGAGAAAACTGTCCCAGAACGTTGACAGTGTTCCCCTGCCTCTGCTGGATTGGAGTTGCGTCTCTCTCGCATGTACACCTTGGTTGAGCAACGAAATGTGACCTCTGCCGCTAGCGTGTTCAGATGGGAATTTTTTTAACAGTTCTGCAGCAAGGGCCTTCTGGTACTGCCCCATTTTTGTAGACCTCTCCACCTCAGGAATAAGAGAGTGAAAGTTCTACTTGGAGCGGGGGTCTAAAAGTGTCACCAACCAGTAATGACTGTCACCCAACATTTTGACAACGCGAGGGTCACGGTTAAGGCAGCGTAACATAAAGTCAGCCATGGTTGCCAGACTGGTAACGGGCAAGACTTCCGTGTCCTCACCAAGATGACGACTGACCATGCTCTCCTCCTCCTCCTCCTCCCCCCTGGCCTCAAGCCACCCACGCTGAACCGACGGTATGACAGTTGTACAGGTACTACCGTCTACAGCACATGATACAAGCTCCTATTCTTCCTCCTCCTCCTCCTCTCCCTCATTGTCCCCCAATGCACGTTGGAATGAGGTGAGGCTGGGCTGTGTGTAATCGACAGCTACGGCTTCTTGATCCATCTCATCATACTCTGGCTGCAATGCCTCCTCTTTAATTCTCTACAGAGAGCGTTGCAAAAGACAGACTAGTGGAATGCTAATGCTCATGATTGCGTCATCACCACTCACCATCTTGGTGGACTCCTCAAAGTTTGTCAAGATGGTACATATGTCAGACATCCAGTTCCACTCCTGAGGTCTTATGTGTGGAGTCTGACCTGAATATCGACGGCCTTGTTGCAGCTGGTACTCCACAACTGCTCTCTTCTGCTCACAAATCCTTTGCAACATGTGGAGGGTAGAGTTTCAATGTGTGGGGACATCACACACCAGTCGGTGTGACGGAAGCTGCAAACGCTGCTGCAACACAGCAAGGGTGGCGGAAGTGGTAGCCGACTTGCGAAAATGAGCTGACAGGCGGAGTACTTTGACGAGCAGATCTGGCAACTCGGGGTACGATTTAAGAAACCGCTGAACCATGAGGTTAAGCACATGAGCCAGGCATGGTACGTGTGTGATCTCGCCTCGCCTCAGAGCCGCCACCAGGTTACTGCCATTGTCACACACGACCATGCCTGGATGTAGGTTCAGCGGTCTCAGCCACAGATCTGCCTGCTCTTTCACAGCTGTCCACAACTCACAAGCAGTGTGAGGTTTGTCACCTAAGCTTATGAGTTTCAGCTCAGCCTGTTGCCGCTTGGCTGAGGCAGTACTGCAGTGCTTCCAGCTTGTAACTGATGTGGTGAGATGGAGGCTGAACATGAGGAGGAGGAGGAGGAGGATGCACAGGAGCTGTACACTTTGGGGGCAACTCTGACTGACATAGGGCCCACAATCCTCGGTGTGGGGAGGATGTGTTCCGTCCCAAGGTCCGACTGGGTCCCGGCTTCCACTATGTTTACCCAGTGTGCCACTAGGGAGATGTACCGTCCCTGGCCACAAGTACTTGTCCACGTGTCCGTTGTCAGGTGGACTCTCCCAGTAACTGCGTTGTTGAGGGCACGGCAGATGTTTTGGGACACGTGCTTGTGTAGTGCGGGGATTGCAAACCGGGCAAAATAGTGTCGTCTGGGGACCGAGTACCGAGGGACGGCCACCGCCATAAGGTTGCGGAAGAATTCCGTCTCCACCAGCCTAAAAGGCAGCATTTCCAATGCAAGCAGTCGTGAAATGTGCGAATTTAGGACTGTGGCCTGTGGGGCTTTGGCTGCGAATTTCCACTTTCATTCAAAGGTCTGGGATATGGACAATTGAACGCTGCAGTGGGACTTGGTCGTGGACGTTAATGCTGTTTCTTGAGAAACTGCCATAACAAGTGAAGACTGAGAGGAGGGGTCATCTTTGCATGCAGTATGGACAGGGGATTGCCTTGCACGCACAACAGGGGGTTCTATTGCATGCACAACAGCGGAAAAAGCAGTGGTGACACCCGCTGACACTGGTCGTGGACCCTGGGGTTCATCACACAAAGTCGGGGGCTTTGCTGCCATGTGCCTGATCATGCTGGTGGTGGTCAGGCTGGTAGTTTTGTCACCCCTGCTGATGCTGGCATGGCAGGTGGTACAAATGGCCTTTTTGGGGTTATCAACAGAGTCTTTAAAAAAATTCCAGACTCTGGAAGACCTACAGGTTGTATTGGCAACGTCCCTCGTGTTGGTGATACGGGGAACTGTTGCCTGCCTTCTGTCTGCGGCCACCACACTGCTTCCTGCCTGTTGGGGTACTCTGCCTCCCTCACCCTGTGTGCTGCTGGCCTCGCTTTGCATGTCCTCCTGCCACGTTGGGTCAGTTACTAGATCATCCACCACCTCCTCCTCTTCCACTTGCGCACCACGATCCTCCTCCTCCCTTCCTGGCAATTGTGTCTCGCCATCGTCCACCTCTTGTGACAAATTGCCAGCGTCGACTTCCTGTGGCCGTGGCTGTTCAAATATTTGGGCATCGCTACATGGGATCTCCTCTTCCACCACTTCAAGCGGAGCAGGAGAGGGGCACAAATATGGAAATGGACCAGTGAACAGCTCTTCAGAGTGTGCAAGTGTGGGATCAGTTGCTGTCTGACAACACTCGGCATGGTGGGAGGAATGAGCATCAGGGTGAGGAGGAGTATGCTGCTGAGACTCACGGCTACTAAGATTTAACCGTATGGAAGACAGACCGGAGGTGGTGGTACCCAGGTAACTGGAAGTATTATCTGCTATCCAATTAATAACCTGTTCACACTGATCAGTTTGCAATACTGGTGTTGTTCTGTGCTTCCCTAGTAATTCGGTCAAGAAATGGGAGCGAGAAGACGTGGCTGTTGGTTGTGGCACATTTTTACCTTGGCCACGGCCCCGTCCTCTGCACGCACCATCACCAGAACGTCCAGTTCCACGTCCCTTGCCACGCGCATTGCCCATTGTAAGGGAAGTAAAATAGCTTACACTCGCACTATCAATGGAAAAAGGGTAATAAAAGTAGATTAGAACCGTGGAAGAGGAAAACCACAGTTCTATTTCTCTGGCCTACACCTGACTCTTAAACAATCTGAACAATCAGGGAGAAACTATTACTGTTTTTCTTCACGGAAAAAATACCAAAAGCTGAATAATAGAGATTTTTTACCGTGGAATGGCAAAACCAAAGTTATTGTTTACTGGGGTATACCAGACAATTTTAAATAGACATATTTGCGGCTGAACAGTGAGCGACACACTCAAACTTTTTTTTAAAAATAAAAATGTCCCAAAAGTGGATAATACAGAGGTTTGAACCGTGGAACTGCAAAACCACACTTCTATTTCTCTGGCCTACACCAGACTATTTGCAACAAATATATTTGTGTCTGAACAATCAGGAGACACTATTAATTTTTTTTTTTTACGGCAAAAAATGCCAAAACCAGGATAATAGAGATTTTTTACCGTGGAACGGCAAAACCACAGTTATAATTTACTGGTGTATGCCAGACTCTTTTAAACAGATATATTGGTGTCTGAACAATCAGGAGACACTATTACTGTTTTACTTTACGGAAAAAATACTAAAAGCTGGATAATAGAGATTTTTTACCGTGGAACGGCAAAACCACAGTTGTAATTTACTGGTGTATACTGAAAAGTGAGCGACACACTCAAACTGTATTTTTTTAGGTAAATATGGCCCAAAAGTGGATAATACAGAGGTTTGAACCGTGGAACTGCAAAACCACACTTCTATTTCTCTGGCCTACACCAGACTCTTTTAAAAAAAATTTATTTGTGTCTGAACTGTCACAGACACACTTTTTTTTTTTGGGGGGGGGGGGGTGACTCGCCCTGGGGGATGGGGACGACTCGGTACCCGGGCCTTTGCCTGGCCTTGGGGATGTCGCGGTGGTTGGCTCCCGGGCCCGTACCCTGGGGTCAGCTTTTAAAATGGGATTGTTTGTTAATTTTATGAAAGTTCGTGACGCCACCTGTAGTTTCTGGTGAGAATCACCAGACCTGCGGCAGTCCACTGAGGCCGGTGATAAGGCAGCTTGATGGTATAGCTCCCCACAGGTGGAGCTAGGCCTCAGGGCAGCGTACGGAGAGGGGGATGCAGGACAGGCGAGACCCAGCCGGGTCAGAGTAAGACTGGGGACGGACACGGTAGTCACTTCAGTACCTTTTACTGGTGGTAGTTCAGGCACATCCCGGAGCACTGTAGGGTGAAGGGTGCATATCAGGATCCTCCCCAATGAGCGGGTGTAGGGCCTCCTGCTTCTTGCCTCTGCGTAGTAAGTTTCTGACCTGCCTGAAGCTAGGCCTAACTTTATCTCTGTCCTGCACCAGCTGACGTTGTGGTAGGACCTTCTCTTGGAGTGCACGCTCCCAGCTTACGGGGCCTATGTGTCTCCTGGCTCTGTTACATATCAGCTCTCTGGTGAACCTGGGACCTGTAGTTTTCCAGGGATTGTGATTATGCCTTACTGGGTCGTAGAGATCCCGGTAAGCTCGGACCCGGTGTCCGGTATATGTTTCAGGGTGAGCTGGGTAAGCTCTTCTGCCCCCACTGCTACTCACTTTCCACTCGCCTTCGGCCACGCTCGGGCCCTCACTAGGCTACTCACACTAACGGCAGCTTGCCGCTCATCACCGCTCTTATGGCGTCGGCACACCTTAAGCTCTAACTGAGCTCCCTGAATCTAGCTAGCAGGAGCCTCGTGCTCCACTGCTGAACTATTAGCTGAGTTCTCTAAACTAGACTGAGCTCCATTGCAGACTAACCTCTCTCAGGCTTCTCTACTGCAGGAACTCTTCAGAGGAACTCCTGAATCACTGAGCTGCCTAGCTCCACCTTCCCTATTTATATCCATAACGGGCTCCCTCTGCTGGTCTGAGGTGGAAGGTGGAGATGTGTGAATGTTTATGGGGGCCTCTTGTGGAGGATTCCATTAATGGTCACTTCTAGGATCTGTGGTACCAAGCACAGCTGAGCACCACATTCCCCCCTAGCAAAGCTCAGCACTCCCGGGCTGAAGAACATTTTTAAACAACAATAGAAAACATTAACAATGCAAAAACTCTTCCCTTTATGGGAGGCACATTTCTTAAACGTTGCATAATAACATAAACAGGTACAAAGCGTCCTCAGAATTCAAGTCTCTTATGGTGAGGTTCCCAGACAGGATGTCCATCTCACAGGGTAGGATACTTGGTGGTTTGAGGGACCTGTCCCAAACCCTCAACGTAGGCCCTGGGGTGGCTGCAGGGCATGAAGATCCCGAGTTGGACCTCCAGTAGAGCCACTCCAGACAGGTTTTACTTCTGAGGTCACCTAAAAGGGGCACTCCAGGGAGCGCAATTATATACAATAAATAGCTTTTGGGCTGCACACAGTCCTCAGCCACAAAGTTCTGTATGTCACAAGGGAGTGTCCGTATCACTTAAACTGTTCAGTAATAAAGCGAAGCACAAAATAATATACATATGCACGAAAACACACAATATCATTAAATTTAATTCAATGCTATATAATACCCCAGGGGTAACTATCTACATTTGTCAGAGTTTAGCTATCTTACTGATTATACCTGACAGAGGGTTGACCTTTAGTACTACACGTGGACCTGCGTGGTACTGGAATGTGTGAGGCACTAATAGGTGCTCTACCTCCCAATGTGTCAGTACTAGGTGTGGAGGGGCTACAAGGCTGCATTGACCTCTCTACTGGACTGACAAGTTCACCATTGGCTGGGCCTTCTTGCTCTTCTCCTACCGGGGATTCTTCTTGAGCTGGCTCCTCTTCAGCACTTACAGGCTCTTCTTACTGAGGGTAGAAGGTGATTAAAGGGATGATTACTGCTCCTCCTAGTTGGGGCCAATCTGCTGGGAAGTCTCCTAAGTCAGTGTGTATTACTGCTTCTTTCGGCTCCTCCGGATAACGAGAGGCACTTACTCTTGGGGTTTTAGCAGATCTGGACACAACTTTAGGTGATCCTTGGAAATTGTTGCAGTCTTCCTTCCTCCGTCTCTACTAATTAAGCAGGTCTTCTTATTATCAAATCTTGAATTAAACACAGTGTAGGGTTCTCTCTCCCACTGGTCATCAAGTTTGTGGTTCCTTCTTTTCCTTTTTAGTACTACTTCACCATGTGTGAAGGGTTCTGCTTGGGCACCTCTGTTGTATTGAGCTTCCTGCTTGTCCCTCACCTGAGTGAGACTATCTTCAACACAGGTTGTACTATTCTGTACTGCTCCTGTCTGGCTGTGTCCAAGTCCTCAGTGGTCACATCCGCTTCTGGTTCTACAACACCAAGCTCCAGGTCCATGGGCAGCTTTTCTGGCCTTGCTCGCATGAGATATGTCGGAGTACAGTTGGTGGAACTTACTGGTATGTGATTGCACAGATCTGCTAGGTCCGGTAGTAGGTCTGGCCACTGATTTCTCTCCTCAAGTGGTATGGTCTTTTGCAGGTCGATGATGATGTTATTCATCTTCTCACAGAGACCATTGGTTTGTGGGTGGTACTGTGTAGTTCTTATCTTCTTACACCTGTAGAGATGGCAGAACTCCTTGAACAACACAGCCTCAAAGGCCGGGCCTTGGTCCGTCAGCACCTGCTCAGGATAACAAAGGGGTCTACAGAAATACACTTGGAACGTCTTTGCTGCTGTCTCTGCCGTCAGGTCTTTGACGGGGGCGACCACCAGGAAACGTGAGCAGTGATCCACCATGGTCAGAGAATAAGAGTACCCTGACCTGCTGGGGCACAGCTTGACATGGTCCAGGGCCAGGATCTCCAGGGGTCGAGTCGTCTTGATGGGTGCCTTCTGGCTGCTGTAGTCTTTTCTTCTGAGGCCACAGGGTCCACAGTCCCGGCACCACCACTCAATGGAGCTGCGCATTCCTACCCAGTAGAATCGACACTTCAGCAGGGTCTCTACTTTTTTCCAGCCAAAGTGCCCTGCCTGATCGTGGTAGGCCTCCAACACCTTTTGGATGTCTGTCTTGGGGACCACTATCTGCCATACCATCTCATGGGTTTTGGATTGACGTACCTCAGGCACAGCTTCTCACGGTAGATAAACAGCCGGCTTCTCTCGTTGCACAGCTGCTTTGCTTGCAGAGACACTTCTTTTTCCAGGGAGGAACCTTCTTGGGTTATCAGCTCCTTAATGCGGCTTACAACCGGGTCACTGTCCTGGGTCTCTTTCCAGCTGTGGTGAGGCAGGGGGTTTAACGTCTTTCCACGCTGCCTCCTGGAGGCTCGCTGCTCGTGGATCATCCCATTCCGGTGAAAGGCGGGTAGCTCAATCTCTTCCAGGTCATCCACTTCTTCTTCTGTGTCTGACTGGTGAGGCATCCTGGACAGGGCATCGTCGTTGGCGTTCTTGCGGCCCGCCCGGTATTTAATTGTGAATTGATAATTTGACAGCCGAGCCATCCATCATTGTTCCAGTGCTCCTAGCTTAGCTGTTTCAAGATGGGTCAAGGGGTTGTTATCAGTGAAGGCAGTGAACTTACTGGAGGCTAGATAGTGCTTGAACCTTTCAGTGATGGCCCAGACCAAGGCCAGGAACTCTAACTTAAAGCTGCTATAGTTCTCTGGGTTCCTCTCGGTCGGGCAGAGCTTCCTGCTTGCGTATGCGATCACTTTCTCTTGGCCATTCTTCTTCTGACTTAAGACAGCTCCCAGTCCTTCGTTGTTGGCATCTGTATACAGCAGGAACAGTTGGCTGTAGTCAGGGTAGGCTAGGATCTCATCACCTGTCAGGATCTCTTTCATCTCCTGAAATGACTCAGCTTGCTCCTTACCCCAGTGGAATGGGGGATTTCTGCCTTTGGGAAACTGCCCTACTAGGAGGTCTTGCAGAGGAGCTGCTTTCTTGGTGTAGTCTTTTACAAACCTCCAGTAGTATCCTACTAGTCCCAAGAACTGACGCACCTCCTTGAGGTTCTTCGGCTCCGGCCACTTCTGGATGGCAGTGACCTTCTCCGGGTCTGGTGCTACCCCTTCCCGGTTGACAATGTGCCCCAGGTACTGTACCTTTTTCTTGAGCAGGTGGCACTTTGAGGGCTTCAACTTCATCCCGTACCGGGACAGTGACTCAAATACCTCTGCCAGGTGCTTCAAGTGGTCCTCATACGTTTTGGAGTACACTATCACGTCATCCAGGTATAGTAACACAGTCTCGCAGTTGCGGTGTCCCAGGCAGCATTCCATCAATCTCTGGAACGTTCCAGGGGCATTGCAGAGTCTAAACGGCATACTATTGAACTCGCAGAGTCCCATCGGGGTAGTGAAGGCCGTCTTCTCCCGATCCTCCTCAGCCACAGCTACTTGCCAGTACCCATTAGTGAGGTCAAGGGTGGAAAAGTAATTTGCAGACTTTAAGGCAGCTAGGGACTCCTCTATGCATGGTAAAGGGTATGCATCTTTATGTGTAATGCGATTTACTTGTCGGTAATCTACACACATTGTCATGCTCCCGTCCTTTTTCCTAACTAGCACTAGGGGAGCTGCCCAGGGACTACAGCTATCCCTTACTGCCCCCGCCTTTCTCATGTCATGCAACATTTCCTTAGCCTTCTGGTAGTGTGCTGGTGGTATAGGCCTGTAACGTTCTTTGATGGGTGGATGGTCACCTGTGGGGATATGGTGTTGAACCCCCTTAATCCTCCCGAAGTCAAGTGGATGTTTATTGAACACCTGCGCGTATTCTTGAACCACCCGGTGTACACCCTGTTTCTGATGGGCAGGAGTGGTGTCTGTCCCAACATGGAGCTGTTGACACCAATCCTCCACCTGGGTTGCAGGGTCATCATCCTCCACTTCGTCTGGTGAGGTTAATGACTCCGCCTTGTGAATGCAGTTGTTATTTACAGCATGTAATTTGGCAACAGTGGCATAACGTGGCAATCTGACCTCATCTTCCCCACAGTTGAGAAGACGGACGGGCACCCTCCCATTGCGTACATCTACCACACCTCTGGCGGTTAAGAGCGTGGGTCTGTGCTCGGAGAAAAGGGGTTCTACTACCGCCTGGTAGCTCTGTCCTCTAAGAACTATAGCGGCTCTACACCAGATAAGCATTTCACTCATTGGGGGGATCACAATGGGTATGGGGTCTGTCACCTGCACATTACAGATTTCACCATCTGTTAAGCTTACTTGCTGTTGGTACATCAGGACTCGGATCTCCTTCTGCAGCGCCCTCCTCTGTTCTGGTCTGGCAGTGTCAGCTATCTGTTGGAGCAAGAACACAACTTCTCCCAAACAGTTACCAACAATGTTAGTGCCTAGTACCATATACGGATTGGTATCATCAGGATTAGTCTCTACTACAATTAGTCCCTGGTCCTTCAGCTCCACTCTCCCCACCTTTACTGTCACATTCTTAACCCCGATTAGGTTAAGGGGGAGTCCATTTGAGGCATAAACAGAAAGATTTGGAGCTGGCGGGCTTAGGTCGTCCATGGACCAGAACCTCTTGTAGTGGACGTCAGGCATTATGGTTACCTGAGATCCTGTGTCCAGCAGAGCGTGTGTCGGGATGCCATGCAGCACAATGGACAGGAAAGGTCTTCCTCCGACGAACCTGTTGTACCAGTCTGAGGGGCCTGGGGAATTTACTCCTGGGTGTCGGCCCTCGGCCCCATGCTTTTCTCGTTTAAAGGACAATTCTGGGCGGTGTGTCCGGTCTTGCGGCAGCGGTAGCAGGTAGGGTCCTTCTGTGGACGGCGCTGGTCACTGATCCTCGTAGAGGGTGGTGTTGTCCTCCTCCTCCTTCGCATCCAGGGGACATCCTCAGGGCTATCGGCTAACAGGATTGTCCCTCCTTCCTCGGGCTCCGTCCGCAGCTGCAGAGCACTCAGCACAGTGGTCAGGGTTTTGCTCAACTGGCACGCCTCAGAGCACAGACTGTCCAGCTCTCTAGGGGACGTTGCTGGAACCTTGGCTTCAGCAGCCACTGGGGAAAAGGTGGGTGTAGCAGGCACTGGGGTAGCCCCACCCTGGTAACATTGGATGGCATTTGTTTCCAGGGGCTGCAGTCCTTTTATAGCCATGTCCTTAAGATTGTCAAAGGTAGCATCTGGATGATCTAAGGACCACCAACGCACAGTCCTGCTTTCCTCTGGAGACCTCAGTCCCCGGACAAACTGTTCCTTCAGCATTTTGTTTTCATTTTCGATGCTGGTTGGACTAACCTGTTTCAGAGCCCACAGGGCCCCTTGTAGATGCCAGGGATAGTCCCGAACATTGTCCTCCGGCTGTTGAGAACAGTTGTAGAACCTCATCCGGAGGTCCGCCTTAGTGTGATCCTCAAAAACAGTCTGTAGCTTTTTAAAGATTGCGGACACTGACTCCTGGTCTGCGGCTGACCATGTTTCTACTTCCCGTTCCGCAGCACTAGTCAGTTCTCCTAATACAATAGCGGCCCTCTGCTTGCCTGTCATAGAGTACATGTCCAAGATACCGCATATCTTCCGTTTGAATCCAGACAGGGTATCTGGTTTTCCATTGTACTGGGGGAGCCACTTTGCTCCAGAAATGTACGGTAGAGTTATGGGGATGACAGGAGTTACAGGCGCTGCTGGTGGAGCAGCCACTTCGGCCTGCTCGGCGTCGGGCTCGGGTTGAACATCAGGGCCGTTAACCGGTATTCCGGCGTCGTGATGTTCCTCGGACATTCTGACGCCCCCCTAGCGAACCGTGGCCTACCTTCTTTTTCTTCTGGTAGGCCGCAGCTCCGCAGGTGACGGTCATCTTCAGGACCTTGCGTCGCTTTTGTCCTACGTCAGAGCGTTCAGCGACGCTCCTTTCAGGACCTGGCGCTTCCTGGTTTGACGTCGAGGCGTGGGGCGTGTCCGGGGCTTCGGGCGATTTTACAGGTACGCCCCTCAGTTTCCCGCGGTTTCGCCCTTCTTCTCGCTCGGCGGCCCAACAATGGTGGCAATCTTCATCACAGTTTAATGTACCCAGTTTTTAATTAAAGGCGCACAGTACCCAGCGGCAACGAGCATAACACTCCGTCGTTGCAGCGGGCACGCGATCCTGTTTGTGACGCCAGGAAAGATGACTCGCCCAGGGGGATGGGGACGACTCGGTACCCGGGCCTTTGCCTGGCCTTGGGGATGTCGCGGTGGTCGGCTCCCGGGCCCGTACCCTGGGGTCAGCTTTTAAAAGGGGATTGTTTGTTAATTTTATGAAATTTTGTGACGCCACCTGTGGTTTCTGGTGAGAATCACCAGACCTGAGGCAGTCCACTGAGGCCGGTGATAAAGCAGCTCGATGGTATAGCTCCCCACATGTGGAGCTAGGCCTCAGGGCAGTGTACGGAGAGGGGGATGCAGGACAGGCGAGACCCAGCCGGGTCAGAGCAAGAACGGGGACGGACACGGTAGTCACTTCAGTACCTTTTACTGGTGGTAGTTCAGGCACATCCCGGAGCACTGCAGGGTGAAGGGTGCATATCAGGATCCTCCCCAATGAGCGAGTGTAGGGCCTCTTGCTTCTTGCCTCTGCGTAATAAGTTTCTGACCTGCCTGATGCTAGGCCTAACTTTATCTCTGTCCTGCACCGGCTGACGTTGTGGTAGGGCCTTCTCTTGGAGTGCACGCTCCCAGCTTACGAGGCCTATGTGTCTCCTGGCTCTGTTACATATCAGCTCTCTGGTGAACCTGGGACCTGTAGTTCTCCAGGGATTGCGATTATGCCTTACTGGGTCGTAGAGATCCCGGTAAGCTCGGACCCGGTGTCCGGTATATGTTTCGGGGTGAACTGGGTAAGCTCGTCTGCCCCCACTGCTACTCACTTTCCACTTGCCTTCGGCCACGCTCGGGCCCTCACTAGGCTACTCACACTAACGGCAGCTTGCCGCTCATCACCGCTCTTATGGCGTCGGCACACCTTAAGCTCTAACTGAGCTCCCTGAATCTAGCTAGCAGGAGCCTCGTGCTCCACTGCTGAACTATTAGCTGAGTTCTCTAAACTAGACTGAGCTCCATTGCAGACTAACCTCTCTCAGGCTTCTCTACTGCAGGAACTCTTCAGAGGAACTCCTGAATCACTGAGCTGCCTAGCTCCACCTTCCCTATTTATATCCCTAACGGGCTCCCTCTGCTGGTCTGAGGTGGAAGGTGGAGATGTGTGAATGTTTATGGGAGCCTCTTGTGGAGGATTCCATTAATTCACACTTCTAGGATCTGTGGTACCAAGCGCAGCTGGGTGCCACAGGGGGACACCAAAAGGTTAATAAGATGGGTATTTGTACAGTGTGAAGGAGGGAAAAAAAAAGAGGATTTAGATGAAAAAAAAGGATTTTTCCTGGCCCCCGAGACCTGGAGCTAAGTCCAGCAATTTCAGCAACAGGAGCACACAGGACTGTAATGCAGCGTTTGCTGGTATAACCACTGCGTCTCCTATACAGCCTGCCTGCCTGCCTGATATCTGGGATGGATATTAGTCTTGAGAAGGACTGTTTGTTTGATCTGGCAGCCTTTACAGACCCTACACTAACTACTTCGCAGTATATATCTCTCCCTAAATCAGCAGCGCTGTCCCTACACTGTCTGATCCCAGTCGTCTGTGTCCAAGATGGCGGCGCCCGGTTTTAAATACTCGAGGTGACGCTGTGCGGCCAGCCAATCAATGTAATGCCCACAACCAACATGGCTGCGGCATTACGGTGACTGGCTGGCAATCCCTGCATGTTCATTGGATCTGTAAAGAGCACCAAACATGCAGGGCGGAGACCCGAGCTCCCGCCTGAGTAACCCGGAAATGCTCGCCGAACATCCCGAGTAGCGTGATGCTCGGGCGAGTACCGAGCAGTGTCGAGCATGTTCGCTCAACACTAGTGATGAGCGAGCACTAAAATGCTCGGGTGCTCGTTGTTCGAGACGAGGAATTTGGAATGCTCGAGTGCTCGGTCCGAGTAACAAGCCCAATGTAAGTCTATGGGAAACTCGAGCATTTTTCCGGCAACCCCACCCGGCGGTCTGCAGAGGGCCTAAAAATTACCCAAATCAATGGGAACAGTGCTCAAATGACATGGGAAGAGCATGGGGAAGACCCCTGGAAGCATCTTTTACTCCCAGGTCACTGCTGTCAACAACGTTGTCAGAGGTATTACGCCACTTTTGCGGACTCAAAATAAAATATGCAAAAACGAAATCAAAATGGATTTTCCTGGGCAATATGTTAAGGAACATCCTTTACAAAAACAAAAATGCTCCTCCACACCCTGGGCAATGTTCACACATAGCATTTTTGATGCGTTTTTGCACTTTTTCATTGTTTTAAACCAAGACAAATGCGTTCACCGGGAAATGCCATTTTAACATTTTACTACCTTATCTGGCCATGTGGTGTGTGACATATCATCAGACACATCCTGTTTCATTTATGATGGAGGGACTCTGAAAGTCACAAAGACTATTTTTATAGGGCCATCAAGCGGCCCTTACTATTCTTAAAGGGCCATAAAGCAGCCCTCGTTATTGTTATAGAGCCATCAGCTCTGCTATGCTTTGTTGTTCCCATTATTAACGGAGTGGGTCTCCTATACTGTTATTGCGTATGCAGTGACTGCAATGGCTGCCAAAAATTTGGAGAAACTCCAATGCTCCTTGCAAGAGACGTAGAGGAGGGCCTCCTGCAAAAAATGCTCCCGTTATTAGGAAGTGTGTCTCCCATATTGTTTGCCTATGCAGTGAAGCATTGGCTGCCAAAAATTTGGAGGAACTCCAATGCCCCTTGCAAGAGATGTAGAGGTCGGAGGGCCTCCTGAAAGCAATGTTCCCATTATTAGGAAGTGGGTCTCCCATACTGTTTGCCTATGCAGTGAAGCAACGGCTGCCAAAAATTTGGAGGAACTCCAATAACCCTTGCAAGAGACATAGATATGTTGATATGGTACATATGGTGGTGTTATGTGGTGGAGGATGAGGATGCGGAGAAGGAGGAGGACAAGAGCAAATAGACAAAATCAGGAAGCATATACCCATGTCTGGGTGTAAAAAGGTGCATGGGAAAAGAGTTAGACCTCCCCAAAAAATGATACTGTATTTGAGTTTATGTTACGTTGCTATCATTCAGTGGTGTTGAGAAGTCTGTACCAATCCAGCCCTTGTTCATTTTTATAAGAGTCATTTTATAAGAGTCAGCCTGTCAGCATTTTCAGTTGACAGGCGAGTGCGCCTATAGCTTATAATTCCACCGACGGCACTAAAAACTCGCTCTGACAAAAAACTAGTGGCAGGGCAGACCAGAACCTCCAAGGTGTAGAGAGCCAGTTCATGCCACGTGTCCAACTTGGATATCCAATAATCATAAGGCACAGAGGAATCACAGAGGACATTGGTACGGTCGGCAAGGTACTCCCTCACCATCTTCCGAAACTTTGCACTCCTTGTGAGAGGACCCTGCGCCTCAGGGCCTGTGTAATGGGATGGTCTGAGAAAACTGTCCCAGAACTTTGACAGTGTTCCCCTGCCTATGCTGGATTGCATTTGTGGCTCTCTCGCCTGTACTCCTTGGTTTTCCTACGAACTGTGACCTCTGCCACCAGCGTTTTCATATGAGAATTGTTTGAATAATTCTGCAATAAGGGCCTTCTTATACTGCCCCATTTTATTAGGCCTGTCCTGCAAGGGAATAAGAGACATAAAGTTCTCCCTGTAGCGTGGGTCTAAAAGCGTCACCAACCAGTAATGACTGTCACACAAAATTTAGACAACGCGAGGGTCACGGAAAAGGCAGCGTAACATAAACTCAGCCATGTGTGCCAGACTGCAAAGAGGCAAGACTTCCGTGTCCTCACCAAGAGGACGACTGACCATGCTCTCCTCCTCATCCTCCTCCTCTTCCTCCTCCTCCCTGTCCTCAGACCATCCACGCTGAACAGACTGTATGACAGTTGTGCACGTAGTACCGTCTGTAGCGCAGGAAACTAGCTCCTGTTCCTCCTCCTCCTCTTCCTCATTGTCAACCAATCCTTGTTGGGATGAGATGAGGCTGGGCTGCGTGTAATCATTCTGTATGGTTCCTTGCTCCATCTCATCGTGCTCCGCCTGCAATGCATCCTCTTTAATTGAGAGCAGAGAGCGTTTCAGAAGACAGAGAAGTGGGATGGTGACGCTAATTATGGCGTCATCGCCGCTCACCATCTTGGTGGAGTCCTCAAAGTTTTGGAGGATGGTACAGATGTCTGACATCCATGTCCACTCCTGAGGTCTTATGTCTGGAGTCTGACCTGAATACCGACGGCCTTGTTGATGCTGGTACTCAACAACTGCCCTCTTCTGCTCACAAATCCTTCCCAACATCTCCAGTGTAGAGTTCCAACGCATGGGGACATCACACACCAGTTGGTGAGCTGGAAGCTGCAAATGCTGCTGAAGCACGGCAAGGGCGGTGGAATCTGTAGCTGACTTTCTAAAATGGGCACACAGGCGGCGTACTTTGACAAGCAGATTCAGCAGATCCGAGTAGGTTTTGAGAAACTGCTGAACCACGAGATTAAGCACATGGGCGAGGCATGGTACGTGTGTGAGTGTGACGCCTCTACTCGTAAAGCCCGTGTTTAGTTTTGAGTTTATCCTGGGTGATGGGGGACTCGTGGCCCGGACCCGACCCGTGCTCAGGGCCGTCACATTAGAAAGAGATGGTGTGGGCTTGTCCGGGTTGAGTGGCTGATTAACGACTACGCCACCTGTGGTGCCTGGTGAAGGGTCACCAGCGTCGCTACAGTCCGCCGAGGCCCGGTGTCATGGCGGCCAAAGTTCTCACTGCTCCCCACAGGCGGAGCAAGGCCTCAGGGCAGGCAAACAGGATGGAGGGGGGGTAGTAGTGCGAGGAGTACGGGCACCGCGTCGCATGGCATGGCGCATAATGAACAGTCCGGAGGCCATAGGGGTGAACTTCCAAGGCTTTACTCACTTAGAGATGATAGCGGGAAGGCGACTCCCTGCTCCCCGCGGAGTCCTGCGGTCACCAGGGACGGGAGTCCGACTACCTCCGAGAAAATCCAGTGACCCTACACCAGAGTGTTCCTGCACTACAGACTTCACCCTTTCCCGTCTGTGCGTGTGTAGATAGGCCGGGTCTCCCTCTGAGCTCCTCTCAGGACTAAGGCACGGGTGGCAATTCCTCTCCATCCGATGCCCGGTGGGATCCTCAGGGCCTAACCGGACTTTCCCGTCCAGGACATGGAGTACAAGGTCGGGTGTCGGGGTCCGGTACCCCTCTTGCAGCCGGAATCCCTCTGAATAGATCAGGTAGGCGAGGACAGGTGGCGTGCTCCGCTCCGTCTGCATCCTGCCCGGGACCCATTTGCTGGGGAGCCACACTCTAAAGCTCCCGGGCCTTCTTGATCCTGGTCCTCGGCCGGGTTGAGACATTCCTTGTCTACAACCTACCTCTCGTCCCAAGGCCAGGGTGCGAGGGCTGTGTCCCTTGCCGGTGCAGGCCAACACAGGATCTGCACTCCCGGAGGGAAGTCACATTAACACACAGTAGTTTGACAGCACAGTACGACCACTAGAACCTACGACTTAGGACTAGTAAAAAGGACCAAGACCAAAGATGGCTCTTTATTAAATATGAAATCTGAAGTGTAACTAACTTGTAAGTCCTCCACCCACACCCACTAGCTGGTTCCTACCACTTTGTGTTCCCCAGTCTCCCTATAACCAGGGGAGCAGCACCTAGTGCATACTAGCTCCCTCTGTTGGAGAAATGTGGTGTTGGATGCAAAAGGTTAGGTCACAACCATTGCACTGGGCTTACCTCAGAGGAGGAACACCACACTCCATTAAAGAAGTGCAGCATCCCTGTGGCGGTCAAACCCTCAGGGGCGCCACATGAGCTCGCCTCGCCTCAGAGCCACCACCAGGTTCTGGTCATTGTCACACACGACCATGCCTGGCTGTAGGTTCAGCGGTGTCAGCTACAGATCTACAGTGGGTACGGAAAGTATTCAGACCCCTTTAAATTCTTCACTCTTTGTTTCATTGCAGCCATTTGGTAAATTCTAAAAAGTTCATTTTTTTTCTCATTAAAGTACAATCTGCACCCCATCATGACTGAAAAAAAAACTGAAATGTAGAAATTTTTCCAAATTTATTAAAAAAGTAAAACTGAAATATCACATGAAACAAAGAGTGAAAAATTAAAAGGGGTCTGAATACTTTCTGTACCCACTGTACCTGCTGTTTCAGAGCTGTCCATAACTCTTCAGCATTGTGTGGTTTTTCACCTAAGCATATTTGCATCAGCACAGTCTGTTGCCGCTTTGCAGAGGCAGTGCTTCAGTGCTTCCAAATTGTGACTGATGTGGTCATTTCAGAGATGGAGGCTGAAGAGGAAGAGGAGGATGAGGTGCAGGAGCTGTAGAATGTGGGGGCAACCCTGATTGACCTAGGGCCCGCAATCCTCATCGAGAGGACGTGTTCCGTCCCAAGGTCCGACTGGGTCCTGGCTTCCACTATGTTAACCCAGTGTGCCGTCAGGGAGATGTACCGTCCCTGCCCACAAGTACTTGTCCATGTGTCTGTGGTTAGGTGGACTTTCCCAGAAACTGCATTATTGAGGGTACAGCTAATGTTGTGGGACACGTGCTTGTGTAATGCGGGGACGGCACACCGGGAGAAATAGTGGCGGTTGGGGACCAAGTACCGAGGGACGGCCGCAGTCATCAGGTTGTGGAAAGCTTCCATCTCCATGAGCCTAAAATGCAACATTTTGAGTGCAAGCATTCGCAAAATGTGTGAATTTAGTAGTGTGACCTGTGGGGCGTTAGCTGCGTATTTGCGCTTGCGTTCCAAGGACTGGGGTAGGTACATGGATAGGGGATTGGCATGCACGCACATTAGCGGAACAAGCAGTGGTGTCACTCGCAGACACTGTTGCTGGACCCTGGGGTTCGGCCCACTTAGTCAGGTGCTTTGCTGCCATGTGTTGATGTTACTGGGAACAATTGCCCACCTTCTATCTGCGGCCAACACACTGCTTGTTCTTGCCTGTTGAGGTGCTACACCTCCCTCCCCCTGCGTGCTGCTGTCCTCGCTCTGCATGTCACCTTGACAGGTTGGGTCAGTGACTTCATCGTCCACCACCTCATCTTCCACTTCTGCACCCTGTCCTCCTCCTGACTTTCTGGCAATTGTGTCTCATTATCATCCACCTCTTGTGACACTTTCCCACCGTCGCCTTCATGTGACTGTGGCTGCTCAAATATTTGGGCATCGCTACATGCGATCTCCTCTTGCTCCGCTTCAAGTGGACCGGAATCTATAAATGGAAAAGTGAACAGCTCTTCAGAGTGTCCAAGTGTGGGATCAGTTGTCTCCGGGCACTAGGCATGGTGGGAGGAAGGAGATTTAGGGTGAGGAAAATGCAGTCCAGACTCACGGCTACTGAGACTTGACCATGTGGACGACAGGGTCGTGGTGGTGGCTAAGTGACTGGAAGCATTATCTGCTATCCAACCAATAACCTTTTCACAATGTTCTGTGTTCAATAGTAGTGTTCTGCAGTCCCCTATTAATTGGGACAGGAAGGTCAAGCGACAAGATGTGGGTGTTTGTTGTGGCACAATTTCAGCTTGCCCACGGCCTCGGCCTCTGCATGCACCATCACCATCACGTCCACTTCCCCATTCCTTGCAACGCACCTTGCCCATTTTAGATGGAGGACAATATTTTCCACATTCACTACAAATGGCTGGATTGAAACCGCAGTGATATGTGATACGTGTGACGGAAACCCACAGTTTTAAATAGCTGGCTGGTAGATTACTATTTTTCACAGCAACCTCATGTCAATAACTTCACTGACACACTGCAACAAAATTTAAATGGAGGCCAATATTTTCCACGTTCGCTACAAATTTCTGGATTTTTATCGCTGTAATACGGAAAGGATCTGGCTGTATTTTGCAGTGCCAACAAGCAAATGGAGCAGAAAAATGGTGTACTCTGGATTGCTTTTTAAGCAAATAACCAGGATTAAGATAATAAAAAAAATTCCCTGGCCCCTGATATCTGGGGCTATGTCTACAAATATCTGCAAGAACTGCAGCAGCAGGATCGTTCAATGGACCCTCTTGCACTATATGCACTGCAGTCAGCCATATACACTGCCTGCCATCCTAGCACTGATTATATGCAGCTGGATTACTCCTGAGAAGGACTGTTAGTTCAGATGGATATAGATATATGTTGTGGAATACCTATACTAACAGGACATTCAATGGACCTTCTTGTGCTGTATCATGCACTGCAGTCTGCAGCATACACTGCCTGCCTAGCACGGATTATATGCAGCTGGATTAGTCCTCAGAAGGACTGTTAGTTCAGATAGATATTATAGATACATGTTGTAGAATACCTATACTAACTCTAAACAAGCAAATCTCTCCCTGACGCAGCAGCACCTCTCCCTACTCTGCCTGATTCCGGGGTAGACTGTGACGAGCAATGCGGCGCCTGGTCTTGTATACACCTGATGATGCTGTGCGGTCAGCCAATCACTGTAATGCTACAACCAACATGGCTGCGGCATTACAGTATGTGACAGGCAATCCCTGCATGTTCATTGGCTCTCTAAAGAGCGCCAAACATGCCGGGAGTAAACGCGAGCTCCGGCCCGAGCAACCCGGAAGTACTCGTCGAGCGAAGAGCATCTCGAGCAGTGAGATGCTTGGGCAAGTGCCGAGCAGTGGCGCTAGCACGTTCGCTCATCACTAACTATAATACACAGCCCATAGTCCCCCATATTAGCATAATACACAGCCCATATCCTTCATATAATATAATGCACAGCCCATAGTCCTCCATATAGTATAATGCGCAGCCCATAGTCATCCATGCAGTATAATGCACAGCCTATAGTCATTCATGTTGTCACGTGGATACCGCGACAGAGAGGGGCCAGAAGATAGCGGCGTCTGGTTTCATGAACTCCTGCACTGATTAGAACTGCTTCACCATCTTATTAAACACTGAAGCTTTGTTCCCTTTCTGGCAGTGCAAGGGTTAATCAGTTCAGTTGATCTCCTGGAACTCTCCAACCTTGATTGTCTCAGCTGTTCAGTGTTGGGCACTCCCCTCTGCTACATATGCTCGCCACTGGCACTTGGAAATTGCCAGTGATAGTTCTTACTGCCTGGTTAATGTCACGGGTGTGTCAGAAGTGACAGACAATTGCCCTGCAGTTGGTTGCAGGAGATCTCTTTGTTTGGCATTACAGACACCTTCTTAGAAGCTGTCTCTTTAGGACCCAGCATCTACCTTCCTCTTATTAATTAACACCCTGACTTGGGTGTATAAATACCTGTTGTTTGCTAGAGGGAGGTGCCGGCGATATTCACGCGACTCCTTGTGAAGCCTCGAGGAAGAGCAGTACTTCTTCCTCTCTGGAGCTAAGAGGATGTGTGTTCATTTCTCTGAAATTGACTAAAGCTAAGCTATCTTCCCTTGATTGTTCCCCCTTGTTGTCTTTAGTTGTCAATGTGGATCGACTAGCACTCATCCCCTCCCTTCCCTGGCATTACCTTGTTGGATCTATGATGGATCCTGTGGCTGCTCTGACCAGCTACAACAACTCTGCCTGGAGGTGGCAGACTTAGACTCCAGGCTTAGGATCGACGGCTCCCGGGCAGCTCCTCATGGAGCCCAAGATCACTTTGCAAAATAGATTCTCAGGGGTTGGGACAAGTTTGTGGTCTTTAAGGAGGCCTGCAAACTATATTTTAGGCTATATACTCACTCAGGTACCGAGGAACAACGGGTGGGGATTGTAATCTCAGTGCTCCAGGGCGACCCTCAAGCCTGGGGATTTTCTCTCCTCTCTTATTCCCCCAATATTATGTGTTAGAGGGCTTGCCCTCCCCAGTGGTTCTAGGCCTGCCTTGGCTGATGTCACATAATCCTATAGTGGACTGGCAGGCACGAGAAATAGTGAGGTGGATCAATTACTATCAAAATAACTGCATGTGCATTAGTTTATCCATGGTAACTACCAGGTCTCTACCAGAGTACAGTATTTGTCCAATTACGAGTATGTGTTTTCAATTATGTCAAGAACTACCACCTCAATGTCCTTATGGTTGCTCAGTGGATTTGATTAAGAAAAAAATGGGAGGCTGCGCCCCTGCTTGGATTTCCGGGAATTAAATCGGATCACTGTTCGGGACCCATATCTGCTCCCTCTTATTTCAGATCTCTTTAATCAGATTGTTGGGACTAAGTGGTTTTCCAAACTGGACCTTAGGGGGGCCTATAATCTCATCCGTATTAAGAACGGGGATGAGTGGAAGACTGTTTTTAATATGCCAGAAGGACATTTCAAAAACCTTTTTATGCCATTTGGGTTGACTAATGCTCCCGCCATTTTTCAGTTCTTTGTAAATGACATTTTTCATCACCTGGCAGGTAGATTTGTAGTAGTAGTGTATCTGGATGATTATTGATTTATTCGACGGACCTTGAGTCACATCACATAGATGTAAGGCAGGTCTTACAAGTACCAAGGGACAATAAATTATTCGTC
Source organism: Phyllobates terribilis (assembly GCF_046119375.1). Classification (NCBI taxonomy): domain Eukaryota; kingdom Metazoa; phylum Chordata; class Amphibia; order Anura; family Dendrobatidae; genus Phyllobates; species Phyllobates terribilis. The sequence continues at coordinate 229,227,777 of NW_027362767.1, forward strand.
AAACTGAAGAAATGTATGCTCTCGGTTCAGGAGATCCCTAATCGGGGGCATTTATTATTGTTCACCTGTTTTCGCATGGATCCGGAGAAAATCCGGGCAGTACTTGATTGGAATCGTCTTGAAGATGTAAAAGCTTTTTAGTGTTCGCCAATTATTATCGTAAGTTCATCAAGAACTTATCAGTAGTGGACAAATTGCCGGATATGACCAGGAAAGGGACGGACTTTTCTAAATGGTCCAGTCCGGCCAGTGAGGCATTTGCTACTCTTCACAGATTATTATACAGCCTGACGTCACTCAGCCATTCATTGTAGAGGTTGATGCATCAGAGGTGGGGGTTGAGGTTGTTTTGTCACAGTGTTCTTTCCCAAGTAAATTGCGCCGTGTGCATACTTCTCCAAGAAACTGTCATCCGCCGAGAGAAACTATGACATTGTTAATAGGGATCTCTTGACAATAAAGTGGACCTTTGAGGAGTGGCTTCATTTTTTGGAGGGGGCAGTTCATGCGGTCATAGTAATCACTGATCATAAAAATCTTTTATATTTGGAATCTGCCAAACATCTGACACCTAGACAAACAAGATGGTCATTATTCTTTACCAGATTCAAATTTGTTGACTTTTAGACTGGGAGATAAGGATATTAAGGCAAATGCTTTATCTTGTTGTTTTTCAGGGGAGGAAGTAATTGTGAGCCGTTTCCTATATTACAGAAAGGGGTAGTTATCGCAACTATAAATACTAATCTGGAGAAAGAGGTCCTAGGGGATCAGGGGGGTGCCCTGCTGCCTGTCCTTCAGGTAAACTGTTTGTCCCTGTGAACCTCTGTCTTAGAATTGTGAGTGAACATTATGATTCGGTCCTGGCTGGACATCCTGGTAGTAAAGCCACCACAGATCTTCTTACTCTGCGTTTTTGGTGGTCTAGGGTGCAACAAGATGTTTGGAATTATGTAGCTGCCTGCAGTACCGGTGCGCATTCTAAGACCCCACATACTTGTCCGTCCGGGGCTCTTCAACCTTTGGTGATTCCCTGTAGACCATGGACTCATTTGTCTGTTGATTTCATCACTGATCTACCCATATCAGCAGGTTACATTGTAATATTGGTGGTGGTGGTGGATAGGTTCAGCAATATGGCTTATTTCATTGCACTACCTGCTTTACCGAATGTCAAGACTTTGACGCAAATTTTTATTAAAGAAATCATGAAATCACATGGAATTCTCTCTGATATCTTAGGTGCTTTGTGTCTGAGAATCAGGAGAATTTGATTTCTTATTTACCTCTCGCTGAGTTTGCCGTGAATAACTTTTGTCATGAATCTACTGGTAAATCCCCGTTCTTCCGGGCATATGGTTTTCATCCTTAATTCTGCTTCTACAATAGGAATCGTTCCTCAGGAGCACCTGAGGAGGAATGGTTTTCTTCATCCATTACATCAGTGTGGCAAAGTGTTCTTAATAATTTAAGAAGCGTGGGATCCAAATATAAGAGTATGGCTGATCGGAGAAGCTTGGTGGGTCCAGACCTGAGTGTTGGTGATTTGGTGTGAATGTCATCAAAGAACATTAACTTGAAGGTTCCTTCTTGGAAACTGGCGCCCAGGTTCATTGGCCCCTACAATATAGTTGCCGTCATTAATCCAGTAGTGTATTACCTTACTTTACCAAGATTCATAATGTGTTTCACCGATCACTTCACAAGAAATATATTGCTTCCTCTGAACCATCATCACCATCACCTTCCCCAGTCATTGTTGAGGAGATTCTGGAATTCAAGATAGCGAAGATAATAGATTCTCGCTTTGGTCTTTTCAATATTTGGCACATTGTAAGAGTTATAGTCCTGAGGAGAGAATGTGGGTACCAGCGTCGGATGTACATGCAACCAGATTGGTCCGGTTTTATCACATTTCACATCCAGATAAACCTGGCTCTGAGGTTCCGGAGGTCCCTCTTAGGAGGTGGGGGGGGTACTGCCACAAGGATAATGTGACAGAGAAGGGCCAGAAGATCGCGGCGTCTCGTTTCACGAACTCCTGCACTGATTAGAATTGCTTCACCATCTTATTAGACAGTGCAGGCTTTATCCTTGCTGGAAGTGCCAGGGTTAATCAGGATAGTTGATCTCCTGGAGCTCTCCAACCTGGATTGTCTCAGCTGTTCAGTGTTGGCCGCTCCCCTCTGCTATTTATGCTCGCCACTGGTACTTGGGAATTGCCAATGATAGTTCATATTTCCTTACAAAGGAAATGTGTCATCCTTAACTTTAGGCCTTTTAGAGATCATTTCATATTCAACTTGCTTAACTGTTCACAATATAATATAAATAATATAAAATAATTTTGACCAGGGGTGTCCAAAACTTTTACAAGCAACTGTATATATACATATTATAAGAATTCTGTATATATGCTTTTAAAAACATAACTGTTAATATATTATTTTAATCAATTACCAAAATGTAAAGTTTGATTGATGCAAAAAAAACTTAGTAATAATAATTGTAATTTTTTTTAATTAATAATAAGATAGAAGGGAAGGGAAGAATAAAACCAGGAACAGAATCAATAGAGAAAATCATAGTCAGGAAGACAGCCGGGGTCAGATACCGGGTGATCAGTAACAGCCACGTCTGCGAGCAGTATGAAGACCGCGGAGCCTGGTGACAGAGGCATGTCCGGGCAGAGATGTAACAGAAGGCCACAGGTAGATGGTGAAGGTCCTTCTATACAGCTCCAGCAGTGATGGTAGATCTGCTGGACTTCAGGGCGCTGGGTGCAGAGGTTTCCCGTCTTTCGAGATGTCTCTAGGGGGACGGTGACAACATGCAAATACGTGAGCAGCCCTGGCTAATCCACGCCGGCAGGATGATAAGATCCGGCGGAAGATGGAACCTATGACAAGAGAAGGAAATATAATGTAAGTGATGGGACTCCATATGACATGGTACTACTGTGCGGTCACTGTGGCCGGACGGCAGAGGAGTCTCATCACACAGAGGTCAGGGATCATCGTCAGCCATCATACATGTGATAATCCCATCCCTGACAGATGACATCTGCTCCACATGCATTTATCTCACGGACGACATCACACAACATGGAGCTGATTCTCACACTTACCTCGTCTCTTTTTCCCCTTTTTCACATTTTCAGATGTTTCCTCGTCAGCTGGAAATTCTGATCAGAAAGAAGAAAAAACAACAACTCACTAAGGACATATTGTTATGGGATCTGCTTTGCATCTGTCCTGTATATAGTAGGATTGTTCTATTCCTGTGCCCTATAGTCCTGATAATCTGGTATTGCATAATAGGGCAGAATAAGTCCTATACACCGGACATGACCTCATCTGGGGGGCATTAGATGTGTCACTAATATGGAGCAGTGAGCGCCCTTGTGTGCCGCCATGTGGTGCATCACTAATGAGCGATATTCTACTATAGGAGACGGTGTCTCATTACGATGGAGGAGGTTACTGGATGCTACAACGTATCACAATATCCATGATTATACTGTACAAAGTTACGGAAATAGAGACACAGTATGGGCCCATGGGCAACATAATTGGGATCCATGAAACATGGATAACATAAGAGACCTATTACAGAAAAACCATGTGGAGATATTTGACCCTTGATGACAACATTCACATTTTTGGACCTATAGACATGTACATACCTGACAATGGGGACGAGGACGGCAAGCTGGTTATAGCATCATCTCTATCAGATCCTTTCTGCCTGTTTGGAAGAAGAAAATCGAGTAAATCACAAGTAAATTCTGTATAAAAGGAATTATCTCACTAGAAGAACACCGACTATAAGGTCTAATAGGACATATGAAAGTCATAGTGGGGAAGGTCTCCTACTCAAAACTACCTTCTATGGAGCAGAGTAAAAAACAACTACCAACAATGGCCGGCATGTAATACTACATCTCTCCTGGGTAGCAGTATCAATGCCTGACTGGCTGCAATTATTGGCTGTTATCTCCAGTGAATTCTGAAGCCAAAAGCGCAATGACCGCTGATCATGGGGCGGTGGATGCTGCACTTGATATTATGTTATTTATGTCCTATATTTGGTGTTGTGCACTTATATCAGCCTGGAGCTCCCAGTAATAACCACATAATCTACTCACATTTCTGAGATGTTTCTGCTGGATGATGGGGTACACTCTGGAGGGGACTTGATAGTGGTGGTGCAGAGCTAAAAACAGAATAATAAGATATAAATTTCTATTTTTTTACTTTTAGAGGTCTTTTTTTACATATTCTGGATTTATTGATCACATACTTACTTTAGAAAGCCTTTCAGAGGATGACGTAAAATTTTGGAAGAAAAGGCTCTCACTATCCTCACTTGTATCCTCCTCCTCTGAGTCCATATGCTTGTCTGTATCAGCGTGATCTACAAGACATAGGTAATGAAGTGTTATTAGAGGTTGGCAGTGTAACACAGTCATCATTTATTACTAATATTAATGGGAACTGATTGTCACATATTAAGGAAGTTGAGACAAACAGCCGCTTAGTCTAGATGATGTCTCCTTCTACTTACTGATAAATAAGCTGGTGTCCACGTCTGACACAATCTGAGGGACGTACTCCGGCTTCTGACTTAGAAGGTTTTCAAAATCTAAGTCACAGAGGAATGGATAAGTCTTGATCTCAAAGGCTCCTCCTGGAAAAAGAAAACCAAAAGTTGAGCAGACATTGTCAGAGACTGCTCCATATCGGAACAATTTATCTTAATCTAAACTAATGACATAACCGAAGGAAACAAGCTGAAAGTCATAGTATGGAGAACTAGAAATAGGCAAGCAGATAGAGAAGTGCTGATCCTCATGGAAAGGAGCGATATGTCCTCGTTGTAAAAAGTGAATATAAAAACTAATATATTGGTTACCTGTCCCAAGTCTTTGTACAGGATTTGTTCTGAGCAGGTCATCAATGAGGTCCTGAGCATCAGGAGGGGGAGAGCGATCCCAATCCCAAATGATGTCTCCTGTTATATAAGACAATTACAGAAAATAAAACCTCTGTGTTGGACTATAAGAAAAAGCAAAGGAAATAACTTAACCCATGTAACCAGTCAAAGCAATGATCGGATTATTCTACTTACCAGTGACAATATTTTTATGAAGCTCAGATAGGGAGTCCCCATGAAATGGTACATATCCCATCAGAAATTCATGCAGGATGATCCCCATTGACCACCAGTCAGCAGGTCTTCCATAGCCTTTCTTCAGGATGATTTCTGGGGCCATATAATATGGGGTGCCACAGTCCTGGAAACCGACAGAAGATAAAGATGAGAATTGATGAAATGATTATTATGACAAGTTCTCCACATAAAAACACAATGACAGAAGATAAAATATGAGTGGAAAAGTTCTCTAGAAATGAAGAACGTGGAGAAGAGACAATAGTGTCATGAGATTTGTAAAGAACAAGCTAAGTTCCTGTAAGTAAGTGATGCCGACCTCATGGTCCTGGAACTCTCTGGCGATGTCCTCCAATGATTCCTTGTGGGTGTTGGCTTCTGGTATCATGACACCAACTTTTGAAATCCCAAAATCGGCGACTTTAATGTGTCCAGCCGGTGTAATCAGGAGGCTGTGAAAGAAAAGATAGTTTTAGCCTCACAGGCCATGTGGTAATAAATAACTTTACCCACTTTATTATGCTACAGGGGGCACTTACTTCTCTGGCTTCAGGTCTCTGTGCACCACGCCATAGCTGTGCAGGTATTCCACAGCAAGAACTGCCTCTGCAAAGTACAGGCGGGCCAAGGGGACAGATAAAGGACCCCTGGTTCTTAGGAGGGTTGCGCAGTCTCCACCTATAGAAGAAAGGAAATATGAGCGGTGAGGGGTTTATACAGCAAACCACCATGAAGTGTCATGAGAAGTGAGCGGAGACATTGGGGCAGGAGACAATATATACGGACAGTGTCAGACTGAAGAACATTGGGTCCACCAGAGGATTTGATTCTGAGGGCCCACCTTTCTCCCCCAATCAAAAGCCCCATAGTGCAAACCTTGCAGCTGCTATGAACTCTCCTGAAGGAGAAGCCAGGGCCCACCGGAGGATTCTCCGGTTCTCTGGTGGGCCAGTCCAACCCTGTATACGGATATAATGTACAGAATATTAGTCTGAGGTCATGGTGAAATGTCGTCTATGTCACTAATAACATAAAGTGATGTCACATCTCGTCTAAAGCTGGAGATACTGACGTGCTCAGTGCGGACATACAGGGAGATCATACACATCAATGGCTTTCCGGAATATCTATAGTAAATGCTCTGCGGGGATGTAACCGCTCACGGGGACAAGTCCTAATGATAAGATGTCAGCAGACATGGGCTGAATATAATACATATACATGTCCTACCTCCTACATACTCCATGACCATACACAGGTGAGATCTAGTAGGGAAGGAGCAGAGCATGGAGGTCACATAGGGACAATCAGCGAATGTCAGGATGTCCCTCTCCAGAAAGGCCCCTTCCACAGCTGTTGGAGTATCCATTGTCTTCTTGGCCATTTTCTTCATAGCAAAGATCCTCTTTGAATCTTTATGGTGCACTAAGTAGACGGATCTGCAGAGAAGGAGAAACCATGGTTTATAATGAATCATTAACAGTCCGTCTATAGAAGTCATTATATGATCTTCTGTATTCATGTTTAATACTAGAAGTCACTAGAAATACACATCTAGTAATCTATGAAATAATACCACATAGATCACCTATGGGAGGTCTGCACAATCCCACGTGTGCCAGAACCACACCCAGGTCACATTATCACCTATGGGAGGTCTGCACAATGCCACATCAGCAGGAGCCCTCAGCCAGGTCACACTATCACCTGTGAATGTCTGCACAATCCCACGTCTGCTAGACCCTCATCCAGGTCACATTATCACCTATGAGAGGTCTGCACAATGCCACGTCTGCCAGAACCACACCCAGGTCACATTATCACCTGTGGGAGGTCTGCATAATGCCACCACTGCCAGAACCCTCACCCAGGTCACATTAACAGGTGATTTCCCTATGATAACACTGAATGGCAGAGCACAGAGGCTGAAGCCTTGTCATAGGGAAACCTGAGAAATGTGGATTATACCAACTGAAATCTCACCCAAAAGATCCGCTGCTGATCAGTTTAGATGTTTCGTAGTCGCTCATACGCGGCTTTCTCGCCGGGATCAATGATTCCATCAAGTTCTGGAAAAGAAGAAGAAATTATATTAAGATCTAGAAGCTGCTGGAGAAAATCTCCAGATGCAGAAACGTCTCCTCCTATATTATGTCCCAGCTGATGTCACTGATCCGATGTAGGGACGATACAAGACGGACGCTCGCAGACACGGGTGTAATGTAAGGGGGGATCCTCCATACATCGGAATCATTGTACAGTGCTGGATAATGTGAGAAATCACACCGAGGAGAACTTACAGAGGATCTGTCAGGAGGTGTGTGCTATGTAATCTGAGAGAAGTATGATGTAGGGGCTGAGACCCTGATTCCAGTGATGTGTCACTTACTAGGCTGTGTGGTGTTGTGTCAATAAAATCAGTGTTTTATCAGCTGGAGATTATCACTAGAGGACCATCTGTCTCGTGCCATGTAGTCCTATTGCTCTGTTACCCCACCCCCACCACTGAATGGCAGCTTTCTGCCTATGCACACTGTACATAGAAGCTGCCAATCACTGGTGTGGGCGGGGTAATACACAGAAAGCTGCCAATCACTGGTGTGGGCGGGGTTATACACAGAAAGCTGCCAATCACTGGTGTGGGTGGGGTTATACACAGAAAGCTGCCAATCACTGGTGTGGGCGGGATTATACACAGAAAGCTGCCAATCACTGGTGTGGGCGGGGTATTACACAGAAAGCTGCCAAACACTGGTGCGGGCGGGGTTAAACAGAAAGCTGCCAATCACTGGTGTGGGCGGGATTATACACAGAAAGCTGCCAATCACTGGTGCGGGCGGGGTTATACACAGAAAGCTGCCAATCACTGGTGCGGGCGGGGTTATACACAGAAAGCTGCCAATCACTGGTGTGGGCGGGGTTATACACAGAAAGCTGCCAATCACTGGTGTGGGCGGGGTATTACACAGAAAGCTGCCAATCACTGGTGTGGGCGGGGTAATACACAGAAAGCTGCCAATCACTGGTGTGGGCGGGGTAATACACAGAAAACTGCCAATCACTGGTGTGGGTGGGGTTATACACAGAAAGCTGCCAATCACTGGTGTGGGCGGGGTTATACACAGAAAGCTGCCAATCACTGGTGCGGGCGGGGTTATACACAGAAAGCTGCCAATCACTGGTGCGGGCGGGGTTATACACAGAAAGCTGCCAATCACTGGTGTGGGCGGGGTTATACACAGAAAGCTGCCAATCACTGGTGTGGGTCGGGTTATACACAGAAAGCTGCCAATCACTGGTGTGGGCGGGGTATTACACAGAAAGCTGCCAATCACTGGTGGGGGCGGGGTTATACACAGAAAGCTGCCAATCACTGGTGTGGGCGGGGTTAAACAGAAAGCTGCCAATCACTGGTGTGGGCGGGGTATTACACAGAAAGCTGCCAATCACTGGTGGGGGCGGGGTTATACACAGAAAGCTGCCAATCACTGGTGTGGGCGGGGTATTACACAGAAAGTTGCCAATCACTGGTGTGGGCGGGGTTATACACAGAAAGCTGCCAATCACTGGTGCGAGCGGGGTTATACACAGAAAGCTGCCAATCACTGGTGGGGGCGGGGTTATACACAGAAAGCTGCCAATCACTGGTGGGGGCGGGGTTATACACAGAAAGCTGCCAATCACTGGTGTGGGCGGGGTATTACACAGAAAGTTGCCAATCACTGGTGTGGGCGGGGTTATACACAGAAAGCTGCCAATCACTGGTGTGGGCGGGGTTATACAGGGCTCAGCATTCAGAGCACTGCCAGATCTGCAGCAGAAAAAAATATTGATTTCATCACAACTGCTGCCCTCAGTAAGGTAATGAATACATCGCTGGAATCAGGGTCTCTGCCTCTACATCATGCTGCTCTCAGATGGGGAGCAAAAACCTGCTGACAGATTCCCTATAATATAAATGCTATTATCTAATGCAATGGTGATATCTCCTCTGATGATAGAGGCGTCCCCTGGTTATATGGGGATAATACTGGACGGGTCATTCACACCCCGTGATCTGGTGATACATGGACATCTCCCTCTATAATACTTACATCGGCAGATTCTTGGATCTCCGGGATCTCTAAGATTACATTGTCAGGATCCAACAGCTCAGTTGTTTCTAAAATAGCGATAAAATGATGAAGAAATAAAATATATTAGACAATATTAATCCTACATATATAATACAACAATATAACAGAGAAATGACAAGACGTCTGTGAATGGGATTAATACTCGTTATATGGGGACTCTATATATGGGAACGTCCGGCACAGCCATAGATAAATGTAATGTAAATGGTGGAGGACCCCAATGACCACATGAATGAGGAACCCATCACCCTCGCTGTACATGTGAGCGATGGGAAGAGAGCTAAAGCGTAAGAGCCCTATGCAAATTAGCCTGGAAGTGCACAGGGGCGTGTCACTGCACTCAGACTTCTTCCCCGCCCCCAGTGCACTTCCATCCTGATTTGTATATGACTTCTACGTTAGTTTTCTCCTGACTGGCACTTTGGATTTGTGGAAAAATGTGAGAAAATGTCCTGTCCAGTCCTCCCACTACTCCCATATGTAACATGTGCTGCCAGGTTCCCATTACACAGAGTGGAAAGAGTAAATGTGACATTGTCCCCTGTTCTGTATAATATCCGGATATTTCCTGTAGAAGGTTGTGTGATGGGCTCACCTGTAGTCAGATCGCTGCTCGGCCCCGGCTGACTCATATTGGGGTCAGGGGTTTCTGGGGTCACATTTTGCTCGTCTTCGGTGTCGCCTTCTGGTGTCTCCTGATAGATAGAATATATAGTATTAACACGTGGAGCCTTCCAGTAAATCACCAAATCCATGAATCAGGAAGGACTAAACCTGCATTTACAGACGCACCAACTGTAACTATACAGATCAGCCGCCATCATGAGGGCTGTTCTCAGAAAGTTCTCTCAGATCTACACCAGATCTTCTGATCTCTGACTGGTGATCTGGAGAAGATCAGGAAACAACGACGTGTGATAGAGAAGATGATGGATCCTTACCAGGCTTTCCGAGGAGCAGGCCGGACCTTCCAGTACACACAGGACTTTTTCGGCCAGTTCTTTAATAGAAGCCAAATCTCCATGTTGAGATCTTTTTTCAGCCTATAAAAAAGAAAAGAAGCAAAAATGAAAATTCTGAGATGAGAAAGGTCACAATAGAGGCGGCCATTGTATGTGACGTCTGCTCCTCTCTGCAGATACAATGACTACATATCTGGGGACTCGTTCTGTTTTATATTGGAAGAAAGAAGAAGCTTCTATCCCACCATTATTATCCATTATTGTGAAAATATTTGTATGGAGCGTCCGCCATTTACCTGCTGTAGTAATGTCCTGATGTTCTGATGTAAATCCATCAGATACTCTGAGGTGAGATGACCTCGGTGGTATTTGGTCAGGCAGTTCCTTACTAGCTCCACCACCAGCTGGTGAGTGAAGCTGAGGACGCCATCGGGTGGTAGAAGCACAATCTCAGGGCGATAGATAGTAAGAATCTCCCATAGAGCTTCTACTTGAAGATTGTCCAAAAGTAAATCAGCCATAGCTATAAACTGCAAGTGCGATCAGTCACTATGGAATAGCGAGAAACTGCAAGTGCATTCAGTCACTATAGAGCCAACAAAGGCAGCCCTGACCCTGTGTACATTGTATAAGTAGTGACTGCGAGCTGTGATGTCATAATGGCTGATCATCACCAGTGATGTCATCATGGAATCTTGTGATGGAATCTTATAGAGGCAGCTCTGCACAAATACATGCTGCCAAGCAATATTTAAAGTGTGTGGGGGCTTATGTTGTATATAGGGGGCTATGTTAGGGCTCAGCTGTATATATGGGGCTATGTGAGGACTCAGCTGTATATATGGGGCTATGTGAGGGCTCATACTGTATATAGGGGGCTATGTGAGGGCTCACACTGAATACATGGGGCTATGTGAGGGCTCAGCTGTACATAGGGGGCCATGTGAGGGCTCATACTGTATATATGGGGCTTTGAGAGGGCTTATAGTGTATATATGGGGCTATGTGAGGGCTCAGCTGTATATAGGGGGCTATGTGAGAGCTCATACTGTATATAGAGGGCTATGTGAAGGTTCATACTGTATATAGGGGGCTATGTGTGGGCTTATACGGTATATAGGCGGCTATATGTGGGCTTATACAGTATAAAGGGGGATGTCAGCATACTTAATTCTGCTCAATATTAAATTGCACAATTAATAATATAAAATCATAATTATAATTAATATGTTAATATTAATATTGAGCAGAATTAATTTTTTTTTTTTTATGTGTAGTGCAACTGGGCACCTGGGTGTTAATCGTGACTTATCACATCATCTATCAAAGAGAATCATGTGACATGTCGGGTGCTGGGGTCCTCTACCTTCTAAACTGCCCAGGGCCTCGGCTACTCTTAATCCATCCCTGCTACTATCCCACCATTATTATTCATTATTGTGGAAAAGATCTGTGCGGAGCGTCCGCCACTTACCTGTTGTACTAATGTCCTGATGTTCTGGGGTAAATCCGTCAGATACTCTGAGGTGAGATGACCTCGGTGGTATTTGGTCAGGCAGTCCCTTACTAGCTCCACCACCAGCCGGTGAGTGAAGCCGAGGATGCCATCGGGTGGTAGAAGCACAATCTCAGGGCGATTGGTGGTAAGAATCTCCCATAGAGCTTCTACCTGAAGATTGTCCAAAAGTATTTTAGCCATAGCTAGAACCTGCAAGTGCAATCAGTCACTATGGAATAGTGAGAAACTGCAAGTGCGATCAAGTCACTATGGAATAGCTAGGAACTGCAAGTGCGATCAGTCACTATGGAATAGCGAAAAACAGCAAGTGCGCTCAGTCACTATAGAGTCAACAAAGACAGCCGTGACCCTGTGTACATTGTATAAGTAGTGACTGTGAGCTGTGATGTCATAATGGCCGACAATCACCAGTGATGTCATCACGGAATATTGTGATGGAATCTTCAAGGGGCGGCTCTGCACAAATACATGCTGCCTAACAATATGCTTTTTGGTGTTTTCTTTTATTTCCCATTACAACACAACCAGCATAAGGGAATGTTCACACGTTGCATTTTTGCTGAATTTTTCTCTGCATCAAAAACCAGATTGGTGGCAGGAAAAACCCTGCGTACAGTCCACACTCATTTGCTGTGTTTTTGCAGTGTTTATACTTGCGTTTTCTTTTTCATTCATTTGAATGAGTGAAAAACGCTGCAAAACCCCTGAAAGAATTAAGATGCTGCAGATTAAAAAAAAATGCAGCATGTGAATGAGACTTCAGAAATCTCATTCAATAAGCTGGTACTGTAAAAAGCTGAAAAAATGCTACTTGTGAACATATCCCAAAGATATACTCAGTCATATTATGGGAAATATTGTGTATATTTATTCCTCACATGTCTTTTTTACCATAGAACATTTACCTCATTGGTTGCAGAGATTACTATTAACAAATGTGACAAATATTGAAGAGTTAATAAGTGACCCAAAGAATCAATCATTTATGTCATTAACATTAATCGTTGTTTTCTGTAAACTTCCATCCTTTACCGTGTGGGACACGGCCAGACTCCCTAGAAAGATGGTTTATTACAAAGGTTTACCGACCATCAAATCAGTCAGAAAAACACAAGAAACACATAACACAAACTGATACATTTTATTGTAATACACAACGAACACGACACAGATCAGCAATCATAAGCTTGTATTTAGATAGGGAAATGCTCCTCTTTTATGTCCTTATTGTGGGCACAATGTGTGTAATAAATAAAAAAAAGAGAAAGAAAAAGTAGGAAAAAATATAAATTTTTTAAAAAAAATAAAACAAAATTAAAAAAAATTTAGGTCACTGTCAGTACAAATTGCCGTTTCTTACCCCTCCCCATAAAACACATGTCCCATATATACCAATAACTGTCATGAAAAGAGTAATACCGTTTCCAATGAATGAATGTTAGTGGTAGGGTGCAGCCGTCTCCGCTAAACTCCATCCATAGTTTTAGTAAAGTGACGTGAGTAGCAGAAAAGTCACAAATTATTGCTCAAATTATTACATTTTTACCCCAATCACTAAATAATATCTACCAATAGGTTCATCTACATTGAGAATAGAGAAATCCCATAGTTATATGGGGGATAATACTGGACATGTAATTCATACACAGCTATCTGGCGTTATACAGACATCTCCCTCTATGACACCGGCACATTCATGGATCTCTGGGGTCTCAGATTTTCCAATATCAGAATTTGTCAGTGTGGCGCGCCTGAGTGTTCAGTCGCCACAGAGGTACTGCACCTCACCCAGAGGTGTGGTACCCCCTTCTCTCAGGTAAGGAGGGAGTGCTGCCCGGAACCCCAGCACCTGCATCCAACACTACACTGCTCCAGGCCGGCTGGAGGGGCAAGACGCAATGTATGTTTTTAGAGCTTGCTCTACCTGTGGAGAGCCACACCACCCCTGCTGCTGCAACACCAGCTCCAGAGGACTGTTCCGCAGCGGCGGTTCCTCTTGGCCGCAATCCACAGGTGGCGTCACGAACAATCCCAAAAACCCCATATAAAAATATTCCCCTTTTTGCTCTGGCCGCCCTGGGTCACGGACCAGGCCAGCCACCGTGATACCCCCCTACCGGCATACACCGAGGCCCGGCTGCTGAGTACCCAACGGCCCTGGGGGCGCGTCATCAGCACATTCATTCCTAAAATATGAATACAATAATAAATAAATGTAATATATTAGACTGTATCATTCCTGAATATCTAAGGTGATCGGACCTTGAATAACACATCCATATATAGAAAGATCAGGGCCGGCGTCAGCACCCAGCGCACCCGGGCAAGTGCCGGGGCCCTGAGCAGGCGGAGGGCCCACTCGCGGTCGGGCACCCCACTGGGCTATGGGTGGAGGAAAGTGGTGGCAGCGCCCGCCCTTCTATCCCGCTTGCTCAGAGCCCAGCAGCCGGATAGTTACTTCTCCCCATGCCTCCGCAGATCCGCTGTCTTCCAGCTACCTGTGACATCTCAGGTCAGAGGGTACGGTGACGTCTTTCCACCGTGCCCTCCCCTGAGCCATCACAGGCAGCGCAGAGCAGGACACATTGATTTTTTTATTATTTTAATGTATGGAGGCATGGGGAATTATATGGGGGGGTGACATCCTGCATGGAGCATTATATGGGGGGTGACATCCTGCATGGGGCATTATATGGGGGGGGTGACATCGTGCATGGATTATTATATGGGGGACGACATCCTGCACAGGGCATTATATGGGGGGTGACATCCTGCATGGGGCATTATATGGGAGGTGACATCTTGCATGGGGCATTATATGGGGGGGAGAAGTGATATCCTGCATCGGGCATTATATGGGGGGGAGTGACATCCTGCATGGGGCATTATATGGGGGGTGACATCCTGCACGGGCCATTATATAGGACTGACATCCTGCATGGGGCATTATATGGGGGGTGACATCCTGCATGGGGCATTATATTGGAAGGAAGGGACATCCTGCATGGGGCATTATATGTGGGGGGTAGTGACATCCTGCATGGGGCATTATATGGGGGGAAGGGACATCCTGCATGGGGCATAATATGGGGGGAAGGGACATCCTGCAGAGGGCATTATATGGGGGAGAGAGGTGACATCCTGCATGGGGCATTATATGGGGGGTGACATCCTGCATGAGGCATTATATGGGGGGTGATATCCTGCATGGGGCAATATATGGGGGGTGACATCCTGCATGGGGCATTATATGGGGGGGAGAAGTGATATCCTGCATGGGGCATTATATGGGGAGGAGTGACATCCTGAATTGGGCATTATATGGGGGGGTGATATCCTGCATGGGGCATTATATGGGGGGGGGAAGTGATATCCTGCATGGTGCATTATATGGGGGGGAGTGACATCCTGCATTGGGCATTATATGGGGGGGTGACATCCTGCATGGGGCATTATATGGGGGGGAACATCCTCCATGGGGCATTATAAAGGGGGGGGCATCCTCTATGGGGCATTATATGGGGGGGAGAAGTGACATCCTGCATGGGACATTATATGGGGGGAAGGGACATCCTGCATGGGGCATTATATGGGGGGTGACATCCTGCATAGGACATTATATGGGGGGGAGAAGTGATATCCTGCATGGGGCATTATATGGGGGGGAGAAGTGATATCCTGCATGGGGCATTATATGGGGGGAGTGACATCCTGCATGGGGCATTATATGGGGGGTGACATCCTACATGGGGCATTATATGGGGAGGGGACAAGTGACATCCTTTATGGGGCATTATATGGGGGGAGAAGTGACACCCTGCATGGGGTATTATATGAGGGGTGACATCCTGCATGGGGCATTATATTGGGGGAAGGGACATCCTGCATGGGGCATTATCTGGGGAGAGAAGTGACATCCTGCATGGGGCATTATATGGGGGGTGACATCCTGCATGGGGCATTATATGGGGGTGACATCCTGCATAGGGCATTATATAGGGAGGAGAAGTGACATCCTGCATGGGGCATTATATGGGGGGTGATATCTTGCATGGGGCTTTATATGGGGGGAGAAGTGATATCCTGCATGGGGCATTATATGGGGGGGTGACATCCTGCATGGGGCATTATATGGGGTGTGACATCCTGCATGGGGCATTATATAGGGGATGACATCCTGCATGGGGCATTATAAAGAGGGGAACAGCCTGCATGGGGCATTAAAAGGGGGAACAGCCTGCATAGGGCATTATGTGGGGGGAACAGCCGGCATGGAGCATTATATGGGGGCCACTATCCTGTATGGAGCGTTATAAGGGGACCAGTATCCTGTACACAGCGTTATATGGGGGCCAGTATCCTGTACGGAGCTTTTTATGGGGGCCAGTATTCTGTATGGAGCGTTATATGGGGGCCAGTATTCTGTATGGAGCGTTATATGGGGGCCAGTATTCTGTATGGAGCGTTATATGGGGGCTAGTATTCCGTATGAAGCTTTATATGGGGGCCAGTATTCTGTATGGAGCATTTTATGGGGGCCAGTATTCTGCATGGAGCATTTTATGGGGGCCAGTATTCTGTATAGAGCATTATATGGGGGCCAGTATTCTGTATAGAGCATTTTAGGGGGCCAGTATTCTGCATGGAGCATTTTATGGGGGCCAATATACTGTATAGAGCATTTTATGGGGGCCAGTATTCTGCATGAAGCATTTTTTGTAGCCAGTATCCTGTATGGAGCGGTATATGGGGGCCAGTATACGGTACAGAGCATTATATGGGGACCAGTATCCTGTATGGGGCATTTTATGGCGGCCAGTATTCTGCATGAAGTATTTTATGGGGGCCAGTATACTGTATAGAGCATTTTATGGGGGCCAGTATTCTGCATGGAGCATTTTATGGGGGCCAGTATCCTGTATGGAGCGTTATATGGGGGCTAGTATTCTGCATGGAACATTTTATGGGGGCCAATATCCTGTATGGAGCGTTATATGGGGGCCAGTATACTGTTCAGAGCATTTTATGGGGGCCAGTATCCTGTATGGGGCATTTTATGGCGGCCAGTATTCTGGATGGAGCATTTTATGGGGGCCAGTATACTGAATAGAGCATTTTATGGGGGCCAGTATTCTGCATGGAGCATTTTATGGGGGCCAGAATCCTGTATGGAGCATTTTATGGGGGACAGTGTTCTGTATAGAGCATTTTATGGGGGCCAGTATACTGTATAGAGCATTTTATGGGGGCCCGTATTCTGCATGGAGCATTTTATGGGGGCCAGTACCCTGTATGGGGCATTTTATGGGGGCCAGTACTCTGCATGGAGCATTTTATGGGGGCCAGTGTTCTGTATAGAGCATTTTATGGGGGCCAGTATTCTGCATGGAGCATTTTATGGGGGCCAGTATACTGTGTGGAGTGATTCACCGGTTTCTGAGCTATTGTAGAACTTACAATAGATATCGCTCATGTAATGTAAGAAGTGAAATCTTTGGCGTTGTACTATATATATATTTCTCTGCGGTATCTGTGCATAACGAATCGTGGTATGTGTTAAAGGGGCCCACTGAGACTCTTTCGCCCGGGGCCCAGAAAAACCTGGAGCTGGACCTGGCTTGGGGCCCCTGTGCAAAAAATGTGTCTGGGCCCCCCTCCTTTTTTGGCGACAAAGCTATATATATGTAATATAATTTTACATAGCACCCTCTTGTCCTTTACATACCTGATTCTCTTGTTATTTATAGCACCCTGGTCTTCTCGTTAGATATATAATGCAATGGCGGCTGATGGAGCATGGGAAAGCTTCTTTTCTGATGATTGAGCTGA
This sequence comes from Phyllobates terribilis, assembly GCF_046119375.1. Classification (NCBI taxonomy): domain Eukaryota; kingdom Metazoa; phylum Chordata; class Amphibia; order Anura; family Dendrobatidae; genus Phyllobates; species Phyllobates terribilis. The sequence continues at coordinate 229,245,395 of NW_027362767.1, forward strand.
TGGACTGGTCTTCTGGTCAGATGTTGCCCCATCAGCAGTCATTTTATATCTAACAAGAGAGGACTGTGTAATAAAGAGAGAGCGCTGTGAGTAACAAAAATAGTGAGAATACGCTACGTAAGGAACAGTGTTATATATAACAAGAAATGATACTACATAATAATGGGACAGCACTGAACATTACAGAGGACACTATGTAATAAGGGACGGCGCCATACATAGCTAGAGAGAATGCTACCTAATAAGAGATAGTGTTATATATAATAAAGGATGAAACTATGTAATTAAAGGGGTGTTCCCATCTACAAGAGCCTTTCCCAATATGTATTAGGTGTAGTAATATTAGCAAATATTTCCAATTAGAAATGTAGTATATTTCTCCTAATTAGCTATGTCGCTTATCTCATGTGCAGGCATTGCAGTAGCTTAGGTATCCATGGTTACGACCACTAACAGCTGACTAACTACCTAACTGTCACTATGTGTGTGGCCATAACCATGGATACCGAAGCTACTGCAATAGCTGCACATGGGGTAAGCAATATAGCTAATCAGGAGAACTACTTTTCTAATTGAAGGTATTTGCTAATATTACTACAGCTACTACATATTGGGATAGGATCTTGGAGATGGGAATACTCCATTAAGGACTGTGCTATACATAATAAGTGAGTACACTATTCACTAAGCGACTGTGCTAAACATAATATGCTAGCTTGCACTTGAAATAGGGTCTTTTAGTTTGGAGTAGGCCGAAGCTGGCCACTACCTCATGGCTGCTTCGGCGGCCTGATATCCATACTCAGTACCCAGCCGCCCTGCGGCCGGGTGTCCACACTCGGTCCCCAGCCGCAAGGGGGCGGCCGGGTGTCCATACTCGGTCCCTAGCCGCTCCGCGGCCGGGTGTCCACACACGGTCCCCAGCCACCTGGGGGCGTCTGGGTGTCCGTAAACGGTCCCCAGCCGCCCCTATTTCTCCTGTCACCCTCCCACACACTTTTCTTAGATGGCCTGCTTTAGGGCAGCATTGGACGAGCCCACCAGAGAACCAGACTCCTCTGGTGGGCCCTGGCTTCTCCATCAGGGGAGTTGAGAGTGCCACGGTGAGGAGCATGATGATGATGATAGAAGTTAGCATCTGCTTTGTTTTCTTGGAATGCAAGCGCATGTATGTAGTAGCGGCTAGGCCTGTGGTGGTCAGGATTTTGGCGCATATCCTACCTCCTCCGAGGATTGCTGGATGCTTTCCTGCTACTATCCCAGTTCTATGACTCCCGTTAAAACAAAGCTTCAGGTGATAAATGATGGATGAGGTGGTGGCAAAGGAGAAAGAGCAGGAGGAACAGGGACCATTCACATCAATATCAGGCCAGTCAACCACACATGTCTTGTAGGATATGTTTCTGTAACAAAAGGAATGGTTCGGCTACACAGTTATAGGGCATACAGTGAGTGCAATGCCTACCAAAAATTTAGAGGCACTCCAATGCCCCTTGGAAGTGACATGGAGGTCAGAGGGCCTTAACTAAACCATTTTTTCCATTTATAGCAACTGGGTCTCCTGTGCACTGTTGGCCTATGCAGTGAATGGAAGGCCTTTCCAAAAATTATGAGGAACTGCAATGCCCCTTGAAACAGACGTGGATTACAGCGTACTAAAAACCTTCTACCCATTATTGGGGAGTGGGTCTCCCTTAGTGTTCGCCTATGCATTGAAAAGCAAAAGCTGACTAAAATCATGAGGAAATGCAATGCCCGTTGGAAGAGTCGTGGAGGTCGCAGTAGCTTAACAAGACTGTTTTAATGCCCCTTGGAAAAGTGGTGGAGGTCACAGTAGCTTAACAAGATGGTTTGAATGCCCCTTGGAAAAGTAATGGAGGTCACAGTGGCTTAACAAGACTGTTTTAATGCCCCTCGGAAGAGACGTGGAGGTCGCAGTAGCTTAACAAGACGGTTTTAATGTCCCTTGGAAAAGTGGTGGAGGTGGCAATAGCTTAACAAGACGGTTTGAATGCCCCTTGGAAAAGTGGTGGAGGTCGTAGTAGCTTAACAAGACGGTTTTAATGCCCCTTGCAAGAACCATACAGTACAGCATCTTAAAAATATTATTCCCATTATTGGGGAGTGGGTCTCCCACAGTCTTTGCTTATGCCTTCCAAGCAAAAGCTGACAAAAATAAGTACGGAGGAACTTTCAATAATGGCAACACGAACCACGGTCACCCTGGTGGTATAGTGGTGGTGGAGGCTGAGGATATGGAGAAGAACATAAAACCGCCAAAATGAGGAAGCATATACCCATGTGTGGGTGAGAAGCGTGCATGTGAATACACCTTCCGAAATAACACAGTGGATTTGACTTTATGTTTCTCTGCTGTCATTTGGTGGTGATGAGAAGTCTGGCCCAATCCAGCCCTTGTTCATTTTGATAAGGGTCAGCTTGTTAACATTGTCAGTTGACAGGCGAGTGCGCTTATCAGTTATAATTCCCCCAGCGGCACTAAAAACACGCTCCGATAACACGCTAGCGGCAGGGCAGGCCAGGACCTCCAAGGCGTACAGAGCAAGTTTATTCCAAGTGTCCAGCTTGGATACCCAATAATTAAAAGGCACAGAGGAATCACGGAGGATGCTGGTACGGTCGGCAAGGTACTCCCTCACCATCTTTTGAAACTTTCCACTCGCGCCTCAGGGTCTGTACGAAGGGAGGGTCTGAGAAAACTGTCCCAGAACGTTGACAGTGTTCCCCTGCCTCTGCTGGATTGGAGTTGCGTCTCTCTCGCATGTACACCTTGGTTGAGCAACGAAATGTGACCTCTGCTGCTAGCGTGTTCAGATGGGAATTTTTTTAACAGTTCTGCAGCAAGGGCCTTCTGGTACTGCCCCATTTTTGTAGACCTCTCCACCTCAGGAATAAGAGAGTGAAAGTTCTACTTGGAGCGGGGGTCTAAAAGTGTCACCAACCAGTAATGACTGTCACCCAACATTTTGACAACGCGAGGGTCACGGTTAAGGCAGCGTAACATAAAGTCAGCCATGCGTGCCAGACTGGTAACGGGCAAGACTTCCGTGTCCTCACCAAGATGACGACTGACCATGCTCTCCTCCTCCTCCTCCTCCCCCCTGGCCTCAGGCCACCCACGCTGAACCGACGGTATGACAGTTGTACAGGTACTACCGTCTACAGCACATGATACAAGCTCCTATTCTTCCTCCTCCTCCTCCTCTCCCTCATTGTCCCCCAATGCACGTTGGAATGAGGTGAGGCTGGGCTGTGTGTAATCGACAGCTACGGCTTCTTGATCCATCTCATCATACTCTGGCTGCAATGCCTCCTCTTTAATTCTCTACAGAGAGCGTTGCAAAAGACAGACTAGTGGAATGCTAATGCTCATGATTGCGTCATCACCACTCACCATCTTGGTGGACTCCTCAAAGTTTGTCAAGATGGTACATATGTCAGACATCCAGTTCCACTCCTGAGGTCTTATGTGTGGAGTCTGACCTGAATATCGATGGCCTTGTTGCAGCTGGTACTCCACAACTGCTCTCTTCTGCTCACAAATCCTTTGCAACATGTGGAGGGTAGAGTTTCAATGTGTGGGGACATCACACACCAGTCGGTGTGACGGAAGCTGCAAACGCTGCTGCAACACAGCAAGGGTGGCGGAAGTGGTAGCCGACTTGCGAAAATGAGCTGACAGGCGGAGTACTTTGACGAGCAGATCTGGCAACTCGGGGTACGATTTAAGAAACCGCTGAACCATGAGGTTAAGCACATGAGCCAGGCATGGTACGTGTGTGATCTCGCCTCGCCTCAGAGCCGCCACCAGGTTACTGCCATTGTCACACACGACCATGCCTGGATGTAGGTTCAGCGGTCTCAGCCACAGATCTGCCTGCTCTTTCACAGCTGTCCACAACTCACAAGCAGTGTGAGGTTTGTCACCTAAGCTTATGAGTTTCAGCTCAGCCTGTTGCCGCTTGGCTGAGGCAGTACTGCAGTGCTTCCAGCTTGTAACTGATGTGGTGAGATGGAGGCTGAACATGAGGAGGAGGAGGAGGAGGAGGATGCACAGGAGCTGTACACTTTGGGGGCAACTCTGACTGACATAGGGCCCACAATCCTCGGTGTGGGGAGGATGTGTTCCGTCCCAAGGTCCGACTGGGTCCCGGCTTCCACTATGTTTACCCAGTGTGCCGCCAGGGAGATGTACCGTCCCTGGCCACAAGTACTTGTCCACGTGTCCGTTGTCAGGTGGACTCTCCCAGTAACTGCGTTGTTGAGGGCACGGCAGATGTTTTGGGACACGTGCTTGTGTAGTGCGGGGATTGCAAACCGGGCAAAATAGTGTCGGCTGGGGACCGAGTACCGAGGGACGGCCACCGCCATAAGGTTGCGGAAGAATTCCGTCTCCACCAGCCTAAAAGGCAGCATTTCCAATGCAAGCAGTCGTGAAATGTGCGAATTTAGGACTGTGGCCTGTGGGGCTTTGGCTGCGAATTTCCACTTTCATTCAAAGGTCTGGGATATGGACAATTGAACGCTGCAGTGGGACTTGGTCGTGGACGTTGATGCTGTTTCTTGAGAAACTGCCATAACAAGTGAAGACTGAGAGGAGGGGTCATCTTTGCATGCAGTATGGACAGGGGATTGCCTTGCACGCACAACAGGGGGTTCTATTGCATGCACAACAGCGGAAAAAGCAGTGGTGACACCCGCTGACACTGGTCGTGGACCCTGGGGTTCATCACACAAAGTCGGGGGCTTTGCTGCCATGTGCCTGATCATGCTGGTGGTGGTCAGGCTGGTAGTTTTGTCACCCCTGCTGATGCTGGCATGGCAGGTGGTACAAATGGCCTTTTTGGGGTTATCAACAGAGTCTTTAAAAAAATTCCAGACTCTGGAAGACCTACAGGTTGTATTGGCAACGTCCCTCGTGTTGGTGATACGGGGAACTGTTGCCTGCCTTCTGTCTGCGGCCACCACACTGCTTCTTCCTGCCTGTTGGGGTACTCTGCCTCCCTCACCCTGTGTGCTGCTGGCCTCGCTTTGCATGTCCTCCTGCCACGTTGGGTCAGTTACTAGATCATCCACCACCTCCTCCTCTTCCACTTGCGCACCACGATCCTCCTCCTCCCTTCCTGGCAATTGTGTCTCGCCATCGTCCACCTCTTGTGACAAATTGCCAGCGTCGACTTCCTGTGGCCGTGGCTGTTCAAATATTTGGGCATCGCTACATGGGATCTCCTCTTCCACCACTTCAAGCGGAGCAGGAGAGGGGCACAAATATGGAAATGGACCAGTGAACAGCTCTTCAGAGTGTGCAAGTGTGGGATCAGTTGCTGTCTGACAACACTCGGCATGGTGGGAGGAAGGAGCATCAGGGTGAGGAGGAGTATGCTGTTGAGACTCACGGCTACTAAGATTTAACCGTATGGAAGACAGACCGGAGGTGGTGGTACCCAGGTAACTGGAAGTATTATCTGCTATCCAATTAATAACCTGTTCACACTGATCAGTTTGCAATACTGGTGTTGTTCTGTGCTTCCCTAGTAATTCGGTCAAGAAATGGGAGCGAGAAGACGTGGCTGTTGGTTGTGGCACATTTTTACCTTGGCCACGGCCCCGTCCTCTGCACGCACCATCACCAGAACGTCCAGTTCCACGTCCCTTGCCACGCGCATTGCCCATTGTAAGGGAAGTAAAATAGCTTACACTCGCACTATCAATGGAAAAAGGGTAATAAAAGTAGATTAGAACCGTGGAAGAGGAAAACCACAGTTCTATTTCTCTGGCCTACACCTGACTCTTAAACAATCTGAACAATCAGGGAGAAACTATTACTGTTTTTCTTCACGGAAAAAATACCAAAAGCTGAATAATAGAGATTTTTTACCGTGGAATTGCAAAACCAAAGTTATTGTTTACTGGGATATACCAGACAATTTTAAATAGACATATTTGCGGCTGAACAGTGAGCGACACACTCAAACTTTTTTTTAAAAATAAAAATGTCCCAAAAGTGGATAATACAGAGGTTTGAACCGTGGAACTGCAAAACCACACTTCTATTTCTCTGGCCTACACCAGACTATTTGCAACAAATATATTTGTGTCTGAACAATCAGGAGACACTATTAATTTTTTTTTTTTACGGCAAAAAATGCCAAAACCAGGATAATAGAGATTTTTTACCGTGGAACGGCAAAACCACAGTTATAATTTACTGGTGTATGCCAGACTCTTTTAAACAGATATATTGGTGTCTGAACAATCAGGAGACACTATTACTGTTTTACTTCACGGAAAAAATACTAAAAGCTGGATAATAGAGATTTTTTACCGTGGAACGGCAAAACCACAGTTGTAATTTACTGGTGTATACTGAAAAGTGAGCGACACACTCAAACTGTATTTTTTTAGGTAAATATGGCCCAAAAGTGGATAATACAGAGGTTTGAACCGTGGAACTGCAAAACCACACTTCTATTTCTCTGGCCTACACCAGACTCTTTTAAAAAAAATTTATTTGTGTCTGAACTGTCACAGACACACTTTTTTTTTTGGGGGGGGGGTGACTCGCCCTGGGGGATGGGGACGACTCGGTACCCGGGCCTTTGCCTGGCCTTGGGGATGTCGCGGTGGTTGGCTCCCGGGCCCGTACCCTGGGGTCAGCTTTTAAAATGGGATTGTTTGTTAATTTTATGAAAGTTCGTGACGCCACCTGTAGTTTCTGGTGAGAATCACCAGACCTGCGGCAGTCCACTGAGGCCGGTGATAAAGCAGCTTGATGGTATAGCTCCCCACAGGTGGAGCTAGGCCTCAGGGCAGCGTACGGAGAGGGGGATGCAGGACAGGCGAGACCCAGCCGGGTCAGAGTAAGACTGGGGACGGACACGGTAGTCACTTCAGTACCTTTTACTGGTGGTAGTTCAGGCACATCCCGGAGCACTGTAGGGTGAAGGGTGCATATCAGGATCCTCCCCAATGAGCGGGTGTAGGGCCTCCTGCTTCTTGCCTCTGCATAGTAAGTTTCTCACCTGCCTGAAGCTAGGCCTAACTTTATCTCTGTCCTGCACCAGCTGACGTTGTGGTAGGGCCTTCTCTTGGAGTGCACGCTCCCAGCTTACGGGGCCTATGTGTCTCCTGGCTCTGTTACATATCAGCTCTCTGGTGAACCTGGGACCTGTAGTTTTCCAGGGATTGTGATTATGCCTTACTGGGTCGTAGAGATCCCGGTAAGCTCGGACCCGGTGTCCGGTATATGTTTCAGGGTGAGCTGGGTAAGCTCTTCTGCCCCCACTGCTACTCACTTTCCACTAGCCTTCGGCCACGCTCGGGCCCTCACTAGGCTACTCACACTAACGGCAGCTTGCCGCTCATCACCGCTCTTATGGCGTCGGCACACCTTAAGCTCTAACTGAGCTCCCTGAATCTAGCTAGCAGGAGCCTCGTGCTCCACTGCTGAACTATTAGCTGAGTTCTCTAAACTAGACTGAGCTCCATTGCAGACTAACCTCTCTCAGGCTTCTCTACTGCAGGAACTCTTCAGAGGAACTCCTGAATCACTGAGCTGCCTAGCTCCACCTTCCCTATTTATATCCCTAACGGGCTCCCTCTGCTGGTCTGAGGTGGAAGGTGGAGATGTGTGAATGTTTATGGGGGCCTCTTGTGGAGGATTCCATTAATGGTCACTTCTAGGATCTGTGGTACCAAGCACAGCTGAGCACCACATTCCCCCCTAGCAAAGCTCAGCACTCCCGGGCTGAAGAACATGTTTAAACAACAATAGAAAACATTAACAATGCAAAAACTCTTCCCTTTATGGGAGGCACATTTCTTAAACGTTGCATAATAACATAAACAGGTACAAAGCGTCTTCAGAATTCAAGTCTCTTATGGTGAGGTTCCCAGACAGGATGTCCATCTCACAGGGTAGGGTACTTGGTGGTTTGAGGGACCTGTCCCAAACCCTCAACGTAGGCCCTGGGGTGGCTGCAGGGCATGAAGATCCCGAGTTGGACCTCCAGTAGAGCCACTCCAGACAGGTTTTACTTCTGAGGTCACCTAAAAGGGACACTCCAGGGAGCGCAATTATATACAATAAATAGCTTTTGGGCTGCACACAGTCCTCAGCCACAAAGTTCTGTATGTCACAAGGGAGTGTCCGTATCACTTAAACTGTTCAGTAATAAAGCGAAGCACAAAATAATATACATATGCACGAAAACACACAATATCATTAAATTTAATTCAATGCTATATAATACCCCAGGGGTAACTATCTACATTTGTCAGAGTTTAGCTATCTTACTGATTATACCTGACAGAGGGTTGACCTTTAGTACTACACGTGGACCTGCGTGGTACTGGAATGTGTGAGGCACTAATAGGTGCTCTACCTCCCAATGTGTCAGTACTAGGTGTGGAGGGGCTACAAGGCTGCATTGACCTCTCTACTGGACTGACAAGTTCACCATTGGCTGGGCCTTCTTGCTCTTCTCCTACCGGGGATTCTTCTTGAGCTGGCTCCTCTTCAGCACTTACAGGCTCTTCTTACTGAGGGTAGAAGGTGATTAAAGGGATGATTACTGCTCCTCCTAGTTGGGGCCAATCTGCTGGGAAGTCTCCTAAGTCAGTGTGTATTACTGCTTCTTTCGGCTCCTCCGGATAACGAGAGGCACTTACTCTTGGGGTTTTAGCAGATCTGGACACAACTTTAGGTGATCCTTGGATATTGTTGCAGTCTTCCTTCCTCCGTCTCTACTAATTAAGCAGGTCTTCTTATTATCAAATCTTGAATTAAACACAGTGTAGGGTTCTCTCTCCCACTGGTCATCAAGTTTGTGGTTCCTTCTTTTCCTTTTTAGTACTACTTCACCAGGTGTGAAGGGTTCTGCTTGGGCACCTCTGTTGTATTGAGCTTCCTGCTTGTCCCTCACCTGAGTGAGACTATCTTCAACACAGGTTGTACTATTCTGTACTGCTCCTGTCTGGCTGTGTCCCAGTCCTCAGTGGTCACATCCGCTTCTGGTTCTACAACACCAAGCTCCAGGTCCATGGGCAGCTTTTCTGGCCTTGCTCGCATGAGATATGCCGGAGTACAGTTGGTGGAACTTACTGGTATGTGATTGCACAGATCTGCTAGGTCCGGTAGTAGGTCTGGCCACTGATTTCTCTCCTCAAGTGGTATGGTCTTTTGCAGGTCGATGATGATGTTATTCATCTTCTCACAGAGACCATTGGTTTGTGGGTGGTACTGTGTAGTTCTTATCTTCTTACACCTGTAGAGATGGCAGAACTCCTTGAACAACACAGCCTCAAAGGCCGGGCCTTGGTCCGTCAGCACCTGCTCAGGATAACAAAGGGGTCTACAGAAATACACTTGGAACGTCTTTGCTGCTGTCTCTGCCGTCAGGTCTTTGACGGGGGCGACCACCAGGAAACGTGAGCAGTGATCCACCATGGTCAGAGAATAAGAGTACCCTGACCTGCTGGGGCACAGCTTGACATGGTCCAGGGCCAGGATCTCCAGGGGTCGAGTCGTCTTGATGGGTGCCTTCTGGCTGCTGTAGTCTTTTCTTCTGAGGCCACAGGGTCCACAGTCCCGGCACCACCACTCAATGGAGCTGCGCATTCCTACCCAGTAGAATCGACACTTCAGCAGGGTCTCTACTTTTTTCCAGCCAAAGTGCCCTGCCTGATCGTGGTAGGCCTCCAACACCTTTTGGATGTCTGTCTTGGGGACCACTATCTGCCATACCATCTCATGGGTTTTGGATTGACGTACCTCAGGCACAGCTTCTCACGGTAGATAAACAGCCGGCTTCTCTCGTTGCACAGCTGCTTTGCTTGCAGAGACACTTCTTTTTCCAGGGAGGAACCTTCTTGGGTTATCAGCTCTTTAATGCGGCTTACAACCGGGTCACTGTCCTGGGTCTCTTTCCAGCTGTGGTGAGGCAGGGGGTTTAACGTCTTTCCACGCTGCCTCCTGGAGGCTCGCTGCTCGTGGATCATCCCATTCCGGTGAAAGGCGGGTAGCTCAATCTCTTCCAGGTCATCCACTTCTTCTTCTGTGTCTGACTGGTGAGGCATCCTGGACAGGGCATCGTCGTTGGCGTTCTTGCGGCCCGCCCGGTATTTAATTGTGAATTGATAATTTGACAGCCGAGCCATCCATCATTGTTCCAGTGCTCCTAGCTTAGCTGTTTCAAGATGGGTCAAGGGGTTGTTATCAGTGAAGGCAGTGATCTTTCTGGAGGCTAGATAGTGCTTGAACCTTTCAGTGATGGCCCAGACCAAGGCCAGGAACTCTAACTTAAAGCTGCTATAGTTCTCTGGGTTCCTCTCGGTCGGGCAGAGCTTCCTGCTTGCGTATGCGATCACTTTCTCTTGGCCATTCTTCTTCTGACTTAAGACAGCTCCCAGTCCTTCGTTGTTGGCATCTGTATACAGCAGGAACAGTTGGCTGTAGTCAGGGTAGGCTAGGATCTCATCGCCTGTCAGGATCTCTTTCATCTCCTGAAATGACTCAGCTTGCTCCTTACCCCAGTGGAATGGGGGATTTCTGCCTTTGGGAAACTGCCCTACTAGGAGGTCTTGCAGAGGAGCTGCTTTCTTGGTGTAGTCTTTTACAAACCTCCAGTAGTATCCTACTAGTCCCAAGAACTGACGCACCTCCTTGAGGTTCTTCGGCTCCGGCCACTTCTGGATGGCAGTGACCTTCTCCGGGTCTGGTGCTACCTCTTCCCGGTTGACAATGTGCCCCAGGTACTGTACCTTTTTCTTGAGCAGGTGGCACTTTGAGGGCTTCAACTTCATCCCGTACCGGGACAGTGACTCAAATACCTCTGCCAGGTGCTTCAAGTGGTCCTCATACGTTTTGGAGTACACTATCACGTCATCCAGGTATAGTAACACAGTCTCGCAGTTGCGGTGTCCCAGGCAGCATTCCATCAATCTCTGGAACGTTCCAGGGGCATTGCAGAGTCTAAACGGCATACTATTGAACTCGCAGAGTCCCATCGGGGTAGTGAAGGCCGTCTTCTCCCAATCCTCCTCAGCCACAGCTACTTGCCAGTACCCATTAGTGAGGTCAAGGGTGGAAAAGTAATTTGCAGACTTTAAGGCAGCTAGGGACTCCTCTATGCATGGTAAAGGGTATGCAACTTTATTTGTAATGCGATTTACTTGTCGGTAATCTACACACATTCTCATGCTCCCGTCCTTTTTCCTAACTAGCACTAGGGGAGCTGCCCAGGGACTACAGCTATCCCTTACTTCCCCCGCCTTTCTCATGTCATGCAACATTTCCTTAGCCTTCTGGTAGTGTGCTGGTGGTATAGGCCTGTAACGTTCTTTGATGGGTGGATGGTCACCTGTGGGGATATGGTGTTGAACCCCCTTAATCCTCCCGAAGTCAAGTGGATGTTTATTGAACACCTGCGCGTATTCTTGAACCACCCGGTGTACACCCTGTTTCTGATGGGCAGGAGTGGTGTCTGTCCCAACATGGAGCTGTTGACACCAATCCTCCACCTGGGTTGCAGGGTCATCATCCTCCACTTCGTCTGGTGAGGTTAATGACTCCGCCTTGTGAATGCAATTGTTATTTACAGCATGTAATTTGGCAACAGTGGCATAACGTGGCAATCTGACCTCATCTTCCCCACAGTTGAGAAGACGGACGGGCACCCTCCCATTGCGTACATCTACCACACCTCTGGCGGTTAAGAGCGTGGGTCTGTGCTCGGAGAAAAGGGGTTCTACTACCGCCTGGTAGCTCTGTCCTCTAAGAACTATAGCGGCTCTACACCAGATAAGCATTTCACTCATTGGGGGGATCACAATGGGTATGGGGTCTGTCACCTGCACATTACAGATTTCACCATCTGTTAAGCTTACTTGCTGTTGGTACATCAGGACTCGGATCTCCTTCTGCAGCGCCCTTCTCTGTTCTGGTCTGGCAGTGTCAGCTATCTGTTGGAGCAAGAACACAACTTCTCCCAAACAGTTACCAACAATGTTAGTGCCTAGTACCATATACGGATTGGTATCATCAGGATTAGTCTCTACTACAATTAGTCCCTGGTCCTTCAGCTCCACTCTCCCCACCTTTACTGTCACATTCTTAACCCCGATTAGGTTAAGGGGGAATCCATTTGAGGCATAAACAGAAAGATTTGGAGCTGGCGGGCTTAGGTCGTCCATGGACCAGAACCTCTTGTAGTGGACGTCAGGCATTATGGTTACCTGAGATCCTGTGTCCAGCAGAGCGTGCGTCGGGATGCCATGCAGCACAATGGACAGGAAAGGTCTTCCTCCGACGAACCTGTTGTACCAGTCTGAGGGGCCTGGGGAATTTACTCCTGGGTGTCGGCCCTCGGCCCCATGCTTTTCTCGTTTAAAGGACAATTCTGGGCGGTGTGTCCGGTCTTGCGGCAGCGGTAGCAGGTAGGGTCCTTCTGTGGACGGCGCTGGTCACTGATCCTCGTAGAGGGTGGTGTTGTCCTCCTCCTCCTTCGCATCCAGGGGACATCCTCAGGGCTATCGGCTAACAGGATTTTCCCTCCTTCCTCGGGCTCCGTCCGCAGCTGCAGAGCACTCAGCACAGTGGTCAGGGTTTTGCTCAACTGGCACGCCTCAGAGCACAGACTGTCCAGCTCTCTAGGGGAGGTTGCTGGAACCTTGGCTTCAGCAGCCACTGGGGAAAAGGTGGGTGTAGCAGGCACTGGGGTAGTCCCACAATCTTAAGGACATGGCTATAAAAGGACTGCAGCCCCTGGAAACAAATGCCATCCAATGTTACCAGGGGCTGCAGTCCTTTTATAGCCATGTCCTTAAGATTGTCAAAGGTAGCATCTGGATGATCTAAGGACCACCAACGCACAGTCCTGCTTTCCTCTGGAGACCTCAGTCCCCGGACAAACTGTTCCTTCAGCATTTTGTTTTCATTTTCGATGCTGGTTGGACTAACCTGTTTCAGAGCCCACAGGGCCCCTTGTAGATGCCAGGGATAGTCCCGAACATTGTCCTCCGGCTGTTGAGAACAGTTGTAGAACCTCATCCGGAGGTCCGCCTTAGTGTGATCCTCAAAAACAGTCTGTAGCTTTTTAAAGATTGCGGACACTGACTCCTGGTCTGCGGCTGACCATGTTTCTACTTCCCGTTCCGCAGCACTAGTCAGTTCTCCTAATACAATAGCGTCCCTTTGCTTGCCTGTCATAGAGTACATGTCCAAGATACCGCATATCTTCCGTTTGAATCCAGACAGGGTATCTGGTTTTCCATTGTACTGGGGGAGCCACTTTGCTCCAGAAATGTACGGTAGAGTTATGGGGATGACAGGAGTTACAGGCGCTGCTGGTGGAGCAGCCACTTCGGCCTGCTCGGCGTCGGGCTCGGGTTCAACATCAGGGCCTTTAACCGGTATTCCGGCGTCGTGATGTTCCTCGGATATTCTGACGCCCCCCTAGCGAACCGTGGCCTACCTTCTTTTTCTTCTGGTAGGCCGCAGCTCCGCAGGTGACGGTCATCTTCAGGACCTTGCGTCGCTTTTGTCCTACGTCAGAGCGTTCAGCGACGCTCCTTTCAGGACCTGGCGCTTCCTGGTTTGACGTCGAGGCGTGGGGCGTGTCCGGGGCTTCGGGCGATTTTACAGGTACGCCCCTCAGTTTCCCGCGGTTTCGCCCTTCTTCTCGCTCGGCGGCCCAACAATGGTGGCAATCTTCATCACAGTTTAATGTACCCAGTTTTTAATTAAAGGCGCACAGTACCCAGCGGCAACGGGCATAACACTCCGTCGTTGCAGCGGGCACGCGATCCTGTTTGTGACGCCAGGAAAGACGACTCGCCCAGGGGGATGGGGACCACTCGGTACCCGGGCCTTTGCCTGGCCTTGGGGATGTCGCGGTGGTCGGCTCCCGGGCCCGTACCCTGGGGTCAGCTTTTAAAAGGGGATTGTTTGTTAATTTTATGAAATTTTGTGACGCCACCTGTGGTTTCTGGTGAGAATCACCAGACCTGAGGCAGTCCACTGAGGCCGGTGATAAAGCAGCTCGATGGTATAGCTCCCCACATGTGGAGCTAGGCCTCAGGGCAGTGTACGGAGAGGGGGATGCAGGACAGGCGAGAACCAGCCGGGTCAGAGCAAGAACGGGGACGGACACGGTAGTCACTTCAGTACCTTTTACTGGTGGTAGTTCAGGCACATCCCGGAGCACTGCAGGGTGAAGGGTGCATATCAGGATCCTCCCCAATGAGCGAGTGTAGGGCCTCTTGCTTCTTGCCTCTGCGTAATAAGTTTCTGACCTGCCTGAAGCTAGGCCTAACTTTATCTCTGTCCTGCACCGGCTGACGTTGTGGTAGGGCCTTCTCTTGGAGTGCACGCTCCCAGCTTACGAGGCCTATGTGTCTCCTGGCTCTGTTACATATCAGCTCTCTGGTGAACCTGGGACCTGTAGTTCTCCAGGGATTGCGATTATGCCTTACTGGGTCGTAGAGATCCCGGTAAGCTCGGACCCGGTGTCCGGTATATGTTTCGGGGTGAGCTGGGTAAGCTCGTCTGCCCCCACTGCTACTCACTTTCCACTTGCCTTCGGCCATGCTCGGGCCCTCACTAGGCTACTCACACTAACGGCAGCTTGCCACTCATCACCGCTCTTATGGTGTCGGCACACCTTAAGCTCTAACTGAGCTCCCTGAATCTAGCTAGCAGGAGCCTCGTGCTCCACTGCTGAACTATTAGCTGAGTTCTCTAAACTAGACTGAGCTCCATTGCAGACTAACCTCTCTCAGGCTTCTCTACTGCAGGAACTCTTCAGAGGAACTCCTGAATCACTGAGCTGCCTAGCTCCACCTTCCCTATTTATATCCCTAACGGGCTCCCTCTGCTGGTCTGAGGTGGAAGGTGGAGATGTGTGAATGTTTATGGGAGCCTCTTGTGGAGGATTCCATTAATTCACACTTCTAGGATCTGTGGTACCAAGCGCAGCTGGGTGCCACAGGGGGACACCAAAAGGTTAATAAGATGGGTATTTGTACAGTGTGAAGGAGGGAAAAAAAAAGAGGATTTAGATGAAAAAAAAGGATTTTTCCTGGCCCCCGAGACCTGGAGCTAAGTCCAGCAATTTCAGCAACAGGAGCACACAGGACTGTAATGCAGCGTTTGCTGGTATAACCACTGCGTCTCCTATACAGCCTGCCTGCCTGCCTGCCTGATATCTGGGATGGATATTAGTCTTGAGAAGGACTGTTTGTTTGATCTGGCAGCCTTTACAGACCCTACACTAACTACTTCGCAGTATATATCTCTCCCTAAATCAGCAGCGCTGTCCCTACACTGTCTGATCCCAGTCGTCTGTGTCCAAGATGGCGGCGCCCGGTTTTAAATACTCGAGGTGACGCTGTGCGGCCAGCCAATCAATGTAATGCCCACAACCAACATGGCTGCGGCATTACGGTGACTGGCTGGCAATCCCTGCATGTTCATTGGATCTGTAAAGAGCACCAAACATGCAGGGCGGAGACCCGAGCTCCCGCCTGAGTAACCCGGAAATGCTCGCCGAACATCCCGAGTAGCGTGATGCTCGGGCGAGTACCGAGCAGTGTCGAGCATGTTCGCTCAACACTAGTGATGAGCGAGCACTAAAATGCTCGGGTGCTCGTTGTTCGAGACGAGGAATTTGGAATGCTCGAGTGCTCGGTCCGAGTAACAAGCCCAATGTAAGTCTATGGGAAACTCGAGCATTTTTCCGGCAACCCCACCCGGCGGTCTGCAGAGGGCCTAAAAATTACCCAAATCAATGGGAACAGTGCTCAAATGACATGGGAAGAGCATGGGGAAGACCCCTGGAAGCATCTTTTACTCCCAGGTCACTGCTGTCAACAACGTTGTCAGAGGTATTACGCCACTTTTGCGGACTCAAAATAAAATATGCAAAAACGAAATCAAAATGGATTTTCCTGGGCAATATGTTAAGGAACATCCTTTACAAAAACAAAAATGCTCCTCCACACCCTGGGCAATGTTCACACATAGCATTTTTGATGCGTTTTTGCACTTTTGCATTGTTTTAAACCAAGACAAATGCGTTCACCGGGAAATGCCATTTTAACATTTTACTACCTTATCTGGCCATGTGGTGTGTGACATATCATCAGACACATCCTGTTTCATTTATGATGGAGGGACTCTGAAAGTCACAAAGACTATTTTTATAGGGCCATCAAGCGGCCCTTACTATTCTTAAAGGGCCATAAAGCAGCCCTCGTTATTGTTATAGAGCCATCAGCTCTGCTATGCTTTGTTGTTCCCATTATTAACGGAGTGGGTCTCCTATACTGTTATTGCGTATGCAGTGACTGCAATGGCTGCCAAAAATTTGGAGAAACTCCAATGCTCCTTGCAAGAGACGTAGAGGAGGGCCTCCTGCAAAAAATGCTCCTGTTATTAGGAAGTGTGTCTCCCATACTGTTTGCCTATGCAGTGAAGCATTGGCTGCCAAAAATTTGGAGGAACTCCAATGCCCCTTGCAAGAGATGTAGAGGTCGGAGGGCCTCCTGAAAGCAATGTTCCCATTATTAGTAAGTGGGTCTCCCATACTGTTTGCCTATGCAGTGAAGCAACAGATGACAAAAATTTGGAGGAACCCCATTGTCCTTTGCAAGAGACGTAGATGTCGGAGGGCCTCCTGCAAAAAATGCTCCCATTATTAGGAAGTGGGTCTCCTATACTGTTTGCCTATGCAGTGAAGCATCGGCTGCCAAAAATTTGGAGGAACTCCAATGCCCCTTGCAAGAGACGTAGAGGTCGGAGGGCCTCCTGAAAACAATGTTCCCATTATTAGTAAGTGTGTCTCCCATACTGTTTGCCTATGCAGTGAAGCAACAGATGACAAAAATTTGGAGGAACCCTATTGTCCTTTGCAAGAGACGTAGATGTCGGAGGGCCTCCTGCAAAAAATGCTCCCATTATTAGGAAGTGGGTCTCCTATACTGTTTGCCTATGCAGTGAAGCATCGGCTGCCAAAAATTTGGAGGAACTCCAATGCCGCTTGCAAGAGACATAGATATGTTGATATGGTACATATGGTGGTGTTATGTGGTGGAGGATGAGGATGCGGAGAAGGAGGAGGACAAGAGCAAATAGACAAAATCAGGAAGCATATACCCATGTCTGGGTGTAAAAAGGTGCATGGGAAAAGAGTTAGACCTCCCCAAAAAATGATACTGTATTTGAGTTTATGTTACGTTGCTATCATTCAGTGGTGTTGAGAAGTCTGGCCCAATCCAGCCCTTGTTCATTTTTATAAGAGTCATTTTATAAGAGTCAGCCTGTCAGCATTTTCAGTTGACAGGCGAGTGCGCCTATAGCTTATAATTCCACCGGCGGCACTAAAAACTCGCTCTGCCAAAAAACTAGTGGCAGGGCAGACCAGAACCTCCAAGGTGTAGAGAGCCAGTTCATGCCACGTGTCCAACTTGGATATCCAATAATCATAAGGCACAGAGGAATCACAGAGGACATTGGTACGGTCGGCAAGGTACTCCCTCACCATCTTCCGAAACTTTGCACTCCTTGTGAGAGGACCCTGCGCCTCAGGGCCTGTGTAATGGGATGGTCTGAGAAAACTGTCCCAGAACTTTGACAGTGTTCCCCTGCCTATGCTGGATTGCATTTGTGGCTCTCTTGCCTGTACTCCTTGGTTTTCCTACGAACTGTGACCTCTGCCACGAGCGTTTTCATATGAGAATTTTTTGAATAATTCTGCAATAAGGGCCTTCTTATACTGCCCCATTTTATTAGGCCTGTCCTGCAAGGGAATAAGAGACATAAAGTTCTCCCTGTAGCGTGGGTCTAAAAGCGTCACCAACCAGTAATGACTGTCACACAAAATTTAGACAACGCGAGGGTCACGGAAAAGGCAGCGTAACATAAACTCAGCCATGTGTGCCAGACTGCAAAGAGGCAAGACTTCCGTGTCCTCACCAAGAGGACGACTGACCATGCTCTCCTCCTCATCCTCCTCCTCTTCCTCCTCCTCCCTGTCCTCAGACCATCCACGCTGAACAGACGGTATGACAGTTGTGCACGTAGTACCGTCTATAGCGCAGGAAACTAGCTCCTGTTCCTCCTCCTCCTCTTCCTCATTGTCAACCAATCCTTGTTGGGATGAGATGAGGCTGGGCTGCGTATAATCATTCTGTATGGTTCCTTGCTCCATCTCATCGTGCTCCGCCTGCAATGCATCCTCTTTAATTGAGAGCAGAGAGCGTTTCAGAAGACAGAGAAGTGGGATGGTGACGCTAATTATGGCGTCATCGCCGCTCACCATCTTGGTGGAGTCCTCAAAGTTTTGGAGGATGGTACAGATGTCTGACATCCATGTCCACTCCGGAGGTCTTATGTCTGGAGTCTGACCTGAATACCGACGGCCTTGTTGATGCTGGTACTCAACAACTGCCCTCTTCTGCTCACAAATCCTTCCCAACATCTCCAGTGTAGAGTTCCAACGCATGGGGACATCACACACCAGTTGGTGAGCTGGAAGCTGCAAATGCTGCTGAAGCACGGCAAGGGCGGTGGAATCTGTAGCTGACTTTCTAAAATGGGCACACAGGCGGCGTACTTTGACAAGCAGATTCAGCAGATCCGAGTAGGTTTTGAGAAACTGCTGAACCACGAGATTAAGCACATGGGCGAGGCATGGTACGTGTGTGAGTGTGACGCCTCTACTCGTAAAGCCCGTGTTTAGTTTTGAGTTTATCCTGGGTGATGGGGGACTCGTGGCCCGGACCCGACCCGTGCTCAGGGCCGTCACATTAGAAAGAGATGGTGTGGGCTTGTCCGGGTTGAGTGGCTGATTAACGACTACACCACCTGTGGTGCCTGGTGAAGGGTCACCAGCGCCGCTACAGTCCGCCGAGGCCCGGTGTCATGGCGGCCAAAGTTCTCACTGCTCCCCACAGGCGGAGCAAGGCCTCAGGGCAGGCAAACAGGATGGAGGGGGGGTAGTAGTGCGAGGAGTACGGGCACCGCGTCGCATGGCATGGCGCATAATGAACAGTCCGGAGGCCATAGGGGTGAACTTCCAAGGCTTTACTCACTTAGAGATGATAGCGGGAAGGCGACTCCCTGCTCCCCGCGGAGTCCTGCGGTCACCAGGGACGGGAGTCCGACTACCTCCGAGAAAATCCAGTGACCCTACACCAGAGTGTTCCTGCACTACAGACTTCACCCTTTCCCGTCTGTGCGTGTGTAGATAGGCCGGGTCTCCCTCTGAGCTCCTCTCAGGACTAACAGGACTAAGGCACGGGTGGCAATTCCTCTCCATCCGATGCCCGGTGGGATCCTCAGGGCCTAACCGGGCTTTCCCGTCCAGGACATGGAGTACAAGGTCGGGTGTCGGGGGCCGGTACCCCTCTTGCAGCCGGAATCCCTCTGAATAGATCAGGTAGGCGAGGACAGGTGGCGTGCTCCGCTCCGTCTGCATCCTGCCCGCGACCCATTTGCTGGGGAGCCACACTCTAAAGCTCCCGGGCCTTCTTGATCCTGGTCCTCGGCCGGGTTGAGACATTCCTTGTCTACAACCTACCTCTCGTCCCAAGGCCAGGGTGCGAGGGCTGTGTCCCTTGCCGGTGCAGGCCAACACAGGATCTGCACTCCCGGAGGGAAGTCACATTAACACACAGTAGTTTGACAGCACAGTACGACCACTAGAACCTACGACTTAGGACTAGCAAAAAGGACCAAGACCAAAGATGGCTCTTTATTAAATATGAAATCTGAAGTGTAACTAACTTGTAAGTCCTCCACCCACACCCACTAGCTGGTTCCTACCACTTTGTGTTCCCCAGTCTCCCTATAACCAGGGGAGCAGCACCTAGTGCATACTAGCTCCCTCTGTTGGAGAAATGTGGTGTTGGATGCAAAAGGTTAGGTCACAACCATTGCACTGGGCTTACCTCAGAGGAGGAACACCACACTCCATTAAAGAAGTGCAGCATCCCTGTGGCGGCCGAACCCTCAGGGGCACCACATGAGCTCGCCTCGCCTCAGAGCCACCACCAGGTTCTGGTCATTGTCACACACGACCATGCCTGGCTGTAGGTTCAGCGGTGTCAGCTACAGATCTACAGTGGGTACGGAAAGTATTCAGACCCCTTTAAATTCTTCACTCTTTGTTTCATTGCAGCCATTTGGTAAATTCTAAAAAGTTCATTTTTTTTCTCATTAAAGTACAATCTGCACCCCATCATGACTGAAAAAAAAACTGAAATGTAGAAATTTTTGCAAATTTATTGAAAAAGTAAAACTGAAATATCACATGAAACAAAGAGTGAAAAATTAAAAGGGGTCTGAATACTTTCTGTACCCACTGTACCTGCTGTTTCAGAGCTGTCCATAACTCTTCAGCATTGTGTGGTTTTTCACCTAAGCATATTTGCATCAGCACAGCCTGTTGCCGCTTTGCAGAGGCAGTGCTTCAGTGCTTCCAAATTGTGACTGATGTGGTCATTTCAGAGATGGAGGCTGAAGAGGAGGAGGAGGATGAGGTGCAGGAGCTGTAGAATGTGGGGGCAACCCTGATTGACCTAGGGCCCGCAATCCTCATCGAGAGGACGTGTTCCGTCCCAAGGTCCGACTGGGTCCTGGCTTCCACTATGTTAACCCAGTGTGCCGTCAGGGAGATGTACCGTCCCTGCCCACAAGTACTTGTCCATGTGTCTGTGGTTAGGTGGACTTTCCCAGAAACTGCATTATTGAGGGTACAGCTAATGTTGTGGGACACGTGCTTGTGTAATGCGGGGACGGCACACCGGGAGAAATAGTGGCGGTTGGGGACCAAGTACCGAGGGACGGCCGCAGTCATCAGGTTGTGGAAAGCTTCCATCTCCATGAGCCTAAAATGCAACATTTTGAGTGCAAGCATTTGCAAAATGTGTGAATTTAGTAGTGTGACCTGTGGGGCGTTAGCTGCGTATTTGCGCTTGCGTTCCAAGGACTGGGGTAGGTACATGGATAGGGGATTGGCATGCACGCACATTAGCGGAACAAGCAGTGGTGTCACTCGCAGACACTGTTGCTGGACCCTGGGGTTCGGCCCACTTAGTCAGGTGCTTTGCTGCCATGTGTTGATGTTACTGGGAACAATTGCCCACCTTCTATCTGCGGCCAACACACTGCTTGTTCTTGCCTGTTGAGGTGCTACACCTCCCTCCCCCTGCGTGCTGCTGTCCTCGCTCTGCATGTCACCTTGACAGGTTGGGTCAGTGACTTCATCGTCCACCACCTCATCTTCCACTTCTGCACCCTGTCCTCCTCCTGACTTTCTGGCAATTGTGTCTCATTATCATCCACCTCTTGTGACACTTTCCCACCGTCGCCTTCATGTGACCGTGGCTGCTCAAATATTTGGGCATCGCTACATGCGATCTCCTCTTGCTCCGCTTCAAGTGGACCGGAATCTATAAATGGAAAAGTGAACAGCTCTTCAGAGTGTCCAAGTGTGGGATCAGTTGTCTCCGGGCACTAGGCATGGTGGGAGGAAGGAGATTTAGGGTGAGGAAAATGCAGTCCAGACTCACGGCTACTGAGACTTGACCATGTGGACGACAGGGTCGTGGTGGTGGCTAAGTGACTGGAAGCATTATCTGCTATCCAACCAATAACCTTTTCACAATGTTCTGTGTTCAATAGTAGTGTTCTGCAGTCCCCTATTAATTGGGACAGGAAGGTCGAGCGACAAGATGTGGGTGTTTGTTGTGGCACAATTTCAGCTTGCCCACGGCCTCGGCCTCTGCATGCACCATCACCATCACGTCCACTTCCCCATTCCTTGCAACGCACCTTGCCCATTTTAGATGGAGGACAATATTTTCCACATTCACTACAAATGGCTGGATTGAAACCGCAGTGATATGTGATACGTGTGACGGAAACCCACAGTTTTAAATAGCTGGCTGGTAGATTACTATTTTTCACAGCGACCTCATGTCAAAAACTTCACTGACACACTGCAACAAAATTTAAATGGAGGCCAATATTTTCCACGTTCGCTACAAATTTCTGGATTTTTATCGCTGTAATACGGAAAGGATCTGGCTGTATTTTGCAGTGCCAACAAGCA
This sequence comes from Phyllobates terribilis, assembly GCF_046119375.1. Classification (NCBI taxonomy): domain Eukaryota; kingdom Metazoa; phylum Chordata; class Amphibia; order Anura; family Dendrobatidae; genus Phyllobates; species Phyllobates terribilis. Next base: position 229,267,528 of record NW_027362767.1, read on the forward strand.
AATGGAGCAGAAAAATGGTGTACTCTGGATTGCTTTTTAAGCAAATAACCAGGATTAAGATAATAAAAAAATTCCCTGGCCCCTGATATCTGGGGCTATGTCTACAAATATCTGCAAGAACTGCAGCAGCAGGAACGTTCAATGGACCCTCTTGCACTATATGCACTGCAGTCTGCCACATACACTGCCTGCCTTCCTAGCACTGATTATATGCAGCTGGATTACTCCTGAGAAGGATTGTTAGTTCAGATGGATATAGATATATGTTGTGGAATACCTATACTAACAGGACGTTCAATGGACCTTCTTGTGCTGTATCATGCACTGCAGTCTGCAACATACACTGCCTGCCTAGCACGGATTATATGCAGCTGGATTAGTCCTCAGAAGGACTGTTAGTTCAGATAGATATTATAGATACATGTTGTAGAATACCTATACTAACTCTAAACAAGCAAATCTCTCCCTGACGCAGCAGCACCTCTCCCTACTCTGCCTGATTCCGGGGTAGACTGTGACGAGCATGGCGGCGCCTGGTCTTGTATACACCTGATGATGCTGTGCGGTCAGCCAATCACTGTAATGCCACAACCAACCTGGCTATGGCATTACAGTATGTGGCAGGCAATCCCTGCATGTTCATTGGCTCTCTAAAGAGCACCAAACATGCCGGGAGTAAACGCGAGCTCCCGCCCGAGCAACCCGGAAATACTCGTCGAGCGAAGAGCATCTCGAGCAGTGAGATGCTTGGGCAAGTGCCGAGCAGTGGCGAGCACGTTCGCTCATCACTAATTATAATACACAGCCCATAGTCCTCCATATTAGTATAATACACAGCCCATATCCTTCATATAATAAAATGCACAGCCCATAGTCCTCCATATAGTATAATGCGCAGCCCATAGTCATCCATGTAGTATAATGCTCAGCCTATAGTCATTCATGTTGTCACGTGGATACCGCGACAGAGAGGGGCCAGAAGATAGCGGCGTCTGGTTTCATGAACTCCTGCACTGATTAGAACTGCTTCACCATCTTATTAAACACTGAAGCTTTTTTCCCTTTCTGGCAGCGCAAGGGTTAATCAGTTCAGTTGATCTCCTGGAACTCTCCAACCTTGATTGTCTCAGCTGTTCAGTGTTGGGCACTCCCCTCTGCTATATATGCTCGCCACTGGCACTTGGGAATTGCCAGTGATAGTTCTTACTGCCTGGTTAATGTCACGGGTGTGCCAGAAGTGACAGACAATTGCCCTGCAGTTGGTTGCAGGAGATCTCTTTGTTTGGCATTACAGACACCTTCTTAGAAGCTGTCTCTTTAGGACCCAGCATCTACCTTCCTCTTACTAATTAACACCCTGACTTGGGTGTATAAATACCTGCTGTTTGCTAGAGGGAGGTGTCGGCGATATTCACACGACTCCTTGTGAAGCCTCGAGGAAGAGCAGAACTTCTTCCTCTCTGGAGCTAAGAGGACGTGTGTTCATTTCTCTGAAATTGACTAAAGCTAAGCTATCTTCCCTTGTTTGTTCCCCCTTGTTGTCTTTAGTTGTCAATGTGGATCGACTAGCACTCATCCCCTCCCTTCCCTGGCATTACCTTGTTGGATCCATGATGGATCCTGTGGCTGCTCTGACCAGCTACAACAACTCTGCCTGGAGGTGGCAGACTTAGACTCTGTGGCTTTGCAGCGCCCATGGACTCCAGGCTTAGGATCGACGGCTCCCGGGCAATTCCTCATGGAGCCCAAGATCACTTTACAAAATAGATTCTCAGGGGTTGGGACACGTTTGTGGTCTTTAAGGAGGCCTGCAAACTATATTTTAGGCTATATACTCACTCAGGTACCGAGGAACAACGGGTGGGGATTGTAATCTCAGTGCTCCAGGGCGACCCTCAAGCCTGGGGATTTTCTCTCCTCTCTTATTCCCCCAATATTATGTGTTAGAGGGCTTGCCCTCCCCTGTGATTCTAGGCCTGCCTTGGCTGATGTCACATAATCCTATAGTGGACTGGCAGGCACGGGAAATAGTGAGGTGGATCAATTACTATCAAAATAACTGCATGTGCATTAGTTTATCCATGGTAACTACCAGGTCTCTACCAGAGTACAGTATTTGTCCAATTACGAGTATGTGTTTTCAATTATGTCAAGAACTACCACCTCAATGTCCTTATGGTTGCTCAGTGGATTTGATTAAAAAAAAAATGGGAGGCTGCGCCCCTGCTTGGATTTCCGGGAATTAAATCAGATCACTGTTCGGGATCCATATCTGCTCCCTCTTATTCCAGATCTCTTTAATCAGATTGTTGGGGCTAAGTGGTTTTCCAAACTGGACCTTAGGGGGGCCTATAATCTCATCCGTATTAAGAACAGGGATGAGTGGAAGACTGTTTTTAATATGCCAGAAAGACATTTCAAAAACCTTGTTATGCCATTTGGGTTGACTAATGCTCCCGCCATTTTTCAGTTCTTTGTAAATGACATTTTTCATCACCTGGCAGGTAGATTTGTAGTAGTAGTGTATCTGGATGATTATTGATTTATTCACGGGACCTTGAGTCACATCACATAGATTTATTGTTCACCTGTTTTCGCATGGATTCGTAGAAAATCCGGGCAGTACTTGATTGGAATCTTCCTGAAGATGTAAAAGCTTTTTAGTGTTCGCCAATTATTATCGTAAGTTCATCAAGAACTTATCAGTAGTGGACAAATTGCCGGATATGACCAGGAAAGGGACGGACTTTTCTAAATGGTCCAGTCCGGCCAGTGAGGCATTTGCTACTCTTCACAGATTATTATACAGCCTGACGTCACTCAGCCATTCATTGTAGAGGTTGATGCTTCAGAGGTGGGGGTTGTGGCTGTATTGTCACAGTGTTCTTTCCCAAGTAAATTGCGCCCGTGTGCATACTTCTCCAAGAAACTGTCATCCGCCGAGAGAAACTATGACATTGGTAATAGGGATCTCTTGACAATAAAGTGGACCTTTGAAGAGTGGCGTTATTTTTTGGAGGGGGCAGTTCATGCGGTCATAGTAATCACTGATCATAAAAATCTTTTATATTTGGAATCTGCCAAACATCTGACACCTAGACCAACAAGATGGTCATTATTCTTTACCAGATTCAAATTTGCTGACTTTTAGGCTGGGGGATAAGGATATTAAGGCAAATGCTTTATCTCATTGTTTTTCAGGGGGAGGAAGTAATTGTGAGCCGGTTCCTATATTACAGAAAGAGGTCCTAGAGGATCAGGGGGGTGCCCTGCTGCCTGTCCTTCAGGTAAACTGTTTGTCCCTGTGAACCTCTGTCTTAGAATTGTGAGTGAACATTATGATTCAGTCCTGGCTGGACATCCTGGTAGTAAAGCCAGCACAGATCTTCTTACTCTGCGTTTTTGGTGATCTAGGGTGCAACAAGATGTTTGGGATTATGTAGCTGCCTGCAGTACCGGTGCCCGTTCTAAGACCCCACATACTTGTCCATCCGGGGTTCTTCAACCTTTGGCGATTCCCTGTAGACCATGGACTCATTTGTCTGTTGATTTCATCACTGATCTACTCATATCAGCAGGTTACATTGTAATATTGGTGGTGGTGGAGGATAGGTTCAGCAAGACGGCTTATTTCATTGCACTACCTGCTTTACCGAATGCCAAGACTTTGATGCAAATTTTTATTGAAGAAATCATGAAATCACATGGAATTCTCTCTGATATCTTAGGTGCTTTGTGTCTGAGAATCAGGAGAATTTGGTTTCTTATTTACCTCTCGCTGAGCTTGCCGTGAATAACCGTTGTCATGAATCTACTGGCAAATCCCCGTTCTTCGGGGCATATGGTTTTCATCCTTAATTCTGCTTCTACAATAGGAATCGTTCCTCAGGACCACCTGAGGAGGAATGGTTTTCTTCATCCCTTACATCAGTGTGGCAAAGTGTTCTTAATAATTTAAGAAGCGAGGGATCCAAATATAAGAGTATGGCTGATAGGAGACGCTTGGTGGGTCCAGACCTGAGTGTTGGTGATTTGGTGTGAATGTCATCAAAGAACATTAACTTGAAGGTTCCTTCTTGGAAACTGGCACCCAGGTTCATTGGCCCCTACAATATAGTTGCCGTAATTAATCCACTAGTGTATTACCTTACTTTACCAAGATTCATAATGTGTTTCACCGATCACTTCACAAGAAATATATTGCTTCCTCTGAACCATCATCACCATCACCTTCCCCAGTCATTGTTGAGGAGAATCTGGAATTCAAGATAGCGAAGATAATAGATTCTCGCTTTGTACTCCGGTCTTTTCAATATTTGGCACATTGTAAGAGTTATAGCCCTGAGGAGAGAATGTGGGTACCAGCGTCTGATGTACATGCAACCAGGTTGGTCCGGTTTTATCACATTTCACATCCAGATAAACCTGGCTCTGAGGTTCCGGAGGTCCCTCTTAGGAGGGGGGGGTACTGCCACAGGGATAACGTGACAGAGAAGGGCCAGAAGATCGCGGCGTCTCGTTTCACGAACTCCTGCACTGATTAGAATTGCTTCACCATCTTATTAGACAGTGCAGGCTTTATCCTTGCTGGAAGTGCCAGGGTTAATCAGGTTAGTTGATCTCCTGGAGCTCTCCACCCTGGATTGTCTCAGCTGTTCCGTGTTGGCCGCTCCCCTCTGCTATTTATGCTCGCCACTGGTACTTGGGAATTGCCAATGATAGTTCATATTTCCTTACAAAGGAAATGTGTCATCCTTAACTTTAGGCCTTTTAGAGATCATTTCATATTCAACTTGCTTAACTGTTCACAATATAATATAAATAATATAAAATAATTTTGACCAGGGGTGTCCAAAACTTTTACATGCCACTGTATATATACATATTATAAGAATACTGTATATATGCTTTTAAAAACATAACTGTTAATATATAATTTTAATCAATTATCAAAATGTAAAGTTTGATTGATGCAAAAAAAACTTAGTAATAATAACTGTAATTTTTTTTAATTAATAATAAGATAGAAGGGAAGGGAAGAATAAAACCAGGAACAGAATCAATAGAGAAAATCATAGTCAGGAAGACAGCCGGGGTCAGATACCGGGTGATCAGTAACAGCCACGTCTGCGAGCTGTATGAAGACCGCGGAGCCTGGTGACAGAGGCATGTCCGGGCAGAGATGTAACAGAAGGCCACAGGTAGATGGTGAAGGTCCTTCTATACAGCTCCAGCAGTGATGGTAGATCTGCTGGACTTCAGGGCGCTGGGTGCAGAGGTTTCCCGTCTTTCGAGATGTCTCTAGGGGGACGGTGACAACATGCAAATACGCGAGCATCCCTGGCTAATCCACGCCGGCAGGATGATAAGATCCGGCGGAAGATGGAACCTATGAGAAGAGAAGGAAATATAATGTAAGTGATGGGACTCCATATGACATGGTACTACTGTGCTGTCACTGTGGCCGGACGGCAGAGGAGTCTCATCATACAGAGGTCAGGGATCATCGTCAGCCATCATACATGTGATAATCCCATCCCTGACAGATGACATCTGCTCCACATGCATTTATCTCACGGACGACATCACACAACATGGAGCTGATTCTCACACTTACCTCGTCTCTTTTTCCCCTTCTTCACATTTTCAGATGTTTCCTCGTCAGCTGGAAATTCTGATCAGAAAGAAGAAAAAACAACAACTCACTAAGGACATATTGTTATGGGATCTGCTTTGCATCTGTCCTGTATATAGTAGGATTGTTCTATTCCTGTGCCCTATAGTCCTGATAATCTGGTATTGCATAATAGGGCAGAATAAGTCCTATACACCGGACATGACCTCATCTGGGGGGCATTAGATGTGTCAGTAATATGGAGCAGTGAGCGCCCTTGTGTGCCGCCATGTGGTGCATCACTAATGAGCGATATTCTACTATAGGAGACAATGTCTCATTACGATGGAGGAGGTTACTGGATGCTACAACGTATCACAATATCCATAATTATACTGTACAAAGTTACGGAAATAGAGACACAGTATGGGCCCATGGGCAACATAATTGGGATATAACATAAGAGACCTCTTACAGAAAAACCATGTGGAGATATTTGACCCTTGATGACAACATTCACATTTTTGGATCTATAGACATGTACATACCTGACAATGGGGACGAGGACGGCAAGCTGGTTATAGCATCATCTCTATCAGATCCTTTCTGCCTGTTTGGAAGAAGAAAATCGAGTAAATCACAAGTAAATTCTGTATAAAAGGAATTATCTCACTAGAAGAACACCGACTATAAGGTCTAATGGGACATATGAAAGTCATAGTGGGGAAGGTCTCCTACTCAAAACTACCTTCTATGGAGCAGAGTAAAAAACAACTACCAACAATGGCCGGCATGTAATACTACATTTCTCCTACAATGTGGGCAGCACTATCAATGCCTGACTGGCTGCAATTATTGGCTGTTATCTCCAGTGAATTCTGAAGCCAAAAGCGCAATGACCGCTGATCATGGGGCGGTGGATGCTGCACTTGATATTATGTTATTTATGTCCTATATTTGGTGTTGTGCACTTATATCAGCCTGGAGCTCCCAGTAATAACCACATAATCTACTCACATTTCTGAGATGTTTCTGCTGAATGATGGGGTACACTCTGGAGGGGACTTGATAGTGGTGGTACAGAGCTAAAAACAGAATAATAAGATATAAATTTCTATTTTTTTACTTTTAGAGGTCTTTTTTTACATATTCTGGATTTATTGATCACATACTTACTTTAGAAAGCCTTTCAGAGGATGACGTAAAATTTTGGAAGAAAAGGCTCTCATTATCCTCACTTGTATCCTCCTCCTCTGAGTCCATATGCTTATCTGTATCAGCGTGATCTACAAGACATAGGTAATGAAGTGTTATTAGACGTTGGCAGTGTAACACAGTCATCATTTATCACTAATATTAATGGGACCTGATTGTCGCATATTAAGGAAGATGAGACAAACAGCCGCTTAGTCTAGATGACGTCTCCTTCTACTTACTGATAAATAAGCTGGTGTCCACGTCTGACACAATCCGAGGGACGTACTCTGGCTTCTGACTTAGAAGGTTTTCAAATTCTAAGTCACAGAGGAATGGATAAGTCTTGATCTCGAAGGCTCCTCCTGGAAAAAGAAAACCAAAAGTTGAGCAGACATTGTCAGAGACTGCTCCATATCGGAACAATTTATCTTAATCTAAACTAATGACATAACCGAAGGAAACAAGCTGAAAGTCATAGTATGGAGAACTAGAAATAGGCAAGCAGATAGAAAAGTGCTGATCCTCATGGACAGGAGCGATATGTCCTCGTTGTAAAAAGTGAATATAAAAACTAATATATTGGTTACCTGTCCCAAGTCTTTGTACAGGATTTGTTCTGAGCAGGTCATCAATGAGGTCCTGAGCATCAGGAGGGGGAGAGCGATCCCAATCCCAAATGATGTCTCCTGTTATATAAGAAAATTACAGAAAATAAAACCTCTGTATTGGACTATAAGAAAAAGCAAAGGAAATAACTTAACCCATGTAATCAGTCAAAGCAATGATCGGATTATTCTACTTACCAGTGACAATATTTTTATGAAGCTCAGATAGGGAGTCCCCATGAAATGGTACATATCCCATCATAAATTCATGCAGGATGATCCCCATTGACCACCAGTCAGCAGGTCTTCCATAGCCTTTCTTCAGGATGATTTCTGGGGCCATATAATATGGGGTGCCACAGTGCTGGAAACCAACAGAAGATAAAGATGAGAATTGATGAAATGATTATTATGACAAGTTCTCCCCATAAAAACACAATGACAGAAGATAAAATATGAGTGGAAAAGTTCTCTAGAAATGAAGAACGTGGAGAAGAGACAATAGTGTCATGAAATTTGTAAAGAACAAGCTAAGTTCCTGTAAGTAAGTGATGCCGACCTCATGGTCCTGGAACTCTCTGGCGATGTCCTCCAATGATTCCTTGTGGGTGTTGGCTTCTGGTATCATGACACCAACTTTTGAAATCCCAAAATCGGCGACTTTAATGTGTCCAGCCGGTGTAATCAGGAGGCTGTGAAAGAAAAGATAGTTTTAGCCTCACAGGCCATGTGGTAATAAATAACTTTACCCACTTTATTATGCTACAGGGGGCACTTACTTCTCTGGCTTCAGGTCTCTGTGCACCACGCCATAGCTGTGCAGGTATTCCACAGCAAGAACTGCCTCAGCAAAGTACAGGCGGGCCAAGGGGACAGATAAAGGACCCCTGGTTCTTAGGAGGGTTGCGCAGTCTCCACCTATAGAAGAAAGGAAATATGAGCGGTGAGGGGTTTATACAGCAAACCACCATGAAGTGTCATGAGAAGTGAGCGGAGACATTGGGGCAGGAGACAATATATACGGACAGTGTCAGACTGAAGAACATTGGGTCCACCAGAGGATTTGATTCTGAGGGCCCACCTTTCTCCCCCACTCAAGAGCCCCATGGTGCAAACCTTGCAGCTGCTATGAACTCTCCTGAAGGAGAAGCCAGGGCCCACCGGAGGATTCTCCGGTTCTCTGGTGGGCCAGTCCAACCCTGTATACGGATATAATGTACAGAATATTAGTCTGAGGTCATGGTGAAATGGCATCTATGTCACTAATAACATAAAGTGATGTCACATCTCGTCTAAAGCTGGAGATACTGACGTGCTCAGTTCGGACATACAGGGAGATCATACACATCAATGACTTTCCGGAATATCTATAGTAAATGCTCTGCGGGGATGTAACCGTCCACGGAGACAAGTCCTAATGATAAGATGTCAGCAGACATGGGCTGAATATAATACATATACATGTCCTACCTCCTACATACTCCATGACCATACACAGGTGAGATCTAGTAGGGAAGGAGCAGAGCATGGAGGTCACATAGGGACAATCAGTGAATGTCAGGATGTCCCTCTCCAGAAAGGCCCCTTCCACAGCTGTTGGAGTATCCAGGGTCTTCTTGGCCATTTTCTTCATAGCAAAGATCTTCTTTGAATCTTTATGGTGCACTAAGTAGACCGATCTGCAGAGAAGGAGAAACCATGGTTTATAATGAATCATTAACAGTCCGTCTATAGAAGTCATTATCTGATCTTCTGTACTCATGTTTAATACTAGAAGTCACTAGAAATACACATCTAGTAATCTATGAAATAATACTACGTAGATCACCTATGGGAGGTCTGCACAATGCCACATCTGCCAGACCCTCACCCAGGTCACATTATCACCTATGGGAGGTCTGCACAATGCCACATCTGCCAGACCCTCACCCAGGTCACATTATCACCTATGGGAGGGCTGCACAATGCCACATCTGACAGAACCACACCCAGGTCACATTATCACCTATGGGAGGTCTGCACAATGCCACGTCTGCCAGAACCACACCCAGGTCACATTATCACCTATGGGAGGTCTGCACAATGCCACGTCTGCTGGAGCCCTCACCCAGGTCACATTATCACCTATGGGAGGTCTGCACAATCCCACGTGTGCCAGAACAACACCCAGGTCACATCATCACCTATGGGAGGTCTGCACAATGCCACATCTGCTGGAGCCCTCAGCCAGGTCACATTATCACCTATGGGAGGTCTGCACAATCCCACGTCTGCCAGAACTACACCCAGGTCACATTATCACCCATGGGAGGTCTGCACAATGCCACGTCTGCCAGAACCACACCCAGGTCACATTATCACCTGTGGGAGGTCTGCATAACGCCACCACTGCCAGAATCCTCACCCGGGTCACATTAACAGGTCATTTCCCTATGATAACACTGAATGGCAGAGCACAGAGGCTGAAGCCTTGTCATAGGAGAACCTGAGAAATGTGGATTATACCAACTGAAATCTCACCCAAAAGATCCGCTGCTGATCGGTTTAGTTGTTTCGTAGTCGCTCATACGCGGCTTTCTCACCGGGATCAATGATTCCATCAAGTTCTAGAAAAGAAGAAGAAATGATATTAAGATCTAGAAGCTGCTGGAGAAAATCTCCAGATGCAGAAACGTCTCCTCCTATATTATGTCCCAGCTGATGTCACTGATCCGATGTAGGGACGATACAAGACGGACGCTCCGCAGACACGGATGTAATATAAGGGGGGATCCTCCATACATCGGAATCATTGTACAGTGCTGGATAATGTGAGAAATCACACAGAGGAGAACTTTCAGAGGATCTGTCAGGAGGTGTGTGCTATGTAATCTGAGATAAGTATGATGTAGGGGCTGAGACCCTGATTCCAGTGATGTGTCACTTACTAGGCTGAGTGGTGTTGTGTCAATAAAATCAGTTTTTTATCAGCAGGAGATTACCACTAGAGGACCATCTGTCTCGTGCCATGTAGTCCTATTGCTCTGTTACCCCACCCCCACCACTGAATGGCAGCTTTCTGCCTAGGCACACTGTACATAGAAGCTGCCAATCACTGGTGTGGGCGGGGTTATACACAGAAAGCTACCAATCACTGGTGTGGGCGGGGTTATACACAGAAAGCTGCCAAACACTGCTGTGGGCGGGCTTATACACAGAAAGCTGCCAATCACTGGTGTGGGCGGGCGTATACACAGAAAGCTGTCAATCACTGGTGTGGGCGGGGTTATACACAGAAAGCTGCCAAACACTGCTGTGGGCGGGCTTATACACAGAAAGCTGCCAATCACTGGTGGGGGCGGGGTTATACACAGAAAGCTGCCAATTACTGGTGTGGGTGGGGTTATACACAGAAAGCTGCCAATCACTGGTGTGGGCGGGGTTATACACAGAAAGCTGCCAATCACTGGTGTGGGCGGGGTTACACACAGAAAGCTGTCAATCACTGATGTGGGCGGGGTTATACACAGAAAGCTGCCAATTACTGGTGTGGGTGGGGTTATACACAGAAAGCTGCCAATCACTGGTGTGGGCGGGGTTATACACAGAAAGCTGCCAATCACTAGTGTGGGCGGGGTATTACACAGAAAGCTGCCAATCACTGGTGGGGGCGGGGTTATACACTGAAAGCTGCCAATCACTGGAGTGGGCAGGGTTATACACAGAAAGCTGCCAATCACTGGTGTGGGCGGGGTTATACACAGAAAGCTGTCAATCACTGGTGTGGGCGGGGTTATACACAGAAAGCTGCCAATCACTGGTGCGGGCGGGGTTATACACAGAAAGCTGCCAATCACTGGTGTGGGCGGGGTATTACACAGAAAGTTGCCAATCACTGGTGTGGGCGGGGTTATACAGGGCTCAGCATTCAGAGCACTGCCAGATCTGCAGCAGAAAAAAATATTGATTTCATCACAACTGCTGCCTTCAGTAAGGTAATGAATACATCGCTGGAATCAGGGTCTCTGCCTCTACATCATGCTGCTCTCAGATGAGGAGCAAAAACCTGCTGACAGATTCCCTATAATATAAATGCTATTATCTAATGCAATGGTGTCATCTCCTCTGATGATAGAGGCGTCCCCTGGTTATATGGGGATAATACTGGACGGGTCATTCACACCCCGTGATCTGGTGATACATGGACATCTCCCTCTATAATACTTACATCGGCAGATTCTTGGATCTCCGGGATCTCTAAGATTACATTGTCAGGATCCAACAGCTCAGTTGTTTCTAAAATAGTGATAAAATGATGAAGAAATAAAATATATTAGACAATATTAATCCTACATATATAATACAACAATATAACAGAGAAATGACAAGACGTCTGTGAATGGGATTAATACTCGTTATATGGGGACTCTATATATGGGAACGTCCGGCACAGCCATAGATAAATGTAATGTAAATGGTGGAGGACCCCAATGACCACATGAATGAGGAACCCATCACCCTCGCTGCACATGTGAGCGATGGGAAGAGAGCTAAAGCGTAAGAGCCCTATGCAAATTAGCCTGGAAGTGCACAGGGGCGTGTCACTGCACTCAGACTTCTTCTTCCCCGCCCCCAGTGCACTTCCATCCTGATTTGTATATGACTTCTACGTTAGTTTTCTCCTGACTGGCACTTTGGATTTCTGGAAAAAATGTGAGAAAATGTCCTGTCCAGTCCTCCCACTACTCCCATATGTAACATGTGCTGCCAGGTTCCCATTACACAGAGTGGAAAGAGTAAATGTGATATTGTCCCCTGTTCTGTATAATATCCGGATATTTCCTGTAGAAGGTTGTGTGATGGGCTCACCTGTAGTCAGATCGCTGCTCGGCCCCGGCTGACTCATATTGGGGTCAGGGGTTTCTGGGGTCACATTTTGCTCGTCTTCGGTGTCGCCTTCTGGTGTCTCCTGATTGATAGAATATATAGTATTAACACGTGGAGCCTTCCAGTAAATCACCAAATCCATGAATCAGGAAGGTCTAAACCTGCATTTACAGACGCACCAACTGTAACTATACAGATCAGCCGCCATCATGAGGGCTTTTCTCAGAAAGTTCTCTCAGATCTACACCAGATCTTCTGATCTCTGACTGGTGATCTGGAGAAGATCAGGAAACAACGACGTGTGATAGAGAAGATGATGGATCCTTACCAGGCTTTCCGAGGAGCGGGACGGACCTTCCAGTACACACAGGACTTTTTCGGCCAGTTCTTTAATAGAAGCCAAATCTCCATGTTGAGATCTTTTTTCAGCCTATAAAGAAGAAAAGAAACAAAAATGAAAATTCTGAGATGAGAAAGGTCACAATAGAGGCGGCCATTGTATGTGACGTCTGCTCCTCTCTGCAGATACAATGACTACATATCTGGGGACTCGTTCTGTTTTATATTGGAAGAAAGAAGAAGCTTCTATCCCACCATTATTATCCATTATTGTGGAAAATATTTGTGTGGAGCATCCGCCATTTACCTGCTGTAGTAATGTCCTGATGTTCTGATGTAAATCCATCAGATACTCTGAGGTGAGATGACCTCGGTGGTATTTGGTCAGGCAGTTCCTTACTAGCTCCACCACCAGCCGATGAGTGAAGCTGAGGACGCCATCAAGTGGTAGAAGCACAATCTCAGGGCGATAGGTGGTAATAATCTCCCATAGAGCTTCTACCTGAAGATTGTCCAAAAGTAAATCAGCCATAGCTAGAAACTGCAAGTGTGATCAGTCACTATGGAATAGTGAAAAACTGCAAGTGCGATCAAGTCACTATGAAATAGCGAGAAACTGCAAGTGCGATCAGTCACTATGGAATAGCGAGAAACTGCAAGTGCATTCAGTCACTATAGAGCCAACAAAGGCAGCCCTGACCCTGTGTACATTGTATAAGTAGTGACTGCGACCTGTGATGTCATAATGACTGATCATCACCAGTGATGTCATCATGGAATCTTGTGATGGAATCTTTTGATGGAATCTTATAGAGGCTGCTCTGCACAAATACATGCTGCCAAGCAATATTTAAAGTGTGTGGGGGCTTATGTTGTATATAGGGGGCTATGTTAAGGCTCAGCTGTATATATGGGGCTATGTGAGGGCTCAGCTGTATATATGGGGCTATGTGAGGGCTCATACTGTATATAGGGGGCTATGTGAGGGCTCACACTGAATACATGGGGCTATGTGAGGGCTCAGCTGTACATAGGGGGCCATGTGAGGGCTCATACTGTATATATGGGGCTTTGAGAGGGCTTATAGTGTATATATGGGGCTATGTGAGGGCTCAGCTGTATATAGGGGGCTATGTGAGAACTCAGCTGTATATAGGGGGCTATGTGAGAGCTCATACTGTATATAGAGGGCTATGTGAAGGTTCATACTGTATATAGGGGGCTATGTGTGGGCTTATACGGTATATAGGCGGCTATATGTGGGCTTACACAGTATAAAGGGGGATGTCAGCATACTTAATTCTGCTCAATATTAAATTGCACAATTAATAATATAAAATCATAATTATAATTAATATGTTAATATTAATATTGAGCAGAATTAATTTTATTTTTTTTTATGTGTAGTGCAACAGAGCACCTGGGTGTTAATCGCGTGACTTATCACATCATCTATCAAAGAGAATCATGTGACATGTCGGGTGCTGGGGTCCCCCACCTTCTAAACTGCCCAGGGCCTCGGCTACTCTTAATCCGTCTCTGCTACTATCCCACCATTATTATTCATTATTGTGGAGAAGATTTGTGCGGACCGTCCGCCACTTACCTGTTGTACTAATGTCCTGATGTTCTGGGGTAAATCCGTCAGATACTCTGAGGTGAGATGACCTCGGTGATATTTGGTCAGGCAGTCCCTTACTAGCTCGACCACCAGCCGGTGAGTGAAGCTGAGGACGCCATCGGGTGGTAGAAGCACAATCTCAGGGCGATTGGTGGTAAGAATCTCCCATAGAGCTTCTACCTGAAGATTGTCCAAAAGTAAATCAGCCATAGCTATAAACTGCAAGTGCAATCAGTCACTATGGAATAGTGAGAAACTGCAAGTGCGATCAAGTCACTATGGAATAGCTAGGAACTGCAAGTGCGATCAGTCACTATGGAATAGCGAAAAACAGCAAGTGCGCTCAGTCACTATAGAGTCAACAAAGACAGCCGTGACCCTGTGTACATTGTATAAGTAGTGACTGCGAGCTGTGATGTTATAATGGCCGACAATCACCAGTGATGTCATCACGGAATCTTGTGATGGAATCTTCAAGGGGCGGCTCTGCACAAATACATGCTGCCTAACAATATGCTTTTTTGGCCGTTCTCTTTTATTTCCAATTACAACACAACCAGGATAAGGGAATGTTCACACGTTGCATTTTTGCTGAATTTTTCTCTGCATCAAAAACCAGATTGGTGGCAGGAAAAACCCTGCGTACAGTCCGCACTCATTTGCTGTGTTTTTGCAGTGTTTATACTTGTGGGTTTTTTTTTCATTCATTTGAATGAGTGAAAAACGCTGCAAACCCCTGAAAGAATTAAGATGCTGCAGATTAAAAAAAAATGCAGCATGTGAATGAGACTTCAGAAATCTCATTCAATAAGCTGGTACTGTAAAAAGCTGAAAAAATGCTACTTGTGAACATATCCCAAAGATATACTCAGTCATATTATGGGAAATATTGTGTATATTTATTCCTCACATGTCTTTTTTTTACCATAGAACATTTACCTCATTGGTTGCAGAGATTACTATTAACAAATGTGACAAATATTGAAGAATTAATAAGTGACCCAAAGAATCAATCATTTATGTCATTAACATTAATCGTTGTTTTCTGTAAACTTCCATCCTTTACCGTGTGGGACACGGCCAGACTCCCTAGAAAGATGGTTTATTACAAAGGTTTACCGACCATCAAAGCAGTCAGAAAAACACAAGAAACACTTAACACAAACTGATACATTTTATTGTAATACACAACGATCACGACACAGATCAGCTGTGCAGCGGAGGCCGAACCCTGAAATTACTAATACCCAGCCCTAGTTACAGGGGAAATAAGCAATCATAAGCTTGTATTTAGATAGGGAAATGCTCCTCTTTTATGTCCTTATTGTGGGCACAATGTGTGTAATAAATAAAAAAAGAGAAAGAAAAAGTAGGAAAAAATATAAATTTTTAAAAAAAATAAAACAAAATTTAAAAAAATTAAGGTCACTGTCAGTACAAATTGCCGTTTCTTACCCCTCCCCATAAAACACATGTCCCATATATACCAATAACTGTCATGAAAAGAGTAATACCGTTTCCAATGAATGTATGTTAGTGGTAGGGTGCAGCCGTCTCCGCTAAACTCCATCCATAGTTTTAGTAAAGTGACGTGAGTAGCAGAAAAAAGTCACAAATTTTTGCTCAAATTATCACATTTTTACGCTAATCACTAAATAATATCTACCAATAGGTTCATCTACATTGGGAATAGAGAAATCCCATAGTTATATGGGGGATAATACTGGACATGTAATTCATACACAGCTATCTGGTGATATACAGACATCTCCCTCTATGACACCGGCACATTCATGGATTTCTGGGGTCTCAGATTTTCCAATATCAGAATTTGTCAGTGTGGCGCGCCTGAGGGTTCAGTCGCCACAGAGGTACTGCACCTCACCCAGAGGTGTGGTACCCCCTTCTCTCAGGTAAGGAGGGAGTGCTGCCCGGAACCCCAGCACCTGCATCCAACACTACACTGCTCCAGGCCGGCTGGAGGGGCAAGACGCAATGTATGTTTTTAGAGCTTGCTCTACCTGTGGAGAGCCACACCACCCCTGCTGCTGCAACACCAGCTCCAGAGGACTGTTCCGCAGCGGCGGTTCCTCTTGGCCGCAATCCACAGCTGGCGTCACGAACAATCCCAAAAACCCCATATAAAAATATTCCCCTTTTTGCACTGGCCGCCCTGGGTCACGGACCAGGCCAGCCACCATGATACCCCCCTACCGGCATACACCGAGGCCCGGCTGCCGAGTACCCAACGGCCCTGGGGGCGCGTCATCAGCACATTCATTCCTAAAATATGAATGCAATAATAAATAAATGTAATATATTAGACTGTATCATTCCTGAATATCTAAGGTGATCGGACCTTGAATAACACATCCATATATAGAAAGATCAGGGCCGCGTCAGCACCCGGCGCACCCGGGCAAGTGCCGGGGCCCTGAGCAGGCGGAGGGCCCACTCGCGGCCGGGCACCCCACTGGGCTATGGGTGGAGGAAAGCGGTGGCAGCGCCCGCCCTTCTCTCCCGCTTGCTTAGGGCCCCAGCAGCCGGATAGTTACTTCTCCCCGTGCCTCCGCAGATCTGCTGTCTTCCAGCTACCTGTGACATCTCAGGTCAGAGGGTACGGTGACGTCTTTCCACCGTGTCCTCCCCTGAGCCATCACAGGCAGTGCAGAGCAGGACACATTGATTTTTTTTGTTATTTTAATGTATGGAGGCATGGGGAATTATATGGGGGGGTGACATCCTGCATGGAGCATTATATGGGGGGTGACATCCTGCATGGGGCATTATATGGGGGGGTGACATCCTGCATGGAGCATTATATGGGGGACGACATCCTGCACAGGGCATTATATGGGGGGTGACATCCTGCATGGGGCATTATATGGGAGGTGACATCTTGCATGGGGCATTATATGGGGGGGAGAAGTGATATCCTGCATGGGGCATTATATGGGGGGGAGTGACATCCTACATGGGGCATTATATGGGGGGTGACATCCTGCACGGGCCATTATTTAGGACTGACATCCTGCATGGGGCATTATATGGGGGGTGACATCCGGCATGGGGCATTATATTGGAAGGAAGGGACATCCTGCATGGGGCATTATATGTGGAGGGAAGTGACATCCTGCATGGGGCATTATATGGGGGGAAGGGACATCCTGCATGGGGCATAATATGGGGGGAAGGGACATCCTGCAGAGGGCATTATATGGGGGAGAGAGGTGACATCCTATATGGAGCATTATATGGGGGGTGACATCCTGGTTGGGGCATTATATGGGGGGTGATATCCTGCATGGGGCAGTAAATGGGGGGTGACATCCTGCATGGGGCATTATATGGGGGGGAGAAGTGATATCCTGCATGGGGCATTATATGGGGGGAAGTGACATCCTGCATGGGGCATTATATGGGGGGGAAGGGACATCCTGATGGGGCATTATATGGGGGGTGACATCCTGCATCTGGCATTATATGGGGGGGAGAAGTGATATCCTGCATGGGGCATTATATGGGGGGTGACATCCTGCATGGGGCATTATATGGGGGGGAGAAGTGACATCCTGCATGGGGCATTATATGGGGGGAGTGACATCCTGCATGGGGCATTATATGGGGGGTGACATCCTACATGGGGCATTATATGGGGAGGGGACAAGTGACATCCTTCATGGGGCATTATATGGGGGGAGAAGTGACACCCTGCATGGGGTATTATATGAGGGGTGGCATCCTGCATGGGGCATTATATTTGTGGAAGGGACATCCTGCATGGGGCATTATATGGGTGGGAAAGGGACATCCTGCATAGGGCATTATCTGGGGAGGAGAAGTGACATCCTGCATGGGGCATTATATGGGGGGTGACATCCTGCATGGGGCATTATATGGGGTGTGACATCCTACATGGGGCATTATATAGGGGATGACATCCTGCATGGGTCATTATAAAGAGGGGAACAGCCTGCATGGGGCATTAAAAGGGGGAACAGCCTGCATAGGGCATTATGTGGGGGGAACAGCCGGCATGGAGCATTATATGGGGGCCACTATCCTGTATGGAGCATTATAAGGGGACCAGTATCCTGTACAGAGCGTTATATGGGGGCCAGTATCCTGTACGGAGCGTTTTATGGGGGCCAGTATTCTGTATGGAGCGTTATATGTGGGCCAGTATTCTGTATGGAGCGTTATATGGGGGCCAGTATTCTGTATGAAGCGTTATATGGGGGCTAGTATTCCGTATGAAGCTTTATATGGGGGCCAGTATTCTGTATGGAGCATTTTATGGGGACCAGTATTCTGTATAGAGCATTTTATGGGGGCCAGTATTCTGCATGGAGCATTTTATGGGGGCCAGTATTCTGTATAGAGCATTTTATGGGGGCCATTATTCTGTATAGAGCATTTTATGGGGGCCAGTATTCTGCATTGAGCATTTTATGGGGGCCAATATACTGTATAGAGCATTTTATGGGGGCCAGTATTCTGCATGGAGCATTTTATGGGGGCCAGTATCCTGAATGGAGCATTATATGGGGGCCAGTAGTCTGTACAGAGCATTATATGGGGACCAGTATCCTGTATGGGGCATTTTATGGCGGCCAGTATTCTGCATGGAGCATTTTATGGGGGGCAGTATACTGTATAGAGCATTTTATGGGGGCCAGTATTCTGCATGGAGCATTTTATGGGGACCAGTATCCTGTATGGAGCGTTATATGGGGGCCAGTATTCTGTACAGAGCATTTTATGGGGACCAGTATCCTGTATGGGGCATTTTATGGGGGCCAGTACTCTGCATGGAGCATTTTATGGGGGCCAGTGTTCTGTATAGAGCATTTTATGGGGGCCAGTATTCTGCATGGAGCATTTTATGGGGGCCAGTATACTGTGTGGAGTGATTCACCGGTTTCTGAGCTATTGTAGAACTTACAATAGATATCGCTCATGTAATGTAAGAAGTGAAATCTTTGGCATTGTACTATATATATATTTCTCTGCGGTATCTGTGCATAACGAATTGTGGTATGTGTTAAAGGGGCCCACTGAGACTCTTTCGCCCGGGGCCCAGAAAAACCTGGAGCTGGACCTGGCTTGGGGCCCCTGTGCAAAAAATGTGTCTGGGCCCCCCTCCTTTTTTGGCGACAAAGCTATATATATGTAATATAATTTTACATAGCACCCTCTTGTCCTTTACATACCTGATTCCCTTGTTATTTATAGCACCCTGGTCTTCTCGTTAGATATATAATGCAATGGTGGCTGATGGAGCATGGGAAAGCTTCTTTTCTGATGGATGAGCTGATGGACTGGTCTTGTGGTCAGATGTTGCCCCATCAGCAGTCATTTTATATCTAACAAGAGAGGACTGTGTAATAAAGAGAGAGCGCTGTGAGTAACAAAAATAATGAGAATACGCTACATAAGGAACAGTGCTATATATAGCAAGAAATTATACTA
The DNA here is from genome assembly GCF_046119375.1 of Phyllobates terribilis. Classification (NCBI taxonomy): domain Eukaryota; kingdom Metazoa; phylum Chordata; class Amphibia; order Anura; family Dendrobatidae; genus Phyllobates; species Phyllobates terribilis. Next base: position 229,287,242 of record NW_027362767.1, read on the forward strand.
CATAATAATGGGACAGCACTGAACATTACAGAAGACACTATATAATAAGGGACGGTGCCATACATAGCTAGAGAGAATGCTACCTAATAAGAGATAGTGTTATATATAATAAAGGATGAAACTATGTAATTAAAGGGGTGTTCCCATCTACAAGAGCCTTTCCCAATATGTAGTAGGTGTAGTAATATTAGCAAATATTTCCAATTAGAAATGTAGTATATTTCTCCTAATTAGCTATGTCGCTTATCTCATGTGCAGGCATTGCAGTAGCTTAGGTATCCATGGTTACGACCACTAACAGCTGACTAACTACCTAACTGTCACTATGTGTGTGGCCATAACCATGGATACTGAAGCTACTGCAATAGCTGCACATGGGGTAAGTAATATAGCTAATCAGGAGAACTACTTTTCTAATTGAAGGTATTTGCTAATATTTCTACAGCTACTACATATTGGGATAGGATCTTGGAGATGGGAATACTCCATTAAGGACTGTGCTATACATAATAAGTGAGTACACTATTCACTAAGCGACTGTGCTAAACATAATATGCTAGCTTGCACTTGAAATGGGGTCTTTTAGTTTGGAGTAGGCCGAAGCTGGCCACTACCTCATGGCTGCTTCGGCGGCCTGATATCCATACTCAGTCCCCAGCCGCCTGGCGGCCAGGTGTCCATACTCGGTCCCCAGCCGCCCCGCTGCCAGGTGTCCACACACGGTCCCCAGCCACCGGGGGGCGTCTGGGTGTCCGTAAACGGTCCCCAGCCGCCCCTATTTCTCCTGTCACCCTCCCACACACTTTTCTTAGCCTGGCCTGCTTTAGGGCAGCATTGGACGAGCCCACCCGAGAACCAGACTCCTCTGGTGGGCCCTGGCTTCTCCATCAGGGGAGTTGAGAGTGCCATGGTGAGGAGCATGATGATGATGATAGAAGTTAGCATCTGCTTTGTTTTCTTAGAATGCAAGCGCATGTATGTAGTAGCGGCTAGGCCTGAGGTGGTCAGCGTTTTGGCGCATATCCTACCTCCTCGGAGGATTGCTCGATGCTTTCCTGCTACTATACCAGTTCTATGACTCCCATTAAAACAAAGCTTCAGGTGATAAATGATGGATGAGGTGGTGGCAAAGGAGAAAGAGCAGGAGGAACAGGGACCATTCACATCAATATCAGGCCCGTTAACCACACATGTCTTGTAGGATATGTTTCTGTAACAAAAGGAGTGGTTCGGCTACACAGTTATAGGGCATACAGTGAGTGCAATGCCTACCAAAAGTTTAGAGACACTCCAATGCCCCTTGGAAGTGACATGGAGGTCAGAGGGCCTTAACTAAACCATTTTTTCCATTTATAGCAACTGGGTCTCCTGTGCACAGTTGGCCTAAGCAGTGAATGGAAGGCCTTTCCAAAAATTATGAGGAACTGCAATGCCCCTTGAAACAGACGTGGATTACAGCGTACTAAATCCTTCTACCCATTATTGGGGAGTGGGTCTCCCTTAGTGTTCGCCTATGCATTGAAAAGCAAAAGCTGACTAAAATTAGGAGGAAATGCAATGCCCGTTGGAAGAGTCGTGGAGGTCGCAGTAGCTTAACAAGACTGCTTTAATGCCCCTTGGAAAAGTGGTGGAGGTCACAGTAGCTTAACAAGATGGTTTGAATGCCCCTTGGAAAAGCAATGGAGGTCACAGTGGCTTAACAAGACTGTTTTAATGCCCTTCGGAAGAGACTTGGAGGTCGCAGTAGCTTAACAAGATGGTTTTAATGTCCCTTGGAAAAGTGGTGGAGGTGGCAATAGCTTAACAAGACAGTTTGTATGCCCCTTGGAAAAGTGGTGGTGGTCGCAGTAGCTTAACAAGACGGTTTTAATGCCCCTTACAAGAACCATACAGTACAGCATCTTAAAAATATTATTCCCATTATTGGGGAGTGAGTCTCCCACAGTCTTTCCTTATGCCTTCCAAGCAAAAGCTGACAAAAATAAGGACGGAGAAACTTTCAATAATGGCAACACGGACCACGGTCACCCTGGTGGTATAGTGGTGGTGGAGGCTGAGGATAAGGAGAAGAACATAAAACAGCCGAAATGAGGAAGCGTATGCCCATGTGTGGGTGTGAAGCGTGCATGTGAATACACCTCCCGAAATAACACAGTGGATTTGACTTTATGTTTCTCTGCTGTCATTTGGTGGTGATGAGAAGTCAGGCCCAATCCAGCCCTTGTTCATTTTGATAAGGGTCAGCTTGTCAACATTGTCAGTTGACAGGCGAGTGCGCTTATCAGTTATAATTCCCCCAGCGGCACTAAAAACACGCTCCGATAACACGCTAGCGGCAGGGCAGGCCAGGACCTCCAAGGCGTACAGAGCAAGTTCATTCCAAGTGTCCAGCTTGGATACCCAATAATTAAAAGGCACAGAGAAATCATGGAGGAAGCTGGTACGATCGGCAAGGTACTCCCTCACAATCTTTTGAAACTTTCCACTCGCGCCTCAGGGTCTGTCCGAAGGGAGGGTCTGAGAAAACTGTCCCAGAAGGTTGACAGTGTTCCCCTGCCTCTGCTGGATTGGAGTTGCGTCTCTCTCGCATGTACACCTTGGTTGGGCTACGAACTGTGACCTCTGCCACTAGCGTGTTCAGATGGGCATTTTTTTAACAGTTCTGCAGCAAGGGCCTTCTGGTACTGCCCCATTTTTGTAGACCTCTCCACCTAAGGAATAAGAGAGTGAAAGTTCTCCTTGTAGCGGGGGTCTAAAAGTGTCACCAACCAGTAATGACTGTCACCCAACATTTTGACAACGCGAGGGTCACGGTTAAGGCAGCGTAACATAAAGTCAGCCAAGCATGCTAGACTGGTAACGGGCAAGACTTCCGTGTCCTCACCAAGATGACGACTGACCATGCTCTCCTCCTCCTCCTCCTCCCCCCTGTCCTCAGGCCACCCACGCTGAACCGACGGTATGAAAATTGTACAGGTACTATCGTCTACAGCACATGATACAAGCTCCTGTTCTTCCTCCTCCTCCTCCTCTCCCTCATTGTCCCCCAATGTACGTTGGGATGAGATGAGGCTGGGCTGTGTGTAATCGACAGCTACGGCTTCTTGATCCATCTCATCATACTCTGGCAGCAATGCCCCCTCTTTAATCCTCTACAGAGAGTGTTGCAAATCACCACTCACCATCTTGGTGGACTCCTCAAAGTTTGTCAAGATGGTACATATGTCAGACATCCAGTTCCACTCCTGAGGTCTTATGTGTGGAGTCTGACCTGAATATCGACGGCCTTGTTGCAGCTGGTACTCCACAACTGCTCTCTTCTGCTCACAAATCCTTTGCAACATGTGGAGGGTAGAGTTCCAACATGTGGGGACATCACACACTAGTCGGTGTGACGGAAGCTGCAAACGCTGCTGCAACACAGCAAGGGCGGCAGAAGCTGTAGCCGACTTGCGAAAATGAGCTGACAGGCGGCGTACTTTGACGAGCAGATCTGGCAACTCGGGGTACGATTTAAGAAACCACTGAACCACGAGGTTAAGCACATGAGCCAGGCATGGTACGTGTGTGATCTCGCCTCGCCTCAGAGCCACCACCAGGTTCTGGTCATTGTCACACACGACCATGCCTGGTTGTAGGTTCAGCGGTGTCAGCTACAGATCTACAGTGGGTACGGAAAGTATTCAGACCCCTTTAAATTCTTCACTCTTTATTTCATTGCAGTCTGCAACATACACTGCCTGCCTAGCACGGATTATATGCAGCTGGATTAGTCCTCAGAAGGACTGTTAGTTCAGATAGATATTATAGATACATGTTGTAGAATACCTATACTAACTCTAAACAAGCAAATCTCTCCCTGACGCAGCAGCACCTCTCCCTACTCTGCCTGATTCCGGGGTAGACTGTGACGAGCATGGCGGCGCCTGGTCTTGTATACACCTGATGATGCTGTGCGGTCAGCCAATCACTGTAATGCCACAACCAACATGGCTACGGCATTACAGTATGTGGCAGACAATCCCTGCATGTTCATTGGCTCTCTAAAGAGCACCAAACATGCCGGGAGTAAACGCGAGCTCCCGCCCGAACAACCCGGAAATGCTCGTCGAGCGACGAGCATCTCGAGCAGTGAGATGCTTGGGCAAGTGCCGAGCAGTGGCGAGCATGTTCGCTCATCACGAACTATAATACACAGCCCATAGTCCTCCATATTAGTATAATACACAGCCCATATCCTTCATATAATATAATGCACAGCCCATAGTCCTCCATATAGTATAATGCGCAGCTCATAGTCATCCATGCAGTATAATACACAACCTATAGTCATTCATGTTGTCACGTGGATACCGCGACAGAGAGGGGCAAGAAGATAGCGGCGTCTGGTTTCATGTACTCCTGCACTGATTAGAACTGCTTCACCATCTTATTAAAAACTGAAGCTTTTTTCCCTTTCTGTCAGTGCAAGGGTTAATCAGTTCAGTTGATCTCCTGGAGCTCTCCAACCTTGATTGTCTCAGCTGTTCAGTATTGGGCACTCCCCTCTGCTATATATGCTCGCCACTGGCACTTGGGAATTGCCAGTGATAGTTCTTACTGCCTGGTTAATGTCACGGGTGTGCCAGAAGTGACAGACAATTGCCCTGCAGTTGGTTGCAGGAGATCTCTTTGTTTGTCATTACAGACACCTTCTTAGAAGCTGTCTCTTTAGGACCCATCATCTACCTTCCTCTTACTAATTAACACCCTGACTTGGGTGTATAAATACCTGCTGTTTGCTAGAGGGAGGTGCCGGCGATATTCACACGACTCCTTGTGAAGCCTCGAGGAAGAGCAGAACTTCTTCCTCTCTGGAGCTAAGAGGACGTGTGTTCATTTCTCTGAAATTGACTAAAGCTAAGCTATCTTCCCTTGTTTGTTCCCCCTTGTTGTCTTTAGTTGTCAATGTGGATCGACTAGCACTCATCCCCTCCCTTCCCTGGCATTACCTTGTTGGATCCATGATGGATCCTGTGGCTGCTCTGACCAGCTACAACAACTCTGCCTGGAGGTGGCAGACTTAGACTCTGTGGCTTTGCAGCGCCCATGGACTCTAGGCTTAGGATCGACGGCTCCCGGGCAGCTCCTCATGGAGTCCAAGATCACTTTGCAAACTAGATTCTCAGGGGTTGGGACAAGTTTGTGGTCTTTAAGGAGGCCTGCAAACTATATTTTACGCTATATACTCACTCAGGTACCGAGGAACAACGGCTGGGGATTGTAATCTCAGTGCTCCAGGGCGACCCTCAAGCCTGGGGATTTTCTCTCCTCTCTTATTCCCCCAATATTATGTGTTAGAGGGCTTGCCCTCCCCAGTGGTTCTAGGCCTGTCTTGGCTGATGTCACATAATCCTATAGTGGACTGGCAGGCATGGGAAATAGTGAGGTGGATCAATTACTATCAAAATAACTGCATGTGCAATAGTTTATCCATGGTAACTACCAGGTCTCTACCAGAGTACAGTATTTGTCCAATTACGAGTATGTGTTTTCAATTATGTCAAGAACTACCACCTCAATGTCCTTATGGTTGCTCAGTGGATTTGCTCCCTCTTATTCCAGATCTCTTTAATCAGATTGTTGGGGCTAAGTGGTTTTCCAAACTGGACCTTAGGGGGGCCTATAATCTCATCCGTATTAAGAACGGGGATGAGTGGAAGACTGTTTTTAATATGCCAGAAAGACATTTCAAAAACCTTTTTATGCCATTTGGGTTGACTAATGCTCCCGCCATTTTACAGTTCTTTGTAAATGACATTTTTCATCACCTGGCAGGTAGATTTGTAGTAGTAGTGTATCTGGATGATTATTGATTTATTCGTCGGACCGTGAGTCACATCACATAGATGTAAGGCAGGTCTTACAAGTACCAAGGGACAATAAATTATTCGTCAAACTGAAGAAATGTATGCTCTCGGTTCAGGAGATCCCTAATCGGGGGTATTTATTATTGTTCACCTGTTTTCGCATGGATCCGTAGAAAATCCGGGCAGTACTTGATTGGAACCGTCTTGAAGATGTAAAAGCTTTTTAGTGTTCGCCAATTATTATCGTAAGTTCATCAAGAACTTATCAGTAGTGGACAAATTGCCGGATATGACCAGGAAAGGGACGGACTTTTCTAAATGGTCCAGTCCGGCCAGTGAGGCATTTGCTACTCTTCACAGATTATTATACAGCCTGACGTCACTCAGCCATTCATTGTAGAGGTTGATGCATCAGAGGTGGGGGTTGAGGTTGTATTGTCACAGTGTTCTTTCCCAAGTAAATTGCGCCGTGTGCATACTTCTCCAAGAAACTGTCATCCGCCGAGAGAAACTATGACATTGTTAATAGGGATCTCTTGACAATAAAGTGGACCTTTGAGGAGTGGCGTCAGTTTTTGGAGGGGGCAGTTCATGCGGTCATAGTAATCACTGATCATAAAAATCTTTTATATTTGGAATCTGCCAAACATCTGACACCTAGACAAACAAAATGGTCACTATTCTTTACCAGATTCAAATTTGCTGACTTATAGGCTGAGGGATAAGGATATTAAGGCAAATGCTTTATCTCATTGTTTTTCAGGGGGAGGAAGTAATTGTGAGCCGGTTCCTATATTACAGAAAGGGGTAGTTATCGCAACTATAAATACTAATCTGGAGAAAGAGGTCCTAGGGGATCAGGGGGGTGCCCTGCTGCCTGTCCTTCAGGTAAACTGTTTGTCCCTGTGAACCTCTGTCTTAGAATTGTGAGTGAACATTATGATTCGGTCCTGGCTGGACATTCTGGTAGTAAAGCCAGCACAGATCTTCTTACTCTGCTTTTTTGGTGTTCTAGGGTGCACCAAGATGTTTGGGATTATGTAGCTGCCTGCAGTACAGGTGCGCGTTCTAAGACCCCACATACTTGTCCATCCAGGCTTCTTCAACCTTTGGCGATTCCCTGTAGACCATGGACGCATTTGTCTGTTGATTTCATCACTGATCTACTCATATCAGCAGGTTACATTGTAATATTGGTGGTGGTGGTGGATAGGTTCAGCAAGATGGCTTATTTCATTGCACTACCTGCTTTACCGAATGCCAAGACTTTGACGCAATTTTTTATTAAAGAAATCATGAAATCACATGGGATTCTCTCTGATATCTTAGGTGCTTTGTGTCTGAGAATCAGGAGAATTTGGTTTCTTATTTACCTCTCGCTGAGTTTGCTGTGAATAACCATTGTCATGAATCTACTGGCAAATCCCCGTTCTTCCGGGCATATGGTTTTCATCCTTAATTCTGCTTCTACAATAGGACTCGTTCCTCAGGAGCACCTGAGGAGGAACGGTTTTCTTCATCCCTTACATCAGTGTGGCAAAGTGTTCTTAATAATTTAAGAAGCGAGGGATCCAAATATAAGAGTATGGCTGATCGGATAAGCTTGGTGGGTCCAGACCTGAGTGTTGGTGATTTGGTGTGAATGTCATCAAAGAACATTAACTTGAAGGTTCTTTCTTGGAAACTGGCACCCAGGTTCATTGGCCCCTACAATATAGTTGCCGTCATTAATCCACTAGTGTATTACCTTACTTTACCAAGATTCATAATGTGTTTCACCGATCACTTCACAAGAAATATATTGCTTCCTCTGAACCATCATCACCATCACCTTCCCCAGTCATTGTTGAGGAGAATCTGGAATTCATGATAGCGAAGATAATAGATTCTCTCTTTGTACTCCGGTCTTTTCAATATTTGGCACATTGTAAGAGTTATAGTCCTGAGGAGAGAATGTGTGTACCAGCGTCGGATGTACATGCAACCAGGTTGGTCCGGTTTTATCACATTTCACATCCAGATAAACACGGCTCTGCGGTTCTGGAGGTCCCTCTTAGGAGGGGGGGGGGGGGGTACTGCCACAGGGATAATGTGACAGAGAAGGGCCAGAAGATCGCGGCGTCTCGTTTCACGAACTCCTGCACTGATTAGAATTGCTTCACCATCTTATTAGACAGTGCAGGCTTTATCCTTGCTGGAAGTGCCAGGGTTAATCAGGTTAGTTGATCTCCTGGAGCTCTCCAACCTGGATTGTCTCTGCTGTTCTGTGTTGGCCGCTCCCCTCTGCTATTTATGCTCGCCACTGGTACTTGGGAATTGCCAATGATAGTTCATATTTCCTTACAAAGGAAATGTGTCATCCTTAACTTTAGGCCTTTTAGAGATCATTTCATATTCAACTTGCTTAACTGTTCACAATATAATATAAATAATATAAAATAATTTTGACCAGGGGTGTCCAAAACTTTTACATGCCACTGTATATATACATATTATAAGAATACTGTATATATGCTTTTAAAAACATAACTGTTAGGGTATGTGCACACGATGCAGAAATGCTCAGGATTTTTTCCTGAGCGTTTCTGCATCTCTCTGGCAGGAAAAAACGCATGCGGATTGTACATGCGGATTGTACATGCGGTTTCCTGCCAGGGACATGCGGAAATGAAGCGGTCTTCACTTTCATTTCCGCATGCGGGTTGACAAGCGCTTCCCAAGCGATTTTAGCATCACTTGGAAAGTGCTTGTCAACTTCACACTATATAAATCCATGCAACCGGCATGGATTTATATAGTGTGTGATGTCAAAAAATAAAAAGTAAATCTATACGTTACCATCTGATGGCCCCCGGTGTCCTGCTTCATCGGTCCCGGCTGCCGGCAGTGAAGACTGTAGGACCTTCCGACGTCAGCGTCACGTGACCCGTCACATGACTCTGACGTCAGCGAAGGTCCTTCATTCAACCGCGAAGTGCGCGGGAAGCCGGCAGGACGCAGCGCGGGCCGTCAGAAGGTGAGAATATATATATTTTTTATTTTATTCTTTTCTTTTTAATGGTACCTGGGTCTGGATGAGAGTCCTCTCCTCCACATCCGGGTACCATCCGCACATTAGACCGCATGAAAAGCGCATCAACATATACAGTGATGCGGATTCCATGCGGTCTAATGCAAGTCAATGGCGGCAAAAGAGCAGCGTTTCCGCAAAATTAATTGACATGCTGCGGATTTTTGACCGCAGCGTTTACGCTGCGGAAAAATCCGCATCATGGTCATAGCACATGCGGATTTCCATTGGGGAACATTGCTGCCCTTCTACCATGCGTTTTTCATGCGTTTCCGCAACTGCAAAAACGCCGCGGAAACGCATGAAAAACGCATCGTGTGAACTCAGCCTTAATATATTATTTTAATTAATTACCAAAATGTAAAGTTTGATTGATGCAAAAAAAACTTAGTAATAATAATTGTAATTTTTTTAAATTAATAATAAGATAGAAGGGAAGGGAAGAATAAAACCAGGAACAGAATCAATAGAGAAAATCATAGTCAGGAAGACAGCCGGGGTCAGATACCAGGTGATCAGTAACAGCCACGTCTGCGAGCAGTATGAAGACCGCGGAGCCTGGTGACAGAGGCATGTCCGGGCAGAGATGTAACAGAAGGCCACAGGTAGATGGTGAAGGTCCTTCTATACAGCTCCAGCAGTGATGGTGGATCTGCTGGACTTCAGGGCGCTGGGTGCAGAGGTTTCCCGTCTTTCGAGATGTCTCTAGGGGGACGGTGACAACATGCAAATACGCGAGCAGCCCTGGCTAATCCACGCCGGCAGGATGATAAGATCCGGCGGAAGATGGAACCTATGAGAAGAGAAGGAAATATAATGTAAGTGATGGGACTCCATATGACATGGTACTACTGTGCGGTCACTGTGGCCGGACGGCAGAGGAGTCTCATCACACAGAGGTCAGGGATCATCGTCAGCCATCATACATGTGATAATCCCATCCCTGACAGATGACATCTGCTCCACATGCATTTATCTCACGGACGACATCACACAACATGGGGCTGATTCTCACACTTACCTCGTCTCTTTTTCCCCTTTTTCACATTTTCAGATGTTTCCTCGTCAGCTGGAAATTCTGATCAGAAAGAAGACAAAACAACAACTCACTAAGGACATATTGTTATGGGATCTGCTTTGTATCTGTCCTGTATATAGTAGGATTGTTCTATTCCTGTGCCCTATAGTCCTGATAATCTGGTATTGCATAATAGGGCAGAATAAGTCCTATATACTGGACATGACCTCATCTGGGGGCATTAGATGTGTCACTAATATGGAGCAGTGAGCGCCCTTGTGTGCCGCCATGTGGTGCATCACTAATGAGCGATATTCTACTATAGGAGACGATGTCTCATTACGATGGAGGAGGTTACTGGATGCTACAACGTATCACAATATCCATGATTATGTAACGGGTCTGGGAGGCGGAACCTCAGAGCTACTATACAAGGAGGCGGTCCTTGTAAGGGAGCGGGTGGCGACCAGGGAAGACGGGCTGGAAGTCTCAGCAGGTGAACGGGACAGTCTCTGAGTGAACGGGACAGTCTCTGAGTGAACGGGACAGTCTCTGAGTGAACGGGCTGGAGATCACGGCAAGTGACCGGGGCAGTCTCTAGGTATAGGGTTGGTACGACCTGTGGCGGCTGAAGATAGACGTGAGCTCCCAGGTGAGCAGGCGAGAGTCTCTGGATGAACGGGTGGTCACAGCATGTGACGGCGGAGCCTCCAGGAAGACCAGCGGACAGGCGACAGATGAGCGCTCCCAGGTGAGCGGGCAGAAGTCTCTGGACAGGCAGGTGGTCACAGCACGTGACGGCAGGGCCTCCAGGTAGGCAAACAGACAGGTAGCAGAAGAGCGCTCCCAGGTGAGCGGGCAGGAGTCACAGGACAGGCAGGTGGTCACAGCACGTGACGGCGGAGCCTCCAGGTAGGCTAGCAGGCAGATAGCAGATGTGCGCTCCCAGGTGAGCGGGCAAGCTGGTCCATAGACAGACTGACAGGAGTTGGAAGGCAGACCGTCGGACCTCAGGCAGGCAGGCAGGTAGCTGATGTGCGCTCCCAGGTGAGCGGGCAGGCTGGTCCTTAGACAGACTGACAGGATTAGTAAGGCAGACCGTCGGACCTCAGACAAGCTGGCAGGTATCTGATGTGCGCTCCCAGGTGAGCGGGCAGGCTGGTCCTTAGACAGACTGACAGGATTAGTAAGGCAGACCGTCGGACCTCAGACTAGCAGGCAGGTAGCAAGTAATCAGGCAGGAATCTGGCAGGTAACTGGCAGGTAACTGGCAACGGGACCTGAGGGCTGATGCACAGGTGAGACACAGGTGCAAACAACATTGCTCGGGCACCTCCATTTTGGAGGAGGTGCCTTATATATGGTAAAGTCCTCCGGCCATTGGCCGGGGACTCCTTAGGACGGCGCGCGCGGCCCCTTTAAGAGGGAGGGAGGGCGCGCGCGCGCGCCCTAAGCACAGTGGCCGGGAAGGAGCGCGCGCTGCCAGCAGAGCGGGAGAGGGACGCAGGGCACGGAGCAGAGCGGTGAGGGGAACAGCGTCCCTGCCTAGCAGAGGGCAGGGACGCCGGCACTACAGTACCCCCCCCTTTAGGCCCCCCTTTTTTAGGCCAGATAGAAATTTAGCTAGGATGAGAGGGGCATGGATGTTCTCCCGGGGCTCCCACGTTCTCTCCTCAGGACCAAACCCCTTCCAATCTACCAAAAAAAAGGTCTTTCCTCTTACCCTTTTGGTGGCAAGAATGTTCTCTACCTCAAACTCGTCCTCAGCAGAAACCGGAGCAGGAGGCGTACCTGTAGACTTGGAAAAAGAGTTAAGCACCACGGGTTTGAGGAGAGATACATGGAAGGAGTTAGGGATCCGTAAGTTGGCCGGGAGTTTCAATTTATAGGCCACCGGGTTGATCTGACTGATGACCTCCAGAGGACCGATGAACCGAGGTCCTAACTTGTAAGAAGGTATCTTGAGTCGAACATATTTAGATGAGAGCCAGACTTTATCTCCTGGACGAAATTGTGGAGGATCCAGGCGTTTTTTGTCAGCGTGTCTTTTCATACGCTCGGATGACAGAAGGAGTGCGGACCGGGTACTCTCCCATATGGAGGAAAATTTGCTAACGAGAGATTCCGCAGCCGGGTTGTCCACAGAGGTGGAGACAGGAAAAGGAATCCGAGGATGCTGACCAAAGACTACAAAAAACGGGGATTTGGAGGAGGATTCGCTCTCGTGATTATTATAAGAGAACTCGGCCCATGGTAGGAGATCCACCCAGTCAGAATGGTGGGCATTAACGAAGTGCCGGAGGTAACTGGTCAGGTTCTGATTGATCCGCTCCACTTGACCATTGGACTGTGGGTGGTAAGCGGAAGAGAAGTCCAGGGTGACGTCTAGTAGTTTACAAGTGGCTCTCCAGAAACGTGAGGTGAACTGTACCCCACGATCCGATACGATGTGGAGGGGCAGGCCATGAAGACGGAAGATGTGGCGGATAAAGTCTTTAGCCAGCTCGGGTGCAGACGGAAGGCCTGGCAGGGGAATAAAGTGAGCCATCTTGGAAAAGCGGTCAGCGACCACCCAAATGACCGTACAACCGGCAGAGACGGGGAGATCAGTTATAAAGTCCATTGCTATATGCTGCCAGGGGGCAGCAGGTACAGGAAGCGGAAGGAGGCGTCCGGCTGGCAGATGTCTCGAGACTTTGTTGCGGGCGCAGGACACACAGGCAGAAACAAAGTCTATTATGTCCTTGTGCAGGGTAGGCCACCAATAGTGCCGGGCAATAAGCTGGAGGGTCTTTTTCTGACCGGCGTGGCCAGCTAGTTTAGACGCATGGCCCCAGTGTAGGATCTTCTCCCGATCAGGTACTGAAACAAACGTCTTACCGGGAGGGAGACGATTTAGACTCACGGGAGCCACCTGCATTACTCTGGCGGGATCGATGATATGTTTAGGTTCTTCCTCGAGATCGGACACCAGAAAGGATCGGGACAAGGCGTCTGCTTTGACGTTTTTGTCAGCCGGGCGAAAATGAAGAACAAAATCAAAGCGAGCAAAAAACAAGGACCACCGGGCTTGGCGCGGGTTAAGTCTCTGGGCATGCTGGAGGTAAGCCAAGTTCTTGTGGTCAGTGTAAATTATTACCAGATGAAGAGCCCCCTCGAGTAGGTAACGCCACTCCTCCAACGCCAGCTTGATGGCCAATAACTCTCGGTCTCCTATGGAATAGTTGCGCTCAGAAGAGGAGAAGAGTTTGGAGAAGAAGCCACAAGTTACCATTCTCCCGGAAGATGATTTTTGAGTAAGTACCGCTCCGGCTCCAGAGGAGGAGGCGTCAACTTCCAGGAAGAACTGCTTGTTGCCGTCCACGCGATGCAGCACCGGGGCGGAAGAGAAGGCCTGTTTTAGGGAAAGAAAGGCCTCCTCTGCTTCGGGCGGCCACTCTTTGGGATTAGTACCCTTACGGGTGAGCGCGGAAATTGGGGCAGTCCGGGAAGAGAAGTGCGGGATGAAGAGGCGGTAATAGTTGGCGAAGCCCAGGAACCGTTGAATAGCCTTCAACCCCTCTGGTCGGGGCCATTTCTCGATGGCAGACAGTTTCTCAGGATCCATTTGTAGGCCGGTCTGAGAGATAATGTAGCCCAGAAACGGAAGCGAGGTCTGCTCAAAGAGGCACTTCTCATATTTAGCGTAGAGATGGTTCTGCCTGAGCCTGAGCAGGACCTGACGAACATCCCTCCGGTGAGTCTGGAGATCCGGAGAGAAGACCAAGATGTCGTCCAGGTACACCACTACGCAGGAGTAGAGAAGGTCCCGGAAGATGTCATTGACCAACTCTTGAAAGACGGCAGGAGCGTTACAGAGGCCAAAGGGCATTACCAGATATTCATAGTGGCCGTCCCGGGTGTTGAATGCCGTCTTCCATTCATCCCCCTGACGGATACGAACCAGGTTGTACGTCCCACGGAGGTCCAGTTTGGTGAAGATTCTAGCCCCCCTCAGACGATCAAATAACTCGGGAATGAGCGGAAGGGGGTACTTATTCTTCACCGTAATCTGGTTAAGGCCTCTATAGTCTATACAGGGACGGAGAGAGCCGTCCTTCTTTTTGACGAAAAAGAAGCCTGCTCCCGCCGGGGAGGTAGATTTCCGGATGAATCCCCTGGCCAGATTCTCCTCAATATATTCGGACATCGACCGGGTCTCAGCAGCAGGTAATGGATAAATACGCCCACGGGGAGGAGAAGTACCAGGTAACAGGTCGATAGGGCAGTCGTATGGTCTATGAGGGGGTAGTGTCTCTGCCTCCTTTTTATTAAAGACATCAGCATAAGACCAATAAGGAATCGGAAGTCCAGGTAGATTAGCTGGGGTAGGAGAAGGACGGACGGGATGAACGGGAACCAGACAGGTCTTATGGCAGCCCTGACCCCAGCGAAGGACTTCTCCGGTCTGCCAGTCAAGAACGGGTGCATGTTTCTGGAGCCAAGGTAGGCCTAGCAAGAGGGCGTGAGAGAGTCCAGGCAGAACATGGAAGGAGATACTTTCAGAATGCAGCATTCCCACCTGCAGAGTAATGGATTCGGTGATGAGTTGGATGGGGCGTGGTAAGAGCCCCCCATCCACGGCAGCAACAGACAAGGGTACAGGCAGAGGTTTGGTGGGGATGCGGTATTTCTCTACCAGGGACTGTGAAATAAGATTCCCGGCTGCTCCAGAGTCCAGTTGGGCTAGTTCGAAATAACGGTTCTCCCCGTAAACGATTGAAACTGACAACAGCAGGGATGGAGAGGATTTATTCTTGTCTAGGTGGACCTCTCTGAGCGAACCTAGACACAGGCGTTTCCCGACCTCTCCGGGCAGGCACGGATCCGGTGCTCCTTACTGCCACAGTAGAAGCAGGTCCCCTCGGCACGGCGTAAGTCCTGACGGGTCTTGACCATCTTGGTCTGGTCGACCTGCATAGGCTCAGGAGGGTGTACCTGGTTAGAGACAGAAGGAGTGACGGGTTTCTGAAAAGTAGGAGCTAGACGTGGTAACCTCCTCTCACGGGTGACCTCTCTGGCACGCTCCTGGAACCGTAGGTCAATCCGGGTGGCAAGAGTTATTAAGTCATCGAGAGTGGTAGGAATGTCCCGACCGGCAAGTTCATCTTTAATACGGCCGGACAGACCCTCCCAGAAGACGGAAACCAGAGCGTCGTTATCCCAGGCCAGCTCCGAGGCAAGGGTACGGAACCGTATGGCATATTGGCCCACGGTGAGACTTTCCTGACGGAGGCGTAGCAACGATGATGCGGATGAGGTCTTCCGTCCGGGTTCGTCGAAGACTTTCCGGAAAGCCGTGAGAAAAGCAGGCAAGTTGGACACCAGGGGGTCTCCTCTCTCCCATAGAGGATTTAGCCAGGCCAGGGCCTCCCCGGTGAGATGGGACATGATGAATGCAATTTTGGCTCGGTCGGAGTTAAACTGGTGGGACAAAAGTTCAAAGTGCAGGGTGCACTGATTTATGAAGCCCCGAGCCTGGGCGGAGTCGCCTCCGAAGCGAGGAGGTGCAGAAAGCCGGGGACCAGGGTAGGATACCATGGTATTAGTGGGCAGCGGAGCTGCCGGATTGCGAGACATGGCACTGGCGGAGGTTGCTGGTGGAGCAGTCAGAGTGTCCAGGCGAGTATTGACGTTCCGCAGGTGACCCAGGATGGACTCCTGTTGGGACCTTTGACGGGACAGTTCATGACACAGGTCCGAGAGCGAGGGAGCTTGGGTGCCACCGGGTTCCATGGCCCGAGCAAACTGTAACGGGTCTGGGAGGCGGAACCTCAGAGCTACTATACAAGGAGGCGGTCCTTGTAAGGGAGCGGGTGGCGACCAGGGAAGACGGGCTGGAAGTCTCAGCAGGTGAACGGGACAGTCTCTGAGTGAACGGGACAGTCTCTGAGTGAACGGGACAGTCTCTGAGTGAACGGGCTGGAGATCACGGCAAGTGACCGGGGCAGTCTCTAGGTATAGGGTTGGTACGACCTGTGGCGGCTGAAGATAGACGTGAGCTCCCAGGTGAGCAGGCGAGAGTCTCTGGATGAACGGGTGGTCACAGCATGTGACGGCGGAGCCTCCAGGAAGACCAGCGGACAGGCGACAGATGAGCGCTCCCAGGTGAGCGGGCAGAAGTCTCTGGACAGGCAGGTGGTCACAGCACGTGACGGCAGGGCCTCCAGGTAGGCTAGCAGACAGGTAGCAGAAGAGCGCTCCCAGGTGAGCGGGCAGGAGTCACAGGACAGGCAGGTGGTCACAGCATGTGACGGCGGAGCCTCCAGGTAGGCTAGCAGGCAGATAGCAGATGTGCGCTCCCAGGTGAGCGGGCAAGCTGGTCCATAGACAGACTGACAGGAGTTGGAAGGCAGACCGTCGGACCTCAGGCAGGCAGGCAGGTAGCTGATGTGCGCTCCCAGGTGAGCGGGCAGGCTGGTCCTTAGACAGACTGACAGGATTAGTAAGGCAGGCCGTCGGACCTCAGACAAGCTGGCAGGTATCTGATGTGCGCTCCCAGGTGAGCGGGCAGGCTGGTCCTTAGACAGACTGACAGGATTAGTAAGGCAGACCGTCGGACCTCAGACTAGCAGGCAGGTAGCAAGTAATCAGGCAGGAATCTGGCAGGTAACTGGCAACGGGACCTGAGGGCTGAAGCACAGGTGAGACACAGGTGCAAACAACATTGCTCGGGCACCTCCATTCCCTAAGCACAGTGGCCGGGAAGGAGCGCGCGCTGCCAGCAGAGCGGGAGAGGGACGCCGGGCACGGAGCAGAGCGGTGAGGGGAACAGCGTCCCTGCCTAGCAGAGGGCAGGGACGCCGGCACTACAGATTATACTGTACAAAGTTACGGAAATAGAGACACAGTATGGGCCCATGGGCAACATAATTGGGATCCATGAAACATGGATAACATAAGAGACCTATTACAGAAAAACCATGTGGAGATATTTGACCCTTGATGACAACATTCACATTTTTGGAGCTATAGACATGTACATACCTGACAATGGGGACGAGGACGGCAAGCTGGTTATAGCATCATCTCTATCAGATCCTTTCTGCCTGTTTGGAAGAAGAAAATCGAGTAAATCACAAGTAAATTCTGTATAAAAGGAATTATCTCACTAGAAGAACACCGACCATAAGGCCTAATGGGACATATGAAAGTCATAGTGGGGAAGGTCTCCTACTCAAAACTACCTTCTATGGAGCAGAGTAAAAAACAACTACCAACAATGGCCGACATGTAATACTACATTTCTCCTACAATGTGGGCAGCACTATCAATGCCTGACTGGCTGCAATTATTGGCTGTTATCTCCAGTGAATTCTGAAGCCAAAAGCGCAATGACCGCTGATCATGGGGCGGTGGATGCTGCACTTGATATTATGTTATTTATGTCCTATATTTGGTGTTGTGCACTTATATCAGCCTGGAGCTCCCAGTAATAACCACATAATCTACTCACATTTCTGAGATGTTTCTGCTGGATGATGGGGTACACTCTGGAGGGGACTTGATAGTGGTGGTACAGAGCTAAAAACAGAATAATAAGATATACATTTCTATTTTTTTACTTTTAGAGGTCTTTTTTTACATATTCTGGATTTATTGATCACATACTTACTTTAGAAAGCCTTTCAGAGGATGACGTAAAATTTTGGAAGAAAAGGCTCTCATTATCCTCACTTGTATCCTCCTCCTCTGAGTCCATATGCTTGTCTGTATCAGCGTGATCTACAAGACATAGGTAATGAAGTGTTATTAGAGGTTGGCAGTGTAACACAGTCATCATTTATCACTAATATTAATGGGACCTGATTGTCACATATTAAGGAAGATGAGACAAACAGCCGCTTAGTCTAGATGACGTCTACTTCTACTTACTGATAAATAAGCTGGTGTCCACGTCTGACACAATCCGAGGGACGTACTCCGGCTTCTGACATAGAAGGTTTTCAAATTCTAAGTCACAGAGGAATGGATAAGTCTTGATCTCGAAGGCTCCTCCTGGAAAAAGAAAACCAAAAGTTGAGCAGACATTGTCAGAGACTGCTCCATATCGGAACAATTTATCTTAATCTAAACTAATGACATAACCGAAGGAAACAAGCTGAAAGTCATAGTATGGAGAACTAGAAATAGGCAAGCAGATAGAAAATGGCTGATCCTCATGGACAGGAGCGATATGTCCTCGTTGTAAAAAGTGAATATAAAAACTAATATATTGGTTACCTGTCCCAAGTCTTTGTACAGGATTTGTTCTGAGCACGTCATCAATGAGGTCCTGAGCATCAGGAGGGGGAGAGCGATCCCAATCCCAAATGATGTCTCCTGTTATATAAGAAAATTACAGAAAATAAAACCTCTGTATTGGACTATAAGAAAAAGCAAAGGAAATAACTTAACCCATGTAACCAGTCAAAGCAATGATCGGATTATTCTACTTACCAGTGACAATATTTTTATGAAGCTCAGATAGGGAGTCCCCATGAAATGGTACATATCCCATCAGAAATTCATGCAGGATGATCCCCATTGACCACCAGTCAGCAGGTCTTCCATAGCCTTTCTTCAGGATGATTTCTGGGGCCATATAATATGGGGTGCCACAGTCCTGGAAACCAACAGAAGATAAAGATGAGAATTGATAAAATGATTATTATGACAAGTTCTCCCCATAAAAACACAATGACAGAACATAAATTATGAGTGGAAAAGTTCTCTAGAAATAAAGAACGTGGAGAAGAGACAATAGTGTAATGAGATTTGTAAAGAACAAGCTAAGTTCCTGTAAGTAAGTGATGCCGACCTCATGGTCCTGGAACTCTCTGGCGATGTCCTCCAATGATTCCTTGTGGGTGTTGGCTTCTGGTATCATGACACCAACTTTTGAAATCCCAAAATCAGCGACTTTAATGTGTCCAGCCGGTGTAATCAGGAGGCTGTGAAAGAAAAGATAGTTTTAGCCTCACAGGCCATGTGGTAATTAATAACTTTACCCACTTTATTATGCTACAGGGGGCACTTACTTCTCTGGCTTCAGGTCTCTGTGCACCACGCCATAGCTGTGCAGGTATTCCACAGCAAGGACTGCCTCTGCAAAGTACAGGCGGGCCAAGGGGACAGATAAAGGACCCCTGGTTCTTAGGAGGGTTGCGCAGTCTCCACCTATAGAAGAAAGGAAATATGAGCGGTGAGGGGTTTATACAGCTAACCACCATGAAGTGTCATGAGAAGTGAGCGGAGACATTGGGGCAGGAGACAATATATACGGACAGTGTCAGACTGAAGAACATTGGGTCCACCAGAGGATTTGATTCCGAGGGCCCACCTTTCTCCCCCACTCAAGAGCCCCATAGTGCAAACCTTGCAGCTGCTATGAACTCTCCTGAAGGAGAAGCCAGGGCCCACCGGAGGATTCTCCGGTTCTCTGGTGGGCCAGTCCAACCCTGTATACGGATATAATGTACAGAATATTAGTCTGAGATCATGGTGAAATGGCGTCTATGTCACTAATAACATAAAGTGATGTCACATCTCGTCTAAAGCTGGAGATACTGACGTGCTCAGTGCGGACATACAGGGAGATCATACACATCAATGACTTTCCGGAATATCTATAGTAAATGCTCTGCGGGGATGTAACCGCTCACGGGGACAAGTCCTAATGGTAAGATGTCAGCAGACATGGGCTGAATATAATACATATACATGTCCTACCTCCTACATACTCCATGACCATACACAGGTGAGATCTAGTAGGGAAGGAGCAGAGCATGGAGGTCACATAGGGACAATCAGTGAATGTCAGGATGTCCCTCTCCAGAAAGGCCCCTTCCACAGCTGTTGGAGTATCTAGGGTCTTCTTGGCCATTTTCTTCATAGCAAAGATCTTCTTTGAATCTTTATGGTGCACTAAGTAGACGGATCTGCAGAGAAGGAGAAACCATGGTTTATAATGAATCATTATTAACAGTCTGTCTATAGAAGTCATTATATGATCTTCTGTATTCATGTTTAATACTAGAAGTCACTAGAAATACACATCTAGTAATCTATGAAATAATACTACGTAGATCACCTATGGGAGGTCTGCACAATGCCACATCTGCCAGACCCTCACCCAGGTCACATTATCACCTATGGGAGGTCTGCACAATGCCACATCTGTCAGAACCACACCCAGGTCACATTATCACCTATGGGAGGTCTGCACAATGCCACGTCTGCCAGAACCACACCCAGGTCACATTATCACCTATGGGAGGTCTGCACAATGCCACGTCTGCCAGAACCACACCCAGGTCACATTATCACCTATGGGAGGTCTGAACAATGCCACGTCTGCTGGAGCCCTCACCCAGGTCACATTATCACCTATGGGAGGTCTGCACAATCCCACGTGTGCCAGAACCACACCCAGGTCACATTATCACCTATGGGAGGTCTGCACAATGCCACATCTGCTGGAGCCCTCAGCCAGGTCACATTATCACCTATGGGAGGTTTGCACAATCCCACGTCTGCCAGAACAACACCCAGGTCACATTATCACCCATGGGAGGTCTGCACAATGCCACGTCTGCCAGAACCACACCCAGGTCACATTATCACCTGTGGGAGGTCTGCATAATGCCACCACTGCCAGAACCCTCACCCAGGTCACATTAACAGGTCATTTCCCTATGATAACACTGAATTGCAGAGCACAGAGGCTGAAGCCTTGTCATAGGGAAACCTGAGAAATGTGGATTATACCAACTGAAATCTCACCCAAAAGATCCGCTGCTGATCAGTTTAGATGTTTCGTAGTCGCTCATACGCGGCTTTCTCGCTGGGATCAATGATTCCATCAAGTTCTAGAAAAGAAGAAGAAATGATATTAAGATCTAGAAGCTTCGGGAGAAAATCTCCAGATGCAGAAATGTCTCCTCCTATATTATGTCCCAGCTGATGTCACTGATCCGATGTAGGGACGATACAAGCCGGACGCTCCGCAGACACGGATGTAATATAAGGGGGGATCCTCCATACATCGGAATCATTGTACAGTGCTGGATAATGTGAGAAATCACACAGAGGAGAACTTACAGAGGATCTGTCTGTGTGCTATGTAATCTGAGAGAAGTATGATGTAGGGGCTGAGACCCTGATTCCAGTGATGTGTCACTTACTAGGCTGAGTGGTGTTGTGTCAATAAAATCAGTGTTTTATCAGCAGGAGATTACCACTAGAGGACCATCTGTCTCGTGCCATGTAGTCTTATTGCTCTGTTACCCCACCCCCACCACTGAGTGGCAGCTTTCTGCCTATGCACACTATACATAGAAGCTGCCAATCACTGGTGTGGGCGGGGTAATACACAGAAAGCTGCCAATCACTGGTGTGGGCGGGCTTATACACAGAAAGTTGCCAATCACTGGTGTGGGCGGGGTGATACACATAAAGCTGTCAATCACTGGTGCGGGCGGGGTTATACACAGAAAGCTACCAATCACTGGTGCGGGCAGGGTTATACACAGAAAGCTGCCAATCACTGGTGTGGGCGGGGTTATACACAGAAAGCTGTCAATCACTGGTGTGGGCGGGGTTATACACAGAAAGCTGCCAATCACTGGTGTGGGCGGGGTATTACACAGAAAGCTGCCAATCACTGGTGGGGGCGGGGTTATACACAGAAAGCTGCCAATCACTGGTGTGGGCGGGGTATTACACAGAAAGCTGCCAATCACTGGTGGGGGCGGGGTTATACACAGAAAGCTGCCAATCACTGGTGTGGGCAGGGTTATGCACAGAAAGCTGCCAATCACTGGAGTGGGCGGGGTTATGCACAGAAAGCTGCCAATCACTGGTGTGGGCGGGGTATTACACAGAAAGTTGCCAATCACTAGTGTGGGCGGGGTTATACACAGAAAGCTGCCAATCACTGGTGTGGTCGGGGTTATACAGGGCTCAGCATTCAGAGCACTGCCAGATCTGCAGCAGAACAAAATATTGATTTCATCACAACTGCTGCCCTCAGTAAGGTAATGAATACATCGCTGGAATCAGGGTCTCTGCCTCTACATCATGCTGCTCTCAGATGAGGAGCAAAAACCTGCTGACAGACTCCCTATAATATAAATGCTATTATCTAATGCAATGGTGTCATCTCCTCTGATGATAGAGGCGTCCCCTGGTTATATGGGGGATAATACTGGACGGGTCATTCACACCCCGTGATCTGGTGATACATGGACATCTCCCTCTATAATACTTACATCGGCAGATTCTTGGATCTCCGGGATCTCTAAGATTACATTCTCAGGATCCAACAGCTCAGTTGTTTCTAAAATAGTGATAAAATGATGAAGAAAAAAAATATATTAGACAATATTAATCCTACATATATAATACAACAATATAACAGAGAAATGACAAGACGTCTGTGAATGGGATTAATACTCGTTATATGGGGACTCTATATATGGGAACGTCCGGCGCAGCCATAGATAAATGTAATGTAAATGGTGGAGGACCCCAATGACCACATGAATGAGGAACCCATCACCATCGCTGTACATGTGAGCGATGGGAAGAGAGCTAAAGCGTAAGAGCCCTATGCAAATTAGCCTGGAAGTGCACAGGGGCGTGTCACTGCACTCAGACTTCTTCTTCCCCGCCCCCAGTGCACTTCCATCCTGATTTGTATATGACTTCTACCTTAGTTTTCTCCTGACTGGCACTTTGGATTTCTGGAAAAAATGTGAGAAAATGTCCTGTCCAGTCCTCCCACTACTCCCATATGTAACATGTGCTGCCAGGTTCCCATTACACAGAGTGGAAAGAGTAAATGTGACATTGTCCCCTGTTCTGTATAATATCCGGATATTTCCTGTAGAAGGTTGTGTGATGGGCTCACCTGTAGTCAGATCGCTGCTCGGCCCCGGCTGACTCATATTGGGGTCAGGGGTTTCTGGGGTCACATTTTGCTCGTCTTCGGTGTCGCCTTCTGGTGTCTCCTGATTGATAGAATATATAGTATTAACACGTGGAGCCTTCCAGTAAATCACCAAATCCATGAATCAGGAAGGACTAAACCTGCATTTACAGACGCACCAACTGTAACTATACAGATCAGGCGCCATCATGAGGGCTTTTCTCAGAAAGTTCTCTCAGATCTACACCAGATCTTCTGATCTCTGACTGGTGATCTGGAGAAGATCAGGAAACAACGACGTGTGATAGAGAAGATGATGGATCCTTACCAGGCTTTCCGAGGAGCGGGCCGGACCTTCCAGTACACACAGGACTTTTTCGGCCAGTTCTTTAATAGAAGCCAAATCTCCATGTTGAGATCTTTTTTCAGCCTATAAAGAAGAAAAGAAACAAAAATGAAAATTCTGAGATGAGAAAGGTCACAATAGAGGCGGCCATTGTATGTGACGTCTGCTCCTCTCTGCAGATACAATGACTACATATCTGGGGACTCGTTCTGTTTTATATTGGAAGAAAGAAGAAGCTTCTATCCCACCATTATTATCCATTATTGTGAAAATATTTGTGCGGAGCGTCCGCCATTTACCTGCTGTAGTAATGTCCTGATGTTCTGGGGTAAATCCATCAGATACTCTGAGGTGAGATGACCTCGGTGGTATTTGGTCAGGCAGTTCCTTACTAGCTCCACCACCAGCCCGTGAGTGAAGCTGAGGACGCCATCGAGTGATAGAAGCACAATCTCAGGGCGATAGGTGGTAATAATCTCCCATAGAGCTTCTACCTGAAGATTGTCCAAAAGTAAATCAGCCATAGCTATAAACTGCAAGTGCGATCAGTCACTATGGAATAGCGAGAAACTGCAAGTGCATTCAGTCACTATAGAGCCAACAAAGGCAGCCCTGACCCTGTGTACATTGTGTAAGTAGTGACTGCGACCTGTGATGTCATAATGACTGATCATCACCAGTGATGTCATCATGGAATCTTGTGATGGAATCTTTTGATGGAATCTTATAGAGGCAGCTCTGCACAAATACATGCTGCCAAGCAATATTTAAAGTGTGTGGGGGCTTATGTTGTATATATGGGGCTATGTTAGGTGTAGCGCCGGCGTCCCTGCCCTCTGCTAGGCAGGGACGCTGTTCCCCTCACCTCTCTGCTCCGTGCCCGGCGTCCTCCTCCCTCTCTGCTGGCAGCGCGCGCTCCTTCCCGGCCACTGTGCTTAGGGCGCGGGCGCTCTCCCTCCCTCTTAAAGGGGCCGCGCGCGCCGTCCTAAGGAGTCCCCGGCCAATGGCCGGAGGACTTCACCATATATAAGGCACCTCCTCCAAAATGGAGGTGCCCGAGCAATGTTGTTGCACTGTTCACTACTCTGCTTCAGCCCTCAGGTCCCGTTGCCAGTTACCTGCCAGATACCTGCCAGATTCCTGCCGGCTTGCTGTCTTATTCCTGCCTGATATTCAGCTACCTGCCTGCTTGCCTGAGGTCCGACGGTCTGCCTTACAACTCCTGTCAGTCTGTCTAAGGACCAGCTTGCCCGCTCACCTGGGAGCGCACATCAGCTACCTGCCTGCTTGCCTGAGGTCCGACGGTCTGCCTTACAACTCCTGTCAGTCTGTCTATGGACCAGCTTGCCCGCTCACCTGGGAGCGCACATCTGCTACCTGCCTGCTAGCCTACCTGGAGGCTCCGCCGTCACGTGCTGTGACCACCTGCCTGTCCAGTGACTCCTGCCCGCTCACCTGGGAGCGCTCATCTGCTGCCTGTCTGCTAGCCTACCTGGAGGCTCTGCCGTCACGTGCTGTGACCACCCGCCTGTCCAGAGACTTCTGCCCGCTCACCTGGGAGCGCTCATCTGCCGCCTGTCTGTTGGTCTTCCTGGAGGCTCCGCCGTCACATGCTGTGACCACCCGTTTATCCAGAGACTCTCGCCTGCTCACCTGGGAGCTCACGTCTACCATCAGCCGCCACAGGTCGTACCAACCCTTTACCCAGAGACTGCCCCGGTCACTTGCCGTGACCATCTGCCCGTTCATCCAGAGACTGCCCCGGTCACTTGCCGTGACCTCCTGCCCGTTCTTCCAGAGACTGTCCCGGTCACCTGCTGTGACTGCCTGCCTGGTCGCCACCCGCTCCCTTACAAGGACCGCCCCCTTGTATAGTAGCTCAGAGGTTCCGCCTCCCAGACCCGTTACATTAGGGCTCAGCTGTATATATGGGGCTATGTGAGGGCTCAGCTGTATATATGGGGCTATGTGAGGGCTCATACTGTATATAGGGGGCTATGTGAGGGCTCACACTGAATACATGGGGCTATGTGAGGGCTCAGCTGTACATAGGGGGCCATGTGAGGGCTCATACTGTATATATGGGGCTTTGAGAGGGCTTATAGTGTATATATGGGGCTATGTGAGGGCTCAGCTGTATATAGGGGGCTATGTGAGAGCTCAGCTGTATATAGGGGGCTATGTGAGAGCTCATACTGTATATAGAGGGCTATGTGAAGGTTCATACTATATATAGGGGGCTATGTGTGGGCTTATACGGTATATAGGCGGCTATATGTGGGCTTATACAGTATAAAGGGGGATGTCAGCATACTTAATTCTGCTCAATATTAAATTGCACAATTAATAATATAAAATCATAATTATAATTAATATGTTAATATTAATATTGAGCAGAATTAATTTTATTTTTTTTTATGTGTAGTGCAACAGAGCACCTGGGTGTTAATCGCGTGACTTATCACATCATCTATCAAAGAGAATCATGTGACATGTCGGGTGCTGGGGTCCCCCACCTTCTAAACTGCCCAGGGCCTCGGCTACTCTTAATCCGTCCCTGCTACTATCCCACCATTATTATTCATTATTGTGGAGAAGATCTGTGCGGAGCGTCCGCCACTTACCTGTTGTACTAATGTCCTGATGTTCTGGGGTAAATCCGTCAGATACTCTGAGGTGAGATGACCTCGGTGGTATTTGGTCAGGCAGTCCCTTACTAGCTCCACCACCAGCCGGTGAGTGAAGCCGAGGACGCCATCGGGTGGTAGAAGCACAATCTCAGGGCGATTGGTGGTAAGAATCTCCCATAGAGCTTCTACCTGAAGATTGTCCAAAAGTATTTTAGCCATAGCTAGAACCTGCAAGTGTAATCAGTCACTATGGAATAGTGAGAAACTGCAAGTGCGATCAAGTCACTATGGAATAGCTAGGAACTGCAAGTGCGATCAGTCACTATGGAATAGCGAAAAACAGCAAGTGCGCTCAGTCACTATAGAGTCAACAAAGACAGCCGTGACCCTGTGTACATTGTATAAGTAGTGACTGTGAGCTGTGATGTCATAATGGCCGACAATCACCAGTGATGTCATCACGGAATCTTGTGATGGAATCTTCAAGGGGCGGCTCTGCACAAATACATGCTGCCTAACAATATGCTTTTTTGGCCGTTCTCTTTTATTTCCAATTACAACACAACCAGGATAAGGGAATGTTCACACGTTGCATTTTTGCTGAATTTTTCTCTGCATCAAAAACCAGATTGGTGGCAGGAAAAACCCTGCGTACAGTCCGCACTCATTTGCTGTGTTTTTGCAGTGTTTATACTTGCGGGTTTTTTTTCATTAATTTGAATGAGTGAAAAACGCTGCAAAACCCCTGAAAGAATTAAGATGCTGCAGATTAAAAAAAAATGCAGCATGTGAATGAGACTTCAGAAATCTCATTCAATAAGCTGGTACTGTAAAAAGCTGAAAAAATGCTACTTGTGAACATATCCCAAAGATATACTCAGTCATATTATGGGAAATATTGTGTATATTTATTCCTCACATGTCTTTTTTTACCATAGAACATTTACCTCATTGGTTGCAGAGATTACTATTAACAAATGTGACAAATATTGAAGAGTTAATAAGTGACCCAAAGAATCAATCATTTATGTCATTAACATTAATCGTTGTTTTCTGTAAACCTCCATCCTTTACCGTGTGGGACACGGCCAGACTCCCTAGAAAGATGGTTTATTACAAAGGTTTACCGACCATCAAAGCAGTCAGAAAAACACAAGAAACACATAACACAAACTGATACATTTTATTGTAATACACAATGATCACGACACAGATCAGCTGTGCAGCGGAGGCCAAACCCTGAAATTACTAATACCCAGCCCTAGTTACAGGGGAAATCAGCAATCATAAGCTTGTATTTAGATAGGGAAATGCTCCTCTTTTATGTCCTTATTGTGGGCACAATGTGTGTAATAAATAGAGATGAGCGTTGTTCTACTCGAACTGTTCGCCAATCTCAAATTCGAGCTGTTTTGGGCGGTGTTCGAGCCGTTCGGCGAACACGAACGATTTGAGAAAAATTCGGCTGTTCGAGGTTATGTTCGATAACTGTTCGTGCACCAAAATCATAACTGGATTTTTTCTCAGTAATGATGAAAATTAATGTTAATACGCAGTTTGAGTGTACAGCGGGGCGGGGGGAGGGGCAGGGGATGGATCTCTGCAGGAACAATGAAGATCTCCATTTTTTTTTCTCTTTCCTGCATTTACAGTGGGGAGGTGCAATCTGTCAGCCTATCAGCAACGCACACACGGAGCGAAGTGCTTTTTTTCACACAAGCAAGGGCATGTGTCATTGGCAGTGTATGTCACATGTCCTTGCCCTCTAAGACCAAGCCATTTTCCCCGTCGCCACCATTTTCTCACTGCTGCAGCTGCTTGTTAGACGGCACCGCTGTTGCTGTGTGCGCTATACCTTGTTAATTTCAAGCCAATTTTCGCACAAATCTACAGATAGCTTGGGAGTAGGGAATAGTTGTGATTGCAGTCCTTTTAAGGACTAGGTTACAGTATTTCCTACGACTTTTATCAGGCAGGTCTGTGCTCTTAAATAGATAGGTTGTGGGAGTAAAGACTAATTGTAATTGGAGTCCTTTTCAGGACTAGGTTACATCAGTTCCTATCAGTTTTTGCCAGGCAGGTCTGTGCCAGTGCTGTGCAAGTTTTTTTCACAGCATTTGGCTGAATCTAGCAAAGCTAATCCTTTTTGGCCTATTGCAGAGTGTGTTAGTCAGTGGAGTAGCCTATCTGTGTTGCAAGATATACCACCTGTGTATAGAACACCAATTTTTTTACTGCACCTAGTGAAGTAAAATCTTTTGGGCATAGCATCATTCTATTAGTCATCTATACTGACCTCCATCAGGTTGCAAATTAAAAATATTTTTTATCTGCATCTAGCTCTGAAAAAATATTTGGCCTTCTAGCAGTGTGTGGGACTTTCTCTATTAGTCCATCTATACTGACCTCCATCAGGTTGCAAATTCAAAATAATTTTTTGTCAGCATCTAGCTCTGAAAAAATATTTGGCCTTCTAGCAGTATGTGGGACTTGTTCTATTAGTCCATCTATACTGACCTCCATCAGGTTGCAAATTGAATATAATTTTTTTCTGCATCTACTTCTGAAAAAAATATTTGGGCTTCTAGCAGTGTGTGGGACTTGGTCTATTAGTCCATCTATACTGACCTCCATCAGGTTGCAAATTAAAAATAATTTTTATCTGCATCTACTTCTGAAAAAATATTTGGGCTTCTAGCAGTGTGTGGGACTTGGTCTATTAGTCCATGTACACTGACCTCCATCAGGTTGCAAATTAAAAATAATTTTTATCTGCATCTAGCTCTGAAAAAATATTTGGGCTTCTAGCAGTGAGTGGGACTTGTTCTATTAGTCCATTTATACTGACCTCCATCAGGTTGCAAATTGAATATAATTTTTTTCTGCATCTAGCTCTGAAAAAATATTTCTGCTTCTAGCAGTGTGTGGGACTTTCTCTATTAGTCCATCTATACTGACCTCCATCAGGTTGCAAATTAAAAATAATTTTTTGTCTGCATGTAGCTCTGAAAAAATATTTGGCCTTCTAGCAGTGTGTGGGACTTGTTCTATTAGTCCATCTATACTGACCTCCATCAGGTTGCAAATTGAATATAATTTTTTTCTGCATCTACTTCTGAAAAAATATTTGGGCTTCTAGCAGTGTGTGGGACTTGGTCTATTAGTCCATCTATACTGACCTCCATCAGGTTGCAAATTAAAAATTATTTTTATCTGCATCTAGCTCTGAAAAAATATTTGGGCTTCTAGCAGTGAGTGGGACTTGTTCTATTAGTCCATCTATACTGACCTCCATCAGGTTGCAAATTGAATATAATTTTTTTCTGCATCTAGGTCTGAAAAAATATTTGGGCTTCTAGCAGTGTGTGGGACTTTCTCTATTAGTCCATCTATACTGACCTCCATCAGGTTGCAAATTAAAAATCATTTTTATCTGCATCTAGCTCTGAAAAAATATTTGGCCTTCTAGCAGTGTGTGGGACTTTCTCTATTAGTCCATCTATACTGACCTCCATCAGGTTGCAAATTCAAAATAATTTTTTGTCTGCATCTAGCTCTGAAAAAATATTTGGCCTTCTAGCAGTGTGTGGGACTTGGTCTATTAGTCCATGTACACTGACCTCCATCAGGTTGCAAATTAAAAATAATTTTTATCTGCATCTAGCTCTGAAAAAATATTTGGCCTTCTAGCAGTGTGTGGGACTTTCTCTATTAGTCCATCTATACTGACCTCCATCAGGCTGCAAATTAAAAATAATTTTTATCTGCATCTACCTCTGAAAAAATATTTGGGCTCCTAGCTGTGTGTGGGACTTGTTCTATTAGTCCATCTATACTGACCTCCATCAGGTTGCAAATTCAAAATAATTTTTTGTCTGCATCTAGCTCTGAAAAAATATTTGGCCTTCTAGCAGTGTGTGGGACTTGTTCTATTAGTCCATCTATACTGACCTCCATCAGGTTGCAAATTGAATATAATTTTTTTCTGCATCTACTTCTGAAAAAATATTTGGGCTTCTAGCAGTGTGTGGGACTTGGTCTATTAGTCCATGTACACTGACCTCCATCAGGTTGCAAATTAAAAATAATTTTTATCTGCATCTAGCTCTGAAAAAATATTTGGCCTTCTAGCAGTGTGTGGGACTTTCTCTATTAGTCCATCTATACTGACCTCCATCAGGCTGCATATTAAAAATAATTTTTATCTGCATCTACCTCTGAAAAAATATTTGGACTTCTAGCTGTGTGTGGGACTTGTTCTATTAGTCCATCTATACTGACCTCCATCAGGTTGCAAATTCAAAATAATTTTTTGTCTGCATCTAGCTCTGAAAAAATATTTGGCCTTCTAGCAGTGTGTGGGACTTGTTCTATTAGTCCATCTATACTGACCTCCATCAGGTTGCAAATTGAATATAATTTTTTTCTGCATCTACTTCTGAAAAAATATTTGGGCTTCTAGCAGTGTGTGGGACTTGGTCTATTAGTCCATGTACACTGACCTCCATCAGGTTGCAAATTAAAAATAATTTTTATCTACATCTAGCTCTGAAAAAATATTTGGGCTTCTAGCAGTGAGTGGGACTTGTTCTATTAGTCCATCTATACTGACCTCCATCAGGTTGCAAATTGAATATAATTTTTTTCTGCATCTAGCTCTGAAAAAATATTTGGGCTTCAAGCAGTGTGTGGGACTGGGTCTATTAGTCCATCTATACTGACCTCCATCAGGTTGCAAACTGAATATAATTTTTTGTCTGCATCTAGCTCTGAAAAAATATTTGGCCTTCTAGCAGTGTGTGGGACTTGTTCTATTAGTCCATCTATACTGACCTCCATCAGGCTGCAAATTAAAAATAATTTTTATCTGCATCTAGCTCTGAAAAAATATTTGGGCTTCTAGCAGTGTGTGGGACTCATTGTATTAGGCCATCTATACCAAGTTCCACCAGCTTTGAAATTAATAATAATTTTTAGCTGCATCTAGCCCTGAAAATAATTTTTCCCAATAGTGGTAGCAATAGAAATATGGGGCGCGCGCCTGGCTAACAAAAATATACGCTTCATAACACAAAACACCAGCCTAGCGCACTGCATTAATAAGATGGCATCATCGTCTCTCCCAGTGCTAGGCCTACTACGCAGGCTAGCATTCCTGTGCCTAAAACACAATGTATGGGTCCGCGCTAGCCACTATGCTGAGGGGTATAAAGCTGCTGCTAACGCTTTATAACAATTTAATTGGCAGATTTTCACAGAGCTCTTCCACAACGCCCACCCATCGGGCAACAGTTGCCCACCCTCCCTATGGGATCTAGTGGCGAATAGTTGATGCCATTAATCAGATCGTCAGTTGCCCCGTCAACGTGGCAAGCATACGGTAAGGCATGGGAAGAGTGGACACGACTAGTAGCAGGAAGACGGGTTGACCAATGTGAACAAGCCAGATCACAAGTCACCATAGAATTTCTCCACCAGCTAATGATGAGGGGCATATCAGGGGCGTCAGCGCAGCGGTGTCTGACCGGAGTAGCATTTCACTTCCAACTACTGAATTGGGGAGATGTGACAAAGATTCATCATCAGACAATCCATAAAAGGGTGGAAAAGGGGTCAGCCAAGTCAGGAATGTAGACGTCCCATCCCGTGTCACTAAAACTGATTTCTCACATCTTATCCCTAACACCATTAACATGACACTCACAATTTGAAGCAACACTAATGTCTACTGCATTTGTGATCGCCTTCTTCGGGGCGCTATGTATAAGCGAATTAGTCCCTCAATCCAAAATTACCACCAGTGGAGGCTTTTTACACCAGGACGTAGTCATAGCCAATAATGCAATACGTCTACGCATACACCAATCGAAAACGGTTCCAGCGGGCAGGGGTACTTGGGTACTTCTACAACCCACAAACGGTACACTGAGTCGGGTAACAATAGTAAAAACATATCTAACCATCAGATCACAAAGTAATTTCTTCCTATCACACAATGATGGAACGCCATTATCAAGATACCTGTTCCAAGCTATATTTAATAAATGCATAACATCGGCAGGGAACCACCCCAAAGATTACGGGACACACTCATTCCGCATAGGTGCGGCCACGGAAGCAGCAAGAGCAGGACTGTCAGAAACGGAAGTTCAGAGGATAGGGAGATGGCGATCCACGTGTTTGGTGAGATACATAAGACCGGACTTGTTATCCTAACGTGGTTTGTTTCTTTTACAGGTGACGCTAAGCCAACAGTGTGAGTGATAGGCCTCTCGTATATATATTGGGCACAAAAAAGGGCGAAAGTCCGCCCAGGCGGGAGGAAATTAGAGTTTCATAACACATATTTCAACTGGAGAGGTATTAGAGGCCTGCTATGGCCACAGGTACTAATGGAGGTAATCAAGGTAGGGAGAGAGGCAAGAGGTCCGGTCATCTTAGTTATACAGGCCGGGGGAAACAACCTAGGTCATCACAAGAGCGCATAACTAATGGCAATAATGAAACTAGACACTGAGCGCTTCAGAGAATTTTTCACAAAATTAGCTATAGTATGGTCAGAGATTGTGCCGATAGCGGTATGGCAAGGTGCGCGAGACTTCACAGCCATCGAATGGACAAGGTGGGTAATAAATATTCGGATGGCAGAATTTAGAAGAGACAGAGGCGGTGTAGTGATACGACACCGACAACTGGAAGGAGATAAAGCAGGCCTCATACGGCCCGACGGTGTTCACTTAATAGATATTGGACTGGACATATTCCTGTCAGGACTCCAGGACGGAGTGGAACAAGCGTTAAGAGTGATGGGTGGGGGTCAGAGTCCTGCATACGAGTACGCTGGATCCTCCGTGGCCTGGAAATAGAAAGGACATGTTGGAGAGTTACACTTGTTGGCCAACTTGCCGGAGTGGGGACCCAGGGCATGCTGCAACAAGCTGAATTATTTTAGAAATAAAATGCCTTTCTAATGGAATGAGTATAAAGAGTTAATAAAGCTGTGACCGATCCTCACCCATCCAGTTGTAAGAGTTACATTATTGTATTGTCCATGAAAGGGGGGCGGTAGGGGGGCTGAGCGTCTGGGTTTGGTTGGGGGTCCCCACAGTCTGCCTAGGCTAGATTCATTTAAAAATTCTTATTAGATACACAGGCGGTGCAGCTTGCTTCGCAGCTGGGCTACTACGCCCAAAGTATTGCCTAGGCTAGATGCAGTTAAAAATTCTACGCTGACTAGCAGACACTGAAGATTTGGAGCAGACCTCTGAGTAAACAGCTCTTCAGACTCAACCATCTGTGTTACCCCAAGCCATAGTGTATGTAGTTTCTTACAGTTAAAAGGGGGTGGGGGGGTGCGACCCAACCCACCTGGAATTGACGATGCCAACGTCACGTAAGACACAGCAAGGGGACTCCCAAAATTGTGGCACAGACACCACTTAACCCTAGAACGCATACCTGTGGCCTTGCAGGCCCGCCCAGTTAATTGTTTTCTATTTTCTGCAAGATTACTTTAGTTCGAATTTTGAAACTCTAGGTATTCTTCATGTATATAGTTGTTTGTCATTTGAGTTTGAGTTATTCCATGTTATTTGCACACGGGCCTAAAGGGCCCCAGGTATGTGAAAGTGTAGATTTTTATGGTCATGCGTTCTAGGGTTAAGTGGCATCAATTGCCCCACTGTTGCTTAAAACGGTTGGTGAGGTGATTTTACCAAATCCCCAAGCTTTTAGTCTCCCAAGGATGACACAGGGGTAGAAATGTCCTTGCGAATCCATGATTTGTTCATCTTTATGAACGTGAGTCTGTCTACATTCTCAGTGGACAGCCGCGTGCGCTTATCTGTCAGCACACCACCAGCAGCGCTGAACACACGTTCAGAGAGAACGCTGGCTGCATGGCATGACAAGATCTCCAAGGCGTGAGTGGCGAGCTCCGGCGATTTTTCCAGATTGGAATACCAAAATGAGCAAGGGTCCAGTGACACAGTCATGGCTTCGATGTTCACTTGGAGATTCTCCTGTACCATCCTCTCTAGGCATTGACTATGTGTCAGACTTCTTGTCTCCTGTGGCCTTGCAAAGGATGGGCTAAAAAAGTGGTGAAACGATTCCACAAAATTGCTGTTACCAGCAGATACTGTGTTACTGTTACTGTTTGAGTGATGAAGACTCGACAGTCCCACCGTTGGCAAGTTAGAACTGTGAGATTCACTACGTGCACCACTGGTGTTTTGTGGAAAAGCACATGTAAGATTCTGCAACAGCGTCTGCAGATACTCCTGCATTCGTCAATACCTTTTTATGGCAGGAATTATTTCGGCAAATATACTTTTGTACCGGGGATCTAAGAGTGTGGCAACCCAGTAGTCGGGATTATTTCGAATTCTGACAATCCGGGGGTCATGTTGCAGGTAGTGCAGCAAGAAGGCACTCATGTGTCTTGCGCATCCAGAAGGACCAAGTCCTTGTTGTGTTGGTAGCGAGGTAAGAATCATGCTTCCTTCCTCTGCCCTCTCCCTCCAACCTCGCACAACAGAAATGTGATCAAGGTCTCCCTCATCTGATGAGTCTTCCATGCCCATCGCCAGTTCGTCCTCCACTTCTTCCTCGGCTCCTGCACCTTCCTCAACAGTTTGGCTGCTACCATGCGCCCTGGTTAATCCCTCTCCCCCACCCTCCCATGCCTGCCGCCTTGGTGCTGCCAACCGTCTGGACCTTGGAGATGTTATCCCTTCCGCATACGACTCCTCCTCTACTTCCTCCACCTCCTCTTGTCCCACCACCTGACTCTGAATTCTGTTTAATGTGTGCTCCAGCATGTAAATCACCGGAATAGTCATGCTGATAATGGCATCGTGGTCAGCACTAAACATCTTCGTCGCCATTTCAAAACTGTGCAGAAGGGTGTGTGGTGCCCCTGAGGGTTCAGTCGCCACAGAGTTACTGCATCTCACCCAGAGGTGTGGTATCTCACCCTCAGGTAAGGAAGGCGTATGGCTCGGGACCCTAACTCCTGCATCCAACACATACCCGCAGTGGGGGTAGGGCGAGATTGCTCCTAAGGGAGAGCACAGTCCCAGGTCCCTAGCTGGTTTGAGGGTCCTATGTAGTGGGTGCTTAGGGGAGCAGCTTAATGGAGCACATGACAAGGAGAGTATAAATAGGAAGCCATCTTAGAAAGAGCTAGCCAGACAGAGGAGGAAAAGTGACAGGAGCAGAGACTAGGCATGAGCTCTGCTCTGGAGGCGGGCCTAGCCTGGGAGGCCCAGGACTGAAGGAGAGAAGAGAGGAGTGGGAGCTGGAAGGCTCCAGGAACCGATGGGACCCTACGGCTACGGGCCGTGCAGAAGGCCACCCGTACTCCCGCTGCTACCAGGAGGAAGAGGGGTCAGGCCAGATAAGGGGAACCGGTCCCTCAACTAGCGGAGAAACAGCAAGGCTCAACTAGAAACCGGAGGCTGCTGCATTTCATGTACTGCAGGCCAAAGTCCACACCAGTCTCACTAAGAAGGTAGCCACATAGGACCCAGGGGACGGAACACACGTCACCCGCCAAGGCCCGAGGATACCGGATAGAAGTGTCACTGGGTGTGAGGTGCAGGGAGAAGGCCAGAGAAAGGACACACAGAAGGGGGTCCTGCTAAGTACTCCGGAGCTATCTGGGGGTGGACTGAGCCCCTCACTGAGTATGCACAGCACGACGGGGGAGATTGCTCTGGTACCTGTAATCTGGACTACAACAACTGTGAGTAATATCTTGAGACGGCATCACACGGACTCTGTGTTCATTACTGACTCCCTGCACTACAACCACCATCATCCACCCACACTGCCCTGAAGCTACACTCTTCCTGTGGTGAGTAATAATACCGTTGCTGCAAAACCACCAGCTTCAGAGGACTGTTCCGCAGCGGCGGCCCCTTTGGCCGCACTCCACAGGTGGCGTAGTCAGACATTATAAAATCCATATATACAAATTACCCTTGGATTGACCGCCCTGGGTCACGGACTGGGTCACCGCCACAGTGACTACAACCCCCAGCGTCTACCGGCCCGGCTCAGGGTACCCCATGGCCCAGGGGGCGCGTCAGCTTCATAGGTCCCTGATCTGAGACCACTCCTGCAGCGTGATTTGCCCCACCTCTGGATCTCGTTGGCCCAGGCTATACATCAGAACGTATTGCACCAGGGTTTGTCGGTGCTGCCACAGTCGCTGCAACATGTGCAGAGTTGAATTCCACCGTGTCGGCACATCGCATTTCAGCCGGTGAACTGGCAGGCCCAACGACTTCTGTAGAGATGTAAGTCGTTGAACTGCGGGATGCAAACGGTGGAAGTGAGCACACAGCGACCGTGCCCTCTGCAGAAGGCCATCTAGTCCGGGATAGTGGGCTAAAAATTGCTGGACAACCAGGTTCAACACGTGAGCCATACAAGGCACGTATGTGACATTGCCCCGGCGAAGGGCCGCACCCAGGTTTGCAGCATTGTCGCACATGGCCTTCCCTGGTTGCAGGTCCAGTGGAGACAACCTTTCATGAAACTGGGTCTCCAGAGCTGACCACAACTCCTCAGCTGTGTGACTCACATTTCCCAGACATTTCAAAGTAAACACTGATGCCGTTGAGCCCTGCTGCCAGCATAGTAAGGAGGTGTGCAGGATTCCTTCTGCGCAGTTAGAAAGCAGGTGGCATTACCAGACAGGCTTTGGGTGCAGGTGGCGGACCGAGAGGAGGTTGAGGAGGCAGAAGCAGTGGAGGAACTTCGAGATAAAGAGGATTGACGCACAACTCGTGGGGACGGTAAGACTTGGACAGCAGCCCCTTGTCCTGCTGTCACCATAGTTACCCAGTGCCCAGTCAGCGACATGTAACGCCCCTGTCCATGCCTTCTCGTCCAAGTGTCTGTGGTGAAGTGCACCCTGTCACACACAGAGTTTCTCAAAGAAGCGGTGATGTTGTGTGCGACATGCTAGTGGAGCGCAGGCACACCTTTCTTTGAGAAGTAGTGCCGACTGGGCATCTGGTACTGGGGCACTGTGACGGACATAAGGTCTTGAAAATCCTCTGTGTCCTCCAGGTGGAAAGGCAGCATTTCTGTAGCCAACAGCTTGCAGATGGTGAAATTCAACCTCTTAGCTTTCTCATGGCTAGGAGGAAATGGTCTTTTACTTTTCCACATCTGAGGGACCGAGGGCTGGCTGTTGTGCTTAGACGGTGTTGAGTAGGTGTAACATACCTGGCGGCGTCCTTGCATGGTGGTCCATCTCCCACTGTGCAAGAGCGCGCACT
This sequence comes from Phyllobates terribilis, assembly GCF_046119375.1. Classification (NCBI taxonomy): domain Eukaryota; kingdom Metazoa; phylum Chordata; class Amphibia; order Anura; family Dendrobatidae; genus Phyllobates; species Phyllobates terribilis. The sequence goes on from NW_027362767.1 coordinate 229,324,398, forward strand.
TGATCTCCAGTCCAGAATGTCTCTCTGGCTTCCCTCCTTGCTGTCTGTTTGTCTGTTTTGGCTGCATAGGGCGACGCCCGCTGAACTTCCTGTTTCTTGTACCTGCTGCGGACACGCCCCTGTTGCACCTTCAGCCTATTGCTGTCCATCTTTGGGTATTTATACCACCTTCTTCCTCAAGATGGCGCCTGAGCATTGTGTCCTGTCAGTTGGCTTTTTGTCTCTGACATGCCAGGTCCTATCCTGTTTTCCTGCCTGTTTTCCAGTTCTGTGTCTGAACTGTGGTCTGTTCTTGTGAACACGCTTCTTGCCTGTTCTTTCGCCTTCTAGGGGCTGTATTCCTAGATCTGCCTGTCTGTGCCTTGCGGTATCTGTTCCCGTCTGAACTGAGTCCTGTCTATTTCTCCTGTCTTGCAGTATCTGTTCCCGTGTCTGAACTGAGTCCTGTCTGTGTACTCTTGCCTGCTGCCTTTCCTGGAGGCTGTATTTCCAGGCCTGTCTGAACACGCTCCTAGCCTGTTCCTCCCGCCTTCTAGGGGCCGATTACCTAGATCCGTTCCTGTATCTTGTCTGTCCTGTCTGAACACGCTCCTTGCCTGTTCGTCCCGCCTCTCTGGGGGCCGTATTCCCAGACCCGCTCCTGTATCCCGCTGCAGTGTCGGTCTCTTCCGTACACTCAGTTCCAGTCTGAACTCTCTCCTATCCTTTACCTGTTTTGCCTCTATGTCCGTTCCTTTCCTTTTTCTGCAGAGTCTGAACTCGTACCTAACTCCTGCTTGTTGTCTCTGTACTCCCGTTTGTGAGTTTGTGGTCCCCTCGCTACTTCACTGTAAGTACCCTGTGGGTATCTGGCTCTGCCTTTCCCTTCCTGTCTGTTCCGTGTGAACAGAGCCCTGTCCCCCCTACTCAGCCTTGCCTGCTCTGACTCCTTTGCTCACTGCTCCGGCGGTTCTAGCCTGCTCTGACTCCTTTGCTCACCGCTCCGGCGGTTCTAGTCTGCTCTGACTCCTTTGCTCACCGTTCCGGCGGTTCTAGTCTGCTCTGACTCCTTTGCTTACCGCTCCGGCGGTTCTAGCCTGCTCTGACTCCTTTGCTCGCTGCTCCGGCAGCCTTGCTCCGCTCTGACCCTTTTGCTCGCTGCTCCGGCAGTCTCGCTCCACTCTTGCTCACCGCTCCAGGCGGCCTCGTCCTGCTTTACTCTTGCTCACTGCTCCAGCAGTCTCGCTCAGCTTTGATCCTTTGTTCACCGCTCCTGGCGGCCTTGTCCTGTCTACTCTTGCTCACCGCTCCAGGCGGCCTTGTCCTGCCCTGTTCTCGCTCACCTCTCTGGGCGGCCTCACTCTGCTGTGTTTGTCCGCCACATCTGTGGCTCTGTTCCTGAGTCCCAGTGTGTACTGGGTCCTATCCCGCCAGTGTCCCTACCTGCTAGTGCCTCCCTGTCTGCACTCTAGCTGTGCTTGCCTGTACCCCTCTGCCTGTATTGTTCCTGAGTCCCAGTGTGTACTGGGTCCTATCCCGCCTGTGTTCCTACCTGCTAGTGCCTCCCTGTCTGCACTCTAGCTGTGCTTGCCTGTACCCCCCTGCCTGCTTACCCGCCTGCCTGCATACCAGTCGTGCCTGCCTATACCCACCAGTCTGTGTGCCAGCCTACCAGTCTGTTCCTGTATTCCCCTGTGTGGGTCAACAGCCGTGTCCGGGGTCTGTCCTGGAGTAGCACCTGGTCCCTTTGCTCGGTTCCTCCTTGGTGCACTGGCGTCGTATGCCGTCGTGCGACCCTGGTCGGATCGGGTGAATACCTAGTTAAGCCCCTCCAGGCATTCACTCTCCGGCACGGTCCAGTGGAATCACTACAATCACACGCACACGCCGCTCAGCCCGGGCGTGTGCATAACAGCATGCTCAGGCCATGGTTCCCGTTGAGCCCCACGGCCTTCGCTCTCTGAGAAGTTTTCCAGCGAATATATGCATTAAAATAAATAAATAAATTTTTTTTTCCTTAGCTGAGTTCCAGGCGAATTACGCACCGTCCAGATGGATCTATCAGCTCTCGTTCCTGCGGATCCGCCACGTTACTATGGGGATCCAAGACAGTGTCGTGCATTTGTGGAGCAATGCATGCTACACTTTAAGGCCTACCCTCTCTATTATCCTTCCGATTGGGCTAAAGTGGCCTTTATGATTGACTACCTAGCGGGTGATGCCTTGAAATGGGTCACCCCCCTATGGGAAGCATGGAATCCTGTCGTCCTTGACCTGCAGGCCTTCCTGGTGGCCTTTCGTATGGTCTTCGAGGACCCTAACCCTGAAGCCCCTGCTGAAGCTTCACTTCCCAATATCCCGGAGAAGCCCCGACGGGTAATGTGTGTGGGTAGCGCAATAGTCCTCCAGCCCAATGAGACTACTGCCCACCCAGAATCCTCACAGGGTGACTACGCTTTCCGGAATACTTCTCCCAACCTCAAGAGGCAGTCCAGACGTGCTAGACGTAGAGGCAAGCCGTCACGCCAGGGTCTGTCCTCCCTGAGACCTCCTGACCCCAACCTTGAAATCTCTACTGAAGCTTCATCTCCCTGTATCCCGGAGAAGCCCCAACGGGTAATGTGCGTGGGTAGTGCACCAGTTCTCCTGCCCGAAGAGACTTCTGCCCATCCAGACTCCACACAGGAGAACTTCCTGCACCCGGCATCAGATGCTTCACCCACTTTAACCGGTGTGCATGTCCAAGGATGCTCCAAAGCTGTGGTTACCTCAGAGTCTGTGCACCTCTACTACCTGGTGGAGGACCCCCTGTTGCCTCCTGAATCCTCCGGGATACCACTCGATGACAAATGGAGAGAGACTTCTCTACACCCGGTACTCGATACTTTGTCCGCTTCGTCTTGTGAGCCTGACAATGGGTACCCCAAAGTGGTAGTTACCCCCGAGTCTCTACACCCCTCCGACCAGGCGGAGGACCTCCAGTTGTCTCCTGAACCCTTCGGGGTGCTACCTGGTAGCGAAAGGACAGAGACTCTCCTATACTCTGTACCTGATACCTCGCTCGCTTCGTCCAGTGAGTCCAACCTAGTGTACTCCGAAGCAGAGGTTACTCCCGAGTCTCTACACCCCTCCGACCAGGCGGAGGACCTCCAGTTGTCTCCAGAACCCTTCGGGGTGCTACCTGGTAGCGAAAGGACAGAGACTCTCCTATACTCTGTACCTGATACCTCACTCGCTTCGTCCACTGAGTCCAACCTAGTGTACTCCGAAGTAGTGGTTACTCCCGAGTCTCTACACCCCTCCGACCAGGCGGAGGACCTCCAGTTGTCTCCAGAACCCTTCTGGGTGCCACCTGGTGGTGAATGGACAGAGACTCTCCTATATCCTAGATCTGATACCTCGCTTGCTTCGTCCAGTGAGTCCGACCTAGTGTACTCTGAAGCAGAGGTTACCCGTGAGTCTCTACACCCCTCTGACCAGGCGGAGGACCGCCAGTTGTCTCCAGAACCCTTCGGGGTGCCACCTGGTGGTGAATGGACAGAGACTTTCCTATACTCGGTACCCGATACCTCGCCTGCTTCGTCCAGTGAGTCCGACCTAGTGTACTCTGAAGCAGATGTTTTCTCTGAGCCTCTGCACTCTTCTGACCCGGCGGAGGACCTCCAGTTGTTTCCTGAATCCTCCGGGGTACCACCAGATAACAAAGAGACAGTGACTTTTCCTCATTATGTACCTGATAACCCGTCTATTTCTTCCTGTGAGCTTGACAAGATGTACCTCGAAGCAGAGATTACCCCCAAGTCTCTGTCCCCCTCCAACCCGGTGAAGGACTTCCAGTTGTCTCCTGTACCCTCTGGGGTGCCACCTGAAAATATGTGGAGAGAGACTTCCTTGTGTGCTGTTCCTGGTACTCCACCCGTTTCGTCTGTTGCTGAGGATGGCTGGATAGGAGGTAGCATCCTAGCTAACCAGATGAGATCAGTTTTTCCTGTGGACAGTGGAAGTGATCTCCTTGAAGTGAACGACTGGTCCTCGAATTCCCTGCGGAAGATTCTGGCAGGCCTGAAGAAGAGGGGGCGTAAGGGGGGGGGTACTGTAACATACCTGGCGGCGTCCTTGCATGGTGGTCCATCTCCCACTGTGCAAGAGCGCGCACTTGATCTCCAGTCCAGAATGTCTCTTTGGCTTCCCTCCTTGCTGTCTGTTTGTCTGTTTTGGCTGCATAGGGCGACGCCCGCTGAACTTCCTGTTTCTTGTACCTGCTGCGGACACGCCCCTGTTGCACCTTCAGCCTATTACTGTCCATCTTTGGGTATTTATACCACCTTCTTCCTCAAGATGGCGCCTGAGCATTGTGTCCTGTCAGTTGGCTTTTTGTCTCTGACATGCCAGGTCCTATCCTGTTTTCCTGCCTGTTTTCCAGTTCTGTGTCTGAACTGTGGTCTGTTCTTGTGAACACGCTTCTTGCCTGTTCTTTCGCCTTCTAGGGGCTGTATTCCTAGATCTGCCTGTCTGTGCCTTGCGGTATCTGTTCCCGTCTGAACTGAGTCCTGTCTATTTCTCCTGTCTTGCAGTATCTGTTCCCGTGTCTGAACTGAGTCCTGTCTGTGTACTCTTGCCTGCTGCCTTTCCTGGAGGCTGTATTTCCAGGCCTGTCTGAACACGCTCCTAGCCTGTTCCTCCCGCCTTCTAGGGGCCGATTACCTAGATCCGTTCCTGTATCTTGTCTGTCCTGTCTGAACACGCTCCTTGCCTGTTCGTCCCGCCTCTCTGGGGGCCGTATTCCCAGACCCGCTCCTGTATCCCGCTGCAGTGTCGGTCTCTTCCGTACACTCAGTTCCAGTCTGAACTCTCTCCTATCCTTTACCTGTTTTGCCTCTATGTCCGTTCCTTTCCTTTTTCTGCAGAGTCTGAACTCGTACCTAACTCCTGCTTGTTGTCTCTGTACTCCCGTTTGTGAGTTTGTGGTCCCCTCGCTACTTCACTGCAAGTACCCTGTGGGTATCTGGCTCTGCCTTTCCCTTCCTGTCTGTTCCGTGTGAACAGAGCCCTGTCCCCCCTACTCAGCCTTGCCTGCTCTGACTCCTTTGCTCACTGCTCCGGCGGTTCTAGCCTGCTCTGACTCCTTTGCTCACCGCTCCGGCGGTTCTAGTCTGCTCTGACTCCTTTGCTCACCGTTCCGGCGGTTCTAGTCTGCTCTGACTCCTTTGCTTACCGCTCCGGCGGTTCTAGCCTGCTCTGACTCCTTTGCTCGCTGCTCCGGCAGCCTTGCTCCGCTCTGACCCTTTTGCTCGCTGCTCCGGCAGTCTCGCTCCACTCTTGCTCACCGCTCCAGGCGGCCTCGTCCTGCTTTACTCTTGCTCACTGCTCCAGCAGTCTCGCTCAGCTTTGATCCTTTGTTCACCGCTCCTGGCGGCCTTGTCCTGTCTACTCTTGCTCACCGCTCCAGGCGGCCTTGTCCTGCCCTGTTCTCGCTCACCTCTCTGGGCGGCCTCACTCTGCTGTGTTTGTCCGCCACATCTGTGGCTCTGTTCCTGAGTCCCAGTGTGTACTGGGTCCTATCCCGCCAGTGTCCCTACCTGCTAGTGCCTCCCTGTCTGCACTCTAGCTGTGCTTGCCTGTACCCCTCTGCCTGTATTGTTCCTGAGTCCCAGTGTGTACTGGGTCCTATCCCGCCTGTGGCCTGTGTTCCTACCTGCTAGTGCCTCCCTGTCTGCACTCTAGCTGTGCTTGCCTGTACCCCCCTGCCTGCTTACCCGCCTGCCTGCATACCAGTCGTGCCTGCCTATACCCACCAGTCTGTGTGCCAGCCTACCAGTCTGTTCCTGTATTCCCCTGTGTGGGTCAACAGCCGTGTCCGGGGTCTGTCCTGGAGTAGCACCTGGTCCCTTTGCTCGGTTCCTCCTTGGTGCACTGGCGTCGTATGCCGTCGTGCGACCCTGGTCGGATCGGGTGAATACCTAGTTAAGCCCCTCCAGGCATTCACTCTCCGGCACGGTCCAGTGGAATCACTACAATCACACGCACACGCCGCTCAGCCCGGGCGTGTGCATAACAGTAGGGTGTCTTCGGCAAACTGCCGGTCTGTGAGGAAGATGCAGGCGGACATGTTAGGTTGCCTTGATCCAAATGTGGTGCTCTCGATGTCGGAGAGCGCTCAACACTAGCAGGTGTTTCCACTTCCCAATGAACTGACGACCTGCCAATCACACTGGCTGTGGCGGGTAACGAGGTGGCAGGTCTGCGTCCAAAACATGTGTGACTGCTGTCCACCCAGTCACAGAGGATGAAGAGGCTGCGGATGCACAAGATGGGGCAGACGGTGGTTGGCCCAGCCGGCTAGGCTGCATTGTAGCACAGTGAGCTTCCCACTGCAACTTATGCTTCATATCCATGTGACGGTACATGCATGAAGTACTCAAACTATGGATTTTTTGGCCTCTACTTAGCTTTTGCTGACAAATATTACAGATAACACGAGTTGGGTCATCCTTATCAATCTGAATAAATGCCCAGGCTATGCAAGGCTTAGAGCCCATGTGACCTGAAGAGCCACTACGACTTGTGGTCAGAGGCAGAGTTGTGGTTGAGTTGTTGACGTGCTTCCAGTACTCCGTCTCTGTTCAGGAAGGCGCAACCTAACCTCGTCGTCAATAGCATCTGTGATGCCCCGCTGCGCTTGGTATCACAGATCCTAGAAGAGTGCATTGATGGAATCCTCCACAAGAGGCCCCATAAACATTCACACATCTCCACCTTCCACCTCAGACCAGCAGAGGGAGCCCGTTAGGGATATAAATAGGGAAGGTGGAGCTAGGCAGTTCAGTTCCTCTGAAGAGTTCCTGCAGTAGAGAAGCCTAAGAGAGGTCAGTCTGCAGTGGAGCTCAGTCTAGTCTAGAGAACGCAGTTAATAGTTCAGCAGTGGAGCACGAGGCTCCTGCTTGCTAGATTCAGGGAGCCCAGATAGAGCTTAAGGTGTGCCGGTGCCGTAAGATCAGTGAAGCGTGGCAAGCTGCCGTTAGTGTGTATAGCCTAGTGAGGGCCCGAGTAGGCCGAAGGCGAGTGGCGAGTTAGTACATAAGGGGCAGAGGAGCTTAACCAGCTCACCCCGAAGCATTTACCGGACACAGGATCCGAGCTTACCGGTATCTCTATGACCCAGTAAGGCATAACCGGAATCCCTGGAGAACTACAAGTCCCAGGATCGCTAAGGTGCTGATATGTAACAGAGCCAGGAGACGCTTAGGCCCCGCATACTGGGAGCGTGAACTCCAAGAGAAGGCCCTACCACAAGGTCAGCCAGCGCAGGACAGAGACAAAGTTAGGCCTAGCTCCAGGCAGGTCAGAAACTTACTATGCAGAGGCAAGAAACAGGAGGCCCTACACCCGCTCATTGGGGAGGATCCTGATATGCACCCTTCTCCCTACAGTGCTCCGGGATGTGCCTGAATTTCCACCAGTAAAAGGTACTGAAGTGACTACCGTGTCCATTCCCGTTCTTGCTCTGACCCAGCTGGGTCTCGCCTGTCCTGCATTCCCCCTGCATACGCTGCCCTGAGACCTAGCTCCACCTGTGGGGAGCTATACCATCGAGCTGCCTTATCACCGGCCTCAGTGGACTGCTGCAGCGCTGGTGCTTGTCACCAGATACCACAGGTGGCGTCATGAACTCTTATAAAATTAACAATTATCCACCCTTTTAAAGAGAGACCCCAGGGTACGGGCCAGGGAGCCGACCACCGCGACATCTCCAAGGCCAGGCAAATGCCCGGGTACCGAGTCATCCCCATCCCCAGGGCTAGTCACATCCTCCTCCACCTCCTCTGCTGACCTCATCGACTGGCTGACTGTGGGTTGACAGTAAGTGGGATCTCCAACCTCGTCATCATCACCCTGTGTGTTATCACACCCGTCGTCCTCAGAGCCAACCTCTTCCTGCCCTGACCGAAAAGTCAAGTTGTCGCTCCAATCAGGTGTTTGAATCTCATCATCGTCTTCATCATTGTCTCCACCAACAGGAGTTACAGTTTGGGAACAAGGGTCTACATTATGCTCAGAACCTTCTTCATCTGGTCCTGGATCCGACTTATAAAGATTCTGGGCATCAGATCAGATCATTTCCTCATCTGGATTAACAGAAGCTCTGGAGCAGACCTCCGTTTCCCAGGCTATAGTATGAGTAAACAGCTGTGCAGACTCAACCATCTGTGTTACCCCATACTCAGACGGGCAGCTGGAGACTTGGGAGCTGTGAGGAAGCAAGTGCGATTGGGGTGACACCTCTGAGGACTGGAGTATTTGTGATGTTGAAATTGAGGTGATGGAGAGCCCACTTGAAGGAGCACTTGATATCCGTAGAAGCACCTGCTGTTTTTGTGCCTCATCTAGAATTTGTAGCGATGGGCGTGTCCGTAAGAATGGGATCGTATCACATTGTCCACGAAAAGAAGTCGACATCTTAGTTTGGCTGGAAGATGGTCTTTCTTCTGCAGATGTTACTCCCCCCCACCGTGGGGGGCCTCGACCCACCGGCGGACAGGCACCAGTATTGGGATAGGGGGGCTGGCCGTCAGGGTCCACCGCGGCTCTGGCACAAACCCGGCAACACAGAGGTGGCACGGGCAGGAACGGACTGGCCGTGTCGGCTTCTCACTTTTTGGATTTTAGAAGGGCATGACATGCCTATATCTGTGTCTCCCCCTCCTTTTACTCCTCCACCTCTTTTCTTTTCGCATGACTATATGTACTTGTTACTTTTCCATGTGTTAGTTGTGTCTTCTGAGCAGTTTGTCAGGTTTTGGACACCTTTGAAGGTGTTTTCTATGTGTTTCTATGTGTTTTTGTTTGCCTGCCATTGGTTTTAACGGTGTTCGAAGGTGTTCGACGAACAGTTCGACGAACAGTTCGGCGAACACACGGGTGTTCGACGAACCGAACCGAACTCGAACACTACGGGGGTGGCTCAACACTAGTAATAAATAAAAAAAAGAGAAAGAAAAAGTAGGAAAAAATATAATTTTTTAAAAAAAAATAAAACAAAATTTAAAAAAATTTAGGTCACTGTCAGTACAAATTGCCATTTCTTACCCCTCCCCATAAAACACATGTCCCATATATACCAATAACTGTCATGAAAAGAGTAATACCGTTTCCAATGAATGTATGTTAGTGGTAGAGTGCAGCCGTGTCCGCTAAACTCCATCCATAGTTTTAGTAAAGTGACGTGAATAGCAGAAAAAAGTCACAAATTATTGCTCAAATTATCACATTTTTACCCCAATCACTAAATAATATCTACCAATAAGTTCATCTACATTGGGAATAGAGAAATCCCATAGTTATATGGGGGATAATACTGGACATGTAATTCATACACAGCTATCTGGTGATATACAGACATCTCCCTCTATGACACCGGCACATTCATGGATCTCTGGGGTCTCAGATTTTCCAATATCAGAATTTGTCAGTGTGGCGCGCCTGAGGGTTCAGTCGCCACAGAGGTACTGCACCTCACCCAGAGGTGTGGTACCCCCTTCTCTCAGGTAAGGAGGGAGTGCTGCCCGGAACCCCAGCACCTGCATCCAACACTACACTGCTCCAGGCCGGCTGGAGGGGCAAGACGCAATGTATGTTTTTAGAGCTTGCTCTACCTGTGGAGAGCCACACCACCCCTGCTGCTGCAACACCAGCTCCAGAGGACTGTTCCGCAGCGGCGGTTCCTCTTGGCCGCAATCCACAGGTGGCGTCACGAACAATCCCAAAAACCCCATATAAAAATATTCCCCTTTTTGCACTGGCCACCCTGGGTCACGGAGCAGGCCAGCCACCGTGATACCCCCCAACCGGCATACACCGAGGCCCGGCTGCCGAGTACCCAACGGCCCTGGGGGCGCGTCATCAGCACATTCATTCCTAAAATATGAATACAATAATAAATAAATGTAATATATTAGACTGTATCATTCCTGAATATCTAAGGTGATCGGACCTTGAATAACACATCCATATATAGAAAGATCAGGGCCGGCGTCAGCACCCGGCGCACCCGAGCAAGTGCCGGGGCCCTGAGCAGGCGGAGGGCCCACTCGCGGTCGGGCACCCCACTGGGCTATGGGTGAAGGAAACTGGTGGCAGCGCCCGCCCTTCTATCCCGCTTGCTCAGGGCCCCAGCAGCCGGATAGTTACTTCTCCCCGTGCCTCCGCAGATCCGCTGTCTTCCAGATACCTGTGACATCTCAGGTCAGAGGGTACGGTGACGTCTTTCCACCGTGCCCTCCCCTGAGCCATCATAGGCAGCGCAGAGCAGGACACATTAATTTTTTTATTATTTTAATGTATGGAGGCATGGGGAATTATATGGGGGGGTGACATCCTGCATGGAGCATTATATGGGGGGTGACATCCTGCATGGGGCATTATATGGGGGGGGTGACATCCTGCATGGAGCATTATATGGGGGACGACATCCTGCACAGGGCATTATATGGGGGGTGACATCCTGCATGGGGCATTATATGGGAGGTGACATCTTGCATGGGGCATTATATGGGGGGGAGAAGTGATATCCTGCATGGGGCATTATATGGGGGGGAGTGACATCCTGCATGGGGCATTATATGGGGGGTGACATCCTGCACGGGCCATTATATAGGACTGACATCCTGCATGGGGCATTATATGGGGGGTGACATCCTGCATGGGGCATTATATGGGAAGGAAGGGACATCCTGCATGGGGCGTTATATGTGGGGGGTAGTGACATCCTGCATGGGGCATTATATGGGGGGAAGGGACATCCTGCATGGGGCATAATATGGGGGGAAGGGACATCCTGCAGAGGGCATTATATGGGGGAGAGAGGTGACATCCTGCATGGGGCATTATATGGGGGGTGACATCCTGCATGAGGCATTATATGGTGGGTGATATCCTGCATGGGGCAATATATGGGGGGTGACATCCTGCATGGGGCATTATATGGGGGGGAGAAGTGATATCCTGCATGGGGCATTATATGGGGGGGAGTGACATCCTGCATGGGGCATTATATGGGGGGTGACATCCTGCATGGGCCATTATATAGGACTGACATCCTGCATGGGGCATTATATGGGGGGTGACATCCTGCATGGGGCATTATATGGGAAGGAAGGGACATCCTGCCTGGGGCATTATATGTGGGGGGTAGTGACATCCTGCATGGGGCATTATATGGGGGGAAGGGACATCCTGCATGGGGCATAATATGGGGGGAAGGGACATCCTGCAGAGGGCATTATATGGGGGAGAGAGGTGACATCCTGCATGGGGCATTATATGGGGGGTGACATCCTGCATGAGGCATTATATGGGGGGTGATATCCTGCATGGGGCAATATATGGGGGGTGACATCCTGCATGGGGCATTATATGGGGGGGAGAAGTGATATCCTGCATGGGGCATTATATGGGGGGAGTGACATCCTGAATTGGGCATTATATGGGGGGGTGGTATCCTGCATGGGGCATTATATGGGGGGAGGAGAAGTGATATCCTGCATGGTGCATTATATGGGGGGGAGTGACATCATGCATTGGGCATTATATGGGGGGGTGACATCCTGCATGGGGCATTATATGGGGGGAACATCCTCCATGGGGCATTATAAAGGGGGGGCATCCTCTATGGGGCATTATATGGGGGGGTGAAGTGACATCCTGCATGAGACATTATATGGGGGGAAGGGACATCCTGCATGAGGCATTATATTGGGGGTGACATCCTGCATGGGGCATTATATGGGGGGGAGAAGTGATATCCTGCATGGGGCATTATATGGGGGGAGTGACATCCTGCATGGGGCATTATATGGGGGGTGACATCCTACATGGGGCATTATATGGGGAGCGGACAAGTGACATCCTTCATGGGGCATTATATGGGGGGAGAAGTGACACCCTGCATGGGGTATTATATGAGGGGTGACATCCTGCATGGGGCATTATATTGGGGGAAGGGACATCCTGCATGGGGCATTATCTGGGGGGGAGAAGTGACATCCTGCATGGGGCATTATATGGGGGGTGACATCCTGCATGGGGCATTATATGGGGGTGACATCCTTTATAGGGCATTATATAGGGAGGAGAAGTGACATCCTGCATGGGGCATTATATGGGGGGTGACATCTTGCATGGGGCTTTATATGGGGGGAGAAGTGATATCCTTCATGGGGCATTATATGGGGGGGTGACATCCTGCATGGGGCATTATATTGGGTGTGACATCCTGCATGGGGCATTATATAGGGGATGACATCCTGCATGGGGCATTGTAAAGAGGGGAACAGCCTGCATGGGGCATTAAAAGGGGGAACAGCCTGCATAGGGCATTATGTGGGGGGAACAGCCGGCATGGAGCATTATATGGGGGCCACTATCCTGTATGAAGCGTTATAAGGGGACCAGTATCCTGTACAGAGCGTTATATGGGGGCCAGTATCCTGTGCGGAGCTTTTTATGGGGGCCAGTATTCTGTATGGAGCGTGATATGGGGGCCAGTATTCTGTATGGAGCGTTATATGGGGGCCAGTATTCTGTATGGAGCGTTATATGGGGGCTAGTATTCCGTATGAAGCTTTATATGGGGGCCAGTATTCTGTATGGAGCATTTTATGGGGGCCAGTATTCTGTATAGAGCATTTTATGGGGGCCAGTATTCTGTATAGAGCATTTTATGGGGGCCAGTATTCTGCATGGAGCATTTTATGGGGGCCAGTATTCTGTATAGAGCATTTTATGGGGGCCAGTATTCTGTATAGAGCATTTTATGGGGGCTAGTATTCTGCATGGAGCATTTTATGGGGGCCAATATACTGTATAGAGCATTTTATGGGGGCCAGTATTCTGCATGAAGCATTTTATGGGGGCCATTATCCTGTATGGAGCGATATAGGGGGGCCAGTATACGGTACAGAACATTACATGGGGACCAGTATCCTGTATGGGGCATTTTATAGCGGTCAGTATTCTGCATGGAGCATTTTATGGGGGTCAGTATACTGTATAGAGCATTTTATGGGGGCCAGTATTCTGCATGGAGCATTTTATGGGGGCCAGTATCCTGTATGGAGCGTTATATGGGGGCTAGTATTCTGCATGGAGCATTTTGTGGGGGCCAGTATCCTGTATGGAGCGTTATATGGGGGCCAGTATACTGTACAGAGCATTTTGTGGGGGCCAGTATCCTGTATGGGGCATTTTATGGCGGCCAGTATTCTGCATGGAGCATTTTATGGGGGCCAGTATACTGTATAGAGCATTTTATGGGGGCCAGTATTCTGCATGGAGCATTTTATGGGGGCCAGTATCCTGTATGGAGCGTTATATGGGGGCTAGTATTCTGCATGGAGCATTTTATGGGGGCCAGTATACTGTGTGGAGTGATTCACCGGTTTCTGAGCTATTGTAGAACTTACAATAGATATCGCTCATGTAATGTAAGAAGTGAAATCTTTGGCATTGTACTATATATATATTTCTCTGCGGTATCTGTGCATAACGAATTGTGGTATGTGTTAAAGGGGCCCACTGAGACTCTTTCGCCCGGGGCCCAGAAAAACCTGGAGCTGGACCTGGCTTGGGGCCCCTGTGCAAAAAATGTGTCTGGGCCCCCCTCCTTTTTTGGCGACAAAGCTAAATATATGTAATATAATTTTACATAGCACCCTCTTGTCCTTTACATACCTGATTCTCTTGTTATTTATAGCACCCTGGTCTTCTCATTAGATATATAATGCAATGGTGGCTGATGGAGCATGGGAAAGCTTCTTTTCTGATGGATGAGCTGATGGACTGGTCTTCTGGTCAGATGTTGCCCCATCAGCAGTCATTTTATATCTAACAAGAGAGGACTGTGTAATAAAGAGAGAGCGCTGTGAGTAACAAAAATAATGAGAATACGCTACGTAAGGAACAGTGTTATATATAACAAGAAATGATACTACATAATAATGGGACAGCACTGAACATTACAGAGGACACTATATAATAAGGGATGGCGCCATACATAGCTTGAGAGAATGCTACCTAATAAGAGATAGTGTTATATATAATAAAGGATGAAACTATGTAATTAAAGGGGTGTTCCCATCTACAAGAGCCTTTACCAATATGTAGTAGGTGTAGTAATATTAGCAAATATTTCCAATTAGAAATGTAGTATATTTCTCCTAATTAGCTATGTCGCTTATCTCATGTGCAGGCATTGCAGTAGCTTAGGTATCCATGGTTACGACCACTAACAGCTGACTAACTACCTAACTGTCACTATGTGTGTGGCCATAACCATGGATACCGAAGCTACTGCAATAGCTGCACATGGGGTAAGCAATATAGCTAATCAGGAGAACTACTTTTCTAATTGAAGGTATTTGCTAATATTACTACAGCTACTACATATTGGGATAGGATCTTGGAGATGGGAATACTCCATTAAGGATTGTGCTATACATAATAAGTGAGTACACTATTCACTAAGCGACTGTGCTAAACATAATATGCTAGCTTGCACTTGAAATGGGGTCTTTTAGTTTGGACTAGGCCGAAGCTGGCCACTACCTCATGGCTGCTTCGGCGGCCTGATATCCATACTCAGTCCCCAGCCGCCCGGCGGCCGGGTGTCCACCCTCGGTCCCCAGCCACCAGGGGGCGGCCGGGTGTCCATACTCGGTCCCCAGCCGCCCCGCGGCCGGGTGTCCACACACGGTCCCCAGCCACCTGGGGGCGTCTGGGTGTCCGTAAACGGTCCCCAGCCGCTCCTATTTCTCCTGTCACCCTCCCACACACTTTTCTTAGCCTGGCCTGCTTTAGGGCAGCATTGGACGAGCCCACCAGAGAACCAGACTCCTCTGGTGGGCCCTGGCTTCTCCATCAGGGGAGTTGAGAGTGCCAAGGTGAGGAGCATGATGATGATGATAGAAGTTAGCATCTGCTTTGTTTTCTTGGAATGCAAGCGCATGTATATAGTAGCGGCTAGGCCTGAGGTGGTCAGCGTTTTGGCGCATATCCTACCTCCTCGGAGGATTGCTGGATGCTTTCCTGCTACTATCCCAGTTCTATGACTCCCGTTAAAACAAAGCTTCAGGTGATAAATGATGGATGAGGTGGTGGCAAAGGAGAAAGAGCAGGAGGAACAGGGACCATTCACATCAATATCAGGCCAGTCAACCACACATGTCTTGTAGGATATGTTTCTGTAACAAAAGGAATGGTTCGGCTACACAGTTATAGGGCATACAGTGAGTGCAATGCCTACCAAAAATTTAGAGGCACTCCAATGCCCCTTGGAAGTGACATGGAGGTCAGAGGGCCTTAACTAAACCATTTTTTCCATTTATAGCAACTGGGTCTCCTGTGCACTGTTGGCCTAAGCAGTGAATGGAAGGCCTTTCCAAAAATTATGAGGAACTGCAATGCCCCTTGAAACAGACGTGGATTACAGCGTACTAAAAACCTTCTACCCATTATTGGGGAGTGGGTCTCCCTTAGTGTTCGCCTATGCATTGAAAAGCAAAAGCTGACTAAAATCATGAGGAAATGCAATGCCCGTTTGAAGAGTCGTGGAGGTCGCAGTAGCTTAACAAGACTGTTTTAATGCCCCTTGGAAAAGTGGTGGAGGTCACAGTAGCTTAACAAGATGGTTTGAATGCCCCTTGGAAAAGTAATGGAGGTCACAGTGGCTTAACAAGACTGTTTTAATGCCCCTCGGAAGAGACGTGGAGGTCGCAGTAGCTTAACAAGACGGTTTTAATGTCCCTTGGAAAAGTGGTGGAGGTGGCAATAGCTTACCAAGACGGTTTGAATGCCCCTTTGAAAAGTGGTGGAGGTCGCAGTAGCTTAACAAGACGGTTTTAATGCCCCTTACAAGAACCATACAGTACAGCATCTTAAAAATATTATTCCCATTATTGGGGAGTGGGTCTCCCACAGTCTTTGCTTATGCTTTCCAAGCAAAAGCTGACAAAAATAAGGACGGAGGAACTTTCAAAAATGGCAACACGAACCACGGTCACCCTGGTGGTATAG
This sequence comes from Phyllobates terribilis, assembly GCF_046119375.1. Taxonomy (NCBI): domain Eukaryota; kingdom Metazoa; phylum Chordata; class Amphibia; order Anura; family Dendrobatidae; genus Phyllobates; species Phyllobates terribilis. Next base: position 229,340,445 of record NW_027362767.1, read on the forward strand.
TGGTGGAGGAGGCTGAGGGTATGGAGAAGAACATAAAACAGCCAAAATGAGGAAGCATATACCCATGTGTGGGTGTGAAGCGTGCATGTGAATACACCTCCCGAAATAACACAGTGGATTTGACTTTATGTTACTCTGCTGTCATTTGGTGGTGATGAGAAGTCTGGCCCAATCCAGCCCTTGTTCATTTTGATAAGGGTCAGCTTGTCAACATTGTCAGTTGACAGGCGAGTGCGCTTATCAGTTATAATTCCCCCAGCGGCACTAAAAACACGCTCCGATAACACGCTAGCGGCAGGGTAGGCCAGGACCTCCAAGGCGTACAGAGCAAGTTCATTCCAAGTGTCCAGCTTGGATACCCAATAATTAAAAGGCACAGAGGAATCACGGAGGATGCTGGTACGGTCGGCAAGGTACTCCCTCACCATCTTTTGAAACTTTCCACTCGCGCCTCAGGGTCTGTCCGAAGGGAGGGTCTGAGAAAACTGTCCCAGAACGTTGACAGTGTTCCCCTGCCTCTGCTGGATTGGAGTTGCATCTCTCTCGCATGTACACCTTAGTTGAGCAACGAAATGTGACCTCTGCCGCTAGCATGTTCAGATGGGAATTTTTTTAACAGTTCTGCAGCAAGGGCCTTCTGGTACTGCCCCATTTTTGTAGACCTCTCCACCTCAGGAATAAGAGAGTGAAAGTTCTACTTGGAGCGGGGGTCTAAAAGTGTCACCAACCAGTAATGACTGTCACCCAACATTTTGACAATGCGAGGGTCACGGTTAAGGCAGCTTAACATAAAGTCAGCCATGCGTGCCAGACTGGTAATGGGCAAGACTTCCGTGTCCTCACCAAGATGACGACTGACCATGCTCTCTTCCTCCTCCTCCTCCCCCCTGTCCTTAGGCCACCCACGCTGAACCGACGGTATGACAGTTGTACAGGTACTACCGTCTACAGCGCATGATACAAGCTCCTATTCTTCCTCCTCCTCCTCCTCTCCCTCATTGTCCCCCAATGCACGTTGGGATGAGATGAGGCTGGGCTGTGTGTAATCGACAGCTACGGCTTCTTGATCCATCTCATCATACTCTGGCTGCAATGCCTCCTCTTTAATTCTCTACAGAGAGCGTTGCAAAAGACAGACAAGTGGAATGCTAATGCTCATGATTGCGTCATCACCACTCACCATCTTGGTGGACTCCTCAAAGTTTGTCAAGATGGTACATATGTCAGACATCCAGTTCCACTCCTGAGGTCTTATGTGTGGAGTCTGACCTGAATATCGACGGCCTTGTTGCAGCTGGTACTCCATAACTGCTCTCTTCTGCTCACAAATCCTTTGCAACATGTGAAGAGTAGAGTTCCAATGTGTGGGGACATCACACACCAGTCGGTGTGACGGAAGCTGCAAACGCTGCTGCAACACAGCAAGGGTGGCGGAAGTGGTAGCCGACTTGCGAAAATGAGCTGACAGGCGGCGTACTTTGACGAGCAGATCTGGCAACTCGGGGTACGATTTAAGAAACCGCTGAACCATGAGGTTAAGCACATGAGCCAGGCATGGTACGTGTGTGATCTCGCCTCGCCTCAGAGCCGCCACCAGGTTACTGCCATTGTCACACACGACCATGCCTGGATGTAGGTTCAGCGGTCTTAGCCACAGATCTGCCTGCTCTTTCACAGCTGTCCACAACTCACAAGCTGTGTGAGGTTTGTCACCTAAGCTTATGAGTTTCAGCACAGCCTGTTGCCGCTTGGCTGAGGCAGTACTGCAGTGCTTCCTGCTTGTAACTGATGTGGTGAGATGGAGGCTGAACATGAGGAGGAGGAGGATGATGCACAGGAGCTGTACACTTTGGGGGCAACTCTGACTGACATAGGGCCCACAGTCCTCGGTGTGGGGAGGATGTGTTCCGTCCCAAGGTCCGACTGGGTCCCGGCTTCCACTATGTTTACCCAGTGTGCCGCCAGGGAGATGTACCGTCCCTGGCCACAAGTACTTGTCCACGTGTCCGTTGTCAGGTGGACTCTCCCAGTAACTGCGTTGTTGAGGGCACGGCAGATGTTTTGGGACACGTGCTTGTGTAGTGCGGGGATGGCAAACCGGGCAAAATAGTGTCGGCTGGGGACCGAGTACCGAGGGACGGCCACCGCCATAAGGTTGCGGAAAAATTCCGTCTCCACCAGCCTAAAAGGCAGCATTTCCAATGCAAGCAGTCGTGAAATGTGCTAATTTAGGACTGTGGCCTGTGGGGCTTTGGCTGCGAATTTCCACTTTCATTCAAAGGTCTGGGATATGGACAATTGAACGCTGCAGTGGGACGTGGTCGTAGACGTTGATGCTGTTTCTTGAGAAACTGCCATAACAAGTGAAGACCGAGAGGAGGGGTCATCTTTGCATGCAGTATGGACAGGGGATTGCCTTGCACGCACAACAGGGGGTTCTATTGCATGCACAACAGCGGAAGAAGCAGTGGTGACACCCGCTGACACTGGTCGTGGACCCTGGGGTTCATCGCACAAAGTCGGTGGCTTTGCTGCCATGTGCCTGATCATGCTGGTGGTGGTCAGGCTGGTAGTTTTGTCACCCCTGCTGATGCTGGCATGGCAGGTGGTACAAATGGCCTTTTTGGGGTTATCAACAGAGTCTTTAAAAAAATTCCAGACTCTGGAAGACCTACAGGTTGTACTGGCAACGTCCCTCGTGTTGGTGATACGGGGAACTGTTGCCTGCCTTCTGTCTGCGGCCACCACACTGCTTCTTCCTGCCTGTTGGGGTACTCTGCCTCCCTCACCCTGTGTGCTGCTGGCTTCGCTTTGCATGTCCTCCTGCCACGTTGGGTCAGTTACTAGATCATCCACCACCTCCTCCTCTTCCACTTGCGCACCACGATCCTCCTCCTCACTTCCTGGCAATTGTGTCTCGTCATCGTCCACCTCTTGTGACAAATTGCCAGCGTCGACTTCCTGTGGCCGTGGCTCTTCAAATATTTGGGAATCGCTACATGGGATCTCCTCTTCCACCACTTGAAGCGGAGCAGGCGAGGGGCACAAATATGGAAATGGACCAGTGAACAGCTCTTCAGAGTGTGCAAGTGTGGGATCAGTTGCTGTCTGACAACACTCGGCATGGTGGGAGGAAGGAGCATCAGGGTGAGGAGGAGTATGCGGTCGAGACTCACGGCTACTAAGATTTAACCGTATGGAAGACAGACCGGAGGTGGTGGTACCCAGGTAACTGGAAGTATTATCTGCTTTCCAATTAATAACCTGTTCACACTGATCAGTTCGCAATACTGGTGTTGTTCTGTGCTTCCCTAGTATTTCGGTCAAGAAATGGGAGCGAGAAGACGTGGCTGTTGGTTGTGGCCCCGTCCTCTGCACGCACCATCACCAGAACGTCCAGTTCCACGTCGCTTGCCACGCGCCTTGCCCATTGTAAGGGAAGTAAAATAGCTTACACTCGCACTATCAATGGAAAAAGGGTAATAAAAGTAGATTAGAACCGTGGAAGAGGAAAACCACAGTTCTATTTCTCTGGCCTACACCTGACTCTTAAACAATCTGAACAATCAGGGAGAAACTATTACTGTTTTTCTTCACGGAAAAAATACCAAAAGCTGAATGATAGAGATTTTTTACCGTGGAATGGCAAAACCAAAGTTATTGTTTACTGGGGTATACCAGACAATTTTAAATAGACATATTTGCGGTTGAACAGTGAGCGACACACTCAAACTTTTTTTAAAAAATAAAAATGGCCCAAAAGTGGATAATACGGAGGTTTGAACCGTGGAACTGCAAAACCACACTTCTATTTCTCTGGCCTACACCAGACTATTTGCAACAAATATATTTGTGTCTGAACAATCAGGAGACAGTATTAATTTTTTTTTTTTACGGCAAAAAATGCCAAAACCAGGATAATAGAGATTTTTTACCGTGGAACGGCAAAACCACAGTTATAATTTACTGGTGTATGCCAGACTCTTTTAAACAGATATATTGGTGTCTGAACAATCAGGAGACACTATTACTGTTTTACTTTACGGAAAAAATACTAAAAGCTGGATAATAGAGATTTTTACCGTGGAGCGGCAAAACCACAGTTGTAATTTACTGGTGTATACCAGACTTTTTTAAATAGATATGTTTGCCGCTGAACAGTGAGCGACACACTCAAACTGTATTTTTTTAGGTAAATATGGCCCAAAAGTGGATAATACAGAGGTTTGAACCGTGGAACTGCAAAACCACACTTCTATTTCTCTGGCCTACACCAGACTCTTTAAAAAATTTTTATTTGTGTCTGAACTGTCACAGACACACTTTTTTTTTGGGGGGGGGGGTGACTCGCCCTGGGGGATGGGGACGACTCGGTACCCGTGCCTTTGCCTGGGCTTGGGGATGTCGCGGTGGTTGGCTCCCGGGCCCGTACCCTGGGGTCAGCTTTTAAAATGGGATTGTTTGTTAATTTTATGAAAGTTCGTGACGCCACCTGTGGTTTCTGGTGAGAATCACCAGACCTGCGGCAGTCCACTGAGGCCGGTGATAAGGCAGCTTGATGGTATAGCTCCCCACAGGTGGAGCTAGGCCTCAGGGCAGCGTACGGAGAGGGGGATGCAGGACAGGCGAGACCCAGGTCAGAGTAAGAATGGGGACGGACACGGTAGTCACTTCAGTACCTTTTACTGGTGGTAGTTCAGGCACATCCCGGAGCACTGTAGGGTGAAGGGTGCATATCAGGATCCTCCCTAATGAGCAGTTGTAGGGCCTCCTGCTTCTTGCCTCTGCGTAGTAAGTTTCTGACCTGCCTGAAGCTAGGCCTAACTTTATCTCTGTCCTGCACCAGCTGACGTTGTGGTAGGGCCTTCTATTGGAGTGCACGCTCCCCGCTTACGGGGCCTATGTGTCTCCTGGCTCTGTTACGTATCAGCTCTCTGGTGAGCCTGGGACCTGTAGTTCTCCAGGGATTGCGATTATGCCTTACTGGGTCGTAGAGATCCCGGTAAGCTCGGACCCGGTGTCACGTATATTTTTCGGGGTAAGCTGGGTAAGCTCCTCTGCCCCCACTGCTACTCACTTTCCACTCGCCTTCGGCCACGCTCGGGCCCTCACTAGGCTACTCACACTAACGGCAGCTTGCCGCTCTTCACCGCTCTTATGTCGTCGGCACACCTTAATCTCTAACTGAGCTCCCTGAATCTAGCTAGCAGGAGCCTCGTGCTCCACTGCTGAACTATTAGCTGAGTTTTCTAAACTAGACTGAGCTCCATTGCAGACTAACCTCTCTCAGGCTTCTCTACTGCAGGAACTCTTCAGAGGAACTCCTGAATCACTGAGCTGCCTAGCTCCACCTTCCCTATTCATATCCCTAATGGGCTCCCTCTGCTGGTCTGAGGTGGAAGGTGGAGATGTGTGAATGTTTATGGGGGCCTCTTGTGGAGGATTCCATTAATGCACACTTCTAGGATCTGTGGTACCAAGCGCAGCTGAGCGCCACATTCCCCCCTAGCAAAGCTCAGCACTCTCGGGCTGAAGAACATTTTAAAACAACAATAGTAAACATTAACAATGCAATAACTCTTCCCTTTATGGGAGGCACATTTCTTAAATGTTGCATAATAACATAAACAGGTACAAAGCGTCCTCAGAATTCAAGTCTCTTATGGTGAGGTTCCCAGACAGGATGTCCATCTCACAGGGTAGGGTACTTGGTGGTTTGAGGGACCTGTTCCAAACCCTCAACGTAGGCCCTGGGGTGGCTGCAGGGCATGAAGATCCTGAGTTGGACCTCCAGTAGAGCCACCCCAGACAGGTTTTACTTCTGAGGTCACCTAAAAGGGGCACTCCAGGGAGCGCAATTATATACAATAAATAGCTTTTGGGCTGCACACAGTCCTCAGCCACAAAGTTCTGTATGTCACATGGGAAGTGTCCGTATCACTTAAACTGTTCAGTAATAAAGCAAAGCACAAAATAATATACATATGCATGAAAACACACAATATCATTCAATTTAATTCAATGCTATATAATACCCCAGGGGTAACTATCTACATTTGTCAGAGTTTAGCTATCTTACTGATTATACCTGACAGAGGGTTGACCTTTAGTACTACACGTGGACCTGCGTGGTACTGGAATGCATGAGGCACTAATAGGTGCTCTACCTCCCAATGTGTCAGTACTAGGTGTGGAGGGGCTACAAGGCTGCATTGACCTCTCTACTGGACTGACAAGTTCACCATTGGCTGGGCCTTCTTGCTCTTCTTGAGCTGGCTCCTCTTCAGCACTTACAGGCTCTTCTTACTGTGGGTAGAAGGTGATTACAGGGATGATTACTGCTCCTCCTAGTTGGGGCCCATCTGCCGGGAAGTCTCCTAAGTCAGTGTGTATTACTGCTTCTTTCGGCTCCTCCGGATAACGAGAGGCACTTACTCTTGGGGTTTTAGCAGATCTGGACACAACTTTAGGTGATCCTTGGATACTCTTGCAGTCTTCCTTCCTCCATCTCTACTAATTAAGCAGGTCTTCTTATTATCAAACCTTGAATTCAACACAGTGTAGGGTTCTCTCTCCCACTGGTCATCAAGTTTGTGGTTCCTTCTTTTCCTTTTTAGTACTACTTCACCAGGTGTGAAGGGTTCTGCTTGGGCACCTCTGTTGTATTGAGCTTCCTGCTTGTCCCTCACCCGAGTGAGACTATCTTCAACACAGGCTTGTACTATTCTGTACTGCTCCTGTCTGGCCGTGTCCCAGTCCTCAGTGGTCACATCCGCTTCTGGTTCTACAACACCAAGCTCCAGGTCCATGGGCAGCTTTTCTGGCCTTGCTCGCATGAGATATGCCGGAGTACAGTTGGTGGAACTTACTGGTATGTGATTGTACAGATCTGCTAGGTCCGGTAGTAGGTCTGGCCACTGATTTCTCTCCTCAAGTGGTATGGTCTTTTGCAGGTCGATGATGATGTTATTCATCTTCTCACAGAGACCATTGGTTTGTGGGTGGTACAGTGTAGTTCTTATCTTCTTACACCCGTAGAGATGGCAGAACTCCTTGAACAACTCAGCCTCAAAGGCCGGGCCTTGGTCCGTCAGCACCTGCTCAGGATAACCATGGGGTCTATAGAAATACACTTGGAACGTCTTTGCTGCTGTCTCTGCCGTCAGGTCTTTGACGGGGGCGACCACCAGGAAACGTGAGTAGTGATCCACCATGGTCAGAGCATAAGAGTACCCTGACCTGCTGGGGCACAGCTTGACATGGTCCAGGGCCAGGATTTCCAAGGGTCGAGTCGTCTTGATGGGTTGCAGGGGTGCCTTTTGGCTGCTGTAGTCTTTTCTTCTGAGGCCACAGGGTCCACAGTCCCGGCACCACCACTCAATGGAGCTGCACATTCCTACCCAGTAGAATCGACACTTCAGCAGGGTCTCTACCTTTTTCCAGCCAAAGTGCCCCGCCTGATCGTGGTAGGCCTCCAACACCATTTGGATGTCTGTCTTGGGGACCACTATCTGCCATACCATCTCATGGGTTTTGGATTGACGTACCTCCGGCACAGCTTCTCACGGTAGATAAACAGCCGGCTTCTCTCGTTCCACAGCTGCTTTGCTTGCAGAGACGCTTCTTTTTCCAGGGAGGAACCTTCTTGGGTTATCAGCTCCTTAATGCGGCTTACAACCGGGTCACTGTCCTGGGTCTCTTTCCAGCTGTGGTGAGGCAGGGGGTTTAACGTCTTTCCACGCTGCCTCCTGGAGGCTCGTTGCTCGTGGATCATCCCATTCCGGTGAAAGGCGGGTAGCTCAATCTCTTCCAGGTCATCCACTACTTCTTCTGTGTCTGACTGGTGAAGCATCCTGGACAGGGCATCGTCGTTGGCGTTCTTGCGGCCCGCCCGGTATTTAATTGTGAATTGATAATTTGACAGCCGAGCCATTCATCATTGTTCCAGTGCTCCTAGCTTAGCTGTTTCAAGATGGGACAAGGGGTTGTTATCAGTGAAGGCAGTGAACTTACTGGAGGCTAGATAGTGCTTGAACCTTTCAGTGATGGCCCAGACCAAGGCCAGGAACTCTAACTTAAAGCTGCTATAGTTCTCTGGGTTCCTCTCGGTCGGGCAGATCTTCCTGTTTGCGTATGCGATCACTTTCTCTTGGCCATTCTGCTTCTGACTTAAGACAGCTCCCAGTCCTTCGTTGCTGGCGTCTGTATACAGCAGGAACGGTTGGCTGTAGTCAGGGTAGGCTAGGATCTCATCGCATGTCAGAATCTCTTTCATCTCCTGAAATGACTCAGCTTGCTCCTTACCCCAGTGGAATGGGTGATTTCTGCCTTTGGGAAACTGCCCTACCAGGAGGTCTTGCAGAGGAGCTGCTTTCTTGGTGTAGTCTTTTACAAACCTCCAGTAGTATCCTACTAGTCCCAAGAACTGACGCACCTCCTTGAGGTTCTTCGGCTCCGGCCACTTCTGGATGGCAGTGACCTTCTCCGGGTCTGGTGCTACCCCTTCCGAGCTGACAATGTGCCCCAGGTACTGTACCTTTTTCTTGAGCAGGTGGCACTTTGAGGGCTTCAACTTCATCCCGTACTGGGACAGTGACTCAAATACCTCTGCCAGGTGCTTCAAGTGGTCCTCATACGTTTTGGAGTACACTATCACGTCATCCAGGTATAGTAACACAGTCTCGAAGTTGCGGTGTCCCAGGCAGCACTCCATCAATCTCTGGAAAGTTCCAGGGGCATTGCAGAGTCTAAACGGCATACTATTGAACTCGCAGAGTCCCATCGGGGTAGTGAAGGCCGTCTTCTCCCGATCCTCCTCAGCCACAGCTACTTGCCAGTACCCATTAGTGAGGTCAAGGGTGGAAAAGTAATTTGCAGACTTTAAGGCAGCTAGGGACTCCTCTAAGCGTGGTAAAGGGTATGCATCTTTATGTGTAATGCGATTTACTTGTCGGTAATCTACACACATTCTCATGCTCCCGTCCTTTTTCCTAACTAGCACTAGGGGAGCTGCCCAGGGACTACAACTATCCCTTACTGCCCCTGCCTTCTTCATGTCATGCAACATTTCCTTCGCCTTCTGGTAGTGTGCTGGTGGTATAGGCCTGTAACGTTCTTTGATGGGTGGATGGTCACCTGTGGGGATATGGTGTTGAACCCCCTTAATCCTCCCGAAGTCAAGTGGATGTTTATTGAACACCTGCGCGTATTCTTGAACCACCCGGTGTACACCCTGTTTCTGATGGGCAGGAGTGGTGTCTGTCCCAACATGGAGCTGTTGACACCAATTCTCCACCTGGGTTGCAGGGTCATCATCCTCCACTTCGTCTGGTGAGGTTAATGACTCCGCCTTGTGAATGCAGTTGTTATTTACAGCATGTAATTTGGCAACAATGGCATAACGTGGCAATCTGACCTCATCTTCCCCACAGTTGAGAAGACGGACGGGCACCCTCCCATTGCGTACATCTACCACACCTCTGGCGGTTAAGAGCGTGGGTCTGTGCTCGGAGAAAAGGGGTTCTACTACCGCCTGGTAGCTCTGTCCTCTAAGAACTATAGCGGCTCTACACCAGATAAGCATTTCACTCATTGGGGGGATCACAATGGGTATGAGGTCTGTCACCTGCAAATTACAGATTTCACCATCTGTTAAGCTTACTTGCTGTTGGTACATCAGGACTCGGATCTCCTTCTGCAGCGCCCTCCTCTGTCCTGGTCTGGCAGTGTCAGCTATCTGTTGGAGCAAGAACACAACTTCTCCCAAACAGTTACCAACAATGTTAGTGCCTAGTAGAGATGAGCGTTGTTCGACTCGAACTGTTCGCCAATCTCAAATTCGAGCTGTTTTGGGCGGTGTTCGAGCTGTTCGGCGAACACGAACAATTTGAAAAAAATTCGGCTGTTCGAGGTTATGTTCGATAACTGTTCGTGCACCAAAATCATAACTGGATTTTTTCTCAGTAATGCTGAAAATTAATGTTAATACGCAGTTTGAGTGTTCAGCTGGGCGGGGGGAGGGGCAGCGGATGGATCTCTGCAGGAATAATGAAGATCTCCATTTTTTTTTCTCTTTCCCGCATTTACAGTGGGGAGGTGCAATCTGTCAGCCTATCAGCAGAGCACACACGGAGCGAACTGCTTTTTTTCACACAAGCAAGGGCATGTGTCATTGGCAGTGTATGTCACATGTCCTTGCCCTATAAGACCAAGCCATTTTCCCCGTCGCCACCATATTCTCACTGCTGCAGCTGCGTGTTAGACGGCACCGCTGTTGCTGTGTGCGCTATACCTTGTTAATTTAAAGCCAATTTTCGCACAAATCTACAGATAGCTTGGGAGTAGGGAAGAGTTGTGATTGCAGTCCTTTTAAGGACTAGGTTACATCATTTCCTACGACTTTTATCAGGCAGGTCTGTGCTCTTAAATAGATAGGTTGGGAGTAAAGACTAATTGTAATTGCAGTCCTTTTCAGGACTAAGTTACATCAGTTCCTATCAGTTTTTGCCAGGCAGGTCTGTGCCAGTGCTGTGCAAGTTTTTTTCACAGCATTTGGCTAAATCTAGCAAAGCAAATCCTTTTTGGCCTATTGCAGAGTGTGTTAGTCAGTGGAGTAGCCTATCTGTGTTGCAAGCTACACCACCTGTGTATAGAATACCAATTTTTTTACTGCACCTAGTGAAGTAAAACCTTTTGGGCATAGCATCATTCTATTAGTCCATCTATACTGACCTCCATAAGGTGGCAAATTGAATATAATTTTTTTCTGCATCTAGCTCTGAAAAAATATTTGGGCTTCTAACAGTGTGTGGGACTTGTTCTATTAGTCCATCTATACTGACCTCCATCAGGTTGCAAATTAATAATAATTTTTATCGGCATCTAGCTCTGAAAAAATATTTGGGCTTCTAGCAGTGTGTGGGACTTGGTCTATTAGTCCATCTATACTGACCTCCATCAGGTTGCAAATTCAATATAATTTTTTTCTGCATCTAGCTCTGAAAAAAATATTTGGGCTTCTAGCAGTGTGTGGGACTTGTTCTATTAGTCCATCTATACTGACCCCCATCAGGTTGCAAATTGAATATAATTTTTTTCTGCATCTAGCTCTGAAAAAATATTTGGACTTCTAGCAGTGTGTGGGACTTGTTCTATTAGTCCATCTATACTGACCTCCATCAGGTTCCAAATTGAATATAATTTTTTTCTGCATCTAGCTCTGAAAAAATATTTCGGCTTCTAGCAGTGTGTGGGACTTGTTCTATTAGTCCATCTATACTGACCCCCATCAGGTTGCAAATTGAATATAATTTTTTTCTGCATCTAGCTCTGAAAAAATATTTGAGCTTCTAGCAGTGTGTGGGACTTGGTCTATTAGTCCATCTATACTGACCTCCATCAGGTTGCAAATTAAAAATATTTTTTTTCTGCATCTAGCTCTGAAAAAATATTTGGGCTTCTAGCAGTGTGTGCGACTTGTTCTATTAGTCCATCTATACTGACCTCCATCAGGTTGCAAATTGAATATAATTTTTTTCTGCATCTAGCTCTGAAAAAATATTTGGCTTCTAGCAGTGTGTGGGACTTGGTCTATTAGTCCATCTATACTGACCTCCATCAGGTTGCAAAGTAAAAATAATTTTTTTCTGCATCTGTAGTGCCCCGAGGGTTCGGCCGCTACAGGGGTATTGCACCTCAGACCAGAGGTGTGATATTCCACTCCCAGGTAAGGATGGAGTATGGACCAGGGCTCAGTTAGCTGCATACAGCACACACACCCCATTTCCGAGGGACAGCTTAATGGTGCTCCCACTAGACAGAAGTGCAGGCACGACCGACTATGTCCCTGCCTGGAGTGGGGAGGGGGGGTGGAACACCCAGTGCTGTAGGGGCAGATAGGGGTTGGTTCCTGAGCATAGGAAGGAGCCCATTGGTTGCTGGTCACCTGGGCTTATGGTCAGAGGGAGGTATAAACGGTGGGCACTATCTTAGATCTAGGTTCGTTCAGCCAGAGGAGAAGACAGGGAGTAGAGGCTCTGTAGGAGCTCTACTCCAGGAGGGCCTAGTGAGAGGCCGAGGAGGAGGAGAAGGGGAGCTGGGATTTTGGCTCATCTCAGCTCCAAGAGAACGGAACAGAAAGGAACAGGAAGGAACAGAAAAGGAGAAGAAGAGACAGAGAAACAGAAGGGCTCAGGAACAAGAAGGTGGAAGGGACCCTAAGAACCCACGAGAATCCAGGGTGCAGGGTCAGGCAGATTAAGGGTACCGGATCCCAAGTTGGTGGAGGAGAAACAACCCTCAGCCAAAGACCGGTCGTCGTGATCATCTATTGGTGCGACACCTCATCAAACCTGCTAGGAAGGCACCATATAGGACAGCGGAGGACGGGGCCCACGTTTAACCGCACAAGTCCGCGGCAGCTGGACAAAAGTGGGTCACTGGTGAGGCAGGCCAGAGAAAGGATTAAAGGGGGTCCTGTGCCATGCTCTTGACTGCTTGGGAGTTGACCGAGCCCCACACCTGGTGGTCGCAGCACGGCTCGGGCGGTCACTACCTGTACAGAAGTGACCCGGAACAAATGAACTGTGAGTAAAGACCCTGGACTGTGACTTGTTGTCTGTGTGCTCCTTCGCGCCTCCAGCACTACCGGTACTGGGACTCTCACCACCATCTCTCCCACCATCCACTACACTGCCCTGGGGCCGCACTCTTCCCGTGGGGAGTCACACCATCCAAGCTGCATTCATCATCGGCCCCAGCGGACTGCCTTGCAGCGGCGGTTCCTAATAACCGCAATCCACGGGTGGCGTAGTCGGACATTATCTGAAGCACATAACAGACTACCATTGGTCTGACCATCCTGAGCCGCGGGACCGGGCCGCCACTACTACCCCCATCGGTCCCCTATCGCCCGGATCCGCGTGCCCCACGGCCCAGGGGGTGAGTCAGCTTTGGCGTAGTCGGCAGGATCATTACCAACCCGCCACAAGCGGGTATTGCGTGCCTGAAGAAAATTGCACATGTACCTTAAAAAGAAGTTTCCCGCCGTCCGGAGTCGTTTCCCGCCATCCGGAGCCGATTCCCGCCATCAGACGCCATCTTGGACCGTTTCCCGCCATCTTCATCCGTTTTTCTCGCCCTGGCAGAGCGGACGCCATTATGTGCGCACCAAAAGACAGCAGGAAGCCACCTCCCATCGTGGGCCAGGTCCCAGAATGGCGCCAAAGAAGAAGCCCGCCCCCACCAGCCATGAATGCAGCAGTGGAGATGTCCATCAACATGGGGGGGCTGCCCCTGAAAGTGATTGTCACCAAGTTGCCCCGGGGCCGCCCCCAATGGGGGTGGGAAGAGAAGAAAACTGCGGGGCAGGGGGTGGTCTGGATCAGTCCAGACAGACCGCACCCGGGGATGGACGCCCTCAGCAGCACCAGCCTCCTGGCCCGAAGCCTGCTGCAGGCCGAACCGCTCTGCAGCCTAGCAGAAGTCCTGGCGCAGCTCCCCAGAGACCCGGAGCGTGCGCAAGCTGCACTGGAGGACCTGGAGCGGAGGATGGTCCAGGCGCAGCGAGATGCACTCACCGAGTGGAGAAAGGAACTGGCCCGGCAGGCCGAGACCCACCAGCGACAGGCTTCAGCCGCACCCCGCGGTTTGCCTGCCTCGGAGGACGGAGCAGGAGGAGAGAGGACCGGAGGTGACGCCGCGGAGGGAGCCACGAGGACTGAGGCAAGTGAAGGGGACGTCACCACCCCAAGCCCAGCACCCGCAGGCCTGCCCCAGCCTCCCGTCGCAGCACCAGAAGCCCCACTCACCGCACCTGTTGCCACGCCGCCACTGCTCCCAGCTGGCCTCAAGCGGCGAGCGCCGCGGCCACGCCCCGCCCGGCGCCACGCCCCTTGACCCCGGGCGCCGTAACGCAGGAAGCATCATCGGCCCGGTCGCAAGGCCTGGATGACCCGGGCGCCATCGCTAAGCCTGCGCCCCTGTCCCGGGTGGGACTGCCACCTAGCGCAGCCACAAGACCCCCGGCCTGGTCGCAAGGCCGAGTGCCCCCGGGCGCTGCTCCCAGATTAGGTCCCCCCACTATACCATCGCTGGGCGTGGACCTATTGGCACATCACACCGGTCCGGATGGACTGCCGCTGGAGTGGCCGGCTGAAGTGACCGGCAATCAGCCATGGAAGGCCCAGCCCCCGCGTGAGCCTCTGATACTGGCTCCTGAACCCGTCGAGGTCACCCTACCCCCACTGGAGGACGTCCAATTTGCATGGGACCCCACCAGCGAGAACTTGATGGGGTTCTCTCAAGAGACCCGGGCAGACGCGGTCCGTCGTCTGGAGGCCTGTCATCAGCAACTGGCGACCTTTGAGCGGGAGCGACGAGAGAGGCGCGTCAGAGAGGAACGGCTCCAGGCCCAGAGTGCTGAACAATAACGTAAGGCCCGCCAAGACCCCCAAGCAGCCCGTGGTCCCCGAATCACCGGGACCATAGTCAAATTCCACATGGAAAACGGCTGGGGGTTCATCAGGGGCCCAGAAGCCGCAGGCGACGTCTTTGTGACCCGCAGGGATGTTGAGAGTCATCTACCTGAGGGACATAGTGGCCGTGACTTGTACCCTGGTGATGTGGTCGCCTTTACCCGCCACGTAGGCGCAAAAGGACCGTACGCCCTACATGTTCATCGGCTCACTGAGGAGGAACTACAACACCGCGGCTATGAGGAGAGCCAAGAGGACCCGGACGGGTCTGAAGAACCATATGAGGAGGAAGAAGGAGCATATGGAGGAAACCGCTACTAGTAAGTAGCAAAGTACCTGTGTACATAGTTACCCGTCAGGGTATCATAACTGTTTTTGGGACTGTTCCCGTCTTGAAAATGTGGTCCCCGTTGGGACAAATATTGAACTGTTACCTGTGTGCCCCTCATCCCCTATCAGGCTGAGGACTGTGAGCAGCCATTCCCTTCCCAAAACTGGCCGAGGACTGAGAGCGGCCAACCCCTTGTATATAGTTGCGCTTCCTAAAGCGCCCCCTACTGGTTTTATAAAAAGACTACCATGTCTACCTCGGGACAGCAAGTCCCTCGTGTTTACAAGTTTGCCAAAGTTCCTGCACTTACAAGAAGAGTGCACACCTGGTCGCAAGTTGCACCGCCGCCAGAATCCAAGAATGTGTTTTAAAAGTGTTTTCTTGCAAATGTTTTATATGAATAAGTTTTATATGCTGCTAAATAATAATGTGAATGTTTTCTAATAATGTTTATATGTCAAAAGAGTTCCAGAAGTATTAGTATGTGTTTTATAATAGTGTGACAAGAAAAGAAAAGCGTTTCCCATAAAGGGAATTGAACCATGTTGCCTGTTTTCTGATGTGAAAAGTTTTGAAAAAGTTTGCATGTCCTGTAATTAACTGTTTTGCTCTTTTCCAGCCCGAGGACGTGCTGTGCTTTACCAGGGGGGAATGTAGCGCCCCGAGGGTTCGGCCGCTACAGGGGTATTGCACCTCAGACCAGAGGTGTGATATTCCACTCCCAGGTAAGGATGGAGTATGGACCAGGGCTCAGTTAGCTGCATACAGCACACACACCCCATTTCCGAGGGACAGCTCAACGGTGCTCCCACTAGACAGAAGTGCAGGCACGACCGACTATGTCCCTGCCTGGAGTGGGGAGGGGGGTGGAACACCCAGTGCTGTAGGGGCAGATAGGGGTTGGTTCCTGAGCATAGGAAGGAGCCCATTGGTTGCTGGTCACCTGGGCTCATGGTCAGAGGGAGGTATAAAAGGTGGGCACTATCTTAGATCTAGGTTCGTTCAGCCAGAGGAGAAGACAAGGAGTAGAGGCTCTGTAGGAGCTCTACTCCAGGAGGGCCTAGTGAGAGGCCGAGGAGGAGGAGAAGGGGAGCTGGGATTTTGGCTCATCTCAGCTCCAAGAGAACGGAACAGAAAGGAACAGAAAGGAACAGAGAAAGAGAAGGAGAGACAGAGAAACAGAAGGGCTCAGAAACAAGAAGGTGGAAGGGACCCTAAGAACCCACGAGAATCCAGGGTGCAGGGTCAGGCAGATTAAGGGTACCGGATCCCAAGTTGGTGGAGGAGAAACAACCCTCAGCCAAAGACCGGTCGTCGTGATCAACTATTGGTGTGACACCTCATCAAACCTGCTAGGAAGGCACCATATAGGACAGCGGAGGACGGGGCCCAAGTTTAACCGCACAAGTCCGCGGCAGCTGGACAAAAGTGGGTCACTGGTGAGGCAGGCCAGAGAAAGGATTAAAGGGGGTCCTGTGCCATGCTCTTGACTGCTTGGGAGTTGACCGAGCCCCACACCTGGTGGACGCAGCACGGCTCGGGCGGTCACTACCTGTACAGAAGTGACCCGGAACAAATGAATTGTGAGTAAAGACCCTGGACTGTGACTTGTTGTCTGTGTGCTCCTTCGCGCCTCCAGCACTACCGGTACTGGGACTCTCACCACCATCTCTCCCACCATCCACTACACTGCCCTGGGGCCGCACTCTTCCCGTGGGGAGTCACACCATCCCAGCTGCATTCATCATCGGCCCCAGCGGACTGCCTTGCAGCGGCGGTTCCTAATAACCGCAATCCACGGGTGGCGTAGTCGGACATTATCTAAAGCACGTAGCAGACTACCATTGGTCTGACCACCCTGAGCCGCGGGACCGGGCCGCCACTACTACCCCCATCGTTCCCCTATCGCCCGGATCCACGTGCCCCACGGCCCAGGGGGCGAGTCACATCTAGCTCTGAAAAAATATTTGGGCTTCTAGCAGTGTGTGCGACTTGTTCTATTAGTCCATCTATACTGACCTCCATCCGGTTGCAAATTGAATATAATTTTTTTCTGCCTCTAGCTCTGAAAAAATATTTGGGCTTCTAGCAGTGTGTGGGACTTGTTCTATTAGTCCATCTCTACTGACCTCCATCAGGTTGCAAATTAAAAATAATTTTTTTCTGCATCTAGCTCTGAAAAAATATTTGGGCTTCTAGCAGTGTGTGCGACTTGTTCTATTAGTCCATCTATACTGACCTCCATCAGGTTGCAAATTGAATATAATTTTTTTCTGCATCTAGCTCTGAAAAAATATTTGGGCTTCTAGCAGTGTGTGGGACTTGGTCTATTAGTCCATCTATACTGACCTCCATCAGGTTGCAAATTAAAAATATTTTTTTTCTTCATCTAGCTCTGAAAAAACATTTGGGCTTCTAGCAGTGTGTGGGACTTGGTCTATTAGTCCATCTATACTGACCTCCATCAGGTTGCAAATTAAAAATATTTTTTTTCTGCATCTAGCTCTGAAAAAATATTTGGGCTTCTAGCAGTGTGTGGGACTTGGTCTATTAGTCCATCTATACTGACCTCCATCAGGTTGCAAATTGAATATAATTTTTTTCTGCATCTAGCTCTGAAAAAATATTTGGGCTTCTAGCAGTGTGTGGGACTTGGTCTATTAGTCCATCTATACTGACCTCCATCAGGTTGCAAATTGAATATATTTTTTTTCTGCATCTAGCTCTGAAAAAATATTTGGGCTTCTAGCAGTGTGTGGGACTTGTTCTATTAGTCCATCTATACTGACCTCCATCAGGTTGCAAATTGAATATATTTTTTTTCTGCATCTAGCTCTGAAATAATATTTGGGCTTCTAGCAGTGTGTGGGAGTTGGTCTATTAGTCCATCTATACTGACCTCCATCAGGTTGCAAATTAAAAATCATTTTTTTCTTCATCTAGCTCTGAAAAAATATTTGGGCTTCTAGCAGTGTGTGGGACTTGTTCTATTAGTCCATCTATACTGACCTCCATCAGGTTGCAAATTCAATATAATTTTTTTCTGCATCTAGCTCTGAAAAAATATTTGGGCTTCTAGCAGTGTGTGGGACTTGTTCTATTAGTCCATCTATACTGACCTCCATCAGGTTGCAAATTGAATATAATTTTTTTCTGCATCTAGCTCTGAAAAAATATTTGGTCTTCTAGCAGTGTGTGGGACTTGTTCTATTAGTCCATCTATACTGACCTCCATCAGGTTGCAAATTAAAAATAATTTTTTCTTCATCTAGCTCTGAAAAAATATTTAGGCTTCTGGCAGTGTGTGGGACTTGTTCTATTAGTCCATATATACTGACCTCCATCAGGTTGCAAATTGAATATAATTTTCTTCTGCATGTAGCTCTGAAAAAATATTTGGGCTTCTAGCAGTGTGTGGGAGTTGGTCTATTAGTCCATCTATACTGACCTCCATCAGGTTGCAAATTAAAAATAATTTTTTTCTGCATCTAGCTCTGAAAAAATATTTGGGCTTCTAGTAGTGTGTGCGACTTGTTCTATTAGTCCATCTATACTGACCTCCATCAGGTAGCAAATTGAATATAATTTTTTTCTGCATCTAGCTCTGAAAAAACATTTGGGCTTCTAGCAGTGTGTGGGACTTGTTCTATTAGTCCATCTATACTGACCTCCATTAGGTTGCAAATTGAATATAATTTTTTTCTGCATCTAGCTCTGAAAAAATATTTGGGCTTCTAGCAGTGTGTGGGACTTGGTCTATTAGTCCATCTATACTGACCTCCATCAGGTTGCAAATTAAAAATATTTTTTTTCTGCATCTAGCTCTGAAAAAATATTTGGGCTTCTAGCAGTGTGTGGGACTTGGTCTATTAGTCCATCTATACTGACCTCCATCAGGTTGTAAATTGAATATAATTTTTTTCTGCATCTAGCTCTGAAAAAATATTTGGGCTTCTAGCAGTGTGTGGGACTTGGTCTTTTAGTCCATCTATACTGACCTCCATCAGGTTGCAAATTGAATATATTTTTTTTCTGCATCTAGCTCTGAAATAATATTTGGGCTTCTAGCAGTGTGTGGGACTTGGTCTATTAGTCCATCTATACTGACCTCCATCAGGTTGCAAATTAAAAATCATTTTTTTCTTCATCTAGCTCTGAAAAAATATTTGGGCTTCTAGCAGTGTGTGGGACTTGTTCTATTAGTCCATCTATACTGACCTCCATCAGGTTGCAAATTCAATATAATTTTTTTCTGCATCTAGCTCTGAAAAAATATTTGGGCTTCTAGCA
This sequence comes from Phyllobates terribilis, assembly GCF_046119375.1. NCBI lineage: Eukaryota > Metazoa > Chordata > Amphibia > Anura > Dendrobatidae > Phyllobates > Phyllobates terribilis. The sequence goes on from NW_027362767.1 coordinate 229,359,540, forward strand.
GTGTGTGGGACTTGTTCTATTAGTCCATCTATACTGACCTCCATCAGGTTCCAAATTGAATATAATTTTTTTCTGCATCTAGCTCTGAAAAAATATTTGGTCTTCTAGCAGTGTGTGGGACTTGTTCTATTAGTCCATCTATACTGACCTCCATCAGGTTGCAAATTGAATATAATTTTTTTCTGCATCTAGCTCTGAAAAAATATTTGGGCTTCTAGCAGTGTGTGGGACTTGGTCTATTAGTCCATCTATACTGACCTCCATCAGGTTGCAAATTAAAAATATTTTTTTTCTGCATCTAGCTCTGAAAAAATATTTGGGCTTCTAGCAGTGTGTGGGACTTGGTCTATTAGTCCATCTATACTGACCTCCATCAGGTTGCAAATTGAATATAATTTTTTTCTGCATCTAGCTCTGAAAAAATATTTGGGCTTCTAGCAGTGTGTGGGACTTGGTCTATTAGTCCATCTATACTGACCTCCATCAGGTTGCAAATTGAATATATTTTTTTTCTGCATCTAGCTCTGAAAAAATATTTGGGCTTCTAGCAGTGTGTGGGACTTGTTCTATTAGTCCATCTATACTGACCTCCATCAGGTTGCAAATTGAATATATTTTTTTTCTGCATCTAGCTCTGAAATAATATTTGGGCTTCTAGCAGTGTGTGGGAGTTGGTCTATTAGTCCATCTATACTGACCTCCATCAGGTTGCAAATTAAAAATCATTTTTTTCTTCATCTAGCTCTGAAAAAATATTTGGGCTTCTAGCAGTGTGTGGGACTTGTTCTATTAGTCCATCTATACTGACCTCCATCAGGTTGCAAATTGAATATAATTTTTTTCTGCATCTAGCTCTGAAAAAATATTTGGGCTTCTAGCAGTGTGTGGGACTTGTTCTATTAGTCCATCTATACTGACCTCCATCAGGTTGCAAATTGAATATAATTTTTTTCTGCATCTAGCTCTGAAAAAATATTTGGTCTTCTAGCAGTGTGTGGGACTTGTTCTATTAGTCCATCTATACTGACCTCCATCAGGTTGCAAATTAAAAATAATTTTTTCTTCATCTAGCTCTGAAAAAATATTTAGGCTTCTGGCAGTGTGTGGGACTTGTTCTATTAGTCCATGTATACTGACCTCCATCAGGTTGCAAATTGAATATAATTTTCTTCTGCATCTAGCTCTGAAAAAATATTTGGGCTTCTGGCAGTGTGTGGGAGTTGGTCTATTAGTCCATCTATACTGACCTCCATCAGGTTGCAAATTAAAAATAATTTTTTTCTGCATCTAGCTCTGAAAAAATATTTGGGCTTCTAGTAGTGTGTGCGACTTGTTCTATTAGTCCATCTATACTGACCTCCATCAGGTAGCAAATTGAATATAATTTTTTTCTGCATCTAGCTCTGAAAAAACATTTGGGCTTCTAGCAGTGTGTGGGACTTGTTCTATTAGTCCATCTATACTGACCTCCATTAGGTTGAAAATTGAATATAATTTTTTTCTGCATCTAGCTCTGAAAAAATATTTCGGCTTCTAGCAGTGTGTGGGACTTGGTCTATTAGTCCATCTATACTGACCTCCATCAGGTTGCAAATTAAAAATATTTTTTTTCTGCATCTAGCTCTGAAAAAATATTTGGGCTTCTAGCAGTGTGTGGGACTTGGTCTATTAGTCCATCTATACTGACCTCCATCAGGTTGTAAATTGAATATAATTTTTTTCTGCATCTAGCTCTGAAAAAATATTTGGGCTTCTAGCAGTGTGTGGGACTTGGTCTTTTAGTCCATCTATACTGACCTCCATCAGGTTGCAAATTGAATATATTTTTTTTCTGCATCTAGCTCTGAAATAATATTTGGGCTTCTAGCAGTGTGTGGGACTTGGTCTATTAGTCCATCTATACTGACCTCCATCAGGTTGCAAATTAAAAATCATTTTTTTCTTCATCTAGCTCTGAAAAAATATTTGGGCTTCTAGCAGTGTGTGGGACTTGTTCTATTAGTCCATCTATACTGACCTCCATCAGGTTGCAAATTCAATATAATTTTTTTCTGCATCTAGCTCTGAAAAAATATTTGGGCTTCTAGCAGTGTGTGGGACTTGTTCTATTAGTCCATCTATACTGACCTCCATCAGGTTCCAAATTGAATATAATTTTTTTCTGCATCTACCTCTGAAAAAATATTTGGTCTTCTAGCAGTGTGTGGGACTTGTTCTATTAGTCCATCTATACTGACCTCCATCAGGTTGCAAATTGAATATAATATGGTCTTCTAGCAGTGTGTGGGACTTTCTCTATTAGTCCATCTATACTGACCTCCATCAGGTTGCAAATTAAAAATATTTTTTTTCTTCATCTAGCTCTGAAAAAATATTTGGGCTTCTAGCAGTGTGTGGGACTTGTTCTATTAGTCCATCTATACTGACCTCCATCAGGTTGCAAATTGAATATAATTTTTTTCTGCATCTAGCTCTGAAAAAATATTTGGGCTTCTAGCAGTGTGTGGGACTTGTTCTATTAGTCCATCTATACTGACCTCCATCAGGTTGCAAATTGAATATATTTTTTTTCTGCATCTAGCTCTGAAATAATATTTGGGCTTCTAGCAGTGTGTGGGACTTGGTCTATTAGTCCATCTATACTGACCTCCATCAGGTTGCAAATTAAAAATCATTTTTTTCTTCATCTAGCTCTGAAAAAATATTTGGGCTTCTAGCAGTGTGTGGGACTTGTTCTATTAGTCCATCTATACTGACCTCCATCAGGTTGCAAATTCAATATAATTTTTTTCTGCATCTAGCTCTGAAAAAATATTTGGGCTTCTAGCAGTGTGTGGGACTTGTTCTATTAGTCCATCTATACTGACCTCCATCAGGTTGCAAATTGAATATAATTTTTTTCTGCATCTAGCTCTGAAAAAATATTTGGTCTTCTAGCAGTGTGTGGGACTTGTTCTATTAGTCCATCTATACTGACCTCCATCAGGTTGCAAATTGAATATAATTTTTTTCTGCATCTAGCTCTGAAAAAATATTTGGTCTTCTAGCAGTGTGTGGGACTTTCTCTATTAGTCCATCTATACTGACCTCCATCAGGTTGCAAATTAAAAATAATTTTTTTCTTCATCTAGCTCTGAAAAAATATTTGGGCTTCTAGCAGTGTGTGGGACTTGGTCTATTAGTCCATCTATACTGACCTCCATCAGGTTGCAAATTAAAAATAATTTTTTTCTGCATCTAGCTCTGAAAAAAATATTTGGGCTTCTAGCAGTGTGTGCTACTTGTTCTATTAGTCCATGTACACTGACCTCCATCCAGTTGCAAATTGAATATAATTTTTTTCTGCCTCTAGCTCTGAAAAAAAATATTTGGGCTTCTAGCAGTGTGTGGGACTTGGTCTATTAGTCCATCTATACTAACCTCCATCAGGTTGTAAATTGAATATAATTTTTTTCTGCATCTAGCTCTGAAAAAATATTTAGGCTTCTAGCAGTGTGTGGGACTTGTTCTATTAGTCCATATATACTGACCTCCATCAGGTTGCAAATTGAATATAATTTTCTTCTGCATCTAGCTCTGAAAAAATATTTGGGCTTCTAGCAGTGTGTGGGACTTGGTCTATTAGTCCATCTATACTGACCTCCATCAGGTTGCAAATTAAAAATAATTTTTTTCTGCATCTAGCTCTGAAAAAATATTTGGGCTTCTAGTAGTGTGTGCGACTTGTTCTATTAGTCCATCTATACTGACCTCCATCAGGTTGCAAATTGAATATAATTTTTTTCTGCATCTAGCTCTGAAAAAATATTTGGGCTTCTAGCAGTGTGTGGGACTTGGTCTATTAGTCCATCTATACTGACCTCCATCAGGTTGCAAATTAAAAATAATTTTTTTCTTCATCTAGCTCTGAAAAAATATTTGGGCTTCTAGCAGTGTGTGGGACTTGTTCTATTAGTCCATCTATACTGACCTCCATCAGGTTCCAAATTGAATATAATTTTTTTCTGCATCTAGCTCTGAAAAAATATTTGGGCTTCTAGCAGTGTGTGGGACTTGTTCTATTAGTCCATCTATACTGACCTCCATCAGGTTGCAAATTAAAAATATTTTTTTTCTGCATCTAGCTCTGAAAAAATATTTGGGCTTCTAGCAGTGTGTGGGACTTGGTCTATTAGTCCATCTATACTGACCTCCATCAGGTTGCAAATTGAATATAATTTTTTTCTGCATCTAGCTCTGAAAAAATATTTGGGCTTCTAGCAGTGTGTGAGACTTGGTCTATTAGTCCATCTATACTGACCTCCATCAGGTTGCAAATTGAATATAATTTTTTTCTGCATCTAACCCAGCCAATAGTTTTGGCCTAATACCACAGTTTGACCACTCAGCTCTGCTCGGTTCCCATCCATTGCTTTTTTGTGCAAACAACTCCAGAGTTGTGAATTAGTTAACCACCGAAATGAGTGGAAAAAGGCCTGCTGCTGGTGGAAAGGGGAATAGGCGTGTTGGGAAGGGGAAAAAAGGTTGTGTCCGTGGGGTAGGTGTTAAAGCAACAGTAACATCTGCAGAAGAAAGACCATCTTCCAGCCAAACTTAAATGTCTACTTCTTTTAGCGGACAATGTGATAAGATCCCTTTCTTACGGCCACGCCAATCGCTACAAATTCCAGATGAGGCACAAAAACAGCAGGTGCTTCAATGGATATCAAGTGCTCCTTTAAGTGGGCTCTCCTCCACATCAACTTCAACATCACAAATACTCCAGTCCTCAAAGGTGTCACCCCAATCGCACTTGCTTCCTCACTGCTCCCAAATCTCCAGCTGCCCGTCTGAGTATGAGGTAGAACAGATGGTTGAGTCTGCAGAGCTGTTTACTCATACTATAGCCTGGGAATCAGAGGTCGGCTCCAGCGCTTCTGTGAATCCAGACGAGGAAATGATCTGCACTGATACCCAGAATCTTTATGAGTCGGATCCAGGACCAGACGCTGAAGGTTCTGACCATAATGTAGACCCTCATTCCCAAACTGTAACTCCTGTTAGTGGAGACAATGAGGAAGACGATGATGAGACTCAAATACCTGATTGGAGCGACAACTTTAGTTTTTTGTCAGGGCAGGAACAGGTTGGCTCTGAGGATGACGGGTGTGATAACGCACAGGGTGATGATGATGAGGTTGGAGATCCCACTTACTGTCAACCCACAGTCAGCCAAGAGATGAGGTCAGCAGAGGAGGTGGAGGAAGATGCTAGTGACGACGAGGTCAGGTTGCGCCTTCCTGGACAGAGACATAGTACTGGAAGCACGTCAACAACTGCATCCTCAAACACAACTCTGCCTCTCACCACAAGTCGTGGTGGCTCTTCAGGTCGCATGGGTGCTAAGCCTTGCATAGTCTGGGCATTTTTTCAGATCGATAAAGATGACCCAACTCGTGTTATCTGTAACATTTGTCATGAAAAGCTAAGTAGAGGCCAAAAAATACATAGTTTGAGTACTTCATGCATGAACCGGCACATGGACATGAAGCATAAGTTGCAGTGGGAAGATCACGGTGCTACAATGCGGCCTAGCCGGCCGGGCCGACCACCGTCTGCCATATCTTGTGCATCCGCGGCCTCTTCATCCTCTGTGACTGGGGGGACAGCAGTCACACCTGTTTTGGGACGCAGACCTGCCACCTCTTTACCCGCAACAGCCAGCGTGATTGGCAGGTCATTATTTTCTTTGGAGGTGGTAACACCAGCTGGTGTTGAGCGCTGTCCGACATTGATAGCACCACCTTTGGATCAAGGCAACCTAACATGTCCGCCTGCATCTTCCTCACAGACCGGCAGTTTGCCGGGGACACCCTTATCAACCCCGTCTAAGCACAATAGCCAGCCCTCGGTCCCTCAGATGTGGACAAGTAAAAGACCATTTCCTCCTAGCCATGAGAAAGCTAAGAGGTTGAATTTCACCATCTGCAAGCTGTTGGCTACAGAAATGCTGCCTTTCCGCCTGGTGGACACAGAGGATTTTCGAGACCTTATGTCCGTCGCAGTGCCCCAGTACCAGATGCCCAGTCGGCACTACTTCTCAAAGAAAGGTGTGCCTGCGCTCCATCAGCATGTCGCACACAACATCACCGCTTCTTTGAGAAACTCTGTGTGTGACAGGGTGCATTTCACCACAGACACTTGGACGAGTAGGCATGGACAGGGGCGTTACATGTCGCTGACTGGGCACTGGGTAACTATGGTGACAGCAGGAGAAGGGGCTGCTGTCCAAGTCTTGCCGTCCCCACGAGTTGTGCATCAATCCTCTTTATCTCAAAGTTCCTCCACTGCTTCTGCCTCGTCAACCTCCTCTCGGTCCTCCATCTGCACCCAAAGCCTGTCTGGTCATGCCACAAGCTTTCTAACTGCGCAGAAGGGATCCTGCACACCTCCTTACTATGCTGTCAGTAGAGCTCAACGTCATCAGGCGGTTTTTACTTTGAAATGTCTGGGAAATGTGAGTCACACAGCTGAGGAGTTGTGGTCAGCTCTGGAGAACCAATTTCATGAATGGTTGTCTCCACTGGACCTGAAACCAGGGAAGGCCGTGTGCGACAATGCTGCAAACCTGCAGCCGGGGCAATGTCACACACGTGCCTTGTATGGCTCACGTGTTGAACCTGGTTGTCCAGCAATTTTTAGCCCACTATCCCAGACTAGATGGCCTTCTGCAGAGGGCACGGTCGCTGTGTGCTCACTTCCGCCGTTCGCATCCCGCAGCTCAGCGACTTACATCTCTACAGAAGTCGTTGGGCCTGCCACTTCACCGGCTAAAATGCGATGTGCGTACCCGGTGGAATTCATGTTGCAGCGACTGTGGCAGTGTAGCACCCCGAGGACTCGGCTGCTACAGGAGTATTGCACCTCAAACCAGAGGTGTGGTATTCCACTCCCGGGTAAGGATGGAGTGTGGGACAGAGCTCAGATAGCTGCATGCACTACACTCACCCCATTTCCGGGGGACAGAACAACGGTACTCCCACCAGATAGATGTGCAGGTACGACAGCGTCTGTCCCTGGCTGGAGTGGGGGGGGGGGGAGGAACATCCCAGTAGTGTAGGAGCAGAGAGGGGAGGGACTCTGGGCATAGGTAGGAGCCCATTGGGTGCTAGTCACCTGGGCTCGGGTGTCAGAGGGAGTATATAAGGTGGGCACCATCTGGTGACAGGGTCTGTTCAGCCTGGAGGAGTGGAGAGAGGAGCTCAGCCAGAGAGGGCTGAGGGGGAGCTGTGGCTCCGTCTGGGCCCAGCTCCAGAGCCAGGCCTGAAGCAAAGAGAGGGAAGGAAGAAGAGGAACACAAAGAAAGGCCCAGAGACGCAAGCAGAAGGAACCCTGAGATCCCACGAGTGAACTAAAACAGGTGAAGGGTTGGCAGAGAAGGGTACCGGATCCCAAACTGGTGGAGGTCAATCATCCTTAGCCAGGAACCGTAGGTCGTGGTCAAGCTTTGGCACGACCCCTCGCCACATCCACCAGGAAGGCACGCCACATAGGGTCAGGAAAGCCGGAGAGAGGTTTTGCCCCATAAGGCCCGAGGAAGCCGGACATAGGTGGGTCCCTGGTGAGGACGGCCAGTAGGAAGGAAGAGAGGGGAGCTCTGGACCACACTCTGGAATCGCCTGGGAGTTGGCCGAGTCCCTGACCTGGTGGACGCAGCACGGCTCGGGTGGTCCTACTGTGCACAAGGATCTGATAAAGAACTGTGAGTAAAGCTTTTGAAACTGCACTTCCCGCCTCTGTGTTCCTGCCGTCACACCTGCACCCTCAGCACAGGGACACCCGCACCATCACTCCCATCATCATCTCTAACAGATCTGCCCTGAGGCCATACTCCTCCCGTGGGGAGTCATCTCATTCTCAGCTGCACAAACAACACCGGCCTCAGCGGACTGCCGTGCAGCGGCGGTTCCGTGACCGCAATCCACGGGTGGCGTAGTCGAACATTCTAACATCTACTGCTAAATACTGCCGCTCAGTTTGACTCCCTGGGCACGGACCGGGTCACCGCCACGAGACTACTACCCCCATCTGATCCGGCTCCGGGTAAGCCCCCGTGCGCGCGATGCCGCACGACACAGCAGGCCCAGGGGCACGTCAACTTTGGCGTAGTCGGCAGGATTACGTGCCCGCAACCGACGGGTACTGCGTGCCTGAAGAAAAGTTCACATTTACCATAAAAAGGAGTCTCCCGCCAATTCCAGAGGGTTCCCGCCATCGGACACCATCTCGGATCGTTTCCCGCCGTTTGCCCGCCATCTGCAGCCTTTTACCGCCATCCACGGAGTTTCCCGCCATAAGGAGACGATTCCCGCCATCTGAGACGATTTCCCGCCCTGGCAGAGCGGACTCCATTATGGGCGTGCCAGAGGGTGGCAAGAGGCCACCTCCCATCGTGGGCCAGGTCCAGGAATGGCGCCAAAAGCGGAAACCGCCCTCACCAGCAGAGACTGCAATGATAGAAATGTCCATCAGCGTGAGGGGGCTGCCCCTGGAACTGACTGTCACTAAGTTGCCCCGGGACCACTCCCAAGGGGGGCGGATAGAGAACAAAACAGAGAAGATGGGTGCGGCCTGGAGGAGTCTGGACAGATCGCACCCGGAGATGGAGGAAGAGTCTAGCAGCACCGACCCTGTGGTCCGGAACCTGTTGCAGGCTGCCACCCCAGAAGGCCTGGTGGAGATCCTGGCACAGCTCCCCAGAGATCGGGAGCGTGCACAAACCGCGCTGGAGACCTTGGCCCGGAAGATGGCCCGGGTACAGCAAGAAGCGCTGGCCGAGTGGAGGAGAGAGATGGTCCAGCAGGCTGGAACCCGCCAGCAGAAGACGCCACCCGCAACGTGGAGCATGTCTGCCCCTGAGGATGGTGCAGGAGGAACGGAGGCCGGAGACGACGCCGCGGAGGGAGCCGCAGAGATGGAAGCAGGTAATGGGGACGTCATCACCCCGTGCCCAGTAGCCGCAAGCCTGCCCCAGCTCCCCGTCGCAGACCCCGAAGTTCCACTCACCGCGCCCGTTGCTGCACCGCCGCTGCTCCCGACTAGGCCTCGAGCGGCAGGAGCCGCGGTCGCGCCCTCTGTTACGCCACGCCCCTTGACCCTGAGCGCGGCAAAAGAGGAAGTGCCCCCGGCCTGGTCGCAGGGCCGAGTACCCCCGGGCGCCGCAGTCTCCACAGCGCCCTCTACCTCCACAGCGCCACCGGCCTGGTCGCAAGGCCCAGTGGATCCGGGCGCCGCTGCCCCTCCAGCGCCCTCTTTCCCAAAAGTGCCATACTTGAACCCAGACAGGATGCTTACGGCCTGGACGCAAGGCCGAGTACCTCCGGGCGCCGCTGCCCCTCCAGTGCCCTCAACTTCCACAGTGCTGCCCCTGGGTGAAGATCTGTTTGCGCAGCATACTAGCCCGGACGGGCTGCCTTTCGTTTGGCCACCGGAGTACGTCAACCCCCGACTCCGGAAGGAATGGCCTCTGTGTGAGCCTCTGATCCCGGCTCCGGCACCCCCCAAAATTGTTCCGCTCCCGCTGGAGGAGGCCCAATTTGCATGGGACCCCACCGGTGAAAACCTCATGGGGTTCACCCAGGAGACCCGGGCGGACGCAGCCCGGCGTGAGGAGTGCTGCCGTCAGCAGTTAGAGGTCTTCGGGAGAGAACGGCGAGAGAGGCGGATCCGCGAGGAACGGCTGCAGGTCCAAAGCGCGGAGCAGAAACGCCGGGCCCGACGAAACCCCCGTACGGCCCACGGTCCCCGCGCCACCGGGACTGTGATAAAGTTTCAGCTGGAGAATGGCTGGGGCTTTATCCGGGATCACCGAACCCCCGGCGACGTCTTTGTCACCCGCAGGGATGTCGAGTCTCACCTGCCGGAGGGACACCGAGGACGTGACCTTTACTCAGGTGATGAGGTCACCTTCACCCGGCACCAGTGTGCTAAAGGACCATACGCCCTTCACGTGCACCGGTTGACGGAGAAGGAGATACAGGATGAGGAAGATCAAGAGGACCCGGACGGGTCTGAAGACTACCCTCAGTAGGAGACAAGGGGAGGACATCGCTACTAAAGGGGAGTAGCATAAGCAAAGTACTGTAAATAAGTTACCCGTATGGGTGTTCGATATGCTGCTAAGTGAAGTGTGGTCCCCGTTGGGACTAGTGTGGAACTGTTTAAAGGGACTGTATCCTGTGTGCCCCTAATCCCTTATCAGGCTGAGGACTGTGAGCAGCCATTCCCCTATTCCCACTGGCCGAGGACTGAGAGCGGCCATACCCTGTAAATAGTTGCGCTTTTTCAGGCGCCCCCTACTGGTTTTATAAGGAACTGTTTTTTCTATTAGTGACTGTTGCACTTTACCCGGTCACAAGTTGCACCGTGGCCGGAAGAACAAGAACGTTTTATATGAAGGAGTTTTATATTGAAAGTTTATGCTGCTAAGATAATAATATAAGAAGTTACCTGTAATGTTATATTTTCTGATAATGTTTTTTTTTATAATGTTTTATATGTTAGTGTGTACTTTAAAAATTTTGTATGTTTTATTATGTTATGCTCTTTTCCAGCCCGAGGACGTGCTGTGGTTTACCAGGGGGGAATGTAGCAACCCGAGGACTCGGCTGCTACAGGAGTATTGCACCTCAAACCAGAGGTGTGGTATTCCACTCCCGGGTAAGGATGGAGTGTGGGACAGAGCTCAGATAGCTGCATGCACTACACTCACCCCATTTCCGGGGGACAGAACAACGGTACTCCCACCAGATAGATGTGCAGGTACGACAGCGTCTGTCCCTGGCTGGAGTGGGGGGGGGGAGGAACATCCCAGTAGTGTAGGAGCAGAGAGGGGAGGGACTCTGGGCATAGGTAGGAGCCCATTGGGTGCTAGTCACCTGGGCTCGGGTGTCAGAGGGAGTATATAAGGTGGGCACCATCTGGTGACAGGGTCTGTTCAGCCTGGAGGAGTGGAGAGAGGAGCTCAGCCAGAGAGGGCTGAGGGGGAGCTGTGGCTCCATCTGGGCCCAGCTCCAGAGCCAGGCCTGAAGCAAAGAGAGGGAAGGAAGAAGAGGAACACAAGGAAAGGCCCAGAGACGCAAGCAGAAGGAACCCTGAGATCCCACGAGTGAACTAAAACGGGTGAAGGGTTGGCAGAGAAGGGTACCGGATCCCAAACTGGTGGAGGTCAATCATCCTTAGCCAGGAACCGGAGGTCGTGGTCAAGCTTTGGCACGACCCCTCGCCACATCCACCAGGAAGGCACGCCACATAGGGTCAGGAAAGCCGGAGAGAGGTTTTGCCCCATAAGGCCCGAGGAAGCCGGACATAGGTGGGTCCCTGGTGAGGACGGCCAGTAGGAAGGAAGAGAGGGGAGCTCTGGACCACGCTCTGGAATCGCCTGGGAGTTGGCCGAGTCCCTGACCTGGTGGACGCAGCACGGCTCGGGTGGTCCTACTGTGCACAAGGATCTGATAAAGAACTGTGAGTAAAGCTTTTGAAACTGCACTTCCCGCCTCTGTGTTCCTGCCGTCACACCTGCACCCTCAGCACAGGGACACCCGCACCATCACTCCCATCATCATCTCTAACAGATCTGCCCTGAGGCCATACTCCTCCCGTGGGGAGTCATCTCATTCTCAGCTGCACAAACAACACCGGCCTCAGCGGACTGCCGTGCAGCGGCGGTTCCGTGACCGCAATCCACGGGTGGCGTAGTCGAACATTCTAACATCTACTGCTAAATACTGCCGCTCAGTTTGACTCCCTGGGCACGGACCGGGTCACCGCCACGAGACTACTACCCCCATCTGATCCGGCTCCGGGTAAGCCCCCGTGCGCGCGATGCCGCACGACACAGCAGGCCCAGGGGCACGTCAGCAGCACCGACAAGCCCTGGTGCAATACGTTCTGACGTATAGCCTGGGCCAACGAGATCCAGAGGTGGGGCAAATCACGCTGGAGGAGTGGTCTCAGATCAGGGACCTATGCACCCTTCTGCACAGTTTTGAAATGGCGACGAAGATGTTTAGTGCTGACGATGCCATTATCAGCATGACTATTCCGGTGATTTACATGCTGGAGCACATGTTAAACAGAATTCGGAGTCATGTGGTGGCACAAGAGGAGGTGGAGGAAATAGAGGAGGAGGAGTTGTATGCGGAAGGACTAACATCTGCAAGTTCCAGACGGTCGGCAGCACCAAGGCGGCAGGCATGTGAGGGTGGGGGAGATGGTTTTACCAGGGCGCATGGTAGCAGCCCAACTAGTGAGGAAGGTGCAGGAGCCTAGGAAGAAGTGGAGGACGAACTGATGGAAGACTCATCAGATGAGGGAGACTTTGATCACATTTCTGTTGTGCGAGGTTGGGGGGAGAGGATAGAGGAAGGAAGCATGATTGTTACCTCGCCACCAACACAACAGGGACTTGGTGCTCCTGGATGCGCAAGACACATGAGTGCCTTCTTGCTGCACTACCTGCAACATGACCCTCGAATTGTGAGAATTAGAAATAATCCTGACTACTGGGTTGCCACACTGTTAGATCCCCGGTACAAAAGTAAATTTGCAGAAATTATTCCTGCCATAGAAAGGGATGCACGCATGCAGCAGTATCAGCAGAGACTGTTGCAGAACCTTACATGTGCTTTTCCACAAAACACCAGTGGTGCACGTAGTGAATCTCACAGTTCCAACTTGCCAACCGTGGGACCGTCAAGTGTTCAGCACTCAAACCGTAACAGAACCACAGTATCTGCTGCTAACATCAATTTTGCGGAATCATTTCACCACTTTTTTAGCCCATCCTTTGCAAGGCCACAGGAGACAAGAAGTCTGACACATAGTCAACGCCTAGAGACGATGGTACAGGAGTATCTCCCAGTAAACATTGAAGCCATGACTGTGTCACTGAACCCTTGCTCTTTTTGGGCTTCCAATCTGGATAAATGGCCGGAGCTAGCCACTTACGCCTTGGAGATCTTGTCATGCCCCGCAGCCAGCGTTCTGTCTGAACGTGTGTTCAGCGCTACTGGTGGTGTGCTGACTAGAGATGAGCGGTGTTCGACTAGAACTGTTCGCCAATCTCAAATTCGAGCTGTTTTGGGCGGTGTTCGAGTTGTTCGACGAACCCGAACGATTTGCAAAAAATTCGGCTGTTCGAGGTTATGTTCGATAACTGTTCATGCACCAAAAGCGTGTCCTGCATGTCTGGCGCTATTTTGAGCACCAATCATGCAGGGATTGTCTGCCACTCACTGTAATGCCACAGCCATGGTGGTTGTGGCATTACAGTGATTGCCCAAATCGATGGGAACAGTGCCAACTGTGAAACATGAAAAGTCGGCAATTCAGCAGCGGCATACACCGGTACCCGACAATTTAGAACCGAAAGAATAGAGCTTCACACATAGATTAGATAGATAGAAACATGTCAGCCACATATATATGAAGTACAGTGACAGTGTTGATTACTGTACTTGTCATTTAGTGTAAAGGATTTATCAAAAAAAATAATAGTGTTTTCATGCACCGTCTCTTTAAAAAAGCCGGCCGGCAATTCAGCAGCGGTACCCGACAATTTAGAATAGAAAGAATAAAGAATCTCACATAAATTAGATAGATAGAAACATGTCAGTCACATATATATGAAGTACAGTGACAGTGTTGCTTACTGTACTTGTCATTTAGCGTAAAGGATTTATTAAAAAAAATAATAGTGTTTTCATGCACTGTCTCTTTAAAAAAGCCAGCCGGCAATTCAGCATCTGTACCCGACAATTTAGAATAGAAGGAATAGAGAATCACACATAGATTAGATAGATAGAAACATGTCAGCCACATATATACGAAGTACAGTGACAGTGTTGCTTACTGTACTTGTCATTTAGTGTAAAGGATTTATAAAAAAAAATAATAGTGTTTTCATGCACCGTCTCTTTAAAAAAGCCGGCCGGCAATTCAGCAGCGGTACCCGACAATTTAGAATAGAAAGAATAAAGAATCACACATAGATTAGATAGATAGAAACATGTCAGTCACATATATATGAAGTACAGTGACAGTGTTGCTTACTGTACTTGTCATTTAGTGTAAAGGATTTATTAAAAAAAATAATAGTGTTTTCATGCACCGTCTCTTTAAAAAGGCCGGCCGGCAATTCAGCATCTGTACCCGACAATTTAGAATAGAAGGAATAGAGAATCACACATAGATTAGATAGATAGAAACATTTCAGTCACATATATATGAAGTACAGTGACAGTGTTGCTTACTGTACTTGTCATTTAGTGTAAAGGATTTATTAAAAAAAGAATAATAGTGTTTTCATGCACTGTCTCTTTAAAAAAGCCGGCCGGCAATTCAGCTTCTGTACCCGACAATTTAGAATAGAAGGAATAGAGAATCACACATAGATTAGATAGATAGAAACATGTCAGTCACATATATATGAAGTACAGTGACAGTGTTGATTACTGTACTTGTCATTTAGTGTTAAAATAAAGGATTTATTTAAAAAAAAATTGGCGTGGGGGTCCCCATAATTTTAGGCTCTAGCGGAGATTAAGCAGACGGCTGGGGCAGATGTTTGAAGCCTGGGAAGGGGGTAATACCCACGGAGCTTCCCAGGCTACTAATATCAGCCCCCAGCGGAATACCTAGCCTTTACTAGCTATTAAAATGGGGGACCCCCCCAAAAAAAATGACGTGGGGTCCCCCCTATTTTAATAGCTAGCAAAGGCTAGGCAGACAGCTGGGGGCTGATATTAATAGCCCAGGAAGGGTGCCATGAATATTGGCCCCCTCCCAGGCTAGAAACACCAGCCGTCAGCCGCCCCAGAAATGGCGCATCCATAGGATGCGCCAATTCTGGCACTTAGCCTCGCTCTTCCCACTGCCCTGTAGCGGTGGCAGTGGGGTAATAGGGTTGGGGTTGATGTCAGCTTATAATGCCAGCTGACATCAAGCCCAGGTTAGTAATGGAGAGGCGTCTATAAGACACCCCCATTACTAACCCCATAGTCAAAGTTAAAAGAAAACACAAACACCCAGAATAAAGTCCTTTAATTGAAATAAAGACACATTCCTTTATTGTTCTAAATTAAACCATACTTACCACCACGCCCATTCCAGCTGAAGCCAACGATCTCCTGCAATAAAAGAAAAATAATAAAGCAACCTCATCCTTACCTTTCCATGGTTCCCACGACAGCTTCAGTTCTGCTACATCGAGATGACAGGCTGGACCGCAGCAGAACGCTGCCATCCAGCCTGTCATCCCGCAGACACTGAGAAGCGCAGGCATGCTTGCGCTCCTCAGTGTCTCGCTGTGACGGCATAAAGATGAGACGAGTTCATGTCCAATGAACTCGGCGCACCTCATGCACGTCACTGACGGCGTGGGAGAATTCTCCTGCACTCAGCACTTCAGCGTGAGAATTCTCCCACGCTGTCAGTGACGTACATGAGGTCAGCTGAGTTCATTGGACATGAATGAGCTCACCTCATGCACGTCACTGACAGCGTGGGAGAATTCTCACGCTGTAGCGCTGAGTGCAGGAGAATTTTCCCACGCTGTCAGTGACGTGCATGAGGTGAGCTGAGATCATTGGACATGAATGAGCTCACCTCATGCACGTCACTGACAGCGTGGGAAAATTCTCCTGCACTCAGCGCTTAAGCGTGAGAATTTTCCCACGCTGTCCCACGCGACCAATCACCGATCTTGGATCCACATTTAAACAACGCTGTGCTGATTGGTCGCGGCCAATATTTAAATGTGGCGCCCAAATTGGTGATTGGTCGCTGTCTTGGCGCGCGACCAATCACTGATCTTGCCGCCAAAGTTAAACACTACTGTGCTGATTGGTCGCGGACGCTGCCCGCGACCAATCACCGATTTGTGCGCCAAATTTAAATATCAGCCTCATGCACATCACTGAGAGCGTGGGAAAATTCTCCTGCAATCAGCGCTTCAGCGTGAGAATTCTCCCACGCTGTCAGTGACGTACATGAGGTGAGCTGAGTTCATTGGACATGACCTCGGCTCATCTTTATGCCGTCACAGCCAGACACTGAGGAGCGCAAGCATGCCTGCGCTTCTCAGTGTCTGCGGGATGACAGGCTGGATGGCAGCTTTCTGCTGCGGTCCAGCCTGTCATCTTGATGTAGCAGAGCTGGAGCTGTCCTGGGAACCATGGAAAGGTAAGGATGAGGTTGCTTTATTATTTTTCTTTTATTGCAGGAGATCGTTGGCTTCAGCTGGAATGGGCGTGACGGTAAGTATGGTTTAATTTATAACAATAAAGAATTGTGTATTTATTTCAATTAAAGGACTTTATTCTGGGTGTTGTGTTTTTTTTAACTTTGACTATGGGGTTAGTAATGGGGGTGTCTTATAGACGCCTCTCCATTACTAACCTGGGCTTGATGTCAGCTGGCATTATAAGCTGACATCAACCCCAGCCCTATTACCCCACTGCCACCGCTACAGGGCAGTGGGAAGAGCAAGGCTAAGTGCCAGAATTGGCACATCCTATGGATGCGCCATTTCTGGGGCGGCTGACGGCTGGTGTTTCTAGCCTGGGAGGGGGCCAATATTCATGGCACCCTTCCTGGGCTATTAATATCAGCCCCCAGCTGTCTGCCTAGCCTTTGCTAGCTATTAAAATAGGGGGGACCCCACGTCATTTTTTTGGGGGGTCCCCCATTTTAATAGCTAGTAAAGGCTAGGTATTCAGCTGGGGGCTGATATTAGTAGCCTGGGAAGCTCCGTGGGTATTACCCTCTTCCCAGGCTTCAAACATCTGCCCCAGCCGTCTGCATAACCTCCTCTAGAGACTAAAATTATGGGGACCCACACGCCAATTTTTTTAATAATAAATCCTTTATTTTAACACTAAATGACAAGTACAGTAATCAACACTGTCACTGTACTTCATATATATGTGACTGACATGTTTCTATCTATCTAATCTATGTGTGAAGCTCTATTCTTTCTGTTATAAATTGTCGGGTACCGCTGCTGAATTGCCGGCCGGCTTTTTTAAAGAGACGGTGCATGAAAACACTATTATATTTTTTAATAAATCCTTTACACTAAATGACAAGTACAGTAAGCAACACTGTTACTGTGCTTCTTATATGTGTGACTGACATGTTTCTATCTATCTAATCTATGTGTGAAGCTCTATTCCTTCTTGTCTAAATTGTCGGGTACCGGTGTATGCCGCTGCTGAATTGCCGGCCGGCTTTTTTAAAGAGAGTGTCTTCTGAGCAGTTTGTCAGCTTTTGGACACCTTTGAAGGTGTTTTCTATGTGTTTCTATGTGTTTTTGTTTGCCTGCCATTGGTTTTAATGGTGTTCGACGGTGTTCTAAGGTGTTCGACGAACAGTTCGACGAACAGTTCCTCGAACATCCCTTTGTTCGACGAACCGAACCCCAACACTACGGGGGTGGCTCAACACTAGTGCGGACAGATAAGCGCACGCGGCTCTCCACTGATAATGTAGACAGACTCACGTTCATAAAGATGAACAAATCATGGATCCGAAACGACTTTTCTACCCCTGTGTCATCCTGGGGAGAGTAAAAGCTTGATGATTGGTTAAAATCACCTCACCAACCGTTTTAAGCTTTCAAATTACTAATCATGTTTATCTGTATCTTGGCTGGAAAATAATTTGGGCTCTGTAGCAGTGTGCAGCACTGATTCTAATAGGCCATCTATACTAAGCTCCACCAGATTTAAAATTACTAATCATGTTTATCTGTATCTTGGCTGGAAAATAATTTGGGCTTTGTAGCAGTGTGCAGTACTGATTCTATTAGGCCATCTATACTAAGCTCCCCCAGATTTAAAATTAATAATAATTTTTAGCTGCATCTAGCCCGGAAAATAATTTTGGGGCTCCGAGATGCGCAAGACACATAAGTGCCTTCTTGCTGCACTACCTGCAACATGACCCTCAGATTGTCAGAATTCGAAGTAATCCTGACTACTGGGTTGCCACACTCTTAGATCCCCCACACTCTTCGATCAACCTTTTCATTTTAATAAAGACCAAAAAAAAATGGTCATTTTTTGAAATTATAAGCATTAGCAGGTTATTAGAAACTGAAATCAAACAGTTTTCAACTCAAAACTTTATTCTAGGTGATGTTACATTTGCACATAGGACCCCTTGTTCGAAAGGAGCTTCTGAACTCTCTCGTCCATTGAATTTGTCAGGTTTTGGATGGTTTCTGCTTCAATTGTTTTGCATGAGGACAGAATACCCTCCCAGAGCTGTTGCTTAGATGTGAACTGCCTCCCGCCATCATAGACACTCCTTTTGATGATGCTCCAGAGGTTCTGAATGGGGTAGAGGTCAGGGGAGCATGGGGGTCACACCATAAGTTTGTCCCCTTTTATGCCCATATCAGCCAGAGATGCAGATGTGTTATGTGCAGCATGAGACGATGCATTATCATGCATAAAAATGATCTTGCTGTGGAATACACGGTTCTTCTTCTTGAACCATGGCAGGAAGTGCTGTTTGAGAAACTCCACATACATTATGGAGTTCATCTTTACCCCTTCAGGGATCCTAAAGGGGCCGACAATCTCTCTCCCCATGATTCCAGCCCAAAACATTACTCCACCTCCTCCTTGTTGGCGCTGTAGCCGTGTTTGCGTGGGGTGTCCATCAACCAGCCATCCTCCACTCCATCCATCTGGACCATTGAGCGTTGCACGGCACTCATCCGTGAACAAAACAGTTTTGAAATCAATCTTCATGTAATGTTTGGCCCACTGGAGCCGTTTCTGCTTGTGTGAAGTGGATAGAGGAGGTCGACAGGATGGCGTACGCACAGCTGCAAACCTCTGAAGGACCCTGCATCTTGTTGTTCGGGGGACGTTGGAGGCACCAGCAGCTTCAAAAACTTGTCTGCTGCTATGACAAGGCTTTTTTGCCGCTGCTCTTTTAACCTGACGTAATTGCCTGTAGGAAAGAGTCCTCAATTTGCCCTTATCAGCACGCACACGTGTGTACTGTGAATCCGCTACATACTTCTTGATTGCCAAGACACTTCATCCTGATCATCGCACAATGTTGATTGTAGTCATGCCTTGACCTAAACACTCCACAATTTGTTGCTTCTCAGCAGCCGACACATCCTTTTTCTTTCCCATTTTGGCAGAAAATGTAGGCTGCTTAATAATGTGGGACAGCCTTCTTAAGTAGTCTTGCCTTTCATTGGACACACCTACCAAACTAATTAGCACAGGTGTCTGCAATTGCTTACAGTGATATAAAGAACCCTGACACACATCACCATCAATGAGTTTAACTGACAAACAAACAAATTCTTCCCTTATCACTCCTAAACACTTTTTGCATAATAATTTGGAACACAGTGTACATGTGCTTTTCCACAAAACACCAGTGGTTCACGTAGTGAATCTTACAGTTCTAACTTGCCAACCGTGGTCTGTATGGAGTTGTTCAATAAAGGGCCCAAAATTAAGATAACATAGACGGGAGAGGTCTCTATGAATAGGAATTCCTAAGTATTTGATACCCTGTGAGGGCCAGGCAAAGGGAAAGTTGGACTGGATGGAATCCTGTATGGATTTTGGGAGGGAGACATCGAGGGCCTCAGACTTCGCTGCATTGATTTTAAAATTTGACCATGTAACAAAGTGATCTATTTCAGCCATAACAGCAGGGATGGATATATGTGATTGAGTGATATATACTAGGACATCATCAGCAAATAGAGAGCACTTGTACTCGGTGCCTCCCACCTCAATCCACCTAATATTGGGGTTATGGCGAATTGATGAGAGCAGGTGCTCCGTCACTAGGATGTATAAGAGAGGGGACAGAGGACATCCCTGCCTTGTCCCATTGGTGATTATGAAAGGTGATGAAAATGTTCTGACGCGCCCCCTGGGCCTTGGGACACCCGGAGCCGGACCCTTTTTGGTGGATGCTGGTGGTTGTAGTCTCCGTGGCGGCGACCCGGTTCCGTGGCTCAGGGCGGTCAAACCAGTGGCGGAACTATTTATGTGGTTTTGATGTTTAAATGTCCGACTACGCCACCCGTGAATTGCGGTCAGAGTGAACCGCCGCTGCAGGGCAGACCGCTGAGGCTGGTGTTGTGGGTGCAGCAGAGCGTAGCATAACTCCCCACGGGAGGAGTATAGGCTCAGGGCAGTGTATGCGGAGGATGGGGGTGATGGTGCAGGGCAGCAGCAGTAACGACACGGAGTCAGTGATGCAGTCCAGGGCCTTTACTCACAGTTCTTATTATCCAGACCACTTCTGCAGGTAACGGCTGCCCACGTCGTACTGTGCTTACCAGGTGAGGGGCTCAGACAACTCCCAGATAACTTTGGAGCGCTTCACAGGACCCCCTTTGTGTGTCCTTTGTCTGGCCTTTCTTACCAATGCTTCTGTCCGGCTGCCTCGGGCCTCCTCTTGGTAAACTTGGCGCCAGTTTCCCTGACCCTATGTGGTGCCTTCCTAGCGGGTGTAGCGAGGGGCTGCGCCACATAAAATGTCACAGCCTCCGGTTTCTAGCTGAGGGTCGTTTCCCGCCTCCACTAGTTTCGGGGACCGGTCTCCCCCTTTGGCCTGACCCCTCCACGCAGGTGGATTCGGGCGTGCGGTGGCGACTCGCCCGTCCGTACCCCTGGGATCCCTTCGTTCCTCGTTCCTGGAGCCTTCTCCGCTCCTCTTCCTTCCTTCTCCCTCTTCAAGGCCTGGGCCTCTGTTACTAGGCCCGCCTCCGGAGCAGAGCTCATGCAGAGCTCCTGCTCCCTGTCACTTCTGCTCAGACTTCTCTGCACTGAACTAAGATGGTGCCCACCTTTTATACTTCCTTCTCAATGCACCCAGGAACTGCTTCCTCCCTGCTCCTGCACTACAGGGTTCCCCTTCCTTAGTGTTCCCTCCCCCCACTCCAGCCAGGGACAGGGACTGTCGTGCCCATCTCAGAGGTATATTGGTCGCCCTGCCCCACGGCAATGTGGTGTAATGCATGCAGGTGTCGGGGTCCTGATCCACACTCCATCCTTACCTGAGAGTGAGATATCACACCTCTGGGTGAGGTGCAATACCTCTGTAGCAACCAAGCTCTCGGGGTGCTACAGTTCCATTTATCTTCATCCTAGGTGACGTATTGCGATACAGGGCCATGATTTTGGCTATAAAAGGGTCCCCTAGACCCCTACCCCAAGCTTTTTAAGAGAATAATATATGGCGTGCCAGGAGACTCTATGGAATGCTTTCTCAGCATCCAACGAGAGTATCTAATTACAAATTTTTAACTGCATCTAGCCCAGGAAATACTTTGTGCCTAGTAGCAGTGTCTGCTAGTCAGCGGATTATCCCAGCTGTTAAGCAAGCTACACCACCTGTAGTTTGGACACTTAATTTTTTCAAAGGAAATGCTTCGGGACCCCGGGATACTCAGTGAAGAGCATCAGGAGGCACCCCAAGGCACAGGGGCTGGGACTGGCGGTAGGACGCCTTGCGGTGGACCGCCGAGCTCGATCCTTATAAAAGCTTTTTAACTGCAGCAGCTTTAGTGGACGCTACTGGAGCTGGAATTACGCGGCTGCTGGCATGAGACTTGCCCTCCAATAGATCCTTGTAAAAGGATTTAAAGTGTATTCATTCAAATTAGAGAGACAATTTAAATTAAAAAGCTTAGACCTGCCTCCACCACAGAGGGATTGCTCGACCCACCAGCGGACAGGCACCAGTATTGGGAGAGGGGGGCTGGCCGTCAGGGTTCACCGCGGCTCTGGCACAAACCCGGCAACACGTAGGTGGCACGGGCAGGAACGGACTGGCCGTGTCGGCTTCTCACTTTTTGGATTTTAGAAGGGCATGACATGCCTATATCTGTGTCTCCCCCTCCTTTTACTCCTCCACCTCTTTTCTTTTCGCATGACTATATGTACTTGTCACTTTTCCATGTGTTAGTTATGTCTTCTGAGTAGTTTGTCAGCTTTTGGACACCTTTGAAGGTGTTTTCTATGTGTTTCTATGTGTTTTTGTTTGCCTGCCATTGGTATTAACGGTGTTCGAAGGTGTTCGACGAACAGTTCGGCGAACAGTTCGGCGAACACAAGGGTGTTCGACGAACCGAACCAAACTCGAACACTACGGGGGTGGCTCAACACTAGTGCCTAGTACCATATACGGATTGGTATCATCAGGATTAGTCTCTACTACAATTAGTCCCTGGTCCTTCAGCTCCACTCTCCCCACCTTTACTGTCACATTCTTAACCCCGATTAGGTTAAGGGGGAGTCCATTTGAGGCATAAACAGAAAGATTTGGAGCTCGCGGGCTTAGGTCGTCCATGGACCAGAACCTCTTGTAGTGGACGTCAGGCATTATGGTTACCTGAGATCCTGTGTCCAGCAGAGCGTGCGCCGGGATGCCATGCAGCACAATGGACAGGAAAGGTCTTCCTCCGGCGAACCTGTTGTACCAGTCTGAGGGGCCTGGGAAATTTATTCCTGGGTGTCGGCCCTCGGCCCCAGGCTTTTCTCGTTTAAAGGACAATTCTGGGCGGTGTGTCCGGTCTTGCGGCAACGGTAGCAGGTAGGGTCCTTCTGTGGACGTCGCTGGTCACTGATCCTCGTAGAGGGTGGTGTTGTCCTCCTCCTCCTTCGCATCCAGGGGACATCCTCAGGGCTATCGGCTAACAGGATTTTCCCTCCTTCCTCGGGCTCCGTCCGCAGCTGCAGAGCACTCAGCACAGTGGTCAGGGTTTTGCTCAACTGCCACACCTCAGAGCGCAGACTGTCCAGCTCTCTAGGGGACGTTGCTGGAACCTTGGCTTCAGCAGCCACTGGGGAAAAGGTGGGTGTAGCAGGCACTGGGGTAGCCCCACCCTGGTAACATTGGATGGCATTTGTTTCCAGGGTCTGCAGTCCTTTTATAGCCATGTCCTTAAGATTGTCAAAGGTAGCATCTGGATGATCTAAGGACCACCAACGCACAGTCCTGCTTTCCTCTGGAGACCTCAGTCCCCTGACAAACTGTTCCTTCAGCATTTTGTTTTCATTTTCGATACTGGTTGGACTAACCTGTTTCAGAGCCCGCAGGGCCCCTTGTAGACGCCAGGGATAGTCCCGAACATTGTCCTCCGGCTGTTGAGAACAGTTGTAGAACCTCATCCGGAGGTCCGCCTCAGTGTGATCCTCAAAAACAGTCTGTAGCTTTTTAAAGATTGCGGACACTGACTCCTGGTCTGCGGCTGACCATGTTTCTACTTCCCGTTCCGCAGCACTAGTCAGTTCTCCTAATACATTAGCGGCCCTCTGCTTGCCTGTCATAGAGTACATGTCCAAGATACCGCATATCTTCCGTTTGAATCCAGACAGGGTATCTGGTTTGCCGTTGTACTGGGGGAGCCACTTTGCTCCAGGAATGTACGGTAGAGTTATGGGGATGACAGGAGTTACAGGCGCTGCTGGTGGAGCGGCCACTTCGGCCTGCTCGGCGTTGGGCTCGGGTTGAACTTCAGGGCCGTTAACCGGTATTCCGGCGTCGTGATGTTCCTCGGACATTCTGACTCCCCATAGCGAACCGTGGCCTACCTTCTTTTTCTTCTGGTAGGCCGCAGCTCCGCAGGTGACGGTCGTCTTTAGGACCTTGCGTCGCTTTTGTCCTACGTCAGAGCGTTCAGCGACGCTCCTTTCAGGACCTGGCGCTTCCTGGTTTGACGTCAAGTCGTGGGGCGTGTCCGGGGCTTCGGGCGCTTTTGCAGGTACGCCCCTCAGTTTCCCGCGGTTACGCCCTTCTTCTCGCTCGGCGGCCCAACAATGGTGGCAATCTTCATCACAGTTTAATGTACCCAGTTTTTAATTAAAGGCTCACAGTACCCAGCGGCAACGGGCATAACAGTCCGTCGTTGCAGCGGGCACGCGATCCTGTTCGTGACGCCAGGAAAGATGACTCGCCCAGGGGGATGGGGACGACTCGGTACCCGGGCCATTGCCTGGCCTTGGAGATGTCGAGGTGGTCGGCTCCCGGGCCCGTACCCTGGGGTCAGCTTTTAAAAGGGGATTGTTTGTTAATTTTATGAAATTTTGTGACGCCACCTGTGGTTTCTGGTGAGAATCACCAGACCTGAGGCAGTCCACTGAGGCCGGTGATAAGGCAGCTCGATGGTATAGCTCCCCACAGGTGGAGCTAGGCCTCAGGGCAGTGTACGGAGAGGGGGATGCAGGACAGGCGAGACCCAGCCAGGTCAGAGCAAGAACGGGGACGGACACGGTAGTCACTTCAGTACCTTTTACTGGTGGTAGTTCAGGCACATCCCGGAGCACTGTATGGTGAAGGGTGCATATCAGGATCCTCCCCAATGAGCGAGTGTAGGGCCTCCTGCTTCTTGCCTCTGCGTAGTAAGTTTCTGACCTGCCTGAAGCTAGGCCTAACTTTATCTCTGTCCTGCACCGGCTGACGTTGTGGTAGGGCCTTCTCTTGGAGTGCACGCTCCCAGCTTACGGGGCCTATGTGTCTCCTGGCTCTGTTACATATCAGCTCTCTGGTGAACCTGGGACCTGTAGTTCTCCAGGGATTGCGATTATGCCTTACTGGGTCGTAGAGATCCCGGTAAGCTCGGACCCGGTGTCCGGTATATGTTTCGGGGTGAGCTGGGTAAGCTCCTCTGCCCCCACTGCTACTCACTTTCCACTTGCCTTCGGCCACGCTCCGGCCCTCACTAGGCTACTCACACTAGCGGCAGCTTGCCGCTCTTCACCGCTCTTATGGCGTCGGCACACCTTAAGCTCTAACTGAGCTCCCTGAATCTAGCTAGCAGGAGCCTCGTGCTCCACTGCTGAACTATTAGCTGAGTTCTCTAAACTAGACTGAGCTCCATTGCAGACTAACCTCTCTCAGGCTTCTCTACTGCAGGAACTCTTCAGAGGAACTCCTGAATCACTGAGCTGCCTAGCTCCACCTTCCCTATTTATATCTCTAATGGGCTCCCTCTGCTGGTCTGAGGTGGAAGGTGGATATGTGTGAATGTTTATGGGAGCCTCTTGTGGAGGATTCCATTAATGCACACTTCTAGGATCTGTGGTACCAAGCGCAGCTGGGTGCCACAGGGGGACACCAAAAGGTTAATAAGATGGGTATTTGTACAGTGTGAAGGAGGAAAAAAAAAAAAAGAAGATTTAGATGAAAAAAAGGATTTTTCCTGGCCCCCGAGACCAGTAGCTAAGCCCAGCAATTTCAGCAACAGGAGCACACAGGACTGTAATGCAGCGTTTGCTGGTATAACCACTGCGTCTCCTATACAGCCTGCCTGCCTGCCTGCCTGATATCTGGGATGGATATTAGTCCTGAGAAGGATTGTTTGTTTGATCTGTCAGCCTTTACAGACCCTACACTAACTACTTCGCAGTATATATCTCTCCCTAAATCAGCAGCGCTGTCCCTACACTGTCTGATCCCAGTCGTCTGTGTCCAAGATAGCGGCGCCCGGTTTTAAATACTCGATGTGACGCTGTGCGGCCAGCCAATCAATGTAATGCCCACAACCAACATGGCTGCGGCATTACGGTGACTGGCTGGCAATCCCTGCATGTTCATTGGCTCTGTAAAGAGCGCCAAACATGCAGGGCGGAGACCCGAGCTCCCGCCTGAGTAACCCGGAAATGCTCGCCGAACATCCCGAGTAGCGTGATGCTCGGGTGAGTACCGAGCAGTGTCGAGCATGTTCGCTCAACACTAATGATGAGCGAGCACTAAAATGCTCGGGTGCTCGCTGTTCGAGACGAGGAATTTGGAATGCTCGATTGCTCGGGCCGAGTAACAAGCCCAATGTAAGTCTATGGGAAACTTGAGCATTTTTCCGGCAACCCCACCCGGTGGTCTGCAGAGGGCCTAAAAATTGCCCAAATCAATGGGGACAGTGCTCAAATGACATGGGAACAGCATGGGGAAGACCCCTGGAAGCATCTTTTACTCCCAGGTCACTGCTGTCAACAACGTTGTCAGAGGTATTACGCCACTTTTACGGACTCACAATAAAACATGCAAAAACGAAATCAAAATGGATTTTCCTGGGCAATATGTTAAGGAATATCCTTTACAAAAACAAAAATGCTCCTCCACACCCTGGGCAATGTTCACACATAGCATTTTGGATGCTTTTTTGCACTTTTGCATTGCTTTCAACCAAGACAAATGCATTCACCGGGAAATGCCATTTTAACATTTTACTACCTTATCTGGCCATGTAGTGTGTGACACATCATCAGACACATCCTGTTTCATTTATGATGGAGGGACTCTGAAAGTCACAAAGACTATTTTTATAGGGCCATCAAGCGGCCCTTACTATTCTTAAAGGGCCATAAAGCAGCCCTCGCTATTGTTATAGAGCCATCAGCTCTGCTATGCTTTGTTGTTCCCATTATTAACGGAGTGGGTCTCCTATACTGTTATTGCGTATGCAGTGACTGCAATGGCTGCCAAAAATTTGGAGAAACTCCAATGCTCCTTGCAAGAGACGTAGAGGAGGGCCTCCTGCAAAAAATGCTCCCGTTATTAGGAAGTGTGTCTCCCATACTGTTTGCCTATGCAGTGAAGCATTGGCTGCCAAAAATTTGGAGGAACTCCAATGCCCCTTGCAAGAGATGTAGAGGTTGGAGGGCCTCCTGAAAACAATGTTCCCATTATTAGTAAGTGTGTCTCCCATACTGTTTGCCTATGCAGTGAAGCAACAGATGACAAAAATTTGGAGGAACCCCATTGTCCTTTGCAAGAGACGTAGATGTCGGAGGGCCTCCTGCAAAAAATGCTCCCATTATTAGGAAGTGGGTCTCCTATACTGTTTGCCTATGCAGTGAAGCATCGGCTGCCAAAAATTTGGAGGAACTCCAATGCCCCTTGCAAGGGACGTAGAGGTCGGAGGGCCTTCTGAAAACAATGTTCCCATTATTAGGAAGTGGGTCTCCCTTACTGTTTGCCTATGCAGTGAAGCAACGGCTGCCAAAAATTTGGAGGAACTCCAATAACCCTTGCAAGAGACGTAGATATGTTGATATGGTACATATGGTGGTGTTATGTGGTGGAGGATGAGGATGCGGAGAAGGAGGAGGACAAGAGCAAATAGACAAAATCAGGAAGCATATACCCATGTCTGGGTGTGAAAAGGTGCATGGGAAAAGAGTTAGACCTCCCCAAAAAATGACACTGTATTTGAGTTTATGTTACGTTGCTATCATTCAGTGGTGTTGAGAAGTCTGGCCCAATCCAGCCCTTGTTCATTTTTATAAGAGTCATTTTATAAGAGTCAGCCTGTCAGCATTTTCAGTTGACAGGCGAGTGCGCCTATAGCTTATAATTCCACCGGCAGCACTAAAAACTCGCTCTGACAAAAAACTAGTGGCAGGGCAGACCAGGACCTCCAAGGTGTAGAGAGCCAGTTCATGCCACGTGTCCAACTTGGATACCCAATAATTATAAGGCACAGAGGAATCACAGAGGACATTGGTACGGTCGGCAAGGTACTCCCTCACCATCTTCTGAAACTTTGCACTCCTTGTGAGAGGACCCTGCGCCTCAGGGCCTGTGTAATGGGATGGTCTGAGAAAACTGTCCCAGAACTTTGACAGTGTTCCCCTGCCTATGCTGGATTGCATTTGTGGCTCTCTCGCCTGTACTCCTTGGTTTTCCTACGAACTGTGACCTCTGCCACCAGCTTTTTCATATGAGAAGTTTTTGAATAATTCTGCAATAAGGGCCTTCTTGTACTGCCCCATTTTATTAGGCCTGTCCTGCAAGGAAATAAGAGACATAAAGTTCTCCCTGTAGCGTGGGTCTAAAAGCGTCACCAACCAGTAATGACTGTAACACAAAATTTAGACAACGCGAGGGTCACGGAAAAGGCAGCATAACATAAACTCAGCCATGTGTGCCAGACTGCAAAGAGGCAAGACTTCCGTGTCCTCACCAAGAGGACGACTGACCATGCTCTCCTCCTCATCCTCCTCCTCTTCCTCCTCCTCCCTGTCCTCAGACCATCCACGCTGAAAAGACGGCATGACAGTTGTGCAGGTAGTACCGTCTATAGCGCAGGAAACTAGCTCCTGTTCCTCCTTCCTCCTCTTCCTCATTGTCACCCAATCCTTGTTGGGATGAGATGAGGCTGGGCTGCGTGTAATCATTCTGTATGGTTCCTTGCTCCATATCATCGTGCTCCGCCTGCAATGCATCCTCTTTAATTGAGAGCAGAGAGCGTTTCAGAAAACAGAGAAGCGGGATAGTGACGCTAATTATGGCCGCTCACCATCTTGGTGGAGTCCTCAAAGTTTTGGAGGATGATACAGATGTCTGACATCCATGTCCACTCCTGAGGTCTTATGTCTGGAGTCTGACCTGAATACCGACGGCCTTGTTGATGCTGGTACTCAACAACTGCCCTCTTCTGCTCACAAATCCTTCCCAACATCTCCAGTGTAGAGTTCCAACGCATGGGGACATCACACACCAGTTGGTGAGCTGGAAGCTGCAAATGCTGCTGAAGCACGGCAAGGGCGGTGGAATCTGTAGCTGACTTTCTAAAATGGGCACACAGGCGGCGTACTTTGACAAGCAGATTCAGCAGATCCGGGTAGGTTTTGAGAAACTGCTGAACCACGAGATTAAGCACATGGGCCAGGCATGGTACATGTGTGAGTGTGACGCCTCTACTCGTAAAGCCCATGTTTAGTTTTGAGTTTACCCTAGGTGATGGGGGACTCGGTGTCGGGTCCAGTGACGAAGAGATGGGATGTAGCCGTGGCCCGGACCCGACCCGTGCTCAGGGCCGTCACATTAGAAAGAGATGGTGTGGGCTTGTCAGGGTTGAGTGGCTGATTAGCGACTACGCCACCTGTGGTGCCTGGTGAAGGGTCACCAGCGCCGCTACAGTCCGCCGAGGCCCGGTGTCATGGCGACCAAAGTTCTCACTGCTCCCCACAGGCGGAGCAAGGCCTCAGGGCAGGCAAACAGGATGGAGGGGGGGTAGTAGTGCGAGGAGTACGGGCACCGCGTCGCATGGTATGGCACATAATGAACAGTCCGGAGGCCATAGGGGTGAACTTCCAAGGCTTTACTCACTTAGAGATGATAGCAGGAAGGCGACTCCCTGCTCCCAGTGGAGTCTTGCGGTCACCAGGGACGGGGGTCCGATTACCTCCGAGAAAGTCCAGTGACCCTACACCAGAGTGTTCCTGCACTACAGACTTCACCCTTTCCCATCTGTGCGTGTGTAGATAGGCCGGGTCTCCCTCTGAGCTCCTCTCAGGACTAAGGCACGGGTGGCAATTCCTCTCCATCCGATGCCCGGTGGCATCCTCACGGCCTAACCGGGCTTTCCCGTCCAGGACATGGAGTACAAGGTCGGGTGTCGGGGGCCGGTACCCCTCTTGCAGCCGGAATCCCTCTGAATAGATCAGGTAGGCGAGGACAGGTGGCGTGCTCCGCTCCGTCTGCATGCTCCCCAGGACCCATTTGCTGGGGAGCCATACTCTAAAGCTCCCGGGCCTTCTTGATCCTGGTCCTCGGCCGGGTTGAGACATTCCTTGTCTACAACCTACCTCTCGTCCCAAGGCCAGGGTACGAGGGCTGTGTCCCTTGCCGGTGCAGGCCCACACAGGATCTGCGCTCCCGGAGGGAAGTCACATTAACACACAGTAGTTTGACAGCAGAGTACGACCACTAGAACCTACGACTTAGGACTAGCAAAAAGGACCAAGACCAAAGATGGCTCTTTATTAAATATGAAATCTGAAGTGTAACTAACTTGTAAGTCCTCCACCCACACCCACTAGCTGGTTCCTACCACTTTGTGTTCCCCAGTCCCCCTATAACCAGGAGAGCAGCACCTAGTGCATACTAGCTGCCTCTGTTGGAGAAATGTGGTGTTGGATGCAAAAGGTTAGGTCACAACCATCGCACTGGGCTTACCTCAGAGGAGGAACACCACACTCCATTAAAGAAGTGCAGCATCCCTGTGGCGGTCAAACCCTCAGGGGCGCCACATTCCCCCCTGGTAAAACACAGCACGTCCGCGGGCTGCAAAAGAAGCAACATCCAGGAAATTTTCTTTTTATAATAACAAAACTATCTTCCCTTTATGGGAGGTACATTTCTTAAACGTTGCATAACAAGGTATATAGTATAAAAGTATAAAACTGTAAAAGTGGTAGCATTTTTTTCCGGAGACATTATTGCAGACAGACAGATAAAGTGCACAGACGCAGAGTCAGTTCAGAAGTGCGAGGGACCTGCCCTAAACCCTCCACGTTGGCCCTGGGGTGGCTGAAGGGCATGAAGATCCCGAGTAGGACCTCCCAGAGAGCCACCCTGACAGGTTTTTCTTCTGAGGTTTTGAGGTAGAAAATATCCGCGGTTTCGTATAAAACCAATATGGAGCACCTAAAAAGATGCAAACTATATACAAGGGGGAAAGAGTCTGTCTGCTAGTCCGCAGGGACACGTGTCTCTAGAAAACCGGGTAAGAAATTAGGCAAAATAGAAAAAGTCAACTTTTCAAACTTATAAACAAGAACAGAAACAGCCGGGGGCTGCTTTAAATCTCAGGCTCTCTTCTTGGAAAGGGCTCATTCCTCCCGACGGAGGCTAGCCGGTCCCCTGAGGCTGAGCGCGGGGTGTCGTCGCTCCTGGACACTTTGTGTACGTCCAGGGCGTACCACCCACGCTCCCCCTGGTCGCGAGAGAAAGTCACTGTGTTGCCCGGGAAGAGGTTCTGACTGGGGTGTCCCTTCTTGAGGTACGGCTCAACGTCTCACCGGCTGACGAACACATCGTCCTGGAACTGGGGACACCGGATGAACCCCCTCCCCGCCTCGTGTTGAAAACGGACGACTTGGCCTTCGTACCGGGGACTGGGACCGGCGGCCTCCTCCTGACGCACCCGAGATTTAGCAGCTATGGTCCGGGCCTCGAGGCGCTCGCAGCGCTGCTCCCGTGCGAGCTGGAATATCTGTTCGCTGCACCACTGGCTCCTCCTCCGCGCTTCAGACCGGGTCTCCCGGGGGAAGCCCATTAGGTCACCCCCCTGGTTTTCCCAGGCCCACTCTTCAGCCTCGGGCCAGGTTACTGCTGGTGCGGGTAGCGGGATAAGGACGGGTTGCTGCGAGTCCTCTGTAGACGCGGAACAGTCCGGGTTGGAGCCGGTAGTTTCCTCCGCAGCTTCAGGCACCTCCGTATCAGGGTTTGGGCGACATCGCAGGTCCCCACCCACAGCTGCCGATTGCAGCTCCGGAGCCAATGCTTGCTCCCAGGTGACCGCGTGGGGAATTAGGTACTCCGTCATGAGGTCCAGAATAGTCACGGTAGGCTCTGCAGCCGGGGCAGGGGTTGCACACTCACCCGCCGCTGGGCCGCCCTCGACCTCTGTCACCGAGTCGACTTGTCCTGGGACCTCAACTCCTTGGCGGCGGTCCCGGATACACAGCAGCATCTCTTCCCGCCACGCAGCCGTCGCCGCCTCCTGGGCCTCTCTTTGCTTTTTTAGGAGTCCTGGAGCTACCTGCTGGAGAAATGCAATATCTCCCGGGGTCAGCACGCTGCCGCCTTGCTCTCTGCCGGGTGAAGGGCCTGAACCGGGTTCAGTAGACGCTTGGTCTTGCTCCCCAGGGGCATCCATATCTGCCTCTGTTGACTGCCAAGCTCCGACTGCAATGGCCGCACCTTGTTGCTTTTCTTCTTCCTCCTCTTTCGGGGCGGTTCCTGGGCGGAAGGCTGACAGGCCCGCCTTCGTCCAGCCCATCCAGTTTGACGGGCATTACCCCACGGACAGTCTCTGATGGAAGGGGCAGTCCACATTTTTGGCGCCAAGCGGGAGCCCAGCCCACAATGGGAGGCGTTCAAAGACAGTCTTTTTACAGCATTATGGCGTCTGTTCTTCTTGGGCGGGCGCCATTTTAAGTGTAAAACAACAGTTCAAGGTGTAAGGCACACAGTACCCGGTAGCAATGGTCACTTCTTCCTTTGCTGCGGGTACACGATCCTGCCGACTACGCCAGGTTTTGTGACACCTCTACTCGTAAAGCCCGTGTTTTACCCTGGGTGTTGGGGGACTCGGTGTCGGGCCCTGTGATGGAGAGATGGGATGCAGCCGTGGCCCAGGCCCGACCCGTGCTCAGGGCCGTCACATTAGAAAGAGATGGTGTGGGCTTGTCCGGGTTGAGTGGCTGATTAACGACTACGCCACCTGTGGTGCCTGGTGAAGGGTCACCAGCGCCGCTACAGTCCGCCGAGGCCCGGTGTCATGGCGGCCAAAGTTCTCACTGCTCCCCACAGGCAGAGCAAGTCCTCAGGGCAGGCAAACAGGATAGAGGGGGGGTAGTAGTGCGAGAAGTACGGGCACCGCGTCGCATGGTATGGCGCATAATGAACAGTCCGGAGGCCATAGGGGTGAACTTCCAAGGCTTTACTCACTTAGAGATGATAGCGGGAAGGCGACTCCCTGCTCCCCGCGGAGTCCTGCGGTCACCAGGGACGGGGGTCCGACTACCTCCGAGAAAGTCCAGTGTTCGGTAGCGACCCTACACCAGAGTGTTCCTGCACTACAGACTTCACCCTTTCCCGTCTGTGCGTGTGTAGATAGGCCGGGTCTCCCTCTGAGCTCCTCTCAGGACTAAGGCACGGGTGGCAATTCCTCTCCATCCGATGCCCGGTGGGATCCTCAGGGCCTAACCGGGCTTTTCCGTCCAGGACATGGAGTACAAGGTCGGGTGTCCTGGGCCGGTACCCCTCTTTCAGCCGGAATCCCTCTGAATAGATCAGGTAGGCGAGGACAGGTGGCGTGCTCCGCTCCGTCTGCATCCTGCCCGGGACCCATTTGCTGGGGAGCCACACTCTAAAGCTCCCGGGCCTTCTTGATCCTGGTCCTCGGCCGGGTTGAGACATTCCTTGTCTACAACCTACCTCTCGTCCCAAGGCCAGGGTGCGAGGGCTGTGTCCCTTGCCGGTGCAGGCCCACACAAGATCTGCACTCCCGGAGGGAAGTCACATTAACACACAGTAGTTTGACAGCAGAGTACGACCACTAGAACCTACGACTTAGGACTAGCAAAAAGGACCAAGACCAAAGATGGCTCTTTATTAAATATGAAATCTGAAGTGTAACTAACTTGTAAGTCCTCCACCCACACCCACTAGCTGGTTCCTACCACTTTGTGTTCCCCAGTCTCCCTGTAACCAGGGGAGCAGCACCTAGTGCATACTAGCTCCCTCTGTTGGAGAAATGTGGTGTTGGAAGGTTAGGTCACAACCATCGCACTGGGCTTACCTCAGAGGAGGAACACCACACTCCATTAAAGAAGTGCAGCATCCCTGTGGCGGTCGAACCCTCAGGGTCGCCACATGAGCTCGCCTCGCCTCAGAGCCACCAACAGGTTCTGGTCATTGTCACACACGACCATGCCTGGCTGTAGGTTCAGCGGTGTCAGCTACAGATCTACAGTGGGTACGGAAAGTATTCAGACCCCTTTAAATTCTTCACTCTTTGTTTCATTGCAGCCATTTGGTAAATTCTAAAAAGTTCATTTTTTTTCTCATTAAAGTACACTCTGCACCCCATCTTGACTGAAAAAAAACAGAAATGTAGAAATTTTTGCAAATTTATTAAAAAAGTAAAACTCAAATATCACATGAAACAAAGAGTGAAAAATTAAAAGGGGTCTGAATACTTTCGGTACCCACTGTACCTGCTGTTTCAGAGCTGTCCATAACTCTTCAGCATTGTGTGGTTTTTCACCTAAGCATATTTGCATCAGCACAGCCTGTTGCCGCTTGGCAGAGGCAGTGCTTCAGTGCTTCCAAATTGTGACTGATGTGGTCATTTCAGAAATGGAGGCTGAAGAGGAGGAGGAGGATGAGGTGCAGGAGCTGTAGAATGTGGGGGCAACCCTGATTGACCTAGGGCCCGCAATCCTCATCGAGATGACGTGTTCCGTCCCAAGGTCCGACTGGGTCCTGGCTTCCACTATGTTAACCCAGTGTGCCGTCAGCGAGATGTACCGTCCCTGCCCACAAGCACTTGTTCATGTGTCTGTGGTTAGGTGGACTTTCCCAGAAACTGCATTATTGAGGGTACAGCTAATGTAGTGGGACACGTGCTTGTGTAATGCTTGGACGGCACACCGGGAGAAATAGTGGCGGTTGGGGACCAAGTACCGAGGGATGGCCGCAGTCATCAGGTTGTGCAAAGCTTCCATCTCCATGAGCCTAAAATGCAACATTTTGAGTGCAAGCATTCGCGAAATGTGTGAATTTAGTACTGTGGCCTGTGGGGCGTTAGCTGCGTATTTGCGCTTGCGTTCCAAGGACTGGGGTAGGTACATGGATAGGGGATTGGCGTGCACGCACATTAGCGGAACAAGCTGTGGTGTCACTCGCAGACACTGTTGCTGGACCCTGGGGTTCAGCCCACTTAGTCAGGTGCTTTGCTGCCATGTGTTGATGTTACGGGGAACAATTGCCCGCCTTCTGTCTGCGGCTAACACACTGCTTGTTCTTGCCTGTTGTGGTGCTACACCTCCCTCCCCCTGCGTGCTTCTGTCCTCGCTCTGCATGTCACCTTGACAGGTTGGGTCAGTGACTTCATCGTCCACCACCTCATCTTCCACTTCTGCACCCTGTCCTCCTCCTGACTTTCTGGCAATTGTGTCTCATTATCATCGACCTCTTGTGACACTTTCCCACCGTCACCTTCATGTGACCGTGGCTGCTCAAATATTTGGGCATCGCTACATGCGATCTCCTCTTGCTCCGCTTCAAGTGGACCGGAATCTATAAATGGAAAAGTGAACAGCTCTTCGGAATGTCCAAGTGTGGGATCAGTTGTCTCCAGGCACTAGGCATGGTGGGAGGAAGGAGATTTAGGGTGAGGAAAATGCAGTCCAGACTCACGGCTACTGAGACTTGACCGTGTGGAAGACAGGGTGGTGGTGGTGGCTAAGTGACTGGAAGCATTATCTGCTATCCAACCAATAACCTTTTCACAATGTTCTGTGTTCAATAGTAGTGTTCTGCAGTCCCCTATTAATTGGGACAGGAAGGTCAAGCGACAAGATGTGGGTGTTTGTTGTGGCACAATTTCAGCTTGCCCACGGCCTCGGCCTCTGCATGCACCATCACCATCACGTCCACTTCCCCATTCCTTGCAACGCACCTTGCCCATTTTACATGGAGGACAATATTTTCCACATTCACTACAAATGGCTGGATTGAAACCGCAGTGATATGTGATACGTGTAACGGAAACCCACAGTTTTAAATAGCTGGCTGGTAGATTACTATTTTTCACAGCAACCTCGTGTCAATAACTTCACTGACACACTGCAACAAAATTTAAATGGAGGCCAATATTTTCCACGTTCGCTACAAATTTCTGGATTTTTATCGCTGTAATACGGAAAGGATCTGGCTGTATTTTGCAGTGCCAACAAGCAAATGGAGCAGAAAAATGGTGTACTCTGGATTGCTTTTTAAGCAAATAACCAGGATTAAGATAATAAAAAAAATTCCCTGGCCCCTGATATCTGGGGCTATGTCTACAAATATCTGCAAGAACTGCAGCAGCAGGAACGTTCAATGGACCCTCTTGCACTATATGCACTGCAGTCTGCCACATACACTGCCTCCCTTCCTAGCACTGATTATATGCAGCTGGATTACTCCTGAGAAGGACTGTTAGTTCAGATGGATATAGATATATGTTGTGGAATACCTATACTAACAGGACATTCAATGGACCTTCTTGTGCTGTATCATGCACTGCAGTCTGCAGCATACACTGCCTGCCTAGCACGGATTATATGCAGCTGGATTAGTCCTCAGAAGGACTGTTAGTTCAGATAGATATTATAGATACATGTTGTAGAATACCTATACTAACTCTAAACAAGCAAATCTCTCCCTGACGCAGCAGCACCTCTCCCTACTCTGCCTGATTCCGGGGTAGACTGTGACGAGCATGGCGGCGCCTGGTCTTGTATACACCTGATGATGCTGTGCGGTCAGCCAATCACTGTCATGCCACAACCAACATGGCTACGGCATTACAGTATGTGGCAGGCAATCCCTGCATGTTCATTGGCTCTCTAAAGAGCGCCAAACATGCCGGGAGTAAACGCGAGCTCCTGCCCGAGCAACCCGGAAATACTCGTCGAGCGAAGAGCATCTCGAGCACTGAGATGCTTGGGCAAGTGCCGAGCAGTGGCGCTAGCACGTTCGCTCATCACTAACTATAATACACAGCCCATAGTCCCCCATATTAGCATAATACACAGCCCATATCCTTCATATAATATAATGCGCAGCCCATAGTCATCCATGCAGTATAATGCACAGCCTATAGTCATTCATGTTGTCACGTGAATACCGCGACAGAGAGGGGCCAGAAGATAGCGGCGTCTGGTTTCATGAACTCCTGCACTGATTAGAACTGCTTCACCATCTTATTAAACACTGAAGCTTTTTTCCCTTTCTGGCAGTGCAAGGGTTAATCAGTTCAGTTGATCTCCTGGAACTCTCCAACCTTGATTGTCTCAGCTGTTCAGTGTTGGTCACTCCCTTCTGCTACATATGCTCGCCACTGGCACTTGGAAATTGCCAGTGATAGTTCTTACTGCCTGGTTAATGTCACGGGTGTGTCAGAAGTGACAGAAAATTGCCCTGCAGTTGGTTGCAGGAGATCTCTTTGTTTGGCATTACAGACACCTTCTTAGAAGCTGTCTCTTTAGGACCCAGCATCTACCTTCCTCTTATTAATTAACACCCTGACTTGGGTGTATAAATACCTGCTGTTTGCTAGAGGGAGGTGCCGGCAATATTCACGCGACTCCTTGTGAAGCCTCGAGGAAGAGCAGTACTTCTTCCTCTCTGGAGCTAAGAGGATGTGTGTTCATTTCTCTGAAATTGACTAAAGCTAAGCTATCTTCCCTTGATTGTTCCCCCTTGTTGTCTTTAGTTGTCAATGTGGATCGACTAGCACTCATCCCCTCCCTTCCCTGGCATTACCTTGTTGGATCCATGATGGATCCTGTGGCTGCTTTGACCAGCTACAACAACTCTGCCTGGAGGTGGCAGACTTAGACTCCAGGCTTAGGATCGACGGCTCCCGGGCAGCTCCTCATCAAGATCACTTTGCAAAAATAGATTCTCAGGGGTTGGGACAAGTTTGTGGTCTTTAAGGAGGCCTGCAAACTATACTTTAGGCTATATACTCACTCAGGTACCGAGGAACAACGGGTGGGGATTGTAATCTCAGTGCTCCAGGGCGACCCTCAAGCCTGGGGATTTTCTCTCCTCTC
The DNA here is from genome assembly GCF_046119375.1 of Phyllobates terribilis. NCBI lineage: Eukaryota > Metazoa > Chordata > Amphibia > Anura > Dendrobatidae > Phyllobates > Phyllobates terribilis. The sequence goes on from NW_027362767.1 coordinate 229,396,910, forward strand.
TTATTCCCCCAATATTATGTGTTAGAGGGCTTGCCCTCCCCAGTGGTTCTAGGCCTGCCTTGCCTGATGTCACATAATCCTATAGTGGACTGGCAGGCACGGGAAATAGTGAGGTGGATCAATTACTATCAAAATAACTGCATGTGCATTAGTTTATCCATGGTAACTACCAGGTCTCTACCAGAGTACAGTATTTGTCCAATTACGAGTATGTGTTTTCAATTATGTCAAGAACTACCACCTCAATGTCCTTATGGTTGCTCAGTGGATTTGATTAAGAAAAAAATGGGAGGCTGCGCCCCTGCTTGGATTTCCGGGAATTAAATCGGATCACTGTTCGGGATCCATATCTGCTCCCTCTTATTTCAGATCTCTTTAATCAGATTGTTGGGGCTAAGTGGTTTTCCAAACTGGACCTTAGGGGGGCCTATAGTCTCATCCGTATTAAGAACGGGGATGAGTGGAAGACTGTTTTTAATATGCCAGAAGGACATTTCAAAAACCTTTTTATGCCATTTGGGTTGACTAATGCTCCCGCCATTTTTCAGTTCTTTGTAAATGACATTTTTCATCACCTGGCAGGTAGATTTGTAGTAGTAGTGTATCTGGATGATTATTGATTTATTTTCCGGACCTTGAGTCACATCACATAGATGTAAGGCAGGTCTTACAAGTACCAAGGGACAATAAATTATTCGTCAAACTGAAGAAATGTATGCTCTTGGTTCAGGAGATCCCTAATCGGGGGTATTTATTATTGTTCACCTGTTTTCGCATGGATCCGGAGAAAATCCGGGCAGTACTTGATTGGAATCGTCATGAAGATGTAAAAGCTTTTTAGTGTTCGCCAATTATTATCGTAAGTTCATCAAGAACTTATCAGTAGTGGACAAATTGCCGGATATGACCAGGAAAGGGACGGACTTTTCTAAATGGTCCAGTCCGGCCAGTGAGGCATTTGCTACTCTTCACAGATTATTATACAGCCTGACGTCACTCAGCCATTCATTGTAGAGGTTGATGCATCAGAGGTGGGGGTTGAGGTTGTATTGTCACAGTGTTCTTTCCCAAGTAAATTGCGCCGTGTGCATACTTCTCCAAGAAACTGTCATCCGCCGAGAGAAACTATGACATTGTTAATAGGGATCTCTTGACAATAAAGTGGACCTTTGAGGAGTGGCTTCATTTTTTGGAGGGGGCAGTTCATGCGGTCATAGTAATCACTGATCATAAAAATCTTTTATATTTGGAATCTGCCAAACATCTGACACCTAGACAAACAAGATGGTCATTATTCTTTACCAGATTCAAATTTGCTGACTTTTAGACTGGGAGATAAGGATATTAAGGCAAATGCTTTATCTTGTTGTTTTTCAGGGGGAGGAAGTAATTGTGAGCCGGTTCCTATATTACAGAAAGGGGTAGTTATCGCAACTATAAATACTAATCTGGAGAAAGAGGTCCTAGAGGATCAGGGGGGTGCCCTGCTGCCTGTACTTCAGGTAAACTGTTTGTCCCTGTGAACCTCTGTCTTAGAATTGTGAGTGAACATTATGATTCGGTCCTGGCTGGACATCCTGGTAGTAAAGCCAGCACAGATCTTCTTACTCTGCGTTTTTGGTGGTCTAGGGTGCAACAAGATGTTTGGAATTATGTAGCTGCCTGCAGTACCGAGTACCGGTGCGCATTCTAAGACCCCACATACTTGTCCGTCCGGGGCTCTTCAACCTTTGGTGATTCCCTGTAGACCATGGACTCATTTGTCTGTTGATTTCATCACTGATCTACCCATATCAGCAGGTTACATTGTAATATTGGTGGTGGTGGTGGATAGGTTCAGCAATATGGCTTATTTCATTGCACTACCTGCTTTACCGAATGCCAAGACTTTGACGCAAATTTTTATTAAAGAAATCATGAAATCACATGGGATTCTCTCTGATATCTTAGGTGCTTTGTGTCTGAGAATCAGGAGAATTTGATTTTTTATTTACCATCACCTTCCCCAGTCATTGTTGAGGAGAATCTGGAATTCAAGATAGCGAAGATAATAGATTCTCGCATTGGTCTTTTCAATATTTGGCACATTGGAAGAGTTATGGTCCTGAGGAGAGAATGTGGGTACCAGCGTCGGATGTACATGCAACCAGATTGGTCCGGTTTTATCACATTTCACATCCAGATAAACCTGGCTCTGAGGTTCCGGAGGTCCCTCTTAGGAGGGGGGGGGGTACTGCCACAGGGATAACGTGACAGAGAAGGACCAGAAGATCGCGGCGTCTCGTTTCACGAACTCCTGCACTGATTAGAATTGCTTCACCATCTTATTAGACAGTGCAGGCTTTATCCTTGCTGTAAGTGCCAGGGTTAATCAGGATAGTTGATCTCCTGGAGCTCTCCAACCTGGATTGTCTCAGCTGTTCAGTGTTGGCCGCTCCCCTCTGCTATTTATGCTCGGCACTGGTACTTGGGAATTGCCAATGATAGTTCATATTTCCTTACAAAGGAAATGTGTCATCCTTAACTTTAGACCTTTTAGAGATCATTTCATATTCAACTTGCTTAACTGTTCACAATATAATATAAATAATATAAAATAATTGTGACCAGGGGTGTCCAAAACTTTTACATGCAACTGTATATATACATATTATAAGAATTCTGTATATATGCTTTTAAAAACATAACTGTTAATATATTATTTTAATCAATTACCAAAATGTAAAGTTTGATTGATGCAAAAAAAACTTAGTAATAATAATTGTAATTTTTTTTAATTAATAATAAGATAGAAGGAAAGGGAAGAATAAAACCAGGAACAGAATCAATAGAGAAAATCATAGTCAGGAAGACAGCCGGGGTCAGATAGCAGGTGATCAGTAACAGCCACGTCTGCGAGCAGTATGAAGACCGCGGAGCCTGGTGACAGAGGCATGTCCGGGCAGAGATGTAACAGAAGGCCACAGGTAGATGGTGAAGGTCCTTCTATACAGCTCCAGCAGTGATGGTGGATCTGCTGGACTTCAGGGCGCTGGGTGCAGAGGTTTCCCGTCTTTCGAGATGTCTCTAGGGGGACGGTGACAACATGCAAATACGCGAGCAGCCCTGGCTAATCCACGCCGGCAGGATGATAAGATCTGGCGGAAGATGGAACCTATGACAAGAGAAGGAAATATAATGTAAGTGATGGGACTCCATATGACATGGTACTACTGTGCGGTCACTGTGGCCGGACGGCAGAGGAGTCTCATCACACAGAGGTCAGGGATCATCGTCAGCCATCATACATGTGATAATCCCATCCCTGACAGATGACATCTGCTCCACATGCATTTATCTCACGGACGACATCACACAACATGGAGCTGATTCTCACACTTACCTCGTCTCTTTTTCCCCTTTTTCACATTTTCAGATGTTTCCTCGTCAGCTGGAAATTCTGATCAGAAAGAAGAAAAAACAACAACTCACTAAGGACATATTGTTATGGGATCTGCTTTGTATCTGTCCTGTATATAGTAGGATTGTTCTATTCCTGTGCCCTATAGTCCTGATAATCTGGTATTGCATAATAGGGCCGAATAAGTCCTATACACCGGACATGACCTCATCTGGGGGGCATTAGATGTGTCGCTAATATGGAGCAGTGAGCGCCCTTGTGTGCCGCCATGTGGTGCATCACTAATGAGCGATATTCTACTATAGGAGACAATGTCTGATTACGATGGAGGAGGTTACTGGATGCTACAACGTATCACAATATCCATGATTATACTGTACAAAGTTACGGAAATAGAGACACAGTATGGGCCCATGGGCAACATAATTGGGATCCATGAAACATGGATAACATAAGAGACCTATTACAGAAAAACCATGTGGAGATATTTGACCCTTGATGACAACATTCACATTTTTGGATCTATAGACATGTACATACCTGACAATGGGGACGAGGACGGCAAGCTGGTTATAGCATCATCTCTATCAGATCCTTTCTGCCTGTTTGGAAGAAGAAAATCTAGTAAATCACAAGTAAATTCTGTATAAAAGGAATTATCTCACTAGAAGAACACCGACTATAAGGCCTAATGGGACATATGAAAGTCATAGTGGGGAAGGTCTCCTACTCAAAACTACCTTCTATGGATCAGAGTGAAAAACAACTACCAACAATGGCGGGCATGTAATACTACATTTTTCCTACAATGTGGGCAGCACTATCAATGCCTGACTGGCTGCAATTATTGGCTGTTATCTCCAGTGAATTCTGAAGCCAAAAACGCAATGACCGCTGATCATGGAGCGGTGGATGCTGCACTTGATATTATGTTATTTATGTCCTATATTTGGTGTTGTGCACTTATATCAGCCTGGAGCTCCCTGTAATAACCACATAATCTACTCACATTTCTGAGATGTTTCTGCTGGATGATGGGGTACACTCTGGAGGGGACTTGATAGTGGTGGTACAGAGCTAAAAACAGAATAATAAGATATAAATTTCTATTTTTTTACTTTTAGAGGTCTTTTTTTACATATTCTGGATTTATTGATCAGATACTTACTTTAGAAAGCCTTTCAGAGGATGACGTAAAATTTTGGAAGAAAAGGCTCTCACTATCCTCACTTGTATCCTCCTCCTCTGAGTCCATATGCTTGTCTGTATCAGCGTGATCTACAAGACATAGGTAATGAAGTGTTATTAGAGGTTGGCAGTGTAACACAGTCATCATTTATCACTAATATTAATGGGAACTGATTGTCACATATTAAGGAAGATGAGACAAACAGCCGCTTAGTCTAGATGATGTCTCCTTCTACTTACTGATAAATAAGCTGGTGTCCACGTCTGACACAATCTGAGGGACGTACTCCGGCTTCTGACTTAGAAGGTTTTCAAATTCTAAGTCACAGAGGAATGGATAAGTCTTGATCTCGAAGGCTCCTCCTGGAAAAAGAAAACCAAAAGTTGAGCAGACATTGTCAGAGACTGCTGCATATCGGAACAATTTATCTTAATCTAAACTAATGACATAACCGAAGGAAACAAGCTGAAAGTCATAGTATGGAGAACTAGAAATAGGCAAGCAGATAGAGAAGTGCTGATCCTCATGGAAAGGAGCGATATATCCTCGTTGTAAAAAGTGAATTTAAAAACTAATATATTGGTTACCTGTCCCAAGTCTTTGTACAGGATTTGTTCTGAGCAGGTCATCAATGAGGTCCTGAGCATCAGGGGGGGGAGAGCGATCCCAATCCCAAATGATGTCTCCTGTTATATAAGAAAATTACAGAAAATAAAACCTCTGTATTGGACTATAAGAAAAAGCAAAGGAAATAACTTTACCCATGTAACCAGTCAAAGCAATGATCGGATTATTCTACTTACCAGTGACAATATTTTTATGAAGCTCAGATAGGGAGTCCCCATGAAATGGTACATATCCCATCAGAAATTCATGCAGGATGATCCCCATTGACCACCAGTCAGCAGGTCTTCCATAGCCTTTCTTCAGGATGATTTCTGGGGCCATATAATATGGGGTGCCACAGTCCTGGAAACCGACAGAAGATAAAGATGAGAATCGATGAAATGATTATTATGACAAGTTCTCCACATAAAAACACAATGACAGAAGATAAAATATGAGTGGAAAAGTTCTCTAGAAATGAAGAACGTGGAGAAGAGACAATAGTGTAATGAGATTTGTAAAGAACAAGCTAAGTTCCTGTAAGTAAGTGATGCCGACCTCATGGTCCTGGAACTCTCTGGCGATGTCCTCCAATGATTCCTTGTGGGTGTTGGCTTCTGGTATCATGACACCAACTTTTGAAATCCCAAAATCGGCGACTTTAATGTGTCCAGCCGGTGTAATCAGGAGGCTGTGAAAGAAAAGATAGTTTTAGCCTCACAGGCCATTTGGTAATAAATAACTTTACCCACTTTATTATGCTACAGGGGGCACTTACTTCTCTGGCTTCAGGTCTCTGTGCACCACGCCATAGCTGTGCAGGTATTCCACAGCAAGAACTGCCTCTGCAAAGTACAGGCGGGCCAAGGGGACAGATAAAGGACCCCTTGTTCTTAGGAGGGTTGCGCAGTCTCCACCTATAGAAGAAAGGAAATATGAGCGGTGAGGGTTTTATACAGCAAACCACCATGAAGTGTCATGAGAAGTGAACGGAGACATTGGGGCAGGAAACAATATATACGGACAGTGTCAGACTGAAGAACATTGGGTCCTCCAGAGGATTTGATTTTTTAGGGCCCACCTTTCTCCCCCAATCAAGAGCCCCATAGTGCAAACCTTGCAGCTGCTATGAAGTCTCCTGAAGGAGAAGCCAGGGCCCACCGGAGGATTCTCCGGTTCTCTGGTGGGCCAGTCCAACCCTGTATACGGATATAATGTACCGAATATTAGTCTGAGGTCATGGTGAAATGGCGTCTATGTCACTAATAACATAAAGTGATGTCACATCTCGTCTAAAGCTGGAGATACTGACGTGCTCAGTGCGGACATACAGGAAGATCATACACATCAATGACTTTCCGGAATATCTATAGTAAATGCTCTGCGGGGATGTAACCGTCCACGGGGACAAGTCCTAATGATAAGATGTCAGCAGACATGGGCTGAATATAATACATATACATGTCCTACCTCCTACATACTCCATGACCATACACAGGTGAGATCTAGTAGGGAAGGAGCAGAGCATGGAGGTCACATAGGGACAATCAGCGAATGTCAGGATGTCCCTCTCCAGAAAGGCCCCTTCCACAGCTGTTGGAGTATCCAGGGTCTTCTTGGCCATTTTCTTCATAGCAAAAATCTTCTTTGAATCTTTATGGTGCACTAAGTAGACGGATCTGGAGAGAAGGAGAAACCATGGTTTATAATGAATCATTAACAGTCCGTCTATAGAAGTCATTATATGATCTTCTGTATTCATGTTTAATACTAGAAGTCACTAGAAATACACATCTAGTAATCTATGAAATAATACCACATAGATCACCTATGGGAGGTCTGCACAATCCCACGTGTGCCAGAACCACACCCAGGTCACATTATCACCTATGGGAGGTCTGCACAATGCCACGTCTGCCAGACCCTCACCCAGGTCACATTATCACCCATGGGAGGTCTGCACAATGCCACGTCTGCCAGAACCACACCCAGATCACATTATCACCTATGGGAGGTCTGCACAATGCCACGTCTGCTGGAGCCCTCAGCCAGGTCACATCACCTATGGGAGGTCTACACAATGCCACCACTGCCAGAACCACACCCATGTCACATTATCACCTGTGGGAGGTCTGCACAATGCCACCACTGCCAGAACCCTCACCCAGGTCACATTATCACCTATGGGAGGTCTGCACAATGCCAAATCTGCTGGAGCCCTCAGCCAGGTCACACTGTCACCTGTGGGAGGTCTGCACAATGCCACGTCTGCCAGAACCACACCCAGGTCACATTATCACCTATGGGAGGTCTGCACAATGCCACGTCTGCTGGAGCCCACAGCCAGGTCACATTATCACCTATGGGAGGCCTGCACAATCCCACGTGTGCCACAACCACACCCAGGTCACATTATCACCTATGGGAGGTCTGCACAATGCCACATCTGCTGGAGCCCTCAGCCAGGTCATACTATCACCTGTGAATGTCTGCACAATCCCACGTCTGCTAGACCCTCAGCCAGGTCACATTATCACCTATGGGAGGTCTGCACAATGCCACGTCTGCCAGAACCACACCCAGGTCACATTATCACCTGTGGGAGGTCTGCATAATGCCACCACTGCCAGAACCCTCACCCAGGTCACATTAACAGGTCTTTTCCCTATGATAACACTGAATGGCAGAGCACAGAGGCTGAAGCCTTGTCATAGGGAAACCTGAGAAATGTGGATTATACCAACTGAAATCTCACCCAAAAGATCCGCTGCTGATCAGTTTAGATGTTTCGTAGTCGCTCATACGCGGCTTTCTCGCCGGAATCAATAATTCCATCAAGTTCTAGAAAAGAAGAAGAAATGATATTAAGATCTAGAAGCTGCTGGAGAAAATCTCCAGATGCAGAAACGTCTCCTCCTATATTATGTCCCAGCTGATGTCACTGATCCGATGTAGGGACGATACAAGCCGGACGCTCCGCAGACACGGATGTAATATAAGGGGGGATCCTCCATACATCGGAATCATTGTACAGTGCTGGATAATGTGAGAAATCACACAGAGGAGAACTTACAGAGGATCTGTCAGGAGGTGTGTGCTATGTAATCTGAGAGAAGTATGATGTAGGGGCTGAGACCCTGATTCCAGTGATGTGTCACTTACTAGGCTGTGTGGTGTTGTGTCAATAAAATCAGTGTTTTATCAGCAGGAGATTATCACTAGAGGACCATCTGTCTCGTGCCATGTAGTCCTATTGCTCTGTTACCCCACCCCCACCACTGAATGGCAGCTTTCTGCCTATGCACACTATACATAGAAAGCTGCCAATCACTGGTGTGGGCAGGGTTATACACAGAAAGCTACCAATCACTGGTGCAGGCGGGGTTATACACAGAAAGCTGCCAATCACTGGTGTGGGCAGGGTTATACACAGAAAGCTGCCAATCACTGGTGTGGGCGGGGTTATACAGAGCTCAGCATTCAGAGCACTGCCAGATCTGCAGCAGAAAAAAATATTGATTTCATCACAACTGCTGCCTTCAGTAAGGAAATGAATACATCGCTGGAATCAGGGTCTCTGCCTCTACATCATGCTGCTCTCAGATGAGGAGCAAAAACCTGCTGACAGATTCCCTATAATATAAATGCTATTATCTAATGCAATGGTGACATCTCCTCTGATGATAGAGGCGTCCCCTGGTTATATGGGGATAATACTGGACGGGTCATTCACTCCCCGTGATCTGGTGATACATGGACATCTCCCTCTATAATACTTACATCGGCAGATTCTTGGATCTCCGGGATCTCTAAGATTACATTGTCAGGATCCAACAGCTCAGTTGTTTCTAAAATAGTGATAAAATGATGAAGAAATAAAATATATTAGACAATATTAATCCTACATATATAATACAACAATATAACAGAGAAATGACAAGACGTCTGTGAATGGGATTAATACTCGTTATATGGGGACTCTATATATGGGAACGTCCGGCACAGCCATAGATAAATGTAATGTAAATGGTGGAGGACCCCAATGACCACATGAATGAGGAACCCATCACCCTCGCTGCACATGTGAGCGATGGGAAGAGATCTAAAGCGTAAGGGTATGTGCACACGATGCAGAAATGAAGCAGAAAATTTCTGCATCATTTCTGCATCTCCCTGGCAGAAAAAACGCATGCAGATTGTGCATGCGTTTTTCCTGCAGAATACATGCGGATCCACATGCAGATTCACATGCGTTTCCGCATGCAGATTGACAAGCACTTTCCAGGCGATTTTAGCATCACCTGGAAAGTGCTTGACAACTAGGTCACACTATATAAATCCATGCAAACAGCATGGATTTATATAGTGTGACCCGAGAGAATGTATATACTTACCTCCGATGGCCCGCGCTGTCCTGCTCACTCCGTTCTCCCTCGCCGGCAACTTTGAATTGAAAGACCTGCCGACGTCAGCGTCACGTGACCCGTCACATGACTCTGACGTCACCGCAGGTCCTACAACTCACTGCAAGTGCCGGGAACCAAGCGGGAGCGCTGCGCGGTCCGACAGAAGGTAAGAATACATTTATTTTTTATTTTATTCTTTTTTTTACAGCTTTTTTAATGGTACCTGGCTGTGGATGAGACTCTCCTCTCCTCCACACCCGGGTACCATCCGCACATTAGAACGCACCAATTACGCAAGTACAAATGCTGTCTTGCGGAATTGGCGCGTTCTAATGCAAGTCAATGGCGGCGAAATCGCCGCGTTTCCGCAAAATTAATTGACATGCTGCGGATTTTTGACCGCAGCGTTAACGCTGCGGAAAAATCCGCATCATGGGCACAGCACATGCGGATTTCCATTGGGGAACATTGCTTCCCTTCTACCATGCGTTTTTCATGCGTTTCCGCGGCGTTTACGCAACTGCAAAAACGCCGCGGAAACGCATGAAATACGCATCGTGTGAACTCAGCCTAAGAGCCCTATGCAAATTAGCCTGGAAGTGCACAGGGGCGTGTCACTGCACTCAGACTTCTTCTTCCCCGCCCCCAGTGCACTTCCATCCTGATTTGAATATGACTTCTACGTTAGTTTTCTCCTGACTGGCACTTTGGATTTCTGGAAAAAATGTGAGAAAATGTCCTGTCCAGTCCTCCCACTACTCCCATATGTAACATGTGCTGCCAGGTTCCCATTACACAGAGTGGAAAGAGTAAATGTGACATTGTCCCCTGTTCTGTATAATATCCGGATATTTCCTGTAGAAGGTTGTGTGATGGGCTCACCTGTAGTCAGATCGCTGCTCGGCCCCGGCTGACTCATATTGGGGTCAGGGGTTTCTGGGGTCACATTATGCTCGTCTTCGGTGTCGCCTTCTGGTGTCTCCTGATTGATAGAATATATAGTATTAACACGTGGAGCCTTCCAGTAAATCACCAAATCCATGAATCAGGAAGGACTAAACCTGCATTTACAGACGCACCAACTGTAACTATACAGATCAGGCGCCATCATGAGGGCTTTTCTCAGAAAGTTCTCTCAGATCTACACCAGATCTTCTGATCTCTGACTGGTGATCTGGAGAAGATCAGGAAACAACGACGTGTGATAGAGAAGATGATGGATCCTTACCAGGCTTTCCGAGGAGCGGGCCGGACCTTCCAGTACACACAGGACTTTTTCGGCCAGTTCTTTAATAGAAGCCAAATCTCCATGTTGAGATCTTTTTTCAGCCTATAAAGAAGAAAAGAAACAAAAATGAAAATTCTGAGATGAGAAAGGTCACAATAGAGGCGGCCATTATATGTGACGTCTGCTCCTCTCTGCAGATACAATGACTACATATCTGGGGACTCGTTCTGTTTTATATTGGAAGAAAGAAGAAGCTTCTATCCCACCATTATTATCCATTATTGTGGAAAATATTTGTGCGGAGCGTCCGTCATTTACCTGCTGTAGTAATGTCCTGATGTTCTGATGTAAATCCATCAGATACTCTGAGGTGAGATGACCTCGGTGGTATTTGGTCAGGCAGTTCCTTACTAGCTCCACCACCAGCCGGTGAGTGAAACTGAGGACGCCATCGGGTGGTAGAAGCACAATCTCAGGGTGATAGATAGTAAGAATCTCCCACAGAGCTTCTACCTGAAGATTGTCCAAAAGTAAATCAGCCATAGCTATAAACTGCAAGTGCGATCAGTCACTATGGAATAGTGAAAACCTGCAAGTGCATTCAGTCACTATAGAGCCAACAAAGGCAGCCCTGACCCTGTGTACATTGTATAAGTAGTGACTGCGAGCTGTGATGTCATAATGGCTGATCATCACCAGTGATGTCATCATGGAATCTTGTGATGGAATCTTGTGATGGAATCTTATAGAGGCAGCTCTGCACAAATACATGCTGCCAAGCAATATTTAAAGTGTGGGGCTATGTGAGGGCTCATACTGTATATAGGGGGCTATGTGAGGGCTCACACTGAATACATGGGGCTATGTGAGGGCTCAGCTGTACATAGGGGGCCATGTGAGGGCTCATACTGTATATATGGGGCTTTGAGAGGGCTCATAGTGTGTATATGGGGCTATGTGAGGGCTCAGCTGTATATAGGGGGCTATGTGAGAGCTCAGCTGTATATAGGGGGCTTTGTGAGAGCTCATACTGTATATAGAGGGCTATGTGAAGGTTCATACTGTATATAGGGGGCTATGTGTGGGCTTATACAGTATAAAGGGGGATGTCAGCATACTTAATTCTGCTCAATATTTAATTGCACAATTAATAATATAAAATCATAATTATAATTAATATGTTAATATTAATATTGAGCAGAATTAATTTTATTTTTTTTTATGTGTAGTGCAACAGAGCACCTGGGTGTTAATCACTTGACTTATCACATCATCTATCAAAGAGAATCATGTGACATGTCGGGTGCTGGGGTCCCCCACCTTCTAAACTGCCCAGGGCCTCGGCTACTCTTAATCCGTCCCTGCTACTATCCCACCATTATTATTCATTATTGTGGAGAAGATTTGTGCGGAGCGTCCGCCACTTACCTGTTGTACTAATGTCCTGATGTTCTGGGGTAAATCCGTCAGATACTCTGAGGTGAGATGACCTCGGTGGTATTTGGTCAGGCAGTCCCTTACTAGCTCGACCACCAGCCGGTGAGTGAAGCCGAGGACGCCATCGGGTGGTAGAAGCACAATCTCAGGGCGATTGGTGGTAAGAATCTCCCATAGAGCTTCTACCTGAAGATTGTCCAAAAGTATTTTAGCCATAGCTAGAACCTGCAAGTGCAATCAGTCACTATGGAATAGCGAGAAACTGCAAGTGCGATCAAGTCACTATAAAATAGCTAGGAACTGCAAGTGCGATCAGTCACTATGGAATAGCGAAAAACAGCAAGTGCGCTCAGTCACTAAAGAGTCAACAAAGACAGCCGTGACCCTGTGTACATTGTATAAGTAGTGACTGCGAGCTGTGATGTCATAATGGCCGACAATCACCAGTGATGTCATCACGGAATCTTGTGATGGAATCTTCAAGGGGCGGCTCTGCACAAATACATGCCGCCTAACAATATGCTTTTTTTGGCTGTTCTCTTTTATTTCCAATTACAACACAACCAGATAAGGGAATGTTCACACGTTGCATTTTTGCTGAATTTTTCTCTGCATCAAAAACCAGATTGGTGGCAGGAAAAACCCTGCGTACAGTCCACACTTATTTGCTGTGTTTTTGCAGTGTTTATACTTGCGTTTTCTTTTTCATTCATTTGAATGAGTGAAAAACGCTGCAAAACCCCTGAAAGAATTAAGATGCTGCAGAATAAAAAAAAATGCAGCATGTGAATGAGACTTCAGAAATCTCATTCACTAAGCTGGTACTGTAAAAAGCTGAAAAAATGCTACTTGTGAACATATCCCAAAGATATGCTCAGTCATATTATGGGAAATATTGTGTATATTTATTCCTCACATGTCTTTTTTTACCATAGAACATTTACCTCATTGGTTGCAGAGATTACTATTAATAAATGTGACAAATATTGAAGAGTTAATAAGTGACCCAAAGAATCAATCATTTATGTCATTAACATTAATCGTTGTTTTTCTGTAAACTTCCATCCTTTACCGTGTGGGACACGGCCAGACTCCCTAGAAAGATGGTTTATTACAAAGGTTTACCGACCATCAAAGCAGTCAGAAAAACACAAGAAACACATAACACAAACTGATACATTTTATTGTAATACACAACGAACACGACACAGATCAGCTGTGCAGCGGAGGCCAAACCCTGAAATTGCTAATACCCAGCCCTAGTTACAGGGGAAATCAGCAATCATAAGCTTGTATTTAGATAGGGAAATGCTCCTCTTTTATGTCCTTATTGTGGGCACAATGTGTGTAATAAATAAAAAAAGAGAAAGAAAAAGTAGGAAAAAATATAAATTTTTAAAAAAAATAAAACAAAATGTAAAAAAATGTAGGTCACTGTCAGTACAAATTGCAGTTTCTTACCCCTCCCCATAAAACACATGTCCCATCTATACCAATAACTGTCATGAAAAGAGTAATACCGTTTCCAATGAATGTATGTTAGTGGTAGGGTGCAGCCGTCTCCGCTAAACTCCATCCATAGTTTTAGTAAAGTGACGTGAGTAGCAGAAAAAAGTCACAAATTATTGCTCAAATTATCACATTTTTACCCCAATCACTAAATAATATCTACCAATAGGTTCATCTACATTGGGAATAGAGAAATCCCATAGTTTTATGGGGGATAATACTGGACATGTAATTCATACACAGCTATCTGGTGATATACAGACATCTCCCTCTATGACACCGGCACATTCATGGATCTCTGGGGTCTCAGATTTTCCAATATCAGAATTTGTCAGTGTGGCGCGCCTGAGGGTTCAGTCGCCACAGAGGTACTGCACCTCACCCAGAGGTGTGGTACCCCCTTCTCTCAGGTAAGGAGGGAGTGCTGCCCGGAACCCCAGCACCTGCATCCAACACTTCACTGCTCCAGGCCGGCTGGAGGGGCAAGACGCAATGTATGTTTTTAGAGCTTGCTCTACCTGTGGAGAGCCACACCACCCCTGCTGCTGCAACACCAGCTCCAGAGGACTGTTCCGCAGCGGCGGTTCCTCTTGGCCGCAATCCACAGGTGGCGTCACGAACAATCCCAAAAACCCCATATAAAAATATTCCCCTTTTTGCACTGGCCGCCCTGGGTCACGGACCAGGCCAGCCACCGTGATACCCCCCTACCGGCATACACCGATGCCCGGCTGCCGAGTACCCAACGGCCCTGGGGGCGCGTCATCAGCACATTCATTCCTAAAATATGAATACAATAATAAATAAATGTAATATATTAGACTGTATCATTCTTGAATATCTAAGGTGATCGAACCTTGAATAACACATCCATATATAGAAAGATCAGGGCCGGCGTCAGCACCCAGCGCACCCGGGCAAGTGCCGGGGCCCTGAGCAGGCGGAGGGCCCACTCGCGGTCGGGCACCCCACTGGGCTATGGGTGGAGGAAAGCGGTGGCAGCGCCCGCCCTTCTCTCCCGCTTGCTCAGAGCCCCAGCAGCCGGATAGTTACTTCTCCCCGTGCCTCCGCAGATCCGCTGTCTTCCAGCTACCTGTGACATCTCAGGTCAGAGGGTACGGTGACGTCTTTCCACCGTGGCCTCCCCTGAGCCATCACAGGCAGCGCAGAGCAGGACACATTGATTTTTTTTGTTATTTTAATGTATGGAGGCATGGGGAATTATATGGGGGGGTGACATCCTGCATAGAGCATTATATGGGGGGTGAAATCCTGCATCGGGCATTATATGGGGGGTGACATCCTGCATGGAGCATTATATGGGGGACGACATCCTGCACAGGGCATTATATGGGGGGTGACATCCTGCATGGGGCATTATATGGGGGGGAGAAGTGATATCCTGCATGGGGCATTATATGGGGGGGAGTGACATCCTACATGGGGCATTATATGGGGGGTGACATCCTGCACGGGCCATTATATAGGACTGACATCCTGCATGGGGCATTATATGGGTGGTGACATCCTTCAGGGGGCATTATATGGGAAGGAAGGGACATCCTGCATGGGGCATTATATGTGGGGGGAAGTGACATCCTGCATGGGGCATTATATGGAGGGAAGGGACATCATGCATGGGGCATAATATGGGGGGAAGGGACATCCTGCAGAGGGCATTATATGGGGGAGATAGGTGACATCCTGCATGGGGCATTATATGGGGGGTGACATCCTGCATGTGGCATTATATGGGGGGTGATATCCTACATGGGGCAGTATATGGGGGTGACATCCTGTATGGGGCATTATATGGGGGGAGAAGTGATATCCTGCATGGTGCATTATATGGGAGGGAGTGACATCCTGCATTGGGCATTATATGGGGGGGTGACATCCTGCATGGGCATTATATGGGGGGGGACATCCTCCATGGGGCATTATAAAGGGGGGCATCCTCTATGGGGCATTATATGGGGGGTGGGAGATGTGACATCCTGCATGGGGCATTATATGGGGGGAGAAGTGATAAGCTGCATGGGGCATTATATGGGGGGAGTGACATCCTGCATTGGGCATTATATGGGGGGGTGACATCCTGCATGGGGCATTATATGGTGGGGGGAACATCCTCGATGGGGCATTATAAAGGGGGGGCATCCTCTATGGGGCATTATATGGGGGGGGAGAAGTGACATCCTGCATGGGGCATTATATGGGGGGGAAGGGACATCCTGCATGGGGCATTATATGGGGGGTGACATCCTGCATAGGGCATTATATGGGGGGAGAAGTGATATCCTGCATGGGGCATTATATTGGGGGTGACAACCTGCATGGGGCATTATATGGGGGGGAGAAGTGATATCCTGCATGGGGCATTATATGGGGGGAGTGACATCCAGCATGGGGCATTATATGGGGGTGACATCCTACATGGGGCATTATATGGGGAGGGGGCAAGTGACATCCTTCATGGGGCATTATATGGGGAGAGAAGTGACACCCTGCATTGGGTATTATATGAGGGGTGACATCCTGCATGGGGCATTATATTGGGGGAAGGGACATCCTGCATGGGGCATTATATGGGTGGGAAAGGGACATCCTGCATAGGGCATTATCTGGGGGGGAGAAGTGACATCCTGCATGGGGCATTATATGGGGGTGACATCTTGCATGGGGCATTATATAGGGGGAGAAGTGATATCCTGCATGGGGCATTATATGGGGGGGTGACATCCTGCATGGGGCATTATATGGGGTGTGACATCCTGCATGGGGCATTATATAGGGGATGACATCCTGCATGGGGCATTATAAAGAGGGGAACAGCCTGCATGGGGCATTAAAAGGGGGAACAGCCTGCATAGGACATTATGTGGGGGGAACAGCCGGCATGGAGCATTATATGGGGGCCACTATCCTGTATGGAGCGTTATAAGGGGACCAGTATCCTGTACAGAGCGTTATATGGGGGCCAGTATCCTGTGCGGAGCGTTTTATGGGGGCCAGTATTCTGTATGGAGCGTTATATGGGGGCCAGTATTCTGTATGAAGCGTTATATGGGGGCCAGTATTCTGTATGGAGCGTTATATGGGGGCTAGTATTCCGTATGAAGCTTTATATGGGGGCCAGTATTCTGTATGGAGCATTTTATGGGGGCCAGTATTCTGTATAGAGCATTTTATGGGGGCCAGTATTCTGTATAGAGCATTTTATGGGGGCCAGTGTTCTGCATGGAGCATTTTATGGGGGCCAGTATTCTGTATAGAGCATTTTATGGGGGCCAGTATTCTGTATAGAGCATTTTATGGGGGCCAGTATTCTGCATGGAGCATTTTATGGGGGCCAATATACTGTATAGAGCATTTTATGGGAGCCAGTATTCTGCATGAAGCATTTTATGGGGGCCAGTATCCTGTATGGAGCGTTATATGGGGGCCAGTAGTCTGTACAGAGCATTATATGGGGATCAGTATCCTGTATGGGGCATTTTATGGCAGCCAGTATTCTGCATGGAGCATTTTATGGGGGCCAGTATACTGTATAGAGCATTTTATGGGGGCCAGTATTCTGCATGGAGCATTTTATGGGGGCCAGTATCCTGTATGGAGCGTTATATGGGGGCCAGTATTCTGCATGGAGCATTTTATGGGGGCCAGTGTTCTGTATAGAGCATTTTATGGGGGCCAGTACTCTGCATGGAGCATTTTATGGGGGCCAGTGTTCTGTATAGAGCATTTTATGGGGGCCAGTATTCGGCATGGAGCATTTTATGGGGGCCAGTATACTGTGTGGAGTGATTCACCGGTTTCTGAGCTATTGTAGAACTTACAATAGATATCGCTCATGTAATGTAAGAAGTGAAATCTTTGGCATTGTACTATATATATATTTCTCTGCGGTATCTGTGCATAACGAATCGTGGTATGTGTTAAAGGAGCCCATTGAGACTCTTTCGCCGGGGGCCCAGAAAAACCTGGAGCCGGACCTGGCTTGGGGCCACTGTGCAAGAAATATGTCTGGGCCCCCCTCCTTTTTTGGCGACAAAGCTATATATATGTAATATAATTTTACATAGCACCCTCTTGTCCTTTACATACCTGATTCTCTTGTTATTTATAGCACCCTGGTCTTCTCGTTAGATATATAATGCAATGGCGGCTGATGGAGCATGGGAAAGCTTCTTTTCTGATGGATGAGCTGATGGACTGGTCTTCTGGTCAGATGTTGCCCCATCAGCAGTCATTTTATATCTAACAAGAGAGGACTGTGTAATAAAGAGAGAGCGCTGTGAGTAACAAAAATAATGAGAATACGCTACGTAAGGAACAGTGTTATATATAACAAGAAATGATACTACATAATAATGGGACAGCACTGAACATTACAGAGGACACTATATAATAAGGGACGGTGCCATACATAGCTTGAGAGAATGCTACCTAATAAGAGATAGTGTTATATATAATAAAGGATGAAACTATGTAATTAAAGGGGTGTTCCCATCTACAAGAGCCTTTCCCAATATGTAGTAGGTGTAGTAATATTAGCAAATATTTCCAATTAGAAATGTAGTATATTTCTCCTAATTAGCTATGTCGCTTATCTCATGTGCAGGCATTGCAGTAGCTTAGGTATTCATGGTTACGACCACTAACAGCTGACTAACTACCTAACTGTCACTATGTGTGTGGCCATAACCATGGATACCGAAGCTACTGCAATAGCTGCACATGGGGTAAGCAATATAGCTAATCAGGAGAACTACTTTTCTAATTGAAGGTATTTGCTAATATTACTACAGCTACTACATATTTGGATAGGATCTTGGAGATGGGAATACTCCATTAAGGACTGTGCTATACGTAATAAGTGAGTACACTATTCACTAAGCGACTGTGCTAAACATAATATGCTAGCTTGCACTTGAAATGGGGTCTTTTAGTTTGGAGTAGGCCGAAGCTGGCCACTACCTCATGGCTGCTTCGGCGGCCTGATATCCATACTCAGTCACCAGCCGCCCGGCGGCCGGGTGTCCACACTCGGTCCCCAGCCGCCAGGGGGTGGCCGGGTGTCCATACTCGGTCCCCAGCCGCCCCACGGCCGGGTGTCCACACACGATCCCCAGCCACCTGGGGGCGGCTGGATGTCCGTAAACGGTGTGTCACCCTCCCACACACTTTTCTTAGCCTGGCCTGCTTTAGGGCAGCATTGGACGAGCCCACCAGAGAACCAGACTCCTCTGGTGGGCCCTGGCTTCTCCATCAGGGGAGTTGAGAGTGCCAAGGTGAGCAACATGATGATGATGATAGAAGTTAGCATCTGCTTTGTTTTCTTGGAATGCAAGCGCATGTATGTAGTAGCGGCTAGGCCTGAGGTTGTCAGCGTTTTGGCGCATATCCTACCTCCTCCGAGGATTGCTGGATGCTTTCCTGCTACTATCCCAGTTCTATGACTCCCGTTAAAACAAAGCTTCAGGTGATAAATGATGGATGAGGTGGTGGCAAAGGAGAAAGAGCAGGAGGAACAGGGACCATTCACATCAATATCAGGCCAGTCAACCACACATGTCTTGTAGGATATGTTTCTGTAACAAAAGGAATGGTTCGGCTACACAGTTATAGGGCATACAGTGAGTGCAATGCCTACCAAAAATTTAGAGGCACTCCAATGCCCCTTGGAAGTGACATGGAGGTCAGAGGGCCTTTACTAAACCATTTTTTCCATTTATAGCAACTGGGTCTCCTGTGCACTGTTGGCCTAAGCAGTGAATGGAAGGCCTTTCCAAAAATTATGAGGAACTGCAATGCCCCTTGAAACAGACGTGGATTACAGCGTACTAAAAACCTTCTACCCATTATTGGGGAGTGGGTCTCCCTTAATGTTCGCCTATGCATTGAAAAGCAAAAGCTGACTAAAATTAGGAGGAAATGCAATGCCCGTTGGAAGAGTCGTGGAGGTCACAGTAGTTTAACAAGACTGTTTTAATGCCCCTTGGAAAAGTGGTGGAGGTCACAGTAGCTTAACAAGATGGTTTGAATGCCCCTTGGAAAAGTAATGGAGGTCACAGTGGCTTAACAAGACTGTTTTAATGCCCCTCGGAAGAGACGTGGAGGTCGCAGTAGCTTAACAAGACGGTTTTAATGTCCCTTGGAAAAGTGGTGGAGGTGGCAATAGCTTAACAAGACGGTTTGAATGCCCCTTGGAAAAGTGGTGGAGGTCGCAGTAGCTTAACAAGATGGTTTTAATGCCCCTTACAAGAACCATACAGTACAGCATCTTAAAAATATTATTCCCATTATTGGGGAGTGGGTCTCCCACAGTCTTTGCTTATGCCTTCCAAGCAAAAGCTGACAAAAATAAGGACGGAGGAACTTTCAATAATGGCAACACGGACCACGGTCACCCTGGTGGTATAGTGGTGGTGGAGGCTGAGGATAAGGAGAAGAACATAAAACAGCCGAAATGAGGAAGCGTATGCCCATGTGTGGGTGTGAAGCGTGCATGTGAATACACCTCCCGAAATAACAGAGTGGATTTGACTTTATGTTACTCTGCTGTCATTTGGTGGTGATGAGAAGTCTGGCCCAATCCAGTCCTTGTTCATTTTGATAAGGGTCAGCTTGTCAACATTGTCATTTGACAGGCGAGTGCGCTTATCAGTTATAATTCCCCCAGCGGCACTAAAAACATGCTCCGATAACACGCTAGCGGCAGGGCAGGCCAGGACCTCCAAGGCGTACAGAGCGAGTTCATTCCAAGTGTCCAGCTTGGATACCCAATAATTAAAAGGCACAGAGGAATCACGGAGGACGCTGGTACAGTCGGCAAGGTACTCCCTCACAATCTTTTGAAACTTTCCACTCGCGCCTCAGGGTCTGTCCGAAGGGAGGGTCTGAGAAAACTGTCCCAGAAGGTTGACAGTGTTCCCCTGCCTCTGCTGGATTGGAGTTGCGTCTCTCTCGCATGTACACCTTGGTTGGGCAACGAACTGTGACCTCTGCCGCTAGCGTGTTCAGATGGGAATTTTTTTAACAGTTCTGCAGCAAGGGCCTTCTGGTACGTCCCCATTTTTGTAGACCTCTCCACCTAAGAAATAAGAGAGTGAAAGTTCTCCTTGTAGCGGGGGTCTAAAAGTGTCACCAACCAGTAATGACTGTCACCCAACATTTTGACAACGCGAGGGTCACGGTTAAGGCAGCGTAACATAAAGTCAGCCATGCGTGCCAGACTGGTAACGGGCAAGACTTCCGTGTCCTCACCAAGATGACGACTGACCATGCTCTCCTCCTCCTCCTCCCTGTCCTCAGGCCACCCACGCTGAACCGACGGTATGACAGTTGTACAGGTACTACCGTCTACAGCGCATGATACAAGCTCCTGTTCTTCCTCCTCCTCCTCCTCCTCTCCCTCATTGTCCCCCAATGCACGTTGGGATGAGATGAGGCTGGGCTGTGTGTAATCGACAGCTACGGCTTCTTGATCCATCTCATCATACTCTGGCTGCAATGCCTCCTCTTTAATTCTCTACAGAGAGCGTTGCAAAAGACAGACAAGTGGAATGCTAATGCTAATGATGGCGTCATCACCACTCACCATCTTGGTGGACTCCTCAAAGTTTGTCAAGATGGTACATATGTCAGACATCCAGTTCCACTCCTGATGTCTTATGTGTGGAGTCTGACCTGAATATCGACGGCCTTGTTGCAGCTGGTACTCCACAACTGCTCTCTTCTGCTCACAAATCCTTTGCAATATGTGGAGGGTAGAGTTTCAATGTGTGGGGACATCACACACCAGTCGGTGTGACGGAAGCTGCAAACGCTGCTGCAACACAGCAAGGGTGGCGGAAGTGGTAGCCGACTTGCGAAAATGAGCTGACAGGCGGCGTACTTTGACAAGCAGATCTGGCAACTCGGGGTACGATTTAAGAAACCGCTGAGCCATGAGGTTAAGCACATGAGCCAGGCATGGTACGTGTGTGATCTCGCCTTGCCTCAGAGCCGCCACCAGGTTACAGCCATTGTCACACACGACCATGCCTGGATGTAGGTTCAGCGGTCTCAGCCACAGATCTGCCTGCTCTTTCACAGCTGTCCACAACTCACAAGCAGTGTGAGGTTTGTCACCTAAGCTTATGAGTTTCAGCACAGCCTGTTGCCGCTTGGCTGAGGCAGTACTGCAGTGCTTCCAGCTTGTAACTGATGTGGTGAGATGGAGGCTGAACATGAGGAGGAGGAGGAGGATGATGCGCAGGAGCTGTACACTTTGGGGGCAACTCTGACTGACATAGGGCCCACAATCCTCAGTGTGAGGAGGTTGTGTTCCGTCCCAAGGTCCGACTGGGTCCCGGCTTCCACTATGTTTACCCAGTGTGTCGCCAGGGAGATGTACCGTCCCTGGCCACAAGTACTTGTCCACGTGTCCGTTGTCAGGTGGACTCTCCCAGTAACTGCGTTGAGGAGGGCACAGCAGATGTTTTGGGACACGTGCTTGTGTAGTGCGGGGATGGCAAACCGGGCAAAATAGTGTCGGCTGGGGACCGAGTACCGAGGGACGGCCACCGCTATAAGGTTGCGGAAGAATTCCGTCTCCACCAGCCTAAAAGGCAGCATTTCCAATGCAAGCAGTCGTGAAATGTGCGAATTTAGGACTGTGGCCTGTGGGGCTTTGGCTGCGAATTTCCACTTTCATTCAAAGGTCTGGGATATGGACAATTGAACGCTGCGGTGGGACGTGGTCGTGGACGTTGATGCTGTTTCTTGAGAAACTGCCATACCAAGTGAAGACTGAGAGGAGTGGTCATCTTTGCATGCAGTATGGACAGGGGATTGCCTTGCACGCACAACAGGGGGTTCTATTGCACGCACAACAGCGGAAGAAGCAGTGGTGACACCCGCTGACACTGGTCGTGGACCCTGGGGTTCATCACACAAAGTCGGGGGCTTTGCTGTCATGTGCCTGATCATGCTGGTGGTGGTCAGGCTGGTAGTTTTTTCACCCCTGCTGATGCTGGCATGGCAGGTGGTACAAATGGCCTTTTTGGGGTTATCAACAGAGTCTTTAAAAAAATTCTAGACTCTGGAAGACCTACAGGTTGTACTGGCAACGTCCCTCGTGTTGGTGTTACGGCGAACTGTTGCCTGCCTTCTGTCTGCGGCCACCACACTGCTTCTTCCTGCCTGTTGGGGTACTCTGCCTCCCTCACCCTGTGTGCTGCTGGCCTCGCTTTGCATGTCCTCCTGCCACGTTGGGTCAGTTACTAGATCATCCACCACCTCCTCCTCTTCCACTTGCGCACCACGATCCTCCTCTTCACTTCCTGGCAATTGTGTCTCGTCATCGTCCACCTCTTGTGACAAATTGCCAGCGTCGACTTCCTGTGGCCGTGGCTGTTCAAATATTTGGGCATCGCTACATGGGATCTCCTCTTCCACCACTTCAAGCGGAGCAGGCGAGGGGCAGAAATATGGAAATGGACCAGTGAACAGCTCTTCAGAGTGTCCAAGTGTGGGATCAGTTGCTGTCTGACAACACTCGGCATGGTGGGAGGAAGGAGCATCAGGGTGAGGAGGAGTATGCGGTCGAGACTCACGGCTACTAAGATTTAACCGTATGGAAGACAGACCGGAGGTGGTGGTGCCCAGGTAACTGGAAGTATTATCTGCTATCCAATTAATAACCTGTTCACACTGATCAGTTCGCAATACTGGTGTTGTTCTGTGCTTCCCTAGTAATTCTGTCAAGAAATGGGAGCGAGAAGATGTGGCTGTTGGTTGTGGCACATTTTCACCTTGGCCACGGCCCCGTCCTCTGCACGCACCATCACCAGAGCGTCCAGTTCCACGTCCCTTGCCACGCGCCTTGCCCATTGTAAGGGAAGTAAAATAGCTTACACTCGCACTATCATTGGAAAAAGGGCAATAAAAGTAGATTAGAACCGTGGAAGAGGAAAACCACAGTTCTATTTCTCTGGCCTACACCTGACTCTTAAACAATCTGAACAATCAGGGAGAAACTATTACTGTTTTTCTTTACGGAAAAAATACCAAAAGCTGAATGATAGAGATTTCTTACCGTGGAATGGCAAAACCAAAGTTATTGTTTACTGGGGTATACCAGACAATTTTAAATAGACATATTTGCGGTTAAACAGTGAGCGACACACTCAAACTTTTTTTAAAAAATAAAAATGGCCCAAAAGTGGATAATACGGAGGTTTGAACTGTGGAACTGCAAAACCACACTTCTATTTCTCTGGCCTACACCAGACTATTTGCAACAAATATATTTGTGTCTGAACAATCAGGAGACACTATTAATTTTTTTTTTTTACGGCAAAAAATGCCAAAACCAGGATAATAGAGATTTTTTACCGTGGAATGGCAAAACCACAGTTATAATTTACTGGTGTATGCCAGACTCTTTTAAACAGATATATTGGTGTCTGAACAATCAGGAGACACTATTACTGTTTTACTTTACGGAAAAAATACTAAAAGCTGGATAATAGAGATTTTTTACCGTGGAACGGCAAAACCACAGTTATAATTTACTGGTGTATACCAGACTTTTTTAAATAGATATATTTGCCGCTGAACAGTGAGCGACACAGTCAAACTGTATTTTTTTAGGTAAATATGGCCCAAAAGTGGATAATACAGAGGTTTGAACCGCGGAACTGCAAAACCACACTTCTATTTCTCTGGCCTACCAGACTCTTTTAAAAAAAATTATTTGTGTCTGAACTGTCACAGACACACTTTTTTTTTTGGGGGGGGTGACTCGCCCAGGGGGATGGGGACGACTCGGTACCCGGGCCTTTGCCTGGCCTTGGGGATGTCGCGGTGGTTGGCTCCCGGGCCCGTACCTTGGGGTCAGCTTTTAAAATGGGATTGTTTGTTAATTTTATGAAAGTTCGTGACGCCACCTGTGGTTTCTGGTGAGAATCACCAGACCTGCGGCAGTCCACTGAGGCCGGTGATAAGGCAGCTTGATGGTATAGCTCCCCACAGGTGGAGCTAGGCCTAAGGGTAGCGTACGGAGAGGGGGATGCAGGAGAGGCGAGACCCAGCCGGGTCAGAGTAAGAATGGGGACGGACACGGTAGTCACTTCAGTACCTTTTACTGGTGGTAGTTCAGGCACATCCCGGAGCACTGTAGGGTGAAGGGTGCATATCAGGATCCTCCCCAATGAGCAGGTGTAGGGCCTCCTGCTTCTTGCCTCTGCGTAGTAAGTTTCTGACCTGCCTGAAGCTAGGCCTAACTTTATCTCTGTCCTGCACCAGCTGACGTTGTGGTAGGGCCTTCTATTGGAGTGTGTCTCCTGGCTCTGTTACGTATCAGCTCTCTGGTGAACCTGGGGCCTGTAGTTCTCCAGGGATTGCGATTATGCCTTACTGGGTCGTAGAGATCCCGGTAAGCTCGGACCCGGTGTCACGTATATGTTTCGGGGTAAGCTGGGTAAGCTCCTCTGCCCCCACTGCTACTCACTTTCCACTCGCCTTCGGCCACGCTCGGGCCCTCACTAGGCTACTCACACTAACGGCAGCTTGCCGCTCTTCACCGCTCTTATGGCGTCGGCACACCTTAAGCTCTAACTGAGCTCCCTGAATCTAGCTAGCAGGAGCCTCGTGCTCCACTGCTGAACTATTAGCTGAGTTTTCTAAACTAGACTGAGCTCCATTGCAGACTAACCTCTCTCAGGCTTCTCTACTGCAGGAACTCTTCAGAGGAACTCCTGAATCACTGAGCTGCCTAGCTCCACCTTCCCTATTTATATCCCTAATGGGCTCCCTCTGCTGGTCTGAGGTGGAAGGTGGAGATGTGTGAATGTTTATGGGGGCATCTTGTGGAGGATTCCATTAATGCACACTTCTAGGATCTGTGGTACCAAGCGCAGCTGAGCGCCACATTCCCCCCTAGCAAAGCTCAGCACTCCCGGGCTGAAGAACATTTTAAAACAACAATAGTAAACATTAACAATGCAATAACTCTTCCCTTTATGGGAGGCACATTTCTTAAATGTTGCATAATAACATAAACAGGTACAAAGTGTCCTCAGAATTCAAGTCTCTTATGGTGAGGTTCCCAGACAGGATGTCCATCTCACAGGGTAGGGTACTTGGTGGTTTGAGGGACCTGTTCCAAACCCTCAACGTAGGCCCTGGGGTGGCTGCAGGGCATGAAGATCCCGAGTTGGACCTCCAGTAGAGCCACCCCAGACAGGTTTTACTTCTGAGGTCACCTAAAAGGGGCACTCCAGGGAGCGCAATTATATACAATAAATAGCTTTTGGGCTGCACACAGTCCTCAGCCACAAAGTTCTGTATGTCACATGGGAAGTGTCCGTATCACTTAAACTGTTCAGTAATAAAGCAAAGCACAAAATAATATACATATGCACGAAAACACACAATATCATTCAATTTAATTCACTGCTATATAATACCCCAGGGGTAACTATCTACATTTGTCAGAGTTTAGCTATCTTACTGATTATACCTGACAGAGGGTTGACCTTTAGTACTACACGTGGACCTGCATGGTACTGGAATGCGTGAGGCACTAATAGGTGCTCTACCTCCCAATATGTCAGTACTAGGTGTGGAGGGGCTACAAGGCTGCATTGACCTCTCTACTGGACTGACAAGTTCACCATTGGCTGGGCCTTCTTGCTCTTCTTGAGCTCTCTCCTCTTCAGGGATGATTACTGCTCCTCCTAGTTGGGGCCCATCTGCCGGGAAGTCTCCTAAGTCAGTGTGTATTACTGCTTCTTTCGGCTCCTCCAGATAACAAGAGGCACTTACTCTTGGGGTTTTAGCAGATCTGGACACAACTTTAGGTGATCCTTGGATACTGTTGCAGTCTTCCTTCCTCCGTCTCTACTAATTAAGCAGGTCTTCTTATTATCAAACCTTGAATTCAACACAGTGTAGGGTTCTCTCTCCCACTGGTCATCAAGTTTGTGGTTCCTTCTTTTCCTTTTTAGTACTACTTCACCAGGTGTGAAGGGTTCTGCTTGGGCACCTCTGTTGTATTGAGCTTCCTGCTTGTCCCTCACCCGAGTGAGACTATCTTCAACACAGGCTTGTACCATTCTGTACTGCTCCTGTCTGGCCGTGTCCCAGTCCTCAGTGGTCACATCCGCTTCTGGTTCTACAACACCAAGCTCCAGGTCCATGGGCAGCTTTTCTGGCCTTGCTCGCATGAGATATGCCGGAGTACAGTTGGTGGAACTTACTGGTATGTGATTGTACAGATCTGCTAGGTCCGGTAGTAGGTCTGGCCACTGATTTCTCTCCTCAAGTGGTATGGTCTTTTGCAGGTCGATGATGATGTTATTCATCTTCTCACAGAGACCATTGGTTTGTGGGTGGTACGGTGTAGTTCTTATCTTCTTACACCTGTAGAGATGGCAGAACTCCTTGAACAACTCAGCCTCAAAGGCCGGGCCTTGGTCCGTCAGCACCTGCTCAGGATAACCATGGGGTCTATAGAAATACACTTGGAACGTCTTTGCTGCTGTCTCTGCCGTCAGGTCTTTGACGGGGGCGACCACCAGGAAATGTGAGTAGTGATCCACCATGGTCAGAGCATAAGAGTACCCTGACCTGCTGGGTCACAGCTTGACATGGTCCAGGGCCAGGATCTCCAGGGGTCGAGTCGTCTTGATGGGTTGCAGGGGTGCCTTTGGCTGCTGTAGTCTTTTCTTCTGAGGCCACAGGGTCCACAGTCCCGGCACCACCACTCAATGGAGCTGCACATTCCTACCCAGTAGAATCGACACTTCAGCAGGGTCTCTACCTTTTTCCAGCCAAAGTGCCCCGCCTGATCGTGGTAGGCCTCCAACACCATTTGGATGTCTGTCTTGGGGACCACTATCTGCCATACCATCTCATGGGTTTTGGATTGACGTACCTCCGGCACAGCTTCTCACGGTAGATAAACAGCCGGCTTCTCTCGTTCCACAGCTGCTTTGCTTGCAGAGATGCTTCTTTTTCCAGGGAGGAACCTTCTTGGGTTATCAGCTCCTTAATGCGGCTTACAACCGGGTCACTGTGCTGGGTCTCTTTCCAGCTGTGGTGAGGCAGAGGGTTTAACGTCTTTCCACGCTCCCTCCTGGAGGCTCGTTGCTCGTGGATCATCCCATTCCGGTGAAAGGTGGGTAGCTCAATCTCTTCCAGGTCATCCACTTCTTCTTCTGTGTCTGACTGGTGAGGCATCCTGGACAGGGCATCGTCGTTGGCGTTCTTGCGGCCCGCCCGGTATTTAATTGTGAATTGATAATTTGACAGCCGAGCCATCCATCATTGTTCCAGTGCTCCTAGCTTAGCTGCTTCAAGATGGGTCAAGGGGTTGTTATCAGTGAAGGCAGTGAACTTACTGGAGGCTAGATAGTGCTTGAACCTTTCTGTGATGGCCCAGACCAAGGCCAGGAACTCTAACTTAAAGCTGCTATAGTTCTCTGGGTTCCTGTCGGTCGGGCAGAGCTTCCTGCTTGCGTATGCGATCACTTTCTCTTGGCCATTCTGCTTCTGACTTAAGACAGCTCCCAGTCCTTCGTTGCTGGCATCTGTATACAGCAGGAAAGGTTGGCTGTAGTCAGGGTAGGCTAGGATCTCATCGCCTGTCAGGATCTCTTTCATCTCCTGAAATGACTCAGCTTGCTCCTTACCCCGGTGGAATGGGGGATTTCTGCCTTTGGGAAACTGCCCTACCAGGAGGTCTTGCAGAGGAGCTGCTTTCTTGGTGTAGTCTTTTACAAACCTCCAGTAGTATCCTACTAGTCCCAAGAACTGACGCACCTCCTTGAGGTTCTTCGGCTCCGGCCACTTCTGGATGGCAGTGACCTTCTCCGGGTCTGGTGCTACCCCTTCCGGGCTGACAATGTGCCCCAGTTGTGCTCGAGTTTCCCATAGACTTATATTGGGCTTGTTACTCGGCCCGAGCACTCGAGCATTCCAAATTCCTCGTCTCGAACAACGAGCACCCGAGCATTTTAGTGATCGCTCATCACTAGTGTTGAGCGAACATGCTCGACACTGCTCGGTACTCGCCCGAGCATCACGCTACTCGGGATGTTCGGCGAGCATTTCCGGGTTACTCAGGCGGGAGCTCGGTTCTCCGCCCTGCATGTTTGGCGCTCTTTACAGAGCCAATGAACATGCAGGGATTGCCAGCCAGTCACAGCAATGCCGCAGCCATGTTGTTTGTGGGCATTACATTGATTGGCTCCCCGCACAGCGTCACCTCGAGTATTTAAACCGGGTGCCGCCATCTTGGACACAGACGACTGGGATCAGACAGTGTAAAGACAGCGCTGCTGATTAAGGGAGAGATATACACTGCGAAGTAGTTAGTGTAGGGTCTGTAAAGGCTGCCAGATCAAACAAACAGTCCTTCTCAGGACTAATATCCATCCCAGATATCAGGCAGGCAGGCTGTATAGGAGACGCAGTGGTTATACCAGCAAACGCTGCATTACAGTCCTGTGTGCTCCTGTTGCTGAAATTGCTGGACTTAGCTCCAGGTCTCGGGGGCCAGTAAAAATCCTTTATTTTCATCTAAATCCTCTTTTTTTTTTTTTTCCTCCTTCACACTGTACAAATACCCATCTTATTAACCTTTTGGTGTCCCCCTGTGGCACCCAGCTGCGCTTGGTACCAAAGATCCTAGAAGTGTGCATTAATGGAATCCTCCACAAGAGGCTCCCATAAACATTCACACATCTCCACCTTCCACCTCAGACCAGCAGAGGGAGCCCGTTAGGGATATAAATAGGGAAGGTGGAGCTAGGCAGCTCAGTGATTCAGGAGTTCCTCTGAAGAGTTCCTGCAGTAGAGAAGCCTGAGAGGGGTTAGTCTGCAATGGAGCTTAGTCTAGTTTAGAGAACTCAGCTAATAGTTCAGCAGTGGAGCACGAGGCTCCTGCTAGCTACATTCAGGGAGCTCAGTTAGAGCTTAAGCGGCAAGCTGCCATTAGTGTGAGTAGCCTAGTGAGGTCCCGAGCGTGGCCGAAGGCAAGTGGAAAGTGAGTAGCAGTGGGGGCAGAGGAGCTTACCCAGCTCACCCTGAAACATATACCGGACACCGGGTCCGAGCTTACCGGGATCTCTACGACCCAGTAAGGCATAATCGCAATCCCTGGAGAACTACAGGTCCCAGGTTCACCAGAGAGCTGATATGTAACAGAGCTAGGAGACACATAGGCCCCGTAAGCTGGGAGCGTGCACCCCAAGAGAAGGCCCTACCACAACGTCAGCCGGTGCATTTTTTCTGGCAACCCCACCCTGCGGTCTGCAGAGGGCCTAAAAATTGCCCAAATCAATGGGAACAGTACTCAAATGACATGGGAACAGCATGGGGAAGACCCCTGGAAGCATCTTTTACTCCCAGGTCACTGCTGTCAACAACGTTGTCAGAGGTATTACGCCACTTTTACGGACTCACAATAAAACATGCAAAAACGAAATCAAAATGGATTTTCCTGGGCAATATGTTAAGGAACATCCTTTACAAAAACAAAAATGCTCCTCCACACCCTGGGCAATGTTCACACATAGAATTTTTGATGCGTTTTTGCACTTTTGCATTGCTTTCAACCAAGACAAATGCGTTCACCGGGAAATGCCATTTTAACATTTTACTACCTTATCTGGCCATGTGGTGTGTGACACATCATCAGACACATCCTGTTTCATTTATGATGGAGGGACTCTGAAAGTCACAAAGACTATTTTTATAGGGCCATCAAGCGGCCCTTACTATTCTTAAAGGGCCATAAAGCAGCCCTCGCTATTGTTATAGAGCCATCAGCTCTGCTATGCTTTGTTGTTCCCATTATTAACGGAGTGGGTCTCCTATACTGTTATTGCGTATGCAGTGACTGCAATGGCTGCCAAAAATTTGGAGAAACTCCAATGCTCCTTGTAAGAGATGTAGAGGAGGGCCTCCTGCAAAAAATGCTCCCGTTATTAGGAAGTGTGTCTCCCATACTGTTTGCCTATGCAGTGAAGCATTGGCTGCCAAAAATTTGGAGGAACTCCAATGCCCCTTGCAAGAGATGTAGAGGTCGGAGGGCCTCCTGAAAACAATGTTCCCATTATTAGTAAGTGTGTCTCCCATACTGTTTGCCTATGCAGTGAAGCAACAGATGACAAAACTTTGGAGGAACCCCATTGTCCTTTGCAAGAGACGTAGATGTCGGAGGGCCTCCTGCAAAAAATGCTCCCATTATTAGGAAGTGGGTCTCCTATACTGTTTGCCTATGCAATGAAGCATCGGCTGCCAAAAATTTGGAGGAACTCCAATGCCCCTTGCAAGAGACATAGAGGTCGGAGGGCCTCCTGAAAACAATGTTCCCATTATTAGGAAGTGGGTCTCCCATACTGTTTGCCTATGCAGTGAAGCAACGGCTGCCAAAAATTTGGAAGAACTCCAATAATCCTTGCAAGAGACGTAGATATGTTGATATGGTACATATGGTGGTGTTATGTGGTGGAGGATGAGGATGCGGAGAAGGAGGAGGACAAGAGCAAATAGACAAAATCAGGAAGCATATACCCATGTCTGGGTGTGAAAAGGTGCATGGGAAAAGAGTTAGACCTCCCCAAAAAATGACACTGTATTTGAGTTTATGTTACGTTGCTATCATTCAGTGGTGTTGATAAGTCTGGCCCAATCCAGCCCTTGTTCATTTTTATAAGAGTCATTTTATAAGAGTCAGCCTGTCAGCATTTTCAGTTGACAGGCGAGTGCGCCTATAGCTTATAATTTCACCGGCGGCACTAAAAACTCACTCTGACAAAAAACTAGTGGCAGGGCAGACCAGGACCTCCAAGGTGTAGAGAGCCAGTTCATGCCACGTGTCCAACTTGGATAACCAATAATTATAAGGCACAGAGGAATCACAGAGGATGTTGGTACGGTCGGCAAGGTACTCCCTCACCATCTTCCGAAACTTTGCACTCCTTGTGAGAGGACCCTGCGCCTCAGGGCCTGTGTAATGGGATGGTCTGAGAAAACTGTCCCAGAACTTTGACATTGTTCCCCTGCCTATGCTGGATTGCATTTGTGGCTCTCTCGCCTGTACTCCTTGGTTTTCCTACGAACTGTGACCTCTGCCACCAGCGTTTTCATATGAGAATTTTTTTAATAATTCTGCAATAAGGGCCTTCTTGTACTGCCCCATTTTATTAGGCCTGTCCTGCAAGGGAATAAGAGACATAAAGTTCTCCCTGTAGCGTGGGTCTAAAAGCGTCACCAACCAGTAATGACTGTCACACAAAATTTAGACAACGCGAGGGTCACGGAAAAGGCAGCGTAACATAAACTCAGCCATGTGTGCCAGACTGCAAAGAGGCAAGACTTCCGTGTCCTCACCAAGAGGACGACTGACCATGCTCTCCTCCTCATCCTCCTCCTCTTCCTCCTCCTCCCTGTCCTCAGACCATCCACGCTGAACAGACGGTATGACAGTTGTGCAGGTAGTACCGTCTATAGCACAGGAAACTAGCTCCTGTTCCTCCTCCTCCTCTTCCTCATTGTCACCCAATCCTTGTTGGGATGAGATGAGGCTGGGCTGCATGTAATCATTCTGTATGGTTCCTTGCTCCATCTCATCGTGCTCCGCCTGCAATGCATCCTCTTTAATTGAGAGCAGAGAGGGTTTCAGAAGACAGAGAAGCGGGATGGTGACGCTAATTATGGCGTCATCGCCGCTCACCATCTTGGTGGAGTCCTCAAAGTTTTGGAGGATGGTACAGATGTCTGACATCCATGTCCACTCCTGAGGTCTTATGTCTGGAGTCTGACCTGAATACCGATGGCCTTGTTGATGCTGGTACTCAACAACTGCCCTCTTCTGCTCACAAATCCTTCCCAACATCTCCAGTGTAGAGTTCCAACGCATGGGGACATCACACACCAGTTGGTGAGCTGGAAGCTGCAAATGCTGCTGAAGCACGGCAAGGGCGGTGGAATCGGTAGCTGACTTTCTAAAATGGGCACACAGGCGGAGTACTTTGACAAGCAGATTCAGCAGATCCGGGTAGGTTTTGAGAAACTGCTGAACCACGAGATTAAGCACATGGGCCAGGCATGGTACGTGTGTGAGTGTGACGCCTCTACTCGTAAAGCGCGTGTTTAGTTTTGAGTTTACCCTGGGTGATGGGGGACTCGTGTCGGGTCCAGTGACGAAGAGATGGGATGTAGCCGTGGCCCGGACCCGACCCGTGCTCAGTGCCGTGACATTAGAAAGAGATGGTGTGGGCTTGTCCGGGTTGAGTGGCTGATTAACGACTACGCCACCTGTGGTGCCTGGTGAAGGGTCACCAGCGCCGCTACAGTCCGCCGAGGCCCGGTGTCATGGCGGCCAAAGTTCTCACTGCTCCCCACAGGCGGAGCAAGGCCTCAGGGCAGGCAAACAGGATGGAGGGGGGGGTAGTAGTGCGAGGAGTACGGGCACCGCGTCGTTTGGTATGGCACATAATGAACAGTCCGGAGGCCATAGGGGTGAACTTCCAAGGCTTTACTCACTTAGAGATGATAGCGGGAAGGCGACTCCCTGCTCCCCGCGTGTTAGAACCTTGCTCTTAGGTCTTTTTTCCTTTGCTGGTCACATGACCTTGTTGGCCTATTTAATCCTGCTCCGCCCTTCTGGCTTTGCTGGACTTCATTGTATATCTACTTTCTAGCTAGCCTGTGCTCTGTGTCTTGCTCTGTTAGTTTGCTTGGTCTACTGACCTCTATGTTCTATATATTTTGTTTGTTCGTCTGTCTGCTACTATTTCTGTTAGGAGGTGTCCCATATTCCTCCCAGTCCTTAGTACTTGTAGGGATTCCTTCCCCACATCTATAGGTCTCCGTACAGACTAGCTTAGGACTTTAGCAGGTCTGATCGCAGGATCAGGTCCCCTGTTACATCGTAGGGATTAAGCTGAGTTCTATCGTAGGGACAGATCTCCTCTCTTTCCTTAGCTCTGGTAGCAGAACATAACAGTAAGTCCAGCCAGCAAATTCTCTAAGGAAAGATTTTTCTGTTCCTTCATGGTGTCTGTTCAGGATTTGGTTCATCGCCTGCAGGGACTCTCTCTGGAGGTGGCCGAGCTCCGTCAGCACGTGAGTAACTGTCCTGGAGCACATTTCTTGGAGCCTAAGGTATGTTTGCCGGATTTATTTTTTGGTGAACACCGAGAATTTTTTTCATTTAAAAATGCTTGCTTATTGTATTTTCGTTTGAGACCTAAGTCCTCTGGGGATGAATCCCAGCGCGTAGGGTTCATAATGTCACTTTTGCGCAAAGAGCCTCAGGAGTGGGCCTTTTCTTTGCAACCTAGTGATTCATGCTTCAGATCAGTGGATAGTTTTTTTTCTGCTTTGGGACTATTATATGATGATCCTGACCGTGTCGCTTCAGCTGAGACTGAGTTGAGACGTTTAAAACAAGGATCAGGTAATGTGGAAAAATATTGTACTCATTTCCGTCGTTGGTCTACTCAAACAGGGTGGAACGATTCTGCTCTGAAAAGTCTATTTCTTGCTGGGCTCAGTGAAAGGGTTAAAGACCTGCTAATTGCTTATCCTACACCTGAAGATTTGCAACAGGCTATGCAATTAGCTATACGGGTGGATAGAAGACTGCGTGCAAGGGTTAATGAGAGCAAATCCTCTGCTATGTCAGTTTCTGGTTATGAGAATGTGTGTACTAACAGTGGTGAACCGATGGAGATTGGATCGGTGGCACCTCGCTCTCAAGAAAAAGATCGTCGATTTTCTGACGGCTTGTGTTTCTATTGCGGAAAATCTGGTCATTTGATTAAAGGCTGTGAGCTTCGTATGAAGAAAGAAAAAAAAATGGTCAGTCACGCCCGTATTGCCTGTTTAAATTCCAAGGGTATATTTTTAGCTGCTTCCACGATTGCTCAGAAAAAATTAATGGAATTTCGGGTGTTTGTTGATTGCGGGTCTACTCTGAATGTAATTGATGGGGGATTCGTGGAAAGACTCAATTTAAAACCTGAACCTTTATCATCCCCCATTGCTGTGGTTTCTGTGGATGGTTCCCCTTTGAAGAATATTACTCTCAAGGTCAGTGAATTTCCTCTCACTATTAATGGTGTTCACCATGAGAAATTGGATTTGGTAGTGTTGAATAACTTGCCTTCTCCAGTAATATTGGGATTGCCCTGGTTAAAATTTCACAATCCTGTACTGGATTGGTCTACCAGTGAAATTAAATCCTGGAGCCATAAATGTTGACAAGTGTTGTAACGGGCGTATTGCAGCTTTGGATAGGGGAGAATTGCCTGTTCCTATTCAGGATTTTTGGAGAGTTTTTTCTGAGAAGGAATCGCAGGTTTTGCCTCCCCATAGAGACTATGATTGTTCTATTGAATTTGTCCCTGGAGCGACTCTTCCTAAAAGTCGTTTATTTAACCTTACTATTCCTGAGAGGAAGGCTTTGGAGGAATACATACAGACAAGTTTGGCCGCCGGTCACTTTAGGCCCTCTAAGTCTCCTGTGGCGGTTGGATTTTTTTTTGTAAAAAAAAAGGACGGCGGTTTACGTCCTTGTCTGGATTTTCGTGAGATTAACAAAATTACTGTACGCAATCCTTACCCACTGCCATTGATTCCTGATCTGTTTAACCAGTTAATGGGGGCCAAGTGGTTCTCTAAAATTGACCTTAAGGGGGCATACAATCTGTTGCGCATGAAGGAGGGTGATGAATGGAAGACTGCTTTTAACACTCCTGTGGGTCATTTTGAGAATCTGGTTTTGCCTTTTGGTCTTACTAATGCTCCTGCATTTTTTCAGAATCTGATTAATGACAGCCTTAGACCTTTGATCGGTAAAAATGTGGTTGTGTATTTGGATGACATTTTGATTTATTCGCCAGATCTGGAGTCTCATTGGCGGAGCGTGCGTGAGGTATTACAGTTATTAATGGACAATTCGCTTTTTGCTAAGCTGGAGAAATGTGAGTTCGCTGTACAGAGAATTAGTTTTTTGGGCTACATTATCTCCAGCAAAGGTTTTGAGATGGATCCGGTTAAGGTTCAGGCTGTGCAGGAATGGCCTAGGCCTATTGGTTTGAAATCGATACAGAGGTTTTTGGGTTTCGCCAATTACTACAGAAAATTCATAAAAATTTTTTCTAGTATTGTCAAACCTCTGACTGATCTCACCAGGAAAGGTGCTGATGCGGTTCAGTGGTCTTCTGAGGCCATTGAAGCTTTTGTGTATCTCAAGGAGAGGTTCACCTCTGCTCCCATCCTTATGCAGCCTGATGTTACTAGGCCGTTTTTGGTTGAGGTTGATGCTTCCTCTGTGGGGGTTGGCGCAGTATTGTCTCAGGATAACGGGGATGGATTACATCCCTGTGCCTTTTTTTTCAAAAAAATTTTTGGAGACTGAACTGAATTACGATATTGGTAATCGGGAATTATTGGCTATTAAACTCGCATTTGAACACTGGCGCCACTTCTTGGAAGGTGCGGAATTTCCCGTTCAGGTTCTTACGGATCATAAAAATCTGATATATCTTGATGCTGCCAAGCGCCTGAATGCCCGTCAGGCTAGGTGGGCACTGTTTTTCTCGCGGTTTAATTTCTCCGTTACTTACATCCCTGGTACTAAGAATGTTAAGGCGGATGCCTTGTCTCGCAGTTTTTCTCCCATAGTCGGTGCTGAGAAAGAGGAGAACATTTTACAAGAAGGTGTTGTGATAGCTGCTTTGGACTCCGTTTTGGAAAATGAGATTCTTAAAGCACAGGAGAATGCCCCTTCTAACACTCCTCATGGGAGGTTGTTTGTGCCTGGGACCTTTAGGAGAGATTTGTTTGTTGAGTGTCACGAATCTCGGTTGGCAGGTCATCCCGGAATCTCTGAGACCAAGAGACTGGTGGGTCGCAGTTTTTGGTGGCCTGGATGGCAGAAGGAAGTCATTAAGTGGGTGCGTCAATGTACTATATGTGCTAGATCTAAGTCCTCACATACTCCTGCTGCGGGGTTGCTTTGTCCTTTGGAGGTTCCCAGTGCTCCTTGGACACATTTGGCTATGGACTTTATAACTGACCTTCCCCCCTCTGAGGGTTTTACTGTCATCTGGGTGGTCGTGGACCGTTTTAGCAAGATGTGTCACTTGGCTCCTTTCGTCAAACTGCCCTGCGCTAAAACTCTCGCTAAGGCCTTTGTCAAGGAAATTGTCAGACTTCATGGCGTTCCTACTGACATTGTTTCTGATAGGGGTCCTCAGTTCATGGCTCGTTTTTGGCGTGCCTTTTGTGATAGGTTGGGAGTTCATTTGTCGTTCTCGTCCGGATATCATCCTGAATCTAATGGCCAGACAGAAAGGAAAAACCAGGATGTTGAGCAGTTCTTGCGTTGTTTTGTGGCAGACAATCTAGAGGGGTGGTCTGAGTTTCTGCCACTTGCTGAATTTGCTCTGAACAATCATACATCTTCTTCTGCTGGTTGTTCGCCTTTTTTTTGTTGTTCTGGGAGACATCCGTCGTTTGGGTCGTTCTCCAAGTTGGGATCTGCCGTGCCTGAGGAGGAGAATTTTTCCGGTGATTTGGAGAGAGTTTGGACGGATGTGCGTGGTAATCTTCAGGAGGCCAACAGAAAATCTAAAGACTACTTTGATAGGAAAC
Source organism: Phyllobates terribilis (assembly GCF_046119375.1). Taxonomy (NCBI): domain Eukaryota; kingdom Metazoa; phylum Chordata; class Amphibia; order Anura; family Dendrobatidae; genus Phyllobates; species Phyllobates terribilis. Next base: position 229,434,349 of record NW_027362767.1, read on the forward strand.
GACAGGAGGTTTTGTTCGCTGTTGGTGACATGGTTTGGTTGTCCTCTAGGAATCTGCGGTTGAGGATTCCTTCAAAGAAATTGGGTCCCAAGTTTGTAGGGCCCTTTAAGGTGCTTCAGGTTGTCAACCAATCTGCTGTTAGGTTGGAGGTTCCTACCTCCTGGAGAATTAATCCGGTATTTCATGTCTCTCTGTTGAAAAAAGCTGTTGTATCGGATTGTGACGCCTCTGCCTCTGTTCCTCCGGTGGTGGAGGACGGGGAATATGAAATTTCTCGCATCCTTAACTCTAGACGGTATAGAGGTAGTTTGCAGTATCTTGTGGCCTGGAAAGGTTTCGGTCCCGAGGATAACTCTTGGGTGAGGTCGGATGATGTTTCCGCGTCCAGACTTATCAGAGCGTTTCACAGGAGATTTCCTGATAAGCCTGGTCCTAGGGGATCCGGAGGATCCTCTTAGAAGGGGGGGTACTGTTAGAACCTTGCTCTTAAGTCTTTTTTCCTTTGCTGGTCACATGACCTTGTTGGCCTATTTAATCCTGCTCCGCCCTTCTGGCTTTGCTGGACTTCATTGTATATCTACTTTCTAGCTAGCCTGTGCTCTGTGTCTTGCTCTGTTAGTTTGCTTGGTCTACTGACCTCTATGTTCTATATATTTTGTTTGTTCGTCTGTCTGCTACTATTTCTGTTAGGAGGTGTCCCATATTCCTCCCAGTCCTTAGTACTTGTAGGGATTCCTTCCCCACATCTATAGGTCTCCGTACAGACTAGCTTAGGACTTTAGCAGGTCTGATCGCAGGATCAGGTCCCCTGTTACATCGTAGGGATTAAGCTGAGTTCTATCGTAGGGACAGATCTCCTCTATTTCCTTACCTCTGGTAGCAGAACATAACACCGCGGAGTCCTGCGGTCACCAGGGACGGGGGTCCGACTACCTCCGAGAAAGTCCAGTGACCCTACACCAGAGTGTTCCTGCACTACAGACTTCACCCTTTCCCGTCTGTGCGTGTGTAGATAGGCTCTCAGGACTAAGGCACGGGTGGCAATTCCTCTCCATCCAATGCCCGGTGGGATCCTCAGGGCCTAACCGGGCTTTCCCGTCCAGGACATGGAGTACAAGGTCGGGTGTCGGGGGCCGGTACCCCTCTTGCAGCCGGAATCCCTCTGAATAGATCAGGTAGGCGAGGACAGGTGACGTGCTCCGCTCCGTCTGCATCCTGCCCGGGACCCATTTGCTGGGGAGCCACACTCTAAAGCTCCCGGGCCTTCTTCATCCTGGTCCTCGGCCGGGTTGAGACATTCCTTGTCTACAACCTACCTCTCGTCCCAAGGCCAGGGTACGAGGGCTGTGTCCCTTGCCGGTGCAGGCCCACACAGGATCTGCGCTCCCGGAGGGAAGTCACATTAACACACAGTAGTTTGACAGCACAGTACGACCACTAGAACCTACGACTTAGGACTAGCAAAAAGGACCAAGACCAAGGATGGCTCTTTATTAAATATGAAATCTGAAGTGTAACTAACTTGTAAGTTCTCCACCAACACCCACTAGCTGGTTCCTACCACTTTGTGTTCCCCAGTCTCCCTATAATCAGGGGAGCAGCACCTAGTGCATACTAGCTCCCTCTGTTGGAGAAATGTGGTGTTGGATGCAAAAGGTTAGGTCACAACCATCGCACTGGGCTTACCTCAGAGGAGGAACACCACACTCCATTAAAGAAGTGCAGCATCCCTGTGGCGGTCGAACCCTCAGGGGCGCCACATTCCCCCCTGGTAAAACACAGCACGTCCGAGGGCTGCAAAAGAAGCAACACCCAGGAAATTTTCTTTTTATAATAACAAAACTATCTTCCCTTTATGGGAGGCACATTTCTTAAACGTTGCATAACAAGGTATATAGTATAAAAGTATAAAATTGTAAAAGTGCTAGCATGTTTTTCCGGAGACATTATTGCAGACAGACAGATAAAGTGCACGGACGCAGAGTCAGTTCAGAAGTGCTAGGGACCTGCCCTAAACCCTCCACGTTGGCCCTGGGGTGGCTGAAGGGCATGAAGATCCCGAGTAGGACCTCCCAGAGAGCCACCCTGACAGGTTTTTCTTCTGAGGTTTTGAGGTAGAAAATATCCGCGGTTTCGTATAAAACCAATATGGAGCACCTAAAAAGAGGCAAACTATATACAAGGGGGAAAGAGTCTGTCTGCTAGTCCGCAGGGACACGTGTCTCTAGAAAACCGGGTAAGAAATTAGGCAAAATAGAAAAAGTCAACTTTTCAAACTTATAAACAAGAACAGAAACAGCCGGGGGCTGCTTTAAATCTCAGGCTCTCTTCTTGGAAAGGGCTCATTCCTCCCGACGGAGGCTAGTCGGTCCCCTGAGGCTGAGCGCGGGGTGTCGTCGCTCCCGGACACTTTGTGTATGTCCAGGGCGTCCACCCACGCTCCCCCTGGTTGCGAGAGAAAGTCACTGTGTCGCCCTGGAAGAGGTTCTGACCGGGGTGTCCCTTCTTGAGGTGCGGCTCAACGTCTCGCCGGCTGACGAACACATCGTCCTGGAACTGGGGACACCGGATGAACCCCCACCTCGCCTCGTGTTGAAAACGGACGACTTGGCCTTCGTACCGGGGACTGGGACCGGCGGCCTCCTCCTGACGCACCCGAGATTTAGTAGCTATGGTCCGGGCCTCGAGCTGGAATATCTGTTCGCTGCACCACTGGCTCCTCCTCCGCGCTTCAGACCGGGTCTCCCGGGGGAAGCCCATTAGGTCACCCCCCTGGTTTTCCCAGGCCCACTCCTCAGCCTCGGGCCAGGTTACTGCTGGTGCGGGTAGCGGGGTAAGGACGGGTTGCTGCGAGTCCTCTGTAGACGCGAAACAGTCCGGGTTGGAGCCGGTAGTTTCCTCCGCAGCTTCAGGCACCTCCGTATCAGGGTTTGGGCGGCATCGCAGGTCCCCACCCACAGCTGCCGATTGCAGCTCCGGAGCCAACGCTTGCTCTCAGGTGACCGCGTGGGGAATTAGGTACTCCGTCATGAGGTCCAGAATAGTCACGGTAGGCTCTGCAGCCGGGGCAGGGGTTGCACACTCACCCGCCGCTGGGCCGCCCTCGACCTCTGTCACCGAGTCGACTTGTCCTGGGACCTCAACTCCTTGGCGGTGGTCCCGGATACACAGCAGCATCTCTTCCCGCCACGCAGCCGTCGCCGCCTCCTGGGCCTCTCTTTGCCTTTTTAGGAGTCCCGGAGCTTCCTGCTGGAGAAATGCAATATCTCCCGGGGTCAGCACGCTGCCGCCTTGCTCTCTGCCGGGTGAAGGGCCTGAACCGGGTTCAGTAGACGCTTGGTCTTGCTCCCCAGGGGCATCCATGTCTGCCTCTGTTGACTGCCAAGCTCCGACTGCAATGGCCGCACCTTGTTGCTTTTCTTCTTCCTCCTCTTTCGGGGTGGTTCCTGGGCGGAATGCTGACAGGCCCGCCTTCGTCCAGCCCATCCAGTTTGACGGGCATTACCCCGCGGACAGTCTCTGATGGAAGGGGCAGTCCACATTTTTGGCGCCAAGCGGGAGCCCAGCCCACGATGGGAGGCGTTCAAAGACAGTCTTTTTACAGCATTATGGCATCTGTTCTTCTTGGGCTGGCGCCATTTTAAGTGTAAAACAACAGTTCAAGGTGTAAGGCACACAGTAGCCGGTAGCAATGGGCACTTCTTCCTTTGCTGCGGGCACGCGATCCTGCCGACTACGCCAGGTTTTGTGACGCCTCTACTCGTAAAGCCCTTGTTTTACCCGGGGTGTTGGGGGACTCGGTGTCGGGCCCTGTGATGGAGAGATGGGATGCAGCCGTGGCCCGGGCCCGACCCGTGCTCAGGGCCGTCACATTAGAAAGAGATGGTGTGGGCTTGTCCGGGTTGAGTGGCTGATTAACGACTACGCCACCTGTGGTGCCTGGTGAAGGGTCACCAGCGCCGCTACAGTCCGCCGAGGCCCGGTGTCATGGCGACAAAGTTCTCACTGCTCCCCACAGGCAGAGCAAGGCCTCAGGGCAGGCAAACAGGATAGAGGGGGGGTAGTAGTGCGAGAAGTACGGGCACCGCGTCGCATGGTATGGCGCATAATGAACAGTCCGGAGGCCATAGGTGTGAACTTCCAAGGCTTTACTCACTTAGAGATGATAGCGGGAAGGCGACTCCCTGCTCCCCGCGGAGTCCTGCGGTCACCAGGGACGGGGGTCCGACTACCTCCGAGAAAGTCCAGTGTTCGGTAGCGACCCTACACCAGAGTGTTCCTGCACTACAGACTTCACCCTTTCCCATCTGTGCGTGTGTAGATAGGCAGGGTCTCCCTCTGAGCTCCTCTCAGGACTAAGGCACGGGTGGCAATTCCTCTCCATCCGATGCCCGGTGGGATCCTCAGGGCCTAACCGGGCTTTCCCGTTCAGGACATGGAGTACAAGGTCGGGTGTCGGTGGCCGGTACCCCTCTTGCAGCCGGAATCCCTCTGAATAGATCAGGTAGGCGAGGACAGGTGGCGTGCTCCTCTCCGTCTGCATCCTGCCCAGGACCCATTTGCTGGGGAGCCACACTCTAAAGCTCCCGGGCCTTCTAGATCCTAGTCCTCGGCCGGGTTGAGACATTCCTTGTCTACAACCTACCTCTCGTCCCAAGGCCAGGGTGCGAGGGCTGTGTCCCTTGCCGATGCAGGCCCACACAGGATCTGCACTCCCGGAGGGAAGTCACATTAACACACAGTAGTTTGACAGCAGAGTATGACCACTAGAACCTACGACTTAGGACTAGCAAAAAGGACCAAGACCAAAGATGGCTCTTTATTAAATATGAAATCTGAAGTGTAACTAACTTGTAAGTCCTCCACCCACACTCACTAGCTGGTTCCTACCACTTTGTGTTCCCGAGTCTCCCTGTAACCAGGGGAGCAGCACCTAGTGCATACTAGCTCCCTCTGTTGGAGAAATGTGGTGTTGGATGCAAAAGGTTAGGTCACAACCATCGCACTGGGCTTACCTCAGAGGAGGAACACCACACTCCATTAAAGAAGTGCAGCATCCCTGTGGCGGTCGAACCCTCAGGGGCGCCACATGAGCTCTCCTCGCCTCAGAGCCACCACCAGGTTCTGGTCATTGTCACACACGACCATGCCTGGCTATAGGTTCAGCGGTGTCAGCTACAGATCTACAGTGGGTACGGAAAGTATTCAGACCCCTTTAAATTCTTCACTCTTTGTTTCATTGCAGCCATTTGGTAAATTCTAAAAAGTTCATTTTTTTCTCATTAAAGTACACTCTGCACCCCATCTTGACTGAAAAAAAAACAGAAATGTAGAAATTTTTGCAAATTTATTAAAAAAGTAAATCTGAAATATCACATGAAACAAAGAGTGAAAAATTAAAAGGGGTCTGAATACTTTCTGTACCCACTGTACCTGCTGTTTCAGAGCTGTCCATAACTCTTCAGCATTGTGTGGTTTTTCACCTAAGCATATTTGCATCAGCACAGCCTGTTGCCGCTTGGCAGAGGCAGTGCTTCAGTGCTTCCAAATTGTGACTGATGTGGTCATTTCAGAGATGGAGGCTGAACAGGAGGAGGAGGATGAGGTGCAGGAGCTGTAGAATGTGGGGGAAACCCTGATTGACCTAGGGCCCGCAATCCTCATCGAGAGGACATGTTCCGTCCCAAGGTCCGACTGGGTCCTGGCTTCCACTATGTTAACCCAGTGTGCCGTGAGCGAGATGTACCGTCCCTGCCCACAAGCACTTATCCATGTGTCTGTGGTTAGGTGGACTTTCCCAGAAACTGCATTATTGAGGGTACAGCTAATATTGTGGGACACGTGCTTGTGTAATGCGGGGACGGCACACCGGGAGAAATAGTGGCGGTTGGGGACCAAGTACCGAGGGACGGCCGCAGTCATCAGGTTGTGCAAAGCTTCCATCTCCATGAGCCTAAAATGCAACATTTTGAGTGCAAGCATTCGCGAAATGTGTGAATTTAGTAGTGTGGCCTGTGGGGCGTTAGCTGCGTATTTGCGCTTGCGTTCCAAGGACTGGGGTAGGTACATGGATAGGGGATTGGCGTGCACGCACATTAGCGGAACAAGCAGTGGTGTCACTCGCAGACACTGTTGCTGGACCCTGGGGTTCGGCCCACTTAGTCAGGTGCTTTGCTGCCATGTGTTGATGTTACGGGGAACAATTGCCCGCCTTCTGTCTGCAGCCAACACACTGCTTGTTCTTGCCTGTTGTGGTGCTACACCTCCCTCCCCCTGCGTGCTGCTGTCCTCGCTCTGCATGTCACCTTGACAGGTTGGGTCAGTGACTTCATCGTCCACCACCTCATCTTCCACTTCTGCACCCTGTCCTCCTCCTGACTTTCTGGCAATTGTGTCTCATTATCATCGACCTCTTGTGACACTTTCCCACCGTCGCCTTCATGTGACCTTGGCAAATATTTGGGCATCGCTACATGCGATCTCCTCTTGCTCCGCTTCAAGTGGACCGGAATCTATAAATGGAAAAGTGAACAGCTCTTCGGAGTGTCCAAGTGTGGGATCAGTTGTCTCCAGGCACTAGGCATGGTGGGAGGAAGGAGATTTAGGGTGAGGAAAATGCAGTCCAGACTCACGGCTACTGAGACTTGACCGTGTGGAAGACAGGGTGGTGGTGGTGGCTAAGTGACTGGAAGCATTATCTGCTATCCAAACAATAACCTTTTCACAATGTTCTGTGTTCAATAGTAGTGTTCTGCAGTCCCCTATTAATTGGGACAGGAAGGTCGAGCGACAAGATGTGGGTGTTTGTTGTGGCACAATTTCAGCTTGCCCACGGCCTCGGCCTCTGCATGCACCATCACCATCACGTCCACTTCCCCATTCCTTGCAACGCACCTTGCCCATTTTACATGGAGGACAATACTTTCCACATTCACTACAAATGGCTGGATTGAAATCGCAGTGAAATGTGATACGTGTGACGAAAACCCACAGTTTTAAATAGCTGGCTGGTAGATTACTATTTTTCACAGCAACCTCATGTCAATAACTTCACTGACACACTGCAACAAAATTTAAATGGAGGCCAATATTTTCCACGTTCGCTACAAATTTCTGGATTTTTATCGCTGTAATACGGAAAGGATCTGGCTGTATTTTGCAGTGCCAACAAGCAAATGGAGCAGAAAAATGGTGTACTCTGGATTGCTTTTTAAGCAAATAACCAGGATTAAGATAATAAAAAAAATTCCCTGGCCCCTGATATCTGGGGCTATGTCTACAAATATCTGCAAGAACTGCAGCAGCAGGAACGTTCAATGGACCCTCTTGCACTATATGCACTGCAGTCAGCCACATACACTGCCTGCCTTCCTAGCACTGATTATATGCAGCTGGATTACTCCTGAGAAGGACTGTTAGTTCAGATGGATATATATATATGTTGTGGAATACCTATACTAACAGGACATTCAATGGACCTTCTTGTGCTGTATCATGCACTGCAGTCTGCAGCATACACTGCCTGCCTAGCACGGATTATATGCAGCTGGATTAGTCCTCAGAAGGACTGTTAGTTCAGATAGATATTATAGATACATGTTGTAGAATACCTATACTAACTCTAAACAAGCAAATCTCTCCCTGACGCAGCAGCACCTCTCCCTACTCTGCCTGATTCCGGGGTAGACTGTGACGAGCATGGCGGCGCCTGGTCTTGTATACACCTGATGATGCTGTACGGTCAGCCAATCACTGTAATGCCACAACCAACATGGCTACGGCATTACAGTATGTGGCAGGCAATCCCTGCATGTTCATTGGCTCTCTAAAGAGCGCCAAACATGCCGGGAGTAAAGGCGAGCTCCCGCCCGAGCAACCCGGAAATACTCGTCGAGCGAAGAGCATCTCGAGCAGTGAGATGCTTGGGCAAGTGCCGAGCAGTGGCGCTAGCACGTTCGCTCATCACTAACTATAATACACAGCCCATAGTCCCCCATATTAGCATAATACACAGCCCATATCCTTCATATAATATAATGCACAGCCCATAGTCCTCCATATAGTATAATGCGCAGCCCATAGTCATCCATGCAGTATAATGCACAGCCTATAGTCATTCATGTTGTCACGTGGATACCGCGACAGAGAGGGGCCAGAAGATAGCGGCGTCTGGTTTCATGAACTCCTGCACTGATTAGAACTGCTTCACCATCTTATTAAACACTGAAGCTTTTTTCCCTTTCTGGCAGTGCAAGGGTTAATCAGTTCAGTTGATCTCCTGGAACTCTCCAACCTTGATTGTCTCACCTGTTCAGTGTTGGGCACTCCCCTCTGCTACATATGCTCGCCACTGGCACTTGGAAATTGCCAGTGATAGTTCTTACTGCCTGGTTAATGTTACGGGTGTGTCAGAAGTGACAGACAATTGCCCTGCAGTTGGTTGCAGGAGATCTCTTTGTTTGGCATTACAGACACCTTCTTAGAATCTGTCTCTTTAGGACCCAGCATCTACCTTCCTCTTATTAATTAACACCCTGACTTGGGTGTATAAATACCTGTTGTTTGCTAGAGGGAGGTGCCAGCGATATTCACGCGACTCCTTGTGAAGCCTCGAGGAAGAGCAGTACTTCTTCCTCTCTGGAGCTAAGAGGATGTGTGTTCATTTCTCTGAAATTGACTAAAGCTAAGCTATCTTCCCTTGATTGTTCCCCCTTGTTGTCTTTAGTTGTCAATGTGGATCGACTAGCACTCATCCCCTCCCTTCCCTGGCATTACCTTGTTGGATCCATGATGGATCCTGTGGCTGCTCTGACCAGCTACAACAACTCTGCCTGGAGGTGGCAGACTTAGACTCCAGGCTTAGGATCGACGGCTCCCGGGCAGCTCCTCATGGAGCCCAAGATCACTTTGCAAAATAGATTCTCAGGGGTTGGGACAAGTTTGTGGTCTTTAAGGAGGCCTGCAAACTATATTTTAGGCTATATACTCACTCAGGTACCGAGGAACAACGGTTGGGGATTGTAATCTCAGTGCTCCAGGGCGACCCTCAAGCCTGGGGATTTTCTCTCCTCTCTTATTCCCCCAATATTATGTGTTAGAGGGCTTGCCCTCCCCAGTGGTTCTAGGCCTGCCTTGGCTGATGTCACATAATCCTATAGTGGACTGGCAGGCACGGGAAATAGTGAGGTGGATCAATTACTATCAAAATAACTGCATGTGCATTAGTTTATCCATGGTAACTACCAGGTCTCTACCAGAGTACAGTATTTGTCCAATTACGAGTATGTGTTTTCAATTATGTCAAGAACTACCACCTCAATGTCCTTATGGTTGCTCAGTGGATTTGATTAAGAAAAAAATGGGAGGCTGCGCCCCTGCTTGGATTTCCGGGAATTAAATCGGATCACTGTTCGGGATCCATATCTGCTCCCTCTTATTTCAGATCTCTTTAATCAGATTGTTGGGGCTAAGTGGTTTTCCAAACTGGACCTTAGGGGGGCCTATAGTCTCATCCTTATTAAGAACGGGGATGAGTGGAAGACTGTTTTTAATATGCCAGAAGGACATTTCAAAATCCTTTTTATGCCATTTGGGTTGACTAATGCTCCCGCCATTTTTCAGTTCTTTGTAAATGACATTTTTCATCACCTGGCAGGTAGATTTGTAGTAGTAGTGTATCTGGATGATTATTGATTTATTTTCCGGACCTTGAGTCACATCACATAGATGTAAGGCAGGTCTTACAAGTACCAAGGGACAATAAATTATTCGTCAAACTGAACAAATGTATGCTCTCGGTTCAGGAGATCCCTAATCGGGGGTATTTATTATTGTTCACCTGTTTTCGCATGGATCCGGAGAAAATCCGGGCAGTACTTGATTGGAATCGTCTTGAAGATGTAAAAGCTTTTTAGTGTTCGCCAATTATTATCGTAAGTTCATCAAGAACTTATCAGTAGTGGACAAATTGCCGGATATGACCAGGAAAGGGACGGACTTTTCTAAATGGTCCAGTCCGGCCAGTGAGGCATTTGCTACTCTTCACAGATTATTATACAGCCTGACGTCACTCAGCCATTCATTGTAGAGGTTGATGCATCAGAGGTGGGGGTTGAGGTTGTATTGTCACAGTGTTCTTTCCCAAGTAAATTGCGCCGTGTGCATACTTCTCCAAGATACTGTCATCCGCCGAGAGAAACTATGACATTGGTAATAGGGATCTCTTGACAATAAAGTGGACCTTTACAGAAAGGGGTAGTTATCGCAACTATAAATACTAATCTGGAGAAAGAGGTCCTAGAGGCTCAAGGGGGGTCCCTGCTGCCTGTCCTTCAGGTAAACTGTTTGTCCCTGTGAACCTCTGTCTTAGAATTGTGAGTGAACATTATGATTCGGTCCTGGCTGGACATCCTCGTAGTAAAGCCACCACAGATCTTCTTACTCTGCGTTTTTGGTTGTCTAGGGTGCAACAAGATGTTTGGAATTATGCAGCTGCCTGCAGTACCGGTGCGCATTCTAAGACCCCACATAATTGTCCGTCCGGGGCTCTACAACCTTTGGTGATTCCCTGTAGACCATGGACTCATTTGTCTGTTGATTTCATCACTGATCTACCCATATCAGCAGGTTACATTGTAATATTGGTGGTGGTGGATAGGTTCAGCAATATGGCTTATTTCATTGCACTACCTGCTTTACCGAATGCCAAGACTTTGACGCAAATTTTTATTAAAGAAATCATGAAATCACATGGAATTCTCTCTGATATCTTAGGTGTTTTGTGTCTGAGAATCAGGAGAATTTGATTTCTTATTTACCTCTCGCTGAGTTTGCCGTGAATAACCGTTGTCATGAATCTACTGGTAAATCCCCGTTCTTCGGGGCATATGGTTTTGATCCTTAATTCTGCTTCTACAATAGGACTCTTTCCTCAGGAGCACCTGAGGAGGAATGGTTTTCTTCATCCCTTACATCAGTGTGGCAAAGTGTTCTTAATAATTTAAGAAGCGTGGGATCCAAATATAAGAGTATGGCTGATCGGAGAAGCTTGGTGGGTCCAGACCTGAGTGTTGGTGATTTGGTGTGAATGTCATCAAAGAACATTAACTTGAAGGTTCCTTCTTGGAAACTGGCACCCAGGTTCATTTTCATTGGCCCCTACAATATAGTTGCCGTCATTAATCCAGTAGTGTATTACCTTACTTTACGAAGATTCATAATGTGTTTTACCGATCACTTCACAAGAAATATATTGCTTCCTCTGAACTATCATCACCATTACCTTCCCCAGTCATTGTTGAGGAGAATCTGGAATTCAAGATAGCGAAGATAATAGATTCTCGCTTTGTACTCCGGTCTTTTCAATATTTGGCACATTGTAAGAGTTATAGTCCTGAGGAGAGAATGTGGGTACCAGCGTCGGATGTACATGCAACCAGGTTGGTCCGGTTTTTTCACATTTCACATCCAGATAAACCTGGCTCTGAGGTTCCGGAGGTCCCTCTTAGGAGGGGGTGGGTACTGCCACAGGGATAATGTGACAGAGAAGGGCCAGAAGATCGCGGCGTCTCGTTTCACGAACTCCTGCACTGATTAGAATTGCTTCACCATCTTATTAGACAGTGCAGGCTTTATCCTTGCTGGAAGTGCCAGGGTTGATCAGGTTAGTTGATCTCCTGGAGCTCTCCAACCTGGATTGTCTCAGCTGTTCAGTGTTGGCCGCTCCCCTCTGCTATTTATGCTCGCCACTGGTACTTGGGAATTGCCAATGATAGTTCATATTTCCTTACAAAGGAAATGTGTCATCCTTAACTTTAGGCCTTTTAGAGATCATTTCATATTCAACTTGCTTAACTGTTCACAATATAATATAAATAATATAAAATAATTTTGACCAGGGGTGTCCAAAACTTTTACATGCCACTGTATATATACATATTATAAGAATACTGTATATATGCTTTTAAAAACATAACTGTTAATATATTATTTTAATCAATTACCAAAATGTAAAGTTTGATTGATGCAAAAAAAACTTAGTAATAATAATTGTAATTTTTTTTAATTAATAATAAGATAGAAGGGAAGGGAAGAATAAAACCAGGAACAGAATCAATAGAGAAAATCATAGTCAGGAAGACAGCCGGGGTCAGATACCAGGTGATCAGTAACAGCCACGTCTGCGAGCAGTATGAAGACCGCGGAGCCTGGTGACAGAGGCATGTCCGGGCAGAGATGTAACAGAAGGCCACAGGTAGATGGTGAAGGTCCTTCTATACAGCTCCAGCAGTGATGGTGGATCTGCTGGACTTCAGGGCGCTGGGTGCAGAGGTTTCCCGTCTTTCGAGATGTCTCTAGGGGGACGGTGACAACATGCAAATACACGAGCAGCCCTGGCTAATCCACGCCGGCAGGATGATAAGATCCGGCGGAAGATGGAACCTATGACAAGAGAAGGAAATATAATGTAAGTGATGGGACTCCATATGACATGGTACTACTGTGCGGTCACTGTGGCCGGACGGCAGAGGAGTCTCATCACACAGAGGTCAGGGGTCATCGTCAGCCATCATACATGTGATAATCCCATCCCTGACAGATGACATCTGCTCCACATGCATTTATCTCACGGACGACATCACACAACATGGGGCTGATTCTCACACTTACCTCGTCTCTTTTTCCCCTTTTTCACATTTTCAGATGTTTCCTCGTCAGCTGGAAATTCTGATCAGAAAGAAGAAAAAACAACAACTCACTAAGGACATATTGTTATGGGATCTGCTTTGTATCTGTCCTGTATATAGTAGGATTGTTCTATTGCTGTGCCCTATAGTCCTGATAATCTGGTATTGCATAATAGGGCAGAATAAGTCCTATACACCGGACATGACCTCATCTGGGGGCATTAGATGTGTCGCTAATATGGAGCAGTGAGCGCCCTTGTGTGCCGCCATGTGGTGCATCACTAATGAGCGATATTCTACTATAGGAGACAATGTCTCATTACGATGGCGGAGGTTACTGGATGCTACAACGTATCACAATATCCATGATTATACTGTACAAAGTTACGGAAATAGAGACACAGTATGGGCCCATGGGCAACATAATTGGGATCCATGAAACATGGATAACATAAGAGACCTATTACAGAAAAACTATGTGGAGATATTTGACCCTTGATGACAACATTCACATTTTTGGAGCTATAGACATGTACATACCTGATAATGGGGACGAGGACGGCAAGCTGGTTATAGCATCATCTCTATCAGATCCTTTCTGCCTGTTTGGAAGAAGAAAATCGAGTAAATCACAAGTAAATTCTGTATAAAAGGAATTATCTCACTAGAAGAACACCGACTATAAGGTCTAATAGGACATATGAAAGTCATAGTGGGGAAGGTCTCCTACTCAAAACTACCTTCTATGGAGCAGAGTAAAAAACAACTACCAACAATGGCCGGCATGTAATACTACATCTCTCCTGGGCAGCAGTATCAATGCCTGACTGGCTGCAATTATTGGCTGTTATCTCCAGTGAATTCTGAAGGCAAAAGCGCAATGACCGCTGATCATGGGGCGGTGGATGCTGCACTTGATATTATGTTATTTATGTCCTATATTTGGTGTTATGCACTTATATCAGCCCAGAGCTCCCAGTAATAACCACATAATCTACTCACATTTCTGAGATGTTTCTGCTGGATGATGGGGTACACTCTGGAGGGGACTTGATAGTGGTGGTACAGAGCTAAAAACAGAATAATAAGATATACATTTCTATTTTTTTACTTTTAGAGGTCTTTTTTTACATATTCTGGATTTATTGATCACATACTTACTTTAGAAAGCCTTTCAGAGGATGACGTAAAATTTTGGAAGAAAAGGCTCTCACTATCCTCACTTGTATCCTCCTCCTCTGAGTCCATATGCTTGTCTGTATCAGCGTGATCTACAAGACATAGATAATGAAGTGTTATTAGAGGTTAGCAGTGTAACACAGTCATCATTTATTACTAATATTAATGGGAACTGATTGTCACATATTAAGGAAGATGAGACAAACAGCCGCTTAGTCTAGGTGATGTCTCCTTCTACTTACTGATAAATAAGCTGGTGTCCACGTCTGACACAATCCGAGGGACGTACTCCGGCTTCTGACTTAGAAGGTTTTCAAATTCTAAGTCACAGAGGAATGGATAAGTCTTGATCTCGAAGGCTCCTCCTGGAAAAAGAAAACCAAAAGTTGAGCAGACATTGTCAGAGACTACTCCATATCGGAACAATTTATCTTAATCTAAACTAATGACATAACCGAAGGAAACAAGCTGAAAGTCATAGTATGGAGAACTAGAAATAGGCAAGCAGATAGAGGAGTGCTGATCCTCATGGACAGGAGCGATATGTCCTCGTTGTAAAAAGTGAATATAAAAACTAATATATTGGTTACCTGTCCCAAGTCTTTGTACAGGATTTGTTCTGAGCAGGTCATCAATGAGGTCCTGAGCATCAGGGGGGGAAGAGCGATCCCAATCCCAAATGATGTCTCCTGTTATATAAGAAAATTACAGAAAATTAAACCTCTGTATTGGACTATAAGAAAAACAAAGGAAATAACTTAACCCATGTAACCAGTCAAAGCAATGATCGGATTATTCTACTTACCAGTGACAATATTTTTATGAAGCTCAGATAGGGAGTTCCCATGAAATGGTACATATCCCATCAGAAATTCATGCAGGATGATCCCCATTGACCACCAGTCAGCAGGTCTTCCATAGCCTTTCTTCAGGATGATTTCTGGGGCCATATAATATGGGGTGCCACAGTGCTGGAAACCAACAGAAGATAAAGATGAGAATTGATGAAATGATTATTATGACAAGTTCTCCCCATAAAAACACAATGACAGAAGATAAAATATGAGTGGAAAAGTTCTCTAGAAATGAAGAACGTGGGGAATAGACAATAGTGTAATGAGATTTGTAAAGAACAAGCTAAGTTCCTGTAAGTAAGTGATGCCGACCTCATGGTCCTGGAACTCTCTGGCGATGTCTTCCAATGATTCCTTGTGGGTGTTGGCTTCTGGTATCATGACACCAACTTTTGAAATCCCAAAATCGGCGACTTTAATGTGTCCAGCCGGTGTAATCAGGAGGCTGTGAAAGAAAAGATAGTTTTAGCCTCACAGGCCATGTGGTAATAAATAACTTTACCCACTTTATTATGCTACAGGGGGCACTTACTTCTCTGGCTTCAGGTCTCTGTGCACCACGCCATAGCTGTGCAGGTATTCCACAGCAAGAACTGCCTCTGCAAAGTACAGACGGGCCAAGGGGACAGATAAAGGACCCCTGGTTCTTAGGAGGGTTGCGCAGTCTCCACCTATAGAAGAAAGGAAATATGAGCGGTGAAGGGTTTATACAGCAAACCACCATGAAGTGTCATGAGAAGTGAGCGGAGACATTGGGGCAGGAGACAATATATACGGACAGTGTCAGACTGAAGAACATTGGGTCCACCAGAGGATTTGATTCCGAGGGCCCACCTTTCTCCCCCACTCAAGAGCCCCATAGTTCAAACCTTGCAGCTGCTATGAACTCTCCTGAAGGAGAAGCCAGGGCCCACCGGAGGATTCTCCGGTTCTCTGGTGGGCCAGTCCAACCCTGTATACGGATATAATGTACAGAATATTAGTCTGAGGTCATGGTGAAATGGCGTCTATGTCACTAATAACATAAAGTGATGTCACATCTCGTCTAAAGCTGGAGATACTGACGTGCTCAGTGCGGACATACAGGGAGATCACACACATCAATGACTTTCCGGAATATCTATAGTAAATGCTCTGCGGGGATGTAACCGTCCACGGGGACAAGTCTTAATGATAAGATGTCAGCAGACATGGGCTGAATATAATACATATACATGTCCTACCTCCTACATACTCCATGACCATACACAGGTGAGATCTAGTAGGGAAGGAGCAGAGCATGGAGGTCACATAGGGACAATCAGCGAATGTCAGGATGTCCCTCTCCAGAAAGGCCCCTTCCACAGCTGTTGGAGTATCCAGGGTCTTCTTGGCCATTTTCTTCATAGCAAAGATCTTCTTTGAATCTTTATGGTGCACTAAGTAGACGGATCTGCAGAGAAGGAGAAACCATGGTTTATAATGAATCATTAACAGTCCATCTATAGAAGTCATTATATGATCTTCTGTATTCATGTTTAATACTAGAAGTCACTAGAAATACACATCTAGTAATCTATGAAATAATACTACATAGATCACCTATGGGAGGTCTGCACAATCCCACGTGTGCCAGAACCTCACCCAGGTCACATTATCACCTATGGGAGGTCTGCACAATGCCACGTGTGCCAGAACCACACCCAGGTCACATTATCACCTATGGGAGGTCTGCACAATGCCACGTCTGCTGGAGCCCTCAGCCAGGTCACATTATCACCTATGGGAGGTCTGCACAATGCCACATCTGCCAGACCCTCACCCAGGCCACATTATCACCTATGGGAGGTCTGCACAATGCCACATCTGCCAGACCCTCACCCAGGTCACATTATCACCCATGGGAGGTCTGCACAATGCCACGTCTGCCAGAACCACACCCAGATCACATTATCACCTATGGGAGGTCTGCACAATGCCATGTCTGCTGGAGCCCTCAGCCAGGTCACATCACCTATGGGAGGTCTACACAATGACACCACTGCCAGAACCACACCCAGGTCACATTATCACCTATGGGAGGTCTGCACAATGCCAAATCTGCTGGAGCCCTCAGCCAGGTCACACTATCACCTGTGGGAGGTCTGCACAATGCCACGTCTGCCAGAACCACACCCAGGTCACATTATCACCTATGGGAGGTCTGCACAATGCCACGTCTGCTGGAGCCCACAGCCAGGTCACATTATTACCTATGGGAGGTCTGCACAATCCCACGTGTGCCACAACCACACTCAGGTCACATTATCACCTATGGGAGGTCTGCACAATGCCACATCTGCTGGAGCCCTCAGCCAGGTCACACTATCACTTGTGAATGTCTGCACAATCCCATGTCTGCTAGACCCTCATCCAGGTCACATTATCACCTATGGGAGGTCTGCACAATGCCACGTCTGCCAGAACCACACCCAGGTCACATTATCACCTGTGGGAGGTCTGCATAATGCCACCACTGCCAGAACCCTCACCCAGGTCACATTAACAGGTCATTTCCCTATGATAACACTGAATGGCAGAGCACAGAGGCTGAAGCCTTGTCATAGGGAAACCTGAGAAATGTGGATTATACCAACTGGAATCTCACCCAAAAGATCCGCTGCTGATCAGTTTAGATGTTTCGTAGTCGCTCATACGCGGCTTTCTCGCCGGAATCAATAATTCCATCAAGATCTAGAAAAGAGGAAGAAATGATATTAAGATCTAGAAGCTGCTGGAGAAAATCTCCAGATGCAGAAACGTCTCCTCCTATATTATGTCCCAGCTGATGTCACTGATCCGATGTAGGGACGATACAAGCCGGACGCTCCGCAGACACGGATGTAATATAAGGGGGGATCCTCCATACATCGGAATCATTGTACAGTGCTGGATAATGTGAGAAATCACACAGAGGAGAACTTACAGAGGATCTGTCAGGAGGTGTGTGCTATGTAATCTGAGAGAAGTATGATGTAGGGGCTGAGACCCTGATTCCAGTGATGTGTCACTTACTAGGCTGAGTGGTGTTGTGTCAATAAAATCAGTGTTTTATCAGCAGGAGATTATCACTAGAGGACCATCTGTCTCGTGCCATGTAGTCCTATTGCTCTGTTACCCCACCCCCACCACTGAATGGCAGCTTTCAGCCTATGCACACTATACATAGAAGCTGCCAATCACTGGTGTGGGCGGGGTAATACACAGAAAGCTGCCAATCCCTGGTGTGGGCGGGGTTATACACAGAAAGCTGCCAATCACTGGTGTGGGCAGGGTTATACACAGAAAGCTGCCAATCACTGGTGTGGGTGGGGTTATACACAGAAAGCTACCAATCACTGGTGCGGGCGGGGTTATACACAGAAAGCTGCCAATCACTGGTGTGGGCGGGGTATTGCACGGAAAGCTGCCAATCACTGGTGTGGGCGGGGTTATACACAGAAAGCTGCCAATCACTGGTGTGGACGGGGTATTACACAGAAATCTGCCAATCACTGGTGGGGGCGGGGTTATACACAGAAAGCTGCCAATCACTGGTGTGGGCGGGGTATTACACAGAAAGTTGCCAATCACTGGTGTGGGCGGGGTTATACAGAGCTCAGCATTCAGAGCACTGCCAGATCTGCAGCAGAAAAAAATATTGATTTCATCACAACTGCTGCCCTCAGTAAGGAAATGAATACATCGCTGGAATCAGGGTCTCTGCCTCTACATCATGCTGCTCTCAGATGAGGAGCAAAAACCTGCTGACAGATTCCCTATAATATAAATGCTATTATCTAATGCAATGGTGTCATCTCCTCTGATGATAGAGGCGTCCCCTGGTTATATGGGGATAATACTGGACGGGTCATTCACACCCCGTGATCTGGTGATACATGGACATCTCCCTCTATAATACTTACATCGGCAGATTCTTGGATCTCCGGGATCTCTAAGATTACATTGTCAGGATCCAACAGCTCAGTTGTTTCTAAAATAGTGATAAAATGATGAAGAAATAAAATATATTAGACAATATTAATCCTACATATATAATACAACAATATAACAGAGAAATGACAAGACGTCTGTGAATGGGATTAATACTCGTTATATGGGGACTCTATATATGGGAACGTCCGGCGCAGCCATAGATAAATGTAATGTAAATGGTGGAGGACCCCAATGACCACATGAATGAGGAACCCATCACCCTCGCTGCACATGTGAGCGATGGGAAGAGAGCTAAAGCGTAAGAGCCCTATGCAAATTAGCCTGGAAGTGCACAGGGGCGTGTCACTGCACTCAGACTTCTTCTTCCCCGCCCCCAGTGCACTTCCATCCTGATTTGTATATGACTTCTACGTTAGTTTTCTACTGACTGGCACTTTGGATTTCTGGAAAAAATGTGAGAAAATGTCCTGTCCAGTCCTCCCACTACTCCCATATGTAACATGTGCTGCCAGGTTCCCATTACACAGAGTGGAAAGAGTAAATGTGACATTGTCCCCTGTTCTGTATAATATCCGGATATTTCCTGTAGAAGGTTGTGTGGTCGGCTCACCTGTAGTCAGATCGCTGCTCGGCCCCGGCTGACTCATATTGGGGTCAGGGGTTTCTGGGGTCACATTTTGCTCGTCTTCGGTGTCGCCTTCTGGTGTCTCCTGATAGATAGAATATATAGTATTAACACGTGGAGCCTTCCAGTAAATCACCAAATCCATGAATCAGGAAGGACTAAACCTGCATTTACAGACGCACCAACTGTAACTATACAGATCAGCCGCCATCATGAGGGCTTTTCTCAGAAAGTTCTCTCAGATCTACACCAGATCTTCTGATCTCTGACTGGTGATCTGGAGAAGTTCAGGAAACAACGACGTGTGATAGAGAAGATGATGGATCCTTACCAGGCTTTCCGAGGAGCGGGCCGGACCTTCCAGTACACACAGGACTTTTTCGGCCAGTTCTTTAATAGAAGCCAAATCTCCATGTTGAGATCTTTTTTCAGCCTATAAAGAAGAAAAGAAGCAAAAATGAAAATTCTGAGATGAGAAAGATCACAATAGAGGCGGCCATTGTATGTGACATCTGCTCCTCTCTGCAGATACAATGACTACATATCTGTGGACTCGTTCTGTTTTATATTGGAAGAAAGTAGAAGCTTCTACCCCACCATTATTATCCATTATTGTGGAAAATATTTGTGCGGAGCGTCCACCATTTACCTGCTGTAGTAATGTCCTGATGTTCTGATGTAAATCCATCAGATACTCTGAGGTGAGATGACCTCGGTGGTATTTGGTCAGGCAGTTCCTTACTAGCTCCACCACCAGCCAGTGAGTGAAGTTGAGGACGCCATCGGGTGGTAGAAGCACAATCTCAGGGTGATAGATAGTAAGAATCTCCCATAGAGCTTCTACCTGAAGATTGTCCAAAAGTAAATCAGCCATAGCTATAAACTGCAAGTGCGATCAGTCACTATGGAATAGCGAGAAACTGCAAGTGCATTCAGTCACTATAGAGCCAACAAAGGCAGCCCTGACCCTGTGTACACTGTATAAGTAGTGACTGCGAGCTGTGATGTCATAATGGCTGATCATCACCAGTGATGTCATCATGGAATCTTGTGATGGAATCTTGTGATGGAATCTTATAGAGGCAGCTCTGCACAAATACATGCTTCCAAGCAATATTTAAAGTGTGTGGGGGCTTATGTTGTATATAGGGGGCTATGTTAGGGCTCAGTTGTATATATGGGGCTATGTGAGGGCTCAGCTGTATATATGGGGCTGTGTGAGGGCTCATACTGTATATATGGGGCTATGTGAGGGCTCACACTGAATACATGGGGCTATGTGAGGGCTCAGCTGTACATAGGGGGCCATGTGAGGGCTCATACTTTATATATGGGGCATTGAGAGGCCTTATAGTGTATATATGGGGCTATGTGAGGGCTCAGCTGTATATAGGGGCTATGTGAGAGCTCAGCTGTATATAGGGGGCTATGTGAGAGCTCATACTGTATATAGAGGGCTATGTGAAGATTCATACTGTATATAGGCGGCTATATGTGGGCTTATACAGTATAAAGGGGGATGTCAGCATACTTAATTCTGCTCAATATTAAATTGCACAATTAATAATATAAAATCATAATTATAATTAATATGTTAATATTAATATTGAGCAGAATTAATTGTATTTTTTTTTATGTGTAGTGCAACAGAGCACCTGGGTGTTAATCGCGTGACTTATCACATCATCTATCAAAGAGAATCATGTGACATGTCGGGTGCTGGGGTCCCCCACCTTCTAAACTGCTCAGGGCCTCGGCTACTCTTAATCCGTCCCTGCTACTATCCCACCATTATTATTCATTATTGTGGAGAAGATTTGTGCGGAGCGTCCGCCACTTACCTGTTGTACTAATGTCCTGATGTTCTGGGGTAAATCCGTCAGATACTCTGAGGTGAGATGACCTCGGTGGTATTTGGTCAGGCAGTCCCTTACTAGCTCCACCACCAGCCGGTGAGTGAAGCCGAGGACGCCATCAGGTGGTAGAAGCACAATCTCAGGGCGATTGGTGGTAAGAATCTCCCATAGAGCTTCTACCTGAAGATTGTCCAAAAGTAGTTTAGCCATAGCTAGAACCTGCAAGTGCAATCAGTCACTATGGAATAGCGAGAAACTGCAAGTGCGATCAAGTCACTATGGAATAGCTAGGAACTGCAAGTGCGATCAGTCACTATGGAATAGCGAAAAACAGCAAGTGCGTTCAGTCACTATAGAGTCAACAAAGACAGCCGTGACCCTGTGTACATTGTATAAGTAGTGACTGTGAGCTGTGATGTCATAATGGCCGACAATCACCAGTGATGTCATCACGGAATCTTGTGATGGAATCTTCAAGGGGCGACTCTGCACAAATACATGCTGCCTAACAATATGCTTTTTTGGCCGTTCTCTTTTATTTCCAATTACAACACAACCAGGATAAGGGAATGTTCACACGTTGCATTTTTGCTGAATTTTTCTCTGCATCAAAAACCAGATTGGTGGCAGGAAAAACCCTGCGTACAGTCCGCACTCATTTGCTGTGTTTTTGCAGTGTTTATACTTGCGTTTTCTTTTTCATTCATTTGAATGAATGAAAAACGCTGCAAAACCCCTGAAAGAATTAAGATGCTGCAGATTAAAAAAAAATGCAGCATGTGAATGAGACTTCAGAAATCTCATTCAATAAGCTGGTACTGTAAAAAGCTGAAAAAATGCTACTTGTGAACATATCCCAAAGATATACTCAGTCATATTATGGGAAATATTGTGTATATTTATTCCTCACATGTCTTTTTTTACCATAGAACATTTACCTCATTGGTTGCAGAGATTACTATTAACAAATGTGACAAATATTGAAGAGTTAATAAGTGACCCAAGGAGTCAATCATTTATGTCATTAACATTAATCGTTGTTTTCTGTAAACTTCCATCCTTTACCGTGTGGGACACGGCCAGACTCCCTAGAAAGATGGTTTATTACAAAGGTTTACCGACCATCAAAGCAGTCAGAAAAACACAAGAAACACATAACACAAACTGATACATTTTATTGTAATACACAACGAACACGACACAGATCAGCAATCATAAGCTTGTATTTAGATAGGGAAATGCTCCTCTTTTATGTCCTTATTGTGGGCACAATGTGTGTAATAAATAAAAAAAGAGAAAGAAAAAGTAGGAAAAAATATAAATTTTTAAAAAAAATAAAACAAAATTTAAAAAAAATTAGGTCACTGTCAGTACAAATTGCCGTTTCTTACCCCTCCCCATAAAACACATGTCCCATATATACCAATAACTGTCATGAAAAGAGTAATACCGTTTCCAATGAATGAATGTTAGTGGTAGGGTGCAGCCGTCTCCGCTAAACTCCATCCATAGTTTTAGTAAAGTGACGTGAGTAGCAGAAAAAAGTCACAAATTATTGCTCAAATTATCACATTTTTACCCCAATCACTAAATAATATCTACCAATAAGTTCATCTACATTGGGAATAGAGAAATCCCATAGTTATATGGGGGATAATACTGGACATGTAATTCATACACAGCTATCTGGTGATATACAGACATCTCCCTCTATGACACCGGCACATTCATGGATCTCTGGGGTCTCAGATTTTCCAATATCAGAATTTGTCAGTGTGGCGCGCCTGAGGGTTCAGTCGCCACAGAGGTACTGCACCTCACCCAGAGGTGTGGTACCCCCTTCTCTCAGGTAAGGAGGGAGTGCTGCCCGGAACCCCAGCACCTGCATCCAACACTACACTGCTCCAGGCCGGCTGGAGGGGCAAGACGCAATGTGTGTTTTTAGAGCTTGCTCTACCTGTGGAGAGCCACACCACCCCTGCTGCTGCAACACCAGCTCCAGAGGACTGTTCCGCAGCGGTGGCTCCTCTTGGCCGCAATCCACAGGTGGCGTCACGAACAATCCCAAAAACCCCATATAAAAATATTCCCCTTTTTGCACTGGCCGCCCTGGGTCACGGACCAGGCCAGCCACCGTGATACCCCCCTACCGGCATACACCGAGGCCCGGCTGCCGCGTACCCAACGGCCCTGGGGGCGCGTCATCAGCACATTCATTCCTAAAATATGAATACAATAATAAATAAATGTAATATATTAGACTGTATCATTCCTGAATATCTAAGGTGATCGGACCTTGAATAACACATCCATATATAGAAAGATCAGGGCCGGCATCAGCACCCGGCGCACCCGGGCAAGTGCCGGGGCCCTGAGCAGGCGGAGGGCCCACTCGCGGTCGGGCACCCCACTGGGCTATGGGTGGAGGAAAGCGGTGGCAGCGCTTGCTCAGGGCCCCAGCAGCCGGATAGTTACTTCTCCCTGTGCCTCCGCACATCCACTGTCTTCCAGCTACCTGTGACATCTCAGGTCAAAGGGTACGGTGACGTCTTTCCACCGTGCCCTCCCCTGAGCCATCATAGGCAGCGCAGAGCAGGACATATTGATTTTTTTTTTATTTTAATGTATGGAGGCATGGGGAATTATATGGGGGGGTGACACACTGCATGGAGCATTATATGGGGGGTGACATCCTGCATGGGGCATTTTTTGGGGAGGGTGACATCCTGCATGGAGCATTATATGGGGGACGACATCCTGCACAGGGCATTATATGGGGGGTGACATCCTGCATGGGGAATTTTATGGGAGGTGACATCTTGCATGGGGCATTATATGGGGGGGAGAAGTGATATCCCGCATGCGGCATTATATGGGGGGAGTGACATCCTGCATGGGGCATTATATGGGGGGTGACATCCTGCACGGGCCATTATATAGGACTGACATCCTGAATGGGGCACTATATGGGGGGTGACATCCTGCATGGGGAATTATATGGGAAGGAAGGGACATCCTGCATGGGGCATTATATGTTGGGAGAAGTGACATCCTGCATGGGGCATTATATGGGGGGTGACATCCTGCATGGGGCATAATATGGGGGGAAGGGACATCCTGCAGAGGGCATTATATGGGGGAGAGAGGTGACATCCTGCATGGGGCATTATATGGGGGGTGACATCCTGCATGGGGCATTATATGGGGGGTGATATCCTGCATGGGGCAGTATATGAGGGGTGACATCCTGCATGGGGCATTATATGGGGGGGAGAAGTGATATCCTGCACGGGGCATTATATGGGGGGGAGTGACATCCTGAATTGGGCATTATATGGGGGGTGACATCCTGCATGGGGCATTATATGGGGGGGGGAGAAGTGATATCCTGCATGGTGCATTATATGGGGGGGAGTGACATCCTGCATTGGGCATTATATGGGGGGGTGACATCCTGCATGGGGCATTATATGGGGGGGGCATCCTCCATGGGGCATTACAAAGGGGGGGCATCCTCTATGGGGCATTATATGGGGGGGAGAAGTGGCATCCTGCATGGGGCATTATATGGGGGGGGGAGAAGTAATATCCTGCATGGGGAATTATATGGGGGGAGTGACATCCTGCATTGGGCATTATATGGGGGGGTGACATCCTGCATGGGGCATTATATTGGGGGTAACATCCTCCATGGGGCATTATAAAGGGGGGATCCTCTATGGGGCATTATATGGGGGGTAGTGACATCCTGCATGGTGAATTATATGGGGGGAAGGGACATCCTACATGGGGCATTATATGGGGGTAACATCTTGCATAGGGCATTATATGGGGGGAGAAGTGATATCCTGCATGGGGCATTATATGGGGGGTGACATCCTGCATGGGGCATTATATGGGGGGGGGGAAGTGATATCCTGCATGGGGCATTATATGGGGGGAGTGACATCCTGCATAGGGCATTATATGGGGGGTGACATCCTACATGGGGCATTATATGGGGAGGTAACAAGTGACATCCTTCATGGGGCATTATATGGGGGGAGAAGTAACACCCTGCGTGGGGTGTTATATGAGGGGTGACATCCTGCATGGGGCATTATATTGGGGGAAGGGACATCCTGCATGGGGCATTATATGGGTGGGAAAGGGACATCCTGCATGGGGCATTATCTGGGGGGGAGAAGTGACATCCTGCATGGGGCATTATATGGGGGGTGACATCCTGCATGGGGCATTATATGGGGGGTGACATCCTGCATAGGGTATTATATAGGGAGTAGAAGTGACATCCTGCATGGGGCATTATATGGGGGGTGACATCTTGCATGGGGCATTATATGGGGGGGAGAAGTGATATCCTGCATGGGGCATTATATGGGGGGGTGACATCCTGCATGGGGCATTATATGGGGTGTGACATCCTGCATGGGGCATTATATAGGGGATGACATCCTGCATGGGGCATTATAAAGAGGGGAACAGCCTGCATGGGGCATTAAAAGGGGGAACAGCCTGCATAGGGAATAATGTGGGTGGAACAGCCGGCATGGAGCATTATGTGGGGGCCACTATCCTGTATGGAGCGTTATAAGGGGACCAGTATCCTGTACAGAGCGTTATATGGGGGCCAGTATCCTGTACGGAGCGTTTTATGGGGGCCAGTATTCTGTATGGAGCGTTATAAGGGGCCCAGTATTCTGTATGGAGCGTTATATGGGGGCTAGTATTCCGTATGAAGCTTTATATGGGGGCCAGTATTCTGTATGGACCATTTTATGGGGGCCAGTATTCTGTATACAGCATTTTATGGGGGCCAGTATTCTGTATAGAGCATTTTATGGGGGCCAGTATTCTGCATGGAGCATTTTTTGGGGGCCAGTATTCTGTATAGAGCATTTTATGGGGCCATTATTCTGTATAGAGCATTTTATGGGGCCAGTATTCTGCATGGAGCATTTTATGGGGGCCAATATACTGTATAAGAGCATTTTATGGGGGCCAGTATTCTGCATGGAGCATTTTATAGGGGCCAGTATCCTGTATGGAGCATTATATGGGGGCCAGTAGTCTGTACAGAGCATTATATGGGGACCAGTATCCTGTATGGGGCATTTTATGGCGGCCAGTATTCTGCATGGAGCATTTTATGGTGGCCAGTATACTGTATAGAGCATTTTATGGGGGCCAGTATTCTGCATGGAGCATTTTATGGGGGCCAGTATCCTGTATGGAGCGTTATATGGGGGCCAGTATTCTGTACAGAGCATTATATGAGGCCCAGTATCCTGTATGGGGTATTTTATAGGGGCCAGTATTCTGCATGGAGCATTTTATGGGGGCCAGTGTTCTGTATAGAGCATTTTATGGGGGCCAGTATTCTGCATGGAGCATTTTATGGGGGCCAGTATACTGTGTGGAGCGTTATATGGGGGCCAGTATTCCGTATGGAGCGTTATATGGGGGCCAGTATACTGTGTGGAGCATTTTATGGGGGCCAGTATTCCGTATGGAGCTTTATATGGGGGCCAGTATTCTGCATGGAGCATTTTATGGGGGCCAGTATCCTGTATGGAGCGTTATATGGGGGCCAGTATTCTGTATGGAGCATTTTATGGGGGCCAGTATTCTGTATAGAGCATTTTATGGGGGCCAGTATTCTGTATAGAGCATTTTATGGGGGCCAGTATTCTGCATGGAGCATTTTTTGGGGGCCAGTATTCTGTATAGAGCATTTTATGGGGGCCATTATTCTGTATAGAGCATTTTATGGGGGCCAGTATTCTGCATGGAGCATTTTATGGGGGCCAATATACTGTTAAAGAGCATTTTATGGGGGCCAGTATTCTGCATGGAGCATTTCATAGGGGCCAGTATCCTGTATGGAGCGTTATATGGGGGCCAGTAGTCTGTACAGAGCATTATATGGGGACCAGTATCCTGTATGGGGTATTTTATGGGGGCCAGTATTCTGCATGGAGCATTTTATGGGGGCCAGTGTTCTGTATAGAGCATTTTATGGGGGCCAGTATTCTGCATGGAGCATTTTATGGGGGCCAGTATACTGTGTGGAGCGTTATATGGGGGCCAGTATTCCGTATGGAGCGTTATATGGGGGCCAGTATACTGTGTGGAGCATTTTATGGGGGCCAGTATTCCGTATGGAGCTTTATATGGGGGCCAGTATTCTGCATGGAGCATTTTATGGGGGCCAGTATCCTGTATGGAGCGTTATATGGGGGCCAGTATTCTGTATGGATCCTTTTATGGGGGCCAGTATCCTGTATGGAACATTTTATGGGGGCCAGTATACTGTGTGGAGCGATTCGCCGGTTTCTGAGCTATTGTGGAACTTACAATAGATATCGCTCATGTAATGTAAGAAGTGAAATCTTCGGCATTGTACTATATATATATTTCTCTGCGGTATCTGTGCATAACGAATCGTGGTATGTGTTAAAGGGGCCCACTGAGAATCTTTTGCCTGGGGCCCAGAAAAACCTGGAGCCGGACATGGCTTGGGGCCCTTGTGCAAGAAATGTGTCTGGGACCTGCTCCTTTTTTGGCGACAAAGCTAAATATATGTAATATAATTTTACATAGCACCCTCTTGTCCTTTACATACCTGATTCTCTTGTTATTTATAGCACCCTGGTCTTCTCATTAGATATATAATGCAATGGCAGCTGATGGAGCATGGGAAAGCTTCTTTTCTGATGGATGAGCTGATCGACTGGTCTTCTGGTCAGATGTTGCCCCATCAGCAGTCATTTTATATCTAACAAGAGAGGACTGTGTAATAAAGAGAGAGCGCTGTGAGTAACAAAAATAATGAGAATACGCTACGTAAGGAACAGTGTTATATATAACAAGAAATGATACTACATAATAATGGGACAGCACTGAACATTACAGAGGACACTATGTAATAAGGGACGGCGCCATACATAGCTTGAGAGAATGCTACCTAATAAGAGATAGTGTTATATATAATAAAGGATGAAACTATGTAATTAAAGGGGTGTTCCCATCTACAAGAGCCTTTCCCAATATGTAGTAGGTGTAGTAATATTAGCAAATATTTCCAATTAG
This sequence comes from Phyllobates terribilis, assembly GCF_046119375.1. NCBI lineage: Eukaryota > Metazoa > Chordata > Amphibia > Anura > Dendrobatidae > Phyllobates > Phyllobates terribilis. The sequence goes on from NW_027362767.1 coordinate 229,462,595, forward strand.
AAATGTAGTATATTTCTCCTAATTAGCTATGTCGCTTATCTCATGTGCAGGCATTGCAGTAGCTTAGGTATCCATGGTTACGACCACTAACAGCTGACTAACTACCTAACTGTCACTATGTGTGTGGCCATAACCATGGATACCGAAGCTACTGCAATAGCTGCACATGGGGTAAGCAATATAGCTAATCAGGAGAACTACTTTTCTAATTGAAGGTATTTGCTAATATTACTACAGCTACTACATATTGGGATAGGATTTTGGAGATGGGAATACTCCATTAAGGACTGTGCTATACATAAAAAGTGAGTACACTATTCACTAAGCGACTGTATTAAACATAATATGCTAGCTTGCACTTGAAATGGAGTCTTTTAGTTTGGAGTAGGCCGAAGCTGGCCACTACCTCATGGCTGCTTCGGCGGCCTAATATCCATATTCAGTCCCCAGCCGCCCAGCGGCCGGGTGTCCACACTCGGTCCCCAGCCGCCAGGGGGCGGCCGGGTGTCCATACTCGGTCCCCAGCCGCCCCATGGCCGGGTGTCCACACACGGTCCCCAGCCACCTGGGGGCGGCTGGGTGTCCGTAAACGGTCCCCAGCCGCCCCTATTTCTCCTGTCACCCTCCCACACACTTTTCTTAGCCTGGCCTGCTTTAGGGCAGCATTGGACGAGCCCACCAGAGAACCAGACTCCTCTGGTGGGCCCTGGCTTCTCCATCAGGGGAGTTGAGAGTGCCAAGGTGAGGAGCATGATGATGATAGAAGTTAGCATCTGCTTTGTTTTCTTGGAATGCAAGCGCATGTATGTAGTAGCGGCTAGGCCTGAGGTGGTCAGCTTTTTGGCGCATATCCTACCTCCTCCGAGGATTGCTGGATGTTTTCCTGCTACTATCACAGTTCTATGACTCCCGTTAAAACAAAGCTTCAGGTGATAAATGATGGATGAGGTGGTGGCAAAGGAGAAAGAGCAGGAGGAACAGGGACCATTCACATCAATATCAGGCCAGTCAACCACACATGTCTTGTAGGATATGTTTCTGTAAAAAAAGGAGCGGTTCAGCTACACAGTTATAGGGCATACAGTGAGTGCAATGCCTACCAAATATTTAGAGGCACTCCAATGCCCCTTGGGAGTGACATGGAGGTCAGAGGGCCTTAACTAAACCATTTTTTCCATTTATAGCAACTGGGTCTCCTGTGCACTGTTGGCTTAAGCAGTGAATGGAAGGCCTTTCCAAAAATTATGAGGAACTGCAATGCCACTTGAAACAGACGTGGATTACAGCGAACTAAAAACCTTCTACCCATTATTGGGGAGTGGGTCTCCCTTAGTGTTCGCCTATGCATTGAAAAGCAAAAGCTGACTAAAATTAGGAGGAAATGTAATGCTTGTTGGAAGAGTGTGGAGGTCGCAGTAGCTTAACAAGATGGTTTTAATGCCCCTTGGAAAAGTGGTGGAGGTCACAGTAGCTTAACAAGATGGTTTGAATGCCCCTTGGAAAAGTAATGGAGGTCACAGTAGCTTAACAAGACTGTTTTAATGCCCCTCGGAAGAGACGTGGAGGTCGCAGTAGCTTAACAAGATGGTTTTAATGTCCCTTGGAAAAGTGGTGGAGGTCGCATTAGCTTATCAAGACGGTTTGAATGCCCCTTGGAAAAGTGGTGGAGGTCGCAGTAGCTTAACAAGACGGTTTTAATGCCCCTTACAAGAGCCATACAGTACAGCATCTTAAAAATATTATTCCCATTATTGGGGAGTGGGTCTCCCACAGTCTTTGCTTATGCCTACCAAGCAAAAGCTGACAAAAATAAGGACGGAGGAACTTTCAATAATGGCAACATGAACCACGGTCACCCTGGTGGTATAGTGGTGGTGGTGGCTGAGGATATGGAAAAGAGCATAAAACAGCCAAAATGAGTAAGCGTATACCCATGTGTGGGTGTGAAGCGTGCATGTGAATACACCTCCCGAAATAACACAGTGGATTTGACTTTATGTTACTCTGCTGTCATTTGGTGGTGATGAGAAGTCTGGCCCAATCCAGCCCTTGTTCATTTTGATAAGGGTCAGCTTGTCAACATTGTCAGTTGACAGGCTAGTGCGCTTATCAGTTATAATTCCCCCAGCGGCACTAAAAACACGCTCCGATAACACGCTAGCGGCAGGGCAGGCCAGGACCTCTAAGGCGTACAGAGCGAGTTCATTCCAAGTGTCCAGCTTGGATACCCAATAATTGAAAGGCACAGAGGAATCACGGAGGATGCTAGTACGGTCGGCAAGGTACTCCCTCACCATCTTTTGAAACTTTCCACTCGCGCCTCAGGGTCTGTCCGAAGGGAGGGTCTGAGAAAACTGTCCCAGAACGTTGACAGTGTTCCCCTGCCTCTGCTGGATTGGAATTGCGTCTCTCTCGCATGTACACCTTGGTTGGGCAACGAAATGTGACCTCTGCCGCTAGCGTGTTCAGATGGGAATTTTTTTAAAAGATCTGCAGCAAAGGCCTTCTGGTACTGCCCCATTTTTGTAGACCTCTCCACCTCAGGAATAAGAGAGTGAAAGTTCTCCTTGTAGCGGGGGTCTAAAAGTGTCACCAACCAGTAATGACTGTCACCCAACATTTTGACAACGCGAGGGTCACGGTTAAGGCAGCGTAACATAAAGTCAGCCATGCGTGCCAGACTGGTAACGGGCAAGACTTCCGTGTCCTCACCAAGATGACGACTGACCATGCTCTCCTCCTCCTCCTCCTCCCCCCTGTCCTCAGGCCACCCACGCTGAACCGACGGTATGACAGTTGTACAGGTACTACCGTCCACAGCGCATGATACAACCTCCTGTTCTTCCTCCTCCTCCTCCTCCTCTCCCTCATTGTCCCCCAATGCACTTTGGGATGAGATGAGGCTGGGCTGTGTGTAATCGACAGCTACGGCTTCTTGATCCATCTCATCATACTCTGGCTGCAATGCCTCCTCTTTAATTCTCTACAGAGAGCGTTGCAAAAGACAGACAAGTGGAATGCTAATGCTAATGATGGCGTCATCACCACTCACCATCTTGGTGGACTCCTCAAAGTTTGTCAAGATGGTACATATGTCAGACATCCAGTTCCACTCCTGAGGTCTTATGTGTGGAGTCTGACCTGAATATCGACGGCCTTGTTACAGCTGGTACTCCACAACTGCTCTCTTCTGCTCACAAATCCTTTGCAACATGTGGAGGGTAGAGTTTCAATGTGTGGGGACATCACACACCAGTCGGTGTGACGGAAGCTGCAAACGCTGCTGCAACACAGCAAGGGTGGCGGAAGTGGTAGCCGACTTGCGAAAATGAGCTGACAGGCGGCGTACTTTGACGAGCAGATCTGGCAACTCGGGGTACGATTTAAGAAACCGCTGAACCATGAGGTTAAGCACATGAGCCAGGTAAGGTACGTGTGTGATCTCGCCTCGCCTCAGAGCAGCCACCAGGTTACTGCCATTGTCACACACGACCATGCCTGGATGTAGGTTCAGCAGTCTCAGCCACAGATCTGCCTGCTCTTTCACTGCTGTCCACAACTCACAAGCAGTGTGAGGTTTGTCACCTAAGCTTATGAGTTTCAGCACAGCCTGTTGCCGCTTGGCTGAGGCAGTACTGCAGTGCTTCCAGCTTGTAACTGATGTGGTGAGATGGAGGCTGAACATGAGGAGGAGGAGGAGGATGATGCGCAGGAGCTGTACACTTTGGGGGCAACTCTGACTGACATAGGGCCCACAATCCTCGGTGTGGGGAGGACGTGTTCCGTCCCAAGATCCGACTTGGTCCCGGCTTCCACTATGTTTACCCAGTGTGCCGCCAGGGAGATGTACCGTCCCTGGCCACAAGTACTTGTCCACGTGCCCGTTGTCAGGTGGACTCTCCCAGTAACTGCGTTGTTGAGGGCACGGCAGATGTTTTGGGACACGTGCTTGTGTAGTGCGGGGATGGAAAACCGGGCAAAATAGTGTCGGCTGGGGACCGAGTACCGAGGGATGGCCACCGCCATAAGGTTGCGGAAGAATTCCGTCTTCACCAGCCTAAAAGGCAGCATTTCCAATGCAAGCAGTCGTGAAATGTGCGAATTTAGGACTGTGGCCTGTGGGGCTTTGCCTGCGAATTTCCACTTTCATTCAAAGGTCTGGGATATGGACAATTGAATGCTGCGGTGGGACGTGGTCGTGGACGTTGATGCTGTTTCTTGAGAAACTGCCATAACAAGTGAAGACTGAGTGGAGGGGTCATCTTTGCATGCAGTATGGACAGGGAATTGCCTTGCACGCACAACAGGGGGTTTTATTGCACGCACAACAGCGGAAGAAGCAGTGGTGACACCCGCTGACACTGGTCGTGGACCCTGGGGTTCATCACACAAAATCGGGGGCTTTGCTGCCATGTGCCTGATCATGCTGGTGGTGGTCAGGCTGGTAGTTTTGTCACCCCTGCTGATGCTGGCATGGCAGGTGGTACAAATGGCCTTTTTGGGGTTATCAACAGAGTCTTTAAAAAAATTCCAGACTCTGGAAGACCTACAGGTTGTACTGGCAACGTCCCTCGTGTTGGTGTTACGGGGAACTGTTGCCTGCCTTCTGTCTGCCACCACTACTCTGCTTCTTCCTGCCTGTTGGGGTACTCTGCCTCCCTCACCCTGTGTGCTGCTGGCCTCGCTTTGCATGTCCTCCTGCCACGTTGGGTCAGGTACTAGATCATCCACCACCTCCTCCTCTTCCACTTGCGCACCACGATCCTCCTCCTCACTTCCTGGTAATTGTGTCTCGTCATTGTCCACCTCTTGTGACAAACTGCCAGCGTCGACTTCCTGTGGCCGTGGCTGTTCAAATATTTGGGCATCGCTACATGGGATCTCCTCTTCCACCACTTCAAGCGGAGCAGGCGAGGGGCAGAAATATGGAAATGGACCAGTGAACAGCTCTTCAGAGTGTCCAAGTGTGGGATCAGTTGCTGTCTGACAACACTCGGCATGGTGGGAGGAAGGAGCATCAGGGTGAGGAGGAGTATGCGGTCGAGACTCACGGCTACTAAGATTTAACCGTATGGAAGACAGACCGGAGGTGGTGGTGCCCAGGTAACTGGAAGTATTATCTGCTATCCAATTAATAACCTGTTCACACTGATCAGTTCGCAATACTGGTGTTGTTCTGTGCTTCCCTAGTAATTCGGTCAAGAAATGGGAGCGAGAAGATGTGGCTGTTGGTTGTGGCACATTTTCACCTTGGCCACGGCCCCGTCCTCTGCACGCACGATCACCAGAACGTCCAGTTCCACGTCCCTTGCCACGCGCCTTGCCCATTGTAAGGCAAGTAAAATAGCTTACACTCGCACTATCAATGGAAAAAGGGTAATAAAAGTAGATTAGAACCGTGGAAGAGGAAAACCACAGTTCTATTTCTCTGGCCTACACCTGACTCTTAAACAATCTGAACAATCAAGGAGAAACTATTACTGTTTTTCTTTACGGAAAAAATACCAAAAGCTGAATGATAGAGATTTTTTACCGTGGAATGGCAAAACCAAAGTTATTGTTTACTGGGGTATACCAGACAATTTTAAATAGACATATTTGCGGCTGAACAGTCAGCGACACACTCAAACTTTTTTTTAAAAATAAAAATGGCCCAAAAGTGGATAATACAGAGGTTTGAACCGTGGAACTGCAAAACCACACTTCTATTTCTCTGGCCTACACCAGACTATTTGCAACAAATATATTTGTGTCTGAAAAATCAGGAGACACTATTAATTTTTTTTTTTACGGCAAAAAATGCCAAAACCAGGATAATAGAGATTTTTTACCGTGGAACGGCAAAACCACAGTTATAATTTACTGGTGTATGCCAGACTCTTTTAAACAGATATATTGGTGTCTGAACAATCAGGAGACACTATTACTGTTTTACTTTACGGAAAAAATACTAAAAGCTGGATAATAGAGATTTTTTACCGTGGAACGGCAAAACCAGAGTTATAATTTACTGGTGTATACCAGACTTTTTTAAATAGATATATTTGCCGCTGAACAGAGAGCGACACACTCAAACTGTGTTTTTTTAGGTAAATATGGCCCAAAAGTGGATAATACAGAGGTTTGAACCGTAGAACTGCAAAACTACACTTCTATTTCTCTGGCCTACACCAGACTCTTTTAAAAAAAATTATTTGTGTCTGAACTGTCACAGACACACTTTTTTTTGGGGGGAGGGGGGTGACTCACCCAAGGGGATGGGTGACGACTCAGTACCCGGGCCTTTGCCTGGCCTTGGGGATGTCGCGGTGGTTGGCTCCCGGGCCCGTACCCTGGGGTCAGCTTTTAAAATGGGATTGTTTGTTAATTTTATGAAAGTTCGTGACGCCACCTGTGGTTTCTGGTGAGAATCACAAGACCTGCGGCAGTCCACTGAGGCCGGTGATAAGGCAGCTTGATGGTATAGCTCCCCACAGGTGGAGCTAGGCCTCAGGGCAGCGTACGGAGAGGGGGATGCAGGACAGGCGAGAGCCAGCCGGGTCAGAGTAAGAATGGGGACGGACACGGTAGTCACTTCAGTACCTTTTACTGGTGGTAGTTCAGGCACATCCCGGAGCACTGTAGGGTGAAGGGTGCATATCAGGATCCTCCCCAATGAGCGGGTGTAGGGCCTCCTGCTTCTTGCCTCTGCGTAGTAAGTTTCTGACCTGCCTGAAGCTAGGCCTAACTTTATCTCTGTCCTGCACCAGCTGACGTTGTGGTAGGGCCTTCTCTTGGAGTGCACGCTCCCAGCTTACGGGGCCTATGTGTCTCCTGGCTCTGTTACGTATCAGCTCTCTGGTGAATCTGGGACCTGTAGTTCTCCAGGGATTGCGATTATGCCTTACTGGGTCGTAGAGATCCCGGTAAGCTCGGACCCGGTGTCCGGTATATGTTTCGGGGTGAGCTGGGTAAGCTCCTCTGCCCCCACTGCTACTCACTTTCCACTCGCCTTCGGCCACGCTCGGGCCCTCACTAGGCTACTCACACTAACGACAGCTTGCCGCTCTTCACCGCTCTTATGGCGTCGACACACCTTAAGCTCTAACTGAGCTCCCTGAATCTAGCTAGCAGGAGCCTCATGCTCCACTGCTGAACTATTAGCTGAGTTTTCTAAACTAGACTGAGCTCCATTGCAGACTAACCTCTCTCAGGCTTCTCTACTGCAGGAACTCTTCAGAGGAACTCCTGAATCACTGAGCTGCCTAGCTCCACCTTCCCTATTTATATCCCTAACGGGCTCCCTCTGCTGGTCTGAGGTGGAAGGTGGAGATGTGTGAATGTTTATGGGGGCCTCTTGTGGAGGATTCCATTAATGCACACTTCTAGGATCTGTGGTACCAAGCGCAGCTGAGCGCCACATTCCCCCCTAGCAAAGCTCAGCACTCCTGGGCTGAAGAACATTTTAAAACAACAATAGTAAACATTAACAATGCAATAACTCTTCCCTTTATGGGAGGCACATTTCTTAAACGTTGCATAATAACATAAACAGGTACAAAGCGTCCTCAGAATTCAAGTCTCTTATGTTGAGGTTCCCAGACAGGATGTCCATCTCACAGGGTAGGGTACTTGGTTGTTTGAGGGACCTGTCCCAAACCCTCAACGTAGGCCCTGGGGTGGCTGCAGGGCATGAAGATCCCGAGTTGGACCTCCAGTAGAGCCACCCCAGACAGGTTTTACTTCTGAGGTCACCTAAAAGGGGCACTCCAGGGAGCGCAATTATATGCAATAAATAGCTTTTGGGCTGCACACAGTCCTCAGCCACAAAGTTCTGTATGTCACAAGGGAAGTGTCCGTATCACTTAAACTGTTCAGTAATAAAGCAAAGCACAAAATAATATACATATGCACGAAAACACACAATATCATTCAATTTAATTCAATGCTATATAATACCCCAGGGGTAACTATATACATTTGTCAGAGTTTAGCTATCTTACTGATTATACCTGACAGAGGGTTGACCTTTAGCACTACACGTGGACCTGCGTGGTACTGGAATGCGTGAGGCACTAATAGATGCTCTACCTCCCAATGTGTCAGTACTAGGTGGGGAGGGGCTAGAAGGCTGCATTGACCTCTCTACTGGACTGACAAGTTCACCATTGGCTGGGCCTTCTTGCTCTTCTTGAGCTGGCTCCACTTCAGCACTTACAGGCTCTTCTTACTGTGGGTAGACGGTGATTACAGGGATGATTACTGCTCCTCCTAGTTGGGGCCAATCTGCCGGGAAGTCTCCTAAGTCAGTGTGTATTACTGCTTCTTTCGGCTCCTCCGGATAACGAGAGGCACTTACTCTTGGGGTTTTAGCAGATCTGGACACAACTTTAGGTGATCCTTGGATACTGTTGCAGTCTTCCTTCCTCCGTCTCTACTAATTAAGCAGGTCTTCTTATTATCAAATCTTGAATTCAACACAGTGTAGGGTTCTCTCTCCCACTGGTCATCAAGTTTGTGGTTCCTTCTTTTCCTTTTTAGTACTACTTCACCAGGTGTGAAGGGTTCTGCTTGGGCACCTCTGTTGTATTGAGCTTCCTGCTTGTCCCTCACCCGAGTGAGACTATCTTCAACACAGGCTTGTACTTTGCTGTACTGCTCCTGTCTGGCCGTCTCCCAGTCCTCAGTGGTCACATCCTCTTCTGGTTCTACAACACCAAGCTCCAGGTCCATGGGCAGCTTTTCTGGCCTTGCTCGCATGAGATATGCCGGAGTACAGTTGGTGGAACTTACTGGTATGTGATTGTACAGATCTCCTAGGTCCGGTAGTAGGTCTGGCCACTGATTTCTCTCCTCAAGTGGTATGGTCTTTTGCAGGTCGATGATGATGTTATTCATCTTCTCACAGAGACCATTGGTTTGTGGGTGGTACGGTGTAGTTCTTATCTTCTTACACCCGTAGAGATGGCAGAACACCTTGAACAACTCAGCCTCAAAGGCCGGTCCTTGGTCCGTCAGCACCTGCTCAGGATAACCATGGGGTCTACAGAAATACACTTGGAACGTCTTTGCTGCTGTCTCTGCCGTCAGGTCTTTGACAGGGCGACCACCAGGAAACGTGAGTAGTGATCCACCATGGTTAGAGCATAAGAGTACCCTGACCTGCTGGGGCACAGCTTGACATGGTCCAGGGCCAGGATCTCCAGGGGTCAAGTCGTCTTGATGGGTTGCAGGGGTGCCTTCTGACTGCTGTAGTCTTTTCTTCTGAGGCCACAGGGTCCACAGTCCCGGCACCACCACTCAATGGAGCTGTGCATTCCTACCCAGTAGAATCGACACTTCAGCAGGGTCTCTTCCTTTTTCCAGCCAAAGTGCCCCGCCTGATCGTGGTAGGCCTCCAACACCATTTGGATGTCTGTCTTGGGGACCACTATCTGCCATACCTTCTCATGGGTTTTGGATTGACGTACCTCCGGCACAGCTTCTCACGGTAGATAAACAGCCGGCTTCTCTCGTTCCACAGCTGCTTTGCTTGCAGAGACTCTTCTTTTTCCAGGGAGGAACCTTCTTGGGTTTTCAGCACCTTAATGCGGCTTACAACCGGGTCACTGTCCTGGGTCTCTTTCCAGCTGTGGTGAGGCAGGGGGTTTAACGTCTTTCCACCCTGCCTCCTGGAGGCTCGTTGCTCGTGGATCATCCCATTCCGGTGAAAGGCGGGTAGCTCAATCTCTTCCAGGTCATCCACTACTTCTTCTGTGTCTGACTGGTGAGGCATCCTGGACAGGGCATCGTCATTGGCGTTCTTGCGGCCCGCCCGGTATTTAATTGTGAATTGATAATTTGACAGCCGAGCCATTCATCATTGTTCCAGTGCTCCTAGCTTAGCTGTTTCAAGATGGGTCAAGGGGTTGTTATCAGTGAAGGCAGTGAACTTACTGGAGGCTAGATAGTGCTTGAACCTTTCAGTGATGGCCCAGACCAAGGCCAGGAACTCTAACTTAAAGCTGCTATAGTTCTCTGGGTTCCTCTCGGTCGGGCAGAGCTTCCTGCTTGCGTATGCGATCACTTTCTCTTGGCCATTCTGCTTCTGACTTAAGACAGCTCCCAGTCCTTCGTTGCTGGCGTCTGTATACAGCAGGAACGGTTGGCTGTAGTCAGGGTAGGCTAGGATCTCATCGCCTGTCAGAATCTCTTTCATCTCCTGAAATGACTCAGCTTGCTCCTTACCCCAGTGGAATGGGTGATTTCTGCCTTTGGGAAACTGCCCTACCAGGAGGTCTTGCAGAGGAGCTGCTTTCTTGGTGTAGTCTTTTACAAACCTCCAGTAGTATCCTTCTAGTCCCAAGAACTGACGCACCTCCTTGAGGTTCTTCGGCTCCGGACACTTCTGGATGGCAGTGACCTTCTCCGGGTCTGGTGCTACCCCTTCCGGGCTGACAATGTGCCCCAGGTACTGTACCTTTTTCTTGAGCAGGTGGCACTTTGAGGGCTTCAACTTCATCCCGTACCGGGACAGTGACTCAAATACCTCTGCCAGGTGCTTCAAGTGGTGTTCATACGTTTTGGAGTACACTATGACGTCATCCAGGTATAGTAACACAGTCTCGAAGTTGCGGTGTCCCAGGCAGCACTCCATCAATCTCTGGAACGTTCCAGGGGCATTGCAGAGTCTAAACGGCATACTATTGAACTCGCAGAGTCCCATCGGGGTAGTGAAGGCCGTCTTCTCCCGATCCTCCTCAGCCACAGCTACTTGCCAGTACCCATTAGTGAGGTCAAGGGTGGAAAAGTAATTTGCAGACTTTAAGGCAGCTAGGGACTCCTCTAAGCATGGCAAAGGGTATGCATCTTTATGTGTAATGCGATTTACTTGTCGGTAATCTACACACATTTTCATGCTCCCGTCCTTTTTCCTAACTAGCACTAGGGGAGCTGCCCAGGGACTACAACTATCCCTTACTGCCCCTGCCTTCTTCATGTCATGCAACATTTCCTTCGCCTTCTGGTAGTGTGCTGGTGGTATAGGCCTGTAACGTTCTTTGATGGGTGGATGGAACCCCCTTAATCCTCCCGAAGTCAAGTGGATGTTTATTGAACACCTGCGCGTATTCTTGAACCACCCGGTGTACACCCTGTTTCTGATGGGCAGGAGTGGTGTCTGTCCCAACATGGAGCTGTTGACACCAATTCTCCATCTGGGTTGCAGGGTCATCATCCTCCACTTCGTCTGGTGAGGTTAATGACTCCGCCTTGTGAATGCAGTTGTTATTTACAGCATGTAATTTGGCAACAATGGCATAACGTGGCAATCTGACCTCATCTTCCCCACAGTTGAGAAGACGGACGGGCACCCTCCCATTGCGTACATCTACCACACCTCTGGCGGTTAAGAGCGTGGGTCTGTGCTCGGAGAAAAGGGGTTCTACTACCGCCTGGTAGCTCTGTCCTCTAAGAACTATAGCGGCTCTACACCAGATAAGCATTTCACTCATTGGGGGGATCACAATGGGTATGGGGTCTGTCACCCGCACATTACAGATTTCACCATCTGTTAAGCTTACTTGCTGTTGGTACATCAGGACTCGGATCTCCTTCTGCAGCGCCCTCCTCTGTCCTGGTCTGGCAGTGTCAGCTATCTGTTGGAGCAAGAACACAACTTCTCCCAAACAGTTACCAACAATGTTAGTGCCTAGTAGAGATAAGCGTTGTTTGACTCGAACTGTTCGCCAATCTCAAATTCGAGCTGTTTTGGGCGGTGTTCGAGCTGTTCGGCGAACACGAACAATTTGAAAAAAATTCGGCTGTTCGAGGTTATGTTCGATAACTGTTCGTGCACCAAAATCATAACTGGATTTTTTCTCAGTAATGCTGACAATTAATGTTAATACGCAGTTTGAGTGTTCAGCGGGGCGGGGGGAGGGGCAGCGGATGGATCTCTGCAGGAATAATGAAGATCTCCATTTTTTTTTCTCTTTCCCGCATTTACAGTGGGGAGGTGCAATCTGTCAGCCTATCAGCAGAGCACACACGGAGCGAATTGCTTTTTATCACACAAGCAAGGGCATGTGTCATTGGCAGTGTATGTCACATGTCCTTGCCCTATAAGACCCAGCCATTTTCCCCGTCGCCACCATTTTCTCACTTCTGCAGCTGCGTGTTAGACGGCACCGCTGTTGCTGTGTGCGCTATACCTTGTTAATTTAAAGCCAATTTTCGCACAAATCTACAGATAGCTTGGGAGTAGGGAAGAGTTGTGATTGCAGTCCTTTTAAGGACTAGGTTACATCATTTCCTACGACTTTTATCAGGCAGGTCTGTGCTCTTAAGTAGATAGGTTGGGAGTAAAGACTAATTGTAATTGCAGTCCTTTTCAGGACTAAGTTAGATCAGTTCCTATCAGTTTTTGCCAGACAGGTCTGTGCCAGTGCTGTGCAAGTTTTTTTCACAGCATTTGGCTAAATCTAGCAAAGCTAATCCTTTTTGGCCTATTGCAGAGTGTGTTAGTCAGTGGAGTAGCCTATCTGTGTTGCAAGTTACACCACCTGTGTATAGAATACCAATTTTTTTACTGCACCTAGTGAAGTAAAACCTTTTGGGCATAGCATCATTCTATTAGTACATCTATACTGACCTCCATAAGGTGGCAAATTGAATATAATTTTTTTCTGCATCTAGCTCTGAAAAAATATTTGGGCTTCTAACAGTGTGTGGGACTTGTTCTATTAGTTCATCTATACTGACCTCCATCAGGTTGCAAATTAATAATAATTTTTATCGGCATCTAGCTCTGAAAAAATATTTGGCCTTCTAGCAGTGTGTGGGACTTGGTCTATTAGTCCATCTATACTGACCTCCATCAGGTTGCAAATTCAATATATTTTTTTTCTGCATCTAGCTCTGAAAAAATATTTGGGCTTCTAGCAGTGTGTGGGACTTGTTCTATTAGTCCATCTATACTGACCCCCATCAGGTTGCAAATTGAATATAATTTTTTTCTGCATCTAGCTCTGAAAAAATATTTGGACTTCTAGCAGTGTGTGGGACTTGTTCTATTAGTCCATCTATACTGATCTCCATCAGGTTCCAAATTGAATATAATTTTTTTCTGCATCTAGCTCTGAAAAAATATTTGGGCTTCTAGCAGTGTGTGGGACTTGGTCTATTAGTCCATCTATACTGACCTCCATCAGGTTGCAAATTAAAAATATTTTTTTTCTGCATCTAGCTCTGAAAAAATATTTGGGCTTCTAGCAGTGTGTGCGGCTTGTTCTATTAGTCCATCTATACTGACCTCCATCAGGTTGCAAATTGAATATAATTTTTTTCTGCATCTAGCTCTGAAAAAATATTTGGGCTTCTAGCAGTGTGTGGGACTTGGTCTATTAGTCCATCTATACTGACCTCCATCAGGTTGCAAAGTAAAAATAATTTTTTTCTGCATCTGTAGCGCCCCGAGGGTTCGGCCGCTACAGGGGTATTGCACCTCAGACCAGAGGTGTGATATTCCACTCCCAGGTAAGGATGGAGTATGGACCAGGGCTCAGTTTGCTGCATACAGCACACACACCCCATTTCCGAGGGACAGCTCAACGGTGCTCCCACTAGACAGAAGTGCAGGCACGACCGACTATGTCCCTGCCTGGAGTGGGGAGGGGGGTGGAACACCCAGTGCTGTAGGGGCAGATAGGGGTTGGTTCCTGAGCATAGGAAGGAGCCCATTGGTTGCTGGTCACCTGGGCTCATGGTCAGAGGGAGGTATAAAAGGTGGGCACTATCTTAGATCTAGGTTCGTTCAGCCAGAGGAGAAGACAGGGAGTAGAGGCTCTGTAGGAGCTCTACTCCAGGAGGGCCTAGTGAGAGGCCGAGGAGGAGGAGAAGGGGAGCTGGGATTTTGGCTCATCTCAGGTCCAAGAGAACGGAACAGAAAGGAACAGAAAGGAACAGAGAAAGAGAAGGAGAGACAGAGAAACAGAAGGGCTCAGGAACAAGAAGGTGGAAGGGACCCTAAGAACCCACGAGAATCCAGGGTGCAGGGTCAGGCAGATTAAGGGTACCAGATCCCAAGTTGGTGGAGGAGAAACAACCCTCAGCCAAAGACCGGTCGTCGTGATCATCTATTGGTGCGACACCTCATCAAACCTGCTAGGAAGGCACCATATAGGACAGCGGAGGACGGGGCCCACGTTTAACCGCACAAGTCCGCGGCAGCTAGACAAAAGTGGGTCACTGGTGAGGCAGGCCAGAGAAAGGATTAAAGGGGGTCCTGTGCCATGCTCTTGACTGCTTGGGAGTTGACCGAGCCCCACACCTGGTGGTCGCAGCACGGCTCAGGTGGTCACTACCTGTACAGAAGTGACCCGGAACAAATGAACTGTGAGTAAAGACCCTGGACTGTGACTTGTTGTCTGAGTGCTCCTTCGCGCCTCCAGCACTACCGGTACTGGGACTCTCACCACCATCTCTCACCACCATCTCTCCCTCCTAATAACCGCAATCCACGGGTGGCATAGTCGGACATTATCTGAAGCGCATAACAGACTACCATTGGTCTGACCACCCTGAGCCGCGGGATCGGGCCGCCACTACTACCCCCATCGGTCCCCTATCGCCCGGATCCGTGTGCCCCACGGCCCAGGGGGTGAGTCAGCTTTGGCGTAGTCGGCAGGATCATTACCAACCCGCCACAAGCGGGTATTGCGTGCCTGAAGAAAATTGCACATGTACCTTAAAAAGAAGTTTCCCGCCGTCCGGAGTCGTTTCCCGCCATCCGGAGCCGATTCCCGCCATCAGACGCCATCTTGGACCGTTTCCCGCCATCTTCATCCGTTTTTCCCGTCCTGGCAGAGAGGACGCCATTATGTGCGCACCAAAAGACAGCAGGAAGCCACCTCCCATCGTGGGCCAGGTCCCAGAATGGCGCCAAAGAAGAAGCCCGCCCCCACCAGCCATGAATGCAGCAGTGGAGATGTCCATCAACATGGGGGGGCTGCCCCTGAAAGTGATTGTCACCAAGTTGCCCCGGGGCCGCCCCCAATGGGGGTGGGAAGAGAAGAAAACTGCGGGGCAGGGGGTGGTCTGGATCAGTCCAGACAGACCGCACCCGGGGATGGACGCCCTCAGCAGCACCAGCCTCCTGGCCCGCAGCCTGCTGCAGGCCGAACCGCTCTGCAGCCTAGCAGAAGTCCTGGCGCAGCTCCCCAGAGACCCGGAGCGTGCGCAAGCTGCACTGGAGGACCTGGAGCGGATGATGGTCCAGGCGCAGCGAGATGCACTCACCAAGTGGAGAAAGGAACTGGCCCGGCAGGCCGAGACCCACCAGCGACAGGCTTCAGCCGCACCCCGCGGTTTGCCTGCCTCGGAGGACGGCGCAGGAGGAGAGAGGACCGGAGGCGACGCCGCGGAGGGAGCCACGAGGACTGAGGCAAGTGAAGGGGACGTCACCACCCCAAGCCCAGCACCCGCAGGCCTGCCCCAGCCTCCCATCGCAGCACCAGAAGCCCCACTCACCGCACCTGTTGCCGCGCCGCCACTGCTCCCAGCTAGGCCTCAAGCGGCGAGCGCCGCCGCCACGCCCCGCCCGGCGCCACGCCCCTTGACCCCGGGCGCCGTAAAGCAGGAAGCATCATCGGCCCGGTCGCAAGGCCTGGATGACCCGGGCGCCATCGCTAAGCCTGCGCCCCTGTCCCGGGTGGGACTGCCACCTAGCGCAGCCACAAGACCCCCGGTCTGGTCGTAAGGCCGAGTGCCCCCGGGCGCTGCTCCCAGATTAGGTCCCCCCACTATACCATCGCTGGGCGTGGACCTATTGGCACATCACACCGGTCCGGATGGACTGCCGCTGGAGTGGCCGGCTGAAGTGACCGGCAATCAGCCATGGAAGGCCCAGCCCCCGCGTGAGCCTCTGATACCGGCTCCTGAACCCGTCGAGGTCACCCTACCCCCACTGGAGGACGTCCAATTTGCGTGGGACCCCACCAGCGAGAACTTGATGGGGTTCTCTCAAGAGACCCGGGCAGACGCGGTCCGTCGTCTGGAGGCCTGTCATCAGCAACTGGCGACCTTTGAGCGGGAGCGACGAGAGAGGCGCGTCAGAGAGAAACGGCTCCAGGCCCAGAGTGCTGAACAAAAACGTAAGGCCCGCCAAGACCCCCAAGCAGCCCGTGGTCCCCGAATCACCGGGACCATAGTCAAATTCCACATGGAAAACGGCTGGGGGTTCATCAGGGGCCCAGAAGCCGCAGGCGACGTCTTTGTGACCCGCAGGGATGTTGAGAGTCATCTACCTGAGGGACATAGTGGCCGTGACTTGTACCCTGGTGATGTGGTCGCCTTTACCCGCCACGTAGGCGCAAAAGGACCATACGCCCTACATGTTCATCGGCTCACTGAGGAGGAACTACAACACCGCGGCTATGAGGAGAGCCAAGAGGACCCGGACGGGTCTGAAGAACCATATGAGGAGGAAGAAGGAGCATATGGAGGACACCGCTACTAGTAAGTAGCAAAGTGCCTGTGTACATAGTTACCCGTTAGGGTATCAGAACTGTTTTTGGGACTGTTCCCGTCTTGAAAATGTGGTCCCCGTTGGGACAAATATTGAACTGTTACCTGTGTGCCCCTCATCCCCTATCAGGCTGAGGACTGTGAGCAGCCATTCCCTTCCCAAAACTGGCCGAGGACTGAGAGCGGCCAACCCCTTGTATATAGTTGCGCTTCCTAAAGTGCCCCCTACTGGTTTTATAAAAAGACTACCACGTCTACCTCGGGACAGCAAGTCCCTCGTGTTTACAAGTTTGCCAAAGTTCCTGCACTTACAAGAAGAGTGCACACCTGGTCGCAAGTTGCACCGCCGCCAAGATCCAAGAATGTGTTTTAAAAGTGTTTTCTTGCAAATGTTTTATATGAATAAGTTTTATATCCTGCTAAATAATAATGTCAATGTTTTCTAATAATGTTTATATGTCAAAAGAGTTCCAGAAGTATTAGTATGTGTTTTATAATAGTGTGACAAGAAAAGAAAAGCGTTTCCCATAAAGGGAATTGAATCATGTTGCCTGTTTTCTGATGTGAAAAGTTTTGAAAAAGTTTGCATGTCCTGTAATTAACTGTTTTGCTCTTTTCCAGCCCGAGGACGTGCTGTGCTTTACCAGGGGGGAATGTAGCGCCCCGAGGGTTCGGCCGCTACAGGGGTATTGCACCTCAGACCAGAGGTGTGATATTCCACTCCCAGGTAAGGATGGAGTATGGACCAGGGCTCAGTTAGCTGCATACAGCACACACACCCCATTTCCGAGGGACAGCTCAACGGTGCTCCCACTAGACAGAAGTGCAGGCACGACCGACTATGTCCCTGCCTGGAGTGGGGAGGGGGGTGGAACACCCAGTGCTGTAGGGGTAGATAGGGGTTGGTTCCTGAGCATAGGAAGGAGCCCATTGATTGCTGGTCACCTGGGCTCATGGTCAGAGGGAGGTATAAAAGGTGGGCACTATCTTAGATCTAGGTTCGTTCAGCCAGAGGAGAAGACAGGGAGTAGAGGCTCTGTAGGAGCTCTACTCCAGGAGGGCCTAGTGAGAGGCCGAGGAGGAGGAGAAGGGGAGCTGGGATTTTGGCTCATCTCAGCTCCAAGAGAACGGAACAGAAAGGAACAGAAAGGAACAGAGAAAGAGAAGGAGAGACAGAGAAACAGAAGGGCTCAGGAACAAGAAGGTGGAAGGGACCCTAAGAACCCACGAGAATCCAGGGTGCAGGGTCAGGCAGATTAAGGGTACCGGATCCCAAGTTGGTGGAGGAGAAACAACCCTCAGCCAAAGACCGGTCGTCGTGATCATCTATTGGTGCGACACCTCATCAAACCTGCTAGGACAGCGGAGGATGGGGCCCACGTTTAACCGCACAAGTCTGCGGCAGCTGGACAAAAGTGGGTCACTGGTGAGGCAGGCCAGAGAAAGGATTAAAGGGGGTCCTGTGCCATGCTCTTGACTGCTTGGGAGTTGACCGAGCCCCACACCTGGTGGACGCAGCACGGCTCGGGCGGTCACTACCTGTACAGAAGTGACCCGGAACAAATGAACTGTGAGTAAAGACCCTGGACTGTGACTTGTTGTCTGTGTGCTCCTTCGCGCCTCCAGCACTACCGGTACTGGGACTCTCACCACCATCTCTCCCACCATCCACTACACTGCCCTGGGGCCGCACTCTTCCCGTGGGGAGTCACACCATCCCAGCTGCATTCATCATCGGCCCCAGCGGACTGCCTTGCAGCGGCGGTTCCTAATAACCGCAATCCACGGGTGGCGTAGTCGGACATTATCTAAAGCACGTAGCAGACTACCATTGGTCTGACCACCCTGAGCCGTGGGACCGGGCCGCCACTACTACCCCCATCGTTCCCCTATCGCCCGGATCCGCGTGCCCCACGGCCCAGGGGGCGAGTCACATCTAGCTCTGAAAAAATATTTGGGCTTCTAGCAGTGTGTGCGACTTGTTCTATTAGTCCATCTATACTGACCTTCATCCGGTTGCAAATTGAATATAATTTTTTTCTGCCTCTAGCTCTGAAAAAATATTTGGGCTTCTAGCAGTGTGTGGGACTTGTTCTATTAGTCCATCTATACTGACCTCCATTAGGTTGCAAATTGAATATAATTTGTTTCTGCATCTAGCTCTGAAAAAATATTTGGGCTTCTAGCAGTGTGTGGGACTTGTTCTATTAGTTCATCTATACTGACCTCCATCAGGTTGCAAATTAAAAATATTTTTTTTCTGCATCTAGCTCTGAAAAAATATTTGGGCTTCTAGCAGTGTGTGGGACTTGGTCTATTAGTCCATCTATACTGACCTCCATCAGGTTGCAAATTCAATATAATTTTTTTCTGCATCTAGCTCTGAAAAAATATTTGGGCTTCTAGCAGTGTGTGGGACTTGGTCTATTAGTCCATCTATACTGACCTCCATCAGGTTGCAAATTCAATATATTTTTTTTCTGCATCTAGCTCTGAAAAAATATTTGGGCTTCTAGCAGTGTGTGGGACATGTTCTATTAGTCCATCTATACTGACCTCCATCAGGTTGCAAATTGAATATATTTTTTCTCTGCATCTAGCTCTGAAATAATATTTGGGCTTCTAGCAGTGTGTGGGACTTGGTCTATTAGTCCATCTATACTGACCTCCATCAGGTTGCAAATTAAAAATCATTTTTTTCTTCATCTAGCTCTGAAAAATTATTTTGGCTTCTAGCAGTTTGTGGGACTTGTTCTATTAGTCCATCTATACTGACCTCCATCAGGTTGCAAATTCAATATAATTTTTTTCTGCATCTAGCTCTGAAAAAATATTTGGGCTTCTAGCAGTGTGTGGGACTTGTTCTATTAGTCCATCTATACTGACCTCCATCAGGTTGCAAATTGAATATAATTTTTTTCTGCATCTAGCTCTGAAAAAATATTTGGTCTTCTAGGAGTGTGTGGGACTTGTTCTATTAGTCCATCTATACTGACCTCCATCAGGTTGCAAATTAAAAATAATTTTTTTCTTCATCTAGCTCTGAAAAAATATTTGGGCTTCTAGCAGTGTGTGGGACTTGTTCTATTAGTCCATCTATACTGACCTCCATCAGGTTGCAAATTGAATATATTTTTTTTCTGCATCTAGCTCTGAAAAAATATTTGGGCTTCTAGCAGTGTGTGGGACTTGTTCTATTAGTCCATCTATACTGACCTCCATCAGGTTGCAAATTGAATATAATTTTTTTCTGCATCTAGCTCTGAAAAAATATTTGGGCTTCTAGCAGTGAGTGGGACTTGTTCTATTAGTCCATCTATACTGACCTCCATCAGGTTGCAAATTGAATATAATTTTTTTCTGCATCTAGCCCTGAAAAAATATTTGGGCTTCTAGCAGTGAGTGGGACTTGGTCTATTAGTCCATCTATACTGACCTCCATCAGGTTGCAAATTAAAAATAATTTTTTTCTGCATCTAGCTCTGAAAAAATATTTGGGCTTCTAGCAGTGTGTGCGACTTGTTCTATTAGTCCATCTATACTGACCTCCATCAGGTTGCAAATTAAAAATAATTTTTTTCTTCATCTAGCTCTGAAAAAATATTTGGGCTTCTAGCAGTGTTTGGGACTTGTTCTATTAGTCCATCTACACTGACCTCCATCAGGTTCCAAATTGAATATAATTTTTTTCTGCATCTAGCTCTGAAAAAATATTTGGGCTTCTAGCAGTGTGTGGGACTTGTTCTATTAGTCCATCTATACTGACCTCCATCAGGTTGCAAATTGAATATAATTTTTTTCTGCATCTAGCTCTGAAAAAATATTTGGGCTTCTAGCAGTGTGTGAGACTTGGTCTATTAGTCCATCTGTACTGACCTCCATCAGGTTGCAAATTGAATATAATTTTTTTCTGCATCTAACCCAGCCAATAGTTTTGGCCTAATACCACAGTTTGGCCACTCAGCTCTGCTCGGTTCCCATCCATTGCTTTTTTGTGCAAACAACTCCAGAGTTGTGAATTAGTTAACCACCGAAATGAGTGGAAAAATGCCTGCTGCTGGTGGAAAGGGGAATAGGCGTGTTGGGAAGGGTAAAAAAGGTTGTGTCCGTGGGGTAGGTGTTAAAGCAACAGTAACATCTGCAGAAGAAAGACCATCTTCCAGCCAAACTTAAATGTCTACTTCTTTTAGCGGACAATGTGATAAGATCCCTTTCTTACGGCCACGCCAATCGCTACAAATTCCAGATGAGGCACAAAAACAGCAGGTGCTTCAATGGATATCAAGTGCTCCTTTAAGTGGGCTCTCCTCCACATCAACTTCAACATCACAAATACTCCAGTCCTCAAAGGTGTCACCCCAATCGCACTTGCTTCCTCACTGCTCCCAAATCTCCAGCTGCCCGTCTGAGTATGAGGTAGAACAGATGGTTGAGTCTGCAGAGCTGTTTACTCATACTATAGCCTGGGAATCAGAGGTCGGCTCCAGCGCTTCTGTGAATCCAGACGAGGAAATGATCTGCACTGATGCCCAGAATCTTTATGAGTCGGATCCAGGACCAGACGCTGAAGGTTCTGACCATAATGTAGACCCTCATTCCCAAACTGTAACTCCTGTTGGTGGAGACAATGAGGAAGACGATGATGAGACTCAAATACCTGATTGGAGCGACAACTTTAGTTTTTTGTCAGGGCAGGAACAGGTTGGCTCCGAGGACGACGGGTGTGATAACGCACAGGGTGATGATGATGAGGTTGGAGATCCCACTTACTGTCAACCCACAGTCAGCCAAGAGATGAGGTCAGCAGAGGAGGTGGAGGAAGATGCTAGTGACGACGAGGTCAGGTTGCGCCTTCCTGGACAGACACATAGTACTGGAAGCACGTCAACAACTGCATCCTCAAACACAACTCTGCCTCTCACCACAAGTCGTGGTGGCTCTTCAGGTCGCATGGGTGCTAAGCCTTGCATAGTCTGGGCATTTTTTCAGATCGATAAAGATGACCCAACTCGTGTTATCTGTAACATTTGACACCAAAAGCTAAGTAGAGGCCAAAAAATGCATAGTTTGAGTACTTCATGCATGAACCGGCACATGGACATGAAGCATAAGTTGCAGTGGGAAGCTCACTGTGCTACAATGCGGCCTAGCCGGCCGGGCCAACCACCGTCTGCCATATCTTGTGCATCCGCGGCCTCTTCATCCTCTGTGACTGGGGGGACAGCAGTCACACCTGTTTTGTGGCGCAGATCTGCCACCTCTTTACCCGCAACAGCCAGCGTGATTGGCAGGTCATTATTTTCTTTGGAGGTGGTAACACCAGCTGGTGTTGAGCGCTGTCCGACATCGATAGCACCACCTTTGGATCAAGGCAACCTAACATGTCCGCCTGCATCTTCCTCACATACCGGCAGTTTGCCGGGGACACCCTTATCAACCCCGTCTAAGCACAATAGCCAGCCCTCGGTCCCTCAGATGTGGACAAGTAAAAGACCATTTCCTCCTAGCCATGAGAAAGCTAAGAGGTTGAATTTCACCATCTGCAAGCTCTTGGCTACAGAAATGCTGCCTTTCCGCCTGGTGGACACAGAGGATTTTCGAGACCTTAGTCCGTCGCAGTGCCCCAGTACCAGATGCCCAGTCGGCACTACTTCTCAAAGAAAGGTGTGCCTGCGCTCCACCAGCATGTCGCACACAACATCACCGCTTCTTTGAGAAACTTTGTGTGTGACAGGGTGCATTTCACCACAGACACTTGGACGAGTAGGCATGGACAGGGGCGTTACATGTCGCTGACTGGGCACTGGGTAACTATGGTGACAGCAGGACAAGGGGCTGCTGTCCAAGTCTTGCCGTCCCCACGAGTTGTGCGTCAATCCTCTTTATCTCAAAGTTCCTCCACTGCTTCTGCCTCCTCAACCTCCTCTTGGTCCTCCACCTGCACCCAAAGCCTGTCTGGTCATGCCACAAGCTTTCTAACTGCGCAGAAGGGATCCTGCACA
Organism: Phyllobates terribilis; assembly: GCF_046119375.1. Taxonomy (NCBI): domain Eukaryota; kingdom Metazoa; phylum Chordata; class Amphibia; order Anura; family Dendrobatidae; genus Phyllobates; species Phyllobates terribilis. Next base: position 229,485,079 of record NW_027362767.1, read on the forward strand.
CCTCCTTACTATGCTGGCAGTAGAGCTCAACGTCATCAGGCGGTTTTTACTTTGAAATGTCTGGGAAATGTGAGTCACAGAGCTGAGGAATTGTGGTCAGCTCTGGAGAACCAATTTCATGAATGGTTGTCTCCACTGTACCTGAAACCAGGGAAGGCCGTGTGCGACAATGCTGCAAACCTGTAGCCGGGGTAATGTCACACACGTGCCTTGTATGGCTCACGTGTTGAACCTGGTTGTCCAGCAATTTTTAGCCCACTATCCCAGACTAGATGGCCTTCTGCAGAGGGCACGGTCGCTGTGTGCTCACTTCCGCCGTTCGCATCCCGCAGCTCAGCGACTTACATCTCTACAGAAGTCGTTGGGCCTGCCACTTCACCGGCTAAAATGCGATGTGCCTACCCAGTGGAATTCATGTTGCAGCGACTGTGGCAGCACCGACAAGCCCTGGTGCAATACGTTCTGACGTATAGCCTGGGCCAACGAGATCCAGAGGTGGGGCAAATCACGCTGGAGGAGTGGTCTCAGATCAGGGACCTATGCACCCTTCTGCACAGTTTTGAAATGGCGACGAAGATGTTTAGTGCTGACGATGCCATTATCAGCATGACTATTCCGGTGATTTACATGCTGGAGCACATGTTAAACAGAATTCGGAGTCATGTGGTGGCACAAGAGGAGGTGGAGGAAGTAGAGGAGGAGGAGTTGTATGCGGAAGGGCTAACATCTACAAGGTCCAGACGGTCGGCAGCACCAAGGCGGCAGGCATGTGAGGGTGGGGGAGATGGTTTTACCAGGGCGCATGGTAGCAGCCAAACTAGTGAGGAAGGTGCAGGAGCCTAGGAAGAAGTGGAGGACGAACTGATGGAAGACTCATCAGATGAGGGAGACTTTGATCACATTTCTGTTGTGCGAGGTTGGGGGGAGAGGACAGAGGAAGGAAGCATGATTGTTACCTCGCCACCAACACAACAGGGACTTGGTGCTCCTGGATGCGCAAGACACATGAGTGCCTTCTTGCTGCACTACCTGCAACATGACCCTCGAATTGTGAGAATTAGAAATAATCCTGACTACTGGGTTGCCACACTGTTAGATCCCCGGTACAAAAGTAAATTTGCAGAAATTATTCCTGCCATAGAAAGGGATGCACGCATGCAGGAGTATCAGCAGAGACTGTTGCAGAATCTTACATGTGCTTTTCCACAAAACACCAGTGGTGCACGTAGTGAATCTCACAGTTCCAACTTGCCAACCGTGGGACCGTCGAGTGTTCAGCACTCAAACCGTAACAGAAACACAGTATCTGCTGCTAACATCAATTTTGCGGAATCATTTCACCACTTTTTTAGCCCATCCTTTGCAAGGCCACAGGAGACAAGAAGTCTGACACATAGTCAACGCCTAGAGACGATGGTACAGGAGAATCTCCAAGTAAACATTGAAGCCATGACTGTGTCACTGGACCCTTGCTCTTTTTGGGCTTCCAATCTGGATAAATGGCCGGAGCTAGCCACTTACGCCTTGGAGATCTTGTCATGCCCCGCAGCCAGTGTTCTGTCTGAACGTGTGTTCAGCGCTGCTGGTGGTGTGCTGACAGATAAGCGCACGCGGCTCTCCACTGATAATGTAGACAGACTAACGTTCATAAAGATGAACAAATCATGGATCCGAAACGACTTTTCTACCCCTGTGTTATCCTGGGGAGAGTAAAAGCTTGATGATTGGTTAAAATCACCTCACCAACCGTTTTAAGCTTTCAAATTACTAATCATGTTTATCTGTATCTTGGCTGGAAAATAATTTGGGCTTTGTAGCAGTGTGCAGCACTGATTCTAATAGGCCATCTATACTAAGCTCCACCAGATTTAAAATTACTAATCATGTTTATCTGTATCTTGGCTGGAAAATAATTTGGGCTTTGTAGCAGTGTGCAGTACTGATTCTATTAGGCCATCTATACTAAGCTCCCCCAGATTTAAAATTAATAATAATTTTTAGCTGCATCTAGCCCGGAAAATAATTTTGGGGCTCCGAGATGCGCAAGACACATAAGTGCCTTCTTGCTGCACTACCTGTAACATGACCCTCAGATTGTCAGAATTCGAAGTAATCCTGACTACTGGGTTGCCACACTCTTAGATCCCCCACACTCTTCGATCAACCTTTTCATTTTAATAAAGACCAAAAAAAATGGTCATTTTTGAAATTATAAGCATTAGCAGGTTATTAGAAACTGAAATCAAACAGTTTTCAACTCAAAACTTTATTCTAGGTGATGTTACATTTGCACATAGGACCCCTTGTTCGAAAGGAGCTTCTGAACTCTCTCGTCCATTGAATTTGTCAGGTTTTGGATGGTTTCTGCTTCAATTGTTTTGCATGAGGACAGAATACCCTCCCAGAGCTGTTGCTTAGATGTGAACTGCCTCCCGCCATCATAGACACTCCTTTTGATGATGCTCCAGAGGTTCTAAATGGGGTAGAGGTCAGGGGAGCATGGGGGTCACACCATAAGTTTGTCCCCTTTTATGCCCATATCAGCCAGAGATGCAGATGTGTTATGTGCAGCATGAGACGGTGCATTATCATGCATAAAAATGATCTTGCTGTGGAATACACGGTTCTTCTTCTTGAACCATGGCAGGAAGTGCTGTTTGAGAAACTCCACATACATTATGGAGTTCATCTTTACCCCTTCAGGGATCCTAAAGGGGCCGACAATCTCTCTCCCCATGATTCCAGCCCAAAACATTACTCCACCTCCTCCTTGTTGGCGCTGTAGCCGTGTTTGCGTGGGGTGTCCATCAACCAGCCATCCTCCACTCCATCCATCTGGACCATCGAGCGTTGCACGGCACTCATCCGTGAACAAAACAGTTTTGAAATCAGTCTTCATGTAATGTTTGGCCCACTGGAGCCGTTTCTGCTTGTGTGAAGTGGATAGAGGAGGTCGACAGGATGGCGTACGCACAGCTGCAAACCTCTGAAGGACCCTGCATCTTGTTGTTCGGGGGACGTTGGAGGCACCAGCAGCTTCAAAAACTTGTCTGCTGCTATGACAAGGCTTTTTTGCCGCTGCTCTTTTAACCTGACGTAATTGCCTGTAGGAAAGAGTCCTCAATTTGCCCTTATCAGCACGCACACGTGTGTACTGTGAATCCGCTACATACTTCTTGATTGCCAAGACACTTCATCCTGATCATCGCACAATGTTGATTGTAGTCATGCCTTGACCTAAACACTCCACAATTTGTTGCTTCTCAGCAGCCGACACATCCTTTTTCTTTCCCATTTTGGCAGAAAATGTAGGCTGCTTAATAATGTGGGACAGCCTTCTTAAGTAGTCTTGCCTTTCATTGGACACACCTACCAAACTAATTAGCACAGGTGTCTGCAATTGCTTACAGTGATATAAAGAACCCTGACACACATCACCATCAATGAGTTTAACTGACAAACAAACAAATTCTTCCCTTATCACTCCTAAACACTTTTTGCATAATAATTTGGAACACAGTGTACATGTGCTTTTCCACAAAACACCAGTGGTTCACGTAGTGAATCTTACAGTTCTAACTTGCCAACCGTGGTCTGTATGGAGTTGTTCAATAAAGGGCCCAAAATTAAGATAACATAGACGGGAGAGGTCTCTATGAATAGGAATTCCTAAGTATTTGATACCCTGTGAGGGCCAGGCAAAGGGAAAGTTGGACTGGATGGAATCCTGTATGGATTTTGGGAGGGAGACATCGAGGGCCTCAGACTTCGCTGCATTGATTTTAAAATTTGACCATGTAACAAAGTGATCTATTTCAGCCATAACAGCAGGGATGGATATATGTGATTGAGTGATATATACTAGGACATCATCAGCAAATAGAGAGCACTTGTACTCGGTGCCTCCCACCTCAATCCACCTAATATTGGGGTTATGGCGAATTGATGAGAGCAGGTGCTCCGTCACTAGGATGTATAAGAGAGGGGACAGAGGACATCCCTGCCTTGTCCCATTGGTGATTATGAAAGGTGATGAAAATGTTCTGACTCGCCCCCTGGGCCTTGGGACACCCGGAGCCGGACCCTTTTTGGTGGATGCTGGTGGTTGTAGTCTCCGTGGCGGCGACCCGGTTCCGTGGCTCAGGGCAGTCAAACCAGTGGCAGAACTATTTATGTGGTTTTGATGTTTAAATGTCCGACTACGCCACCCGTGGATTGCGGTCAGAGTGAACCGCCGCTGCAGGGCAGACCGCTGAGGCTGGTGTTGTGGGTGCAGCAGAGCGTAGCATAACTCCCCACGGGAGGAGTATAGCCTCAGGGCAGTGTATGCGGAGGATGGGGGTGATGGTGCAGGGCAGCAGCAGTAACGACACGGAGTCAGTGATGCAGTCCAGGGCCTTTACTCACAGTTCTTATTATCCAGACCACTTCTGCAGGTAACGGCTGCCCACATCGTACTGTGCTTACCAGGTGAGGGGCTCAGACAACTCCCAGATAACTTTGGAGCGCTTCACAGGACCCCCTTTGTGTGTCCTTTGTCTGGCCTTTCTTACCAATGCTTCTGTCCGGCTGCCTCGGGCCTCCTCTTGGTAAACTTGGCGCCAGTTTCCCTGACCCTATGTGGTGCCTTCCTAGCGGGTGTAGCGAGGGGCTGCGCCACATAAAATGTCACAGCCTCCGGTTTCTAGCTGAGGGTCGTTTCCCGCCTCCACTAGTTTCGGGGACCGGTCTCCCCCTTTGGCCTGACCCCTCCACGCAGGTGGATTCGGGCGTGCGGTGGCGACTCGCCTGTCCGCACCCCTGGGATCCCTTCGTTCCTCGTTCCTGGAGCCTTCTCCGCTCCTCTTCCTTCCTTCTCCCTCTTCCAGGCCTGGGCCTCTGTTACTAGGCCCGCCTCCAGAGCAGAGCTCATGCAGAGCTCCTGCTCCCTGTCACTTCTGCTCAGACTTCTCTGCACTGAACTAAGATGGTGCCCACCTTTTATACTTCCTTCTCAATGCACCCAGGAACTGCTTCCTCCCTGCTCCTGCACTACAGGGTTCCCCTTCCTTAGTGTTCCCTCCCCCCACTCCAGCCAGGGACAGGGACTGTCGTGCCAATCTCAGAGGTATATTGGTCGCCCTGCCCCACGGCAATGTGGTGTAATGCATGCAGGTGTCGGGGTCCTGATCCACACTCCATCCTTACCTGAGAGTGAGATATCACACCTCTGGGTGAGGTGCAATACCTCTGTAGCAACCAAGCTCTCGGGGTGCTACAGTTCCATTTATCTTCATCCTAGGTGACGTATTGCGATACAGGGCCGTGATTTTGGCTATAAAAGGGTCCCCTAGACCCCTACCCCAAGCTTTTTAAGAGAATAATATATGGTGTGCCAGGAGACTCTATGGAATGCTTTCTCAGCATCCAACGAGAGTATCTAATTACAAATTTTTAACTGCATCTAGCCCAGGAAATACTTTGTGCCTAGTAGCAGTGTCTGCTAGTCAGCGGATTATCCCAGCTGTTAAGCAAGCTACACCACCTGTAGTTTGGACACTTAATTTTTTCAAAGGAAATGCTTCGGGACCCCGGGATACTCAGTGAAGAGCATCAGGAGGCACCCCAAGGCATAGGGGCTGGGACTGGCGGTAGGACGCCTTGCGGTGGACCGCTGAGCTCGATCCTTATAAAAGCTTTTTAACTGCAGCAGCTTTAGTGGACGCTACTGGAGCTGGAATTACGCGGCTGCTGGCATGAGACTTGCCCTCCAATAGATCCTTGTAAAAGGATTTAAAGTGTATTCATTCAAATTAGAGAGACAATTTAAATTAAAAAGCTTAGACCTGCCTCCACCACAGGGGGCTCGCTCGACCCACCAGCAGACAGGCACCAGTATTGGGAGAGGGGGGCTGGCCGTCAGGGTCCACCGCGGCTCTGGCACAAACCCGGCGACACGTAGGTGGCACGGGCAGGAACGGACTGGCCGTGTCGGCTTCTCACTTTTTGGATTTTAGAAGGGCATGACATGCCTATATCTGTGTCTCCCCCTCCTTTTACTCCTCCACCTCTTTTCTTTTCGCATGACTATATGTACTTGTTACTTTTCCATGTGTTAGTTGTGTCTTCTGAGCAGTTTGTTAGGTTTTGGACACCTTTGAAGGTGTTTTCTATGTGTTTCTATGTGTTTTTGTTTGCCTGCCATTGGTTTTAACGGTGTTCGAAGGTGTTCGACGAACAGTTCGGCGAACACAAGGGTGTTCGACGAACTGAACCGAACTCGAACACTACGGGGGTGGCTCAACACTAGTGCCTAGTACCATATACGGATTGGTATCATCAGGATTAGTCTCTACTACAATTAGTCCCTGGTCCTTCAGCTCCACTCTCCCCACCTTTACTGTCACATTCTTAACCCCGATTAGGTTAAGGGGGAGTCCATTTGAGGCATAAACAGAAAGATTTGGAGCTGGCGGGCTTAGGTCGTCCATGGACCAGAACCTCTTGTAGTGGACGTCAGGCATTATGGTTACCTGAGATCCTGTGTCCAGCAGAACGTGCGCCGGGATGCCATGCAGCACAATGGACAGGAAAGGTCTTCCTCCGGCGAACCTGTTGTACCAGTCTGAGGGGCCTGGGAAATTTACTCCTGGGTGTCGGCCCTCGGCCCCAGGCTTTTCTCGTTTAAAGGACAATTCTGGGCGGTGTGTCCGGTCTTGCGGCAACGGTAGCGGGTAGGGTCCTTCTGTGGACGGCGCTGGTCACTGATCCTCGTAGAGGGTGGTGTTGTCCTCCTCCTCCTTCGCATCCAGGGGACATCCTCAGGGCTATCGGCTAACAGGATTTTCCCTCCTTCCTCGGGCTCCGTCCACAGCTGCAGAGCACTCAGCACAGTGGTCAGGGTTTTGCTCAACTGGCACACCTCAGAGCGCAGACTGTCCAGCTCTCTAGGGGACGTTGCTGGAACCTTGGCTTCAGCAGCCACTGGGGAAAAGGTGGGTGTAGCAGGCACTGGGGTAGCCCCACCCTGGTAACATTGGATGGCATTTGTTTCCAGGGTCTGCAGTCCTTTTATAGCCATGTCCTTAAGATTGTCAAAGGTAGCATCTGGATGATCTAAGGACCACCAACGCACAGTCCTGCTTTCCTGTGGAGACCTCAGTCCCCTGACAAACTGTTCCTTCAGCATTTTGTTTTCATTTTCGATGCTGGTTGGACTAACCTGTTTCAGAGCCCGCAGGGCCCCTTGTAGACGCCAGGGATAGTCCCGAACATTGTCCTCCGGCTGTTGAGAACAGTTGTAGAACCTCATCCGGAGGTCCGCCTCAGTGTGATCCTCAAAAACAGTCTGTAGCTTTTTAAAGATTGCGGACACTGACTCCTGGTCTGCGGCTGACCATGTTTCTACTTCCCGTTCCGCAGCACTAGTCAGTTCTCCTAATACAATAGCGGCCCCCTGCTTGCCTGTCATAGAGTACATGTCCAAGATACCGCATATCTTCCGTTTGAATCCAGACAGGGTATCTGGTTTGCCGTTGTACTGGGGGAGCCACTTTGCTCCAGGAATGTACGGTAGAGTTATGGTGATGACAGGAGTTACAGGCGCTGCTGGTGGAGCGGCCACTTCAGCCTGCTCGGCGTCGGGCTCGGGTTGAACTTCAGGGCCGTTAACCGGTATTCCGGCGTCGTGATGTTCCTCGGACATTCTGACTCCCTCCTAGCGAACCGTGGCCTACCTTCTTTTTCTTCTGGTAGGCCGCAGCTCCGCAGGTGACGGTCGTCTTTAGGACCTTGCGTCGCTTTTGTCCTACGTCAGAGCGTTCAGCGACGCTCCTTTCAGGACCTGGCGCTTCCTGGTTTGACGTCAAGGCGTGGGGCGTGTCCGGGGCTTCGGGCGCTTTGGCAGGTACGCCCCTCAATTTCCCGCGGTTACGCCGTTCTTCTTGCTCGGCGGCCCAACAATGGTGGCAATCTTCATCACAGTTTAATGTACCCAGTTTTTAATTAAAGGCGCACAGTACCCAGCGGCAACTTGCATAACACTCCGTCGTTGCAGCGGGCACGCGATCCTGTTCGTGACGCCAGGAAAGATGACTCGCCCAGGGGCATGGGGACGACTCGGTACCCGGGCCACTGCCTGGCCTTGGGGATGTCGAGGTGGTCGGCTCCCGGGCCCGTACCCTGGGGTCAGCTTTTAAAAGGGGATTGTTTGTTCATTTTATGAAATTTTGTGACGCCACCTGTGGTTTCTGGTGAGAATCACCAGACCTGAGGCAGTCCACTGAGGCCGGTGATAAGGCAGCTCGATGGTATAGCTCCCCACAGGTGGAGCTAGGCCTCAGGGCAGTGTACGGAGAGGGGGATGCAGGACAGGCGAGACCCAGCCAGGTCAGAGCAAGAACGGGGACGGACACGGTAGTCACTTCAGTACCTTTTACTGGTGGTAGTTCAGGCACATCCCGGAGCACTGTATGGTGAAGGGTGCATATCAGGATCCTCCCCAATGAGCGAGTGTAGGGCCTCCTGCTTCTTGCCTCTGCGTAGTAAGTTTCTGACCTGCCTGAAGCTAGGCCTAACTTTATCTCTGTCCTGCACCGGCTGTCGTTGTGGTAGGGCCTTCTCTTGGAGTGCACGTTCTCAGCTTACGGGGCCTATGTGTCTCCTGGCTCTGTTACATATCCGCTCTCTGGTGAACCTGGGACCTGTAGTTCTCCAGGGATTGTGATTATGCCTTACTGGGTTGTAGAGATCCCGGTAAGCTCGGACCCGGTGTCCGGTATATGTTTCGGGGTGAGCTGGGTAAGCTCCTCTGCCCCCACTGCTACTCACTTTCCACTTGCCTTCGGCCACGCTCCGGCCCTCACTAGGCTACTCACACTAGCGGCAGCTTGCCGCTCTTATGGCGTCGGCACACCTTAAGCTCTAACTGAGCTCCCTGAATCTAGCTAGCAGGAGCCTCGTGCTCCACTGCTGAACTATTAGCTGAGTTTTCTAAACTAGACTGAGCTCCATTGCAGACTAACCTCTCTCAGGCTTCTCTACTGCAGGAACTCTTCAGAGGAACTCCTGAATCACTGAGCTGCCTAGCTCCACCTTCCCTATTTATATCCCTAACGGGCCCCCTCTGCTGGTCTGAGGTGGAAGGTGGAGATGTGTGAACGTTTATGGGAGCCTCTTGTGGAGGATTCCATTAATGCACACTTCTAGGATCTGTGGTACCAAGCGCAGCTGGGTGCCACAGGGGGACACCAAAAGGTTAATAAGATGGGTATTTGTACAGTGTGAAGGAGGAAAAAAAAAAAAAGAGGATTTAGATGAAAAAAAAGGATTTTTCCTGGCCCCCGAGACCATGAGCTAAGCCCAGCAATTTCAGCAACAGGAGCACACAGGACTGTAATGCAGCGTTTGCTGGTATAACCACTGCATCTCCTATACAGCCTGCCTGCCTGCCTGATATCTGGGATGGATATTAGTCCTGAGAAGGATTGTTTGTTTGATCTGGCAGCCTTTACAGACCCTACACTAACTACTTTGCAGTATATATCTCTCCCTAAATCAGCAGCGCTGTCCCTACACTGTCTGATCCCAGTCGTCTGTGTCCAAGATGGCGGCGCCCGGTTTTAAATACTCGAGGTGACGCTGTGCGGCCAGCCAATCAATGTAATGCCCACAACCAACATGGCTGTGGCATTACTGTGACTGGCTGGCAATCCCTGCATGTTCATTGGCTCTGTAAAGAGCGCCAAACATGCAGGGCGGAGACCCGAGCTCCCGCCTGAGTAACCCGGAAATGCTCGCCGAACATCCTGAGTAGCGTGATGCTCGGGTGAGTACCGAGCAGTGTCGAGCATGTTCGCTCAACACTAATGATGAGCGAGCATTAAAATGCTCGGGTGCTCGCTGTTCGAGACGAGGAATTTGGAATGCTCGAGTGCTCGGGCCGAGTAACAAGCCCAATGTAAGTCTATGGGAAACTCGAGCATTTTTCCGGCAACCCCACCTGGTGGTCTGCAGAGGGCCTAAAAATTGCCCAAATCAATGGGGACATTGCTCAAATGACATGGGAACAGCATGAGGAAGACCCCTGGAAGCATCTTTTACTCCCAGGTCACTGCTGTCAACAACGTTGTCAGAGGTATTACGCCACTTTTACGGACTCACAATAAAACATGCAAAAACGAAATCAAAATGGATTTTCCTGGGCAATATGTTAAGGAATATCCTTTACAAAAACAAAAATGCTCCTCCACACCCTGGGCAATGTTCACACATAGCATTTTTGATGCTTTTTTGCACTTTTGCATTGCTTTCAACCAAGACAAATGCGTTCACCGGGAAATGCCATTTTAACATTTTACTACCTTATCTGGCCATGTGGTGTGTGACACATCATCAGACACATCCTGTTTCATTTATGATGGATGGACTCTGAAAGTCACAAAGACTATTTTTATAGGGCCATCAAGCGGCCCTTACTATTCTTAAAGGGCCATAAAGCAGCCCTCGCTATTGTTATAGAGCCATCAGCTCTGCTATGCTTTGTTGTTCCCATTATTAACGGAGTGCGTCTGCTATACTGTTATTACGTATGCAGTGACTGCAATGGCTGCCAAAAATTTGGAGAAACTCCAATGCTCCTTGCAAGAGACGTAGAGGAGGGCCTCCTGCAAAAAATGCTCCCGTTATTAGGAAGTGTGTCTCCCATACTGTTTGCCTATGCAGTGAAGCAACAGATGACAAAAATTTGGAGGAACCCCATTGTCCTTTGCAAGAGACGTAGATGTCGGAGAGCCTCCTGCAAAAAATGCTCCCATTATTAGGAAGTGGGTCTCCTATACTGTTTGCCTATGCAGTGAAGCATCGGCTGCCAAAAATTTGGAGGAAGTCCAATGCCCCTTGCAAGAGACGTAGAGGTCGGAGGGCCTTCTGAAAACAATGTTCCCATTCTTAGGAAGTGGGTCTCCCTTACTGTTTGCCTATGCAGTGAAGCAACGGCTGCCAAAAATTTGGAGGAACTCCAATAACCCTTGCAAGAGACGTAGATATGTTGATATGGTACATATGGTGGTGTTATGTGGTGGAGGATGAGGATGCGGAGAAAGAGGAGGACAAGAGCAAATAGACAAAATCAGGAACCATATACCCATGTCTGGGTGTGAAAAGGTGCATGGGAAAAGAGTTAGACCTCCCCAAAAAATGACACTGTATTTGAGTTTATGTTACGTTGCTATCATTTAGTGGTGTTGAGAAGTCTGGCCCAATCCAGCCCTTGTTCATTTTTATAAGAGTCATTTTATAAGAGTCAGCCTGTCAGCATTTTCAGTTGAAAGGCAAGTGCGCCTATAGCTTATAATTCCACCGGCGGCACTAAAAACTCGCTCTGACAAAAAACTAGTGGCAGGGCAGACCAGGACCTCCAAGGTGTAGAGAGCCAGTTCATGCCACGTGTCCAACTTGGATACCCAATAATTATAAGGCACAGAGGAATCACAGAGGACATTGGTACGGTCGGCAAGGTACTCCCTCACCATCTTCTGAAACTTTGCACTCCTTGTGAGAGGACCCTGCGCCTCAGGGCCTGTGTAATGGCATGGTCTGAGAAAACTGTCCCAGAACTTTGACAGTGTTCCCCTGCCTATGCTGGATTGCATTTGTGGCTCTCTCGCCTGTACTCCTTGGTTTTCCTACGAACTGTGACCTCTGCCACCAGCGTTTTCATATGAGAAGTTTTTGAATAATTCTGCAATAAGGGCCTTCTTGTACTGCCCCATTTTATTAGGCCTGTCCTGCAAGGGAATAAGAGACATAAAGTTCTCCCTGTAGCGTGGGTCTAAAAGCGTCACCAACCAGTAATGACTGTCACACAAAATTTAGACAACGCGAGGGTCACGGAAAAGGCAGCATAACATAAACTCAGCCATGTGTGCCAGACTGCAAAGAGGCAAGACTTCCGTGTCCTCACCAAGAGGACGACTGACCATGCTCTCCTCCTCATCCTCCTCCTCTTCCTCCTCCTCCCTGTCCTCAGACCATCCACGCTGAACAGGCGGCATGACAGTTGTGCAGGTAGTACCGTCTATAGCGCAGGAAACTAGCTCCTGTTCCTCCTCCTCCTCTTCCTCATTGTCACCCAATCCTTGTTGGGATGAGATGAGACTGGGCTGCGTGTAATCATTTTGTATGGTTCCTTGCTCCATATCATCGTGCTCCGCCTGCAATGCATCCTCTTTAATTGAGAGCAGAGAGCGTTTCAGAAGACAGAGAAGCGGGATGGTGACGCTAATTATGTCATCATCGCCGCTCACCATCTTGGTGGAGTCCTCAAAGTTTTGGAGGATGGTACAGATGTCTGACATCCATGTCCACTCCTGAGGTCTTATGTCTGGAGTCTGACCTGAATACCGACGGCCTTGTTGATGCTGGTACTCAACAACTGCCCTCTTCTGCTCACAAATCCTTCCCAACATCTCCAGTGTAGAGTTCCAACGCATGGGGACATTGTTATGTTCTGCTACCAGAGCTAAGGAAAGAGAGGAGATCTGTCCCTACGATAGAACTCAGCTTAATCCCTACGATGTAACAGGGAACCTGATCCTGCGATCAGACCTGCTAAAGTCCTAAGCTAGTCTGTACGGAGACCTATAGATGTGGGGAAGGAATCCCTACAAGTACTAAGGACTGGGAGGAATATGGGACACCTCCTAACAGAAATAGTAGCAGACAGACGAACAAACAAAATATATAGAACATAGAGGTCAGTAGACCAAGCAAACTAACAGAGCAAGACACAGAGCACAGGCTAGCTAGAAAGTAGATATACAATGAAGTCCAGCAAATCCAGAAGGGCGGAGCAGGATTAAATAGGCCAACAAGGTCATGTGACCAGCAAAGGGAAAAAAAAACTAAGAGCAAGGTTCTAACAGTACCCCCCCTTCTAAGAGGATCCTCCGGATCCCCTAGGACCAGGCTTATCAGGAAATCTCCTGTGAAACGCTCTGATAAGTCTGGACGCGGAAACATCATCCGACCTCACCCAAGAGTTATCCTCGGGACCGAAACCTTTCCAGGCCACAAGATACTGCAAACTACCTCTATACCGTCTAGAGTTAAGGATGCGAGAAATTTCATATTCCCCGTCCTCCACCACCGGAGGAACAGAGGCAGAGGCGTCACAATCCGATACAACAGCTTTTTTCAACAGAGAGACATGAAATACCGGATTAATTCTCCAGGAGGTAGGAACCTCCAACCTAACAGCAGATTGGTTGACAACCTGAAGCACCTTAAAGGGCCCTACAAACTTGGGACCCAATTTCTTTGAAGGAATCCTCAACCGCAGATTCCTAGAGGACAACCAAACCATGTCACCAACAGCGAACAAAACCTCCTGTCGTTTCCTATCAAAGTAGTCTTTAGATTTTCTGTTGGCCTCCTGAAGATTACCACGCACATCCGTCCAAACTCTCTTCAAATCACCGGAAAAATTCTCCTCCTCAGGCACGGCAGATCCCAACTTGGAGAACGACCCAAACGACGGATGTCTCCCAGAACAACAAAAAAAAGGCGAACAACCAGCAGAAGAAGATGTATGATTGTTCAGAGCAAATTCAGCAAGTGGCAGAAACTCAGACCACCCCTCTTGATTGTCTGCCACAAAACAACGCAAGAACTGCTCAACATCCTGGTTTTTCCTTTCTGTCTGGCCATTAGATTCAGGATGATATCCGGACGAGAACGACAAATGAACTCCCAACCTATCACAAAAGGCACGCCAAAAACGAGTCACGAACTGAGGACCCCTATCAGAAACAATGTCAGTAGGAACGCCATGAAGTCTGACAATTTCCTTGACAAAGGCCTTAGCGAGAGTTTTAGCGCAGGGCAGTTTGACGAAAGGAACCAAGTGACACATCTTGCTAAAACGGTCCACGACCACCCAGATGACAGTAAAACCCTCAGAGGGGGGAAGGTCAGTTATAAAGTCCATAGCCAAATGTGTCCAAGGAGCACTGGGAACCTCCAAAGGACAAAGCAACCCCACAGCAGGAGTATGTGAGGACTTAGATCTAGCACATATAGTACATTGACGCACCCACTTAATGACTTCCTTCTGCCATCCAGGCCACCAAAAACTGCGACCCACCAGTCTCTTGGTCTCAGAGATTCCGGGATGACCTGCCAACCGAGATTCGTGACACTCAACAAACAAATCTCTCCTAAAGGTCCCAGGCACAAACAACCTCCCATGAGGAGTGTTAGAAGGGGCATTCTCCTGTGCTTTAAGAATCTCATTTTCCAAAACGGAGTCCAAAGCAGCTATCACAACACCTTCTTGTAAAATGTTCTCCTCTTTCTCAGCACCGACTATGGGAGAAAAACTGCGAGACAAGGCATCCGCCTTAACATTCTTAGTACCAGGGATGTAAGTAACGGAGAAATTAAACCGCGAGAAAAACAGTGCCCACCTAGCCTGACGGGCATTCAGGCGCTTGGCAGCATCAAGATATATCAGATTTTTATGATCCGTAAGAACCTGAACGGGAAATTCCGCACCTTCCAAGAAGTGGCGCCAGTGTTCAAATGCGAGTTTAATAGCCAATAATTCCCGATTACCAATATCGTAATTCAGTTCAGTCTCCGAAATTTTTTTTGAAAAAAAGGCACAGGGATGTAATCCATCCCCGTTATCCTGAGACAATACTGCGCCAACCCCCACAGAGGAAGCATCAACCTCAACCAAAAACGGCCTAGTAACATCAGGCTGCATAAGGATGGGAGCAGAGGTGAACCTCTCCTTGAGATACACAAAAGCTTCAATGGCCTCAGAAGACCACTGAACCGCATCAGCACCTTTCCTGGTGAGATCAGTCAGAGGTTTGACAATACTAGAAAAATTTTTTATGAATTTTCTATAGTAATTGGCGAAACGCAAAAACCTCTGTATCGATTTCAAACCAATAGGCCTAGGCCATTCCTGCACAGCCTGAAGCTTAACCGGATCCATCTCAAAACCTTTGCTGGAGATAATGTAGCCCAAAAAACTAATTCTCTGTACAGCGAACTCACATTTCTCCAGCTTAGCAAAAAGCGAATTGTCCATTAATAACTGTAATACCTCACGCACGCTCCGCCAATGAGACTCCAGATCCGGCGAATAAATCAGAATGTCATCCAAATACACAACCACATTTTTACCGATCAAAGGTCTAAGGATGTCATTAATCAGATTCTGAAAAAATGCAGGAGCATTAGTAAGACCAAAAGGCATAACCAGATTCTCAAAATGACCCACAGGAGTGTTAAAAGCAGTCTTCCATTCGTCACCCTCCTTCATGCGCAACAGATTGTATGCCCCCTTAAGGTCAATTTTAGAGAACCACTTGGCCCCCATTAACTGGTTAAACAGATCAGGAATCAATGGCAGTGGGTAAGGATTGCGTACAGTAATTTTGTTAATCTCACGAAAATCCAGACAAGGACGTAAACCGCCGTCCTTTTTTTTTACAAAAAAAAATCCAACCGCCACAGGAGACTTAGAGGGCCTAATGTGACCGGCGGCCAAACTTGTCTGTATGTATTCCTCCAAAGCCTTCCTCTCAGGAATAGTAAGGTTAAATAAACCACTTTTAGGAAGAGTCGCTCCAGGGACAAATTCAATAGAACAATCATAGTCTCTATGGGGAGGCAAAACCTGCGATTCCTTCTCAGAAAAAACTCTCCAAAAATCCTGAATAGGAACAGGCAATTCTCCCCTATCCAAAGCTGCAATACGCCCATTACAACACTTGTCATAACATTTATGGCTCCAGGATTTAATTTCACTGGTAGACCAATCCAGTACAGGATTGTGAAATTTTAACCAGGGCAATCCCAATATTACTGGAGAAGGCAAGTTATTCAACACTACCAAATCCAATTTCTCATGGTGAACACCATTAATAGTGAGAGGAAATTCACAGACCTTGAGAGTAATATTCTTCAAAGGGGAACCATCCACAGAAACCACAGCAATGGGGGATGATAAAGGTTCAGGTTTTAAATTGAGTCTTTCCACGAATCCCCCATCAATAACATTCAGAGTAGACCCACAATCGACAAACACCCGAAATTCCATTAATTTTTCCTGAGCAATCGTGGAAGCAGCTAAAAATACACCCTTGGAATTTAAACAGGCAATACGGGCATGACTGACCATTTTTTTTTCTTTCTTCATACGAAGCTCACAGCCTTTAATCAAATGACCAGATTTTCCGCAATAGAAACACAAGCCTTCAAAAAATCGACGGTCTTTTTCTTGAGAGCGAGGTGCCACCGATCCATTCTCCATCGGTTCACCACTGTTAGTACACACATTCTCATAACCAGAAACTGACATAGCAGAGGATTTTCTCTCATTAACCCTTGCACGCAGTCTTCTATCCACCCGTATAGCTAATTGCATAGCCTGTTGCAAATCTTCAGGTGTAGGATAAGCAATTAGCAGATCTTTAACCCTTTCACTGAGCCCAGCAAGAAATAGACTTTTCAGAGCAGAATCGTTCCACCCTGTTTGAGTAGACCAACGACGGAAATGAGTACAATATTTTTCCACATTACCTGATCCTTGTTTTAAACGTCTCAACTCAGTCTCAGCTGATGCGACACGGTCAGAATCATCATATAATAGTCCCAAAGCAGAAAAAAAACTATCCACTGATCTGAAGCATGTATCACTAGGTTGCAAAGAAAAGGCCCACTCCTGAGGCTCTTTGCGCAAAAGTGACATTATGAACCCTACGCGCTGGGATTCATCCCCAGAGGACTTAGGTCTCAAACGAAAATACAATAAGCAAGCATTTTTGAATGAAAAAAATTCTCGGTGTTCACCAAAAAATAAATCCGGCAAACATACCTTAGGCTCCAAGAAATGTGCTCCAGGACAGTTACTCACGTGCTGACGGAGCTCGGCCACCTCCAGAGAGAGTCCCTGCAGGCGATGAACCAAATCCTGAACAGACACCATGAAGGAACAGAAAAATCTTTCCTTAGAGAATTTGCTGGCTGGACTTACTGTTATGTTCTGCTACCAGAGCTAAGGAAAGAGAGGAGATCTGTCCCTACAATAGAACTCAGCTTAATCCCTATGATGTAACAGGGAACCTGATCCTGCGATCAGACCTGCTAAAGTCCTAAGCTAGTCTGTACGGAGACCTATAGATGTGGGGAAGGAATCCCTACAAGTACTAAGGACTGGGAGGAATATGGGACACCTCCTAACAGAAATAGTAGCAGACAGACGAACAAACAAAATATATAGAACATAGAGGTCAGTAGACCAAGCAAACTAACAGAGCAAGACACAGAGCACAGGCTAGCTAGAAAGCAGATATACAATGAAGTCCAGCAAAGCCAGAAGGGCGGAGCAGGATTAAATAGGCCAACAAGGTCATGTGACCAGCAAAGGGAAAAAAAAACTAAGAGCAAGGTTCTAACAGACATCACACACCAGTTGGTGAGCTGGAAGCTGCAAATGCTGCTGAAGCACGGCAAGGGCGGTGGAATCTGTAGCTGACTTTCTAAAATGGGCACACAGGCGGAGTACTTTGACAAGCAGATTCAGCAGATCCGGGTAGGTTTTGAGAAACTGCTGTACCACGAGATTAAGCACATGGGCCAGACATGGTACGTGTGTGAGTGTGACGCCTCTACTCGTAAAGCCCGTGTTTAGTTTTGAGTTTACCCTGGGTGATGGGGAACTCGGTGTCGGGTCCAGTGACGAAGAGATGGGATGTAGCCGTGGCCCGGACCCGACCCGTGCTCAGGGCCGTCACATTAGAAAGAGATGGTGTGGGCTTGTCAGGGTTGAGTGGCTGATTAGCGACTACGCCACCTGTGGTGCTTGGTGAAGGGTCATCAGCGCCGCTACAGTCCGCCGAGGCCCGGTGTCATGGCGGCCAAAGTTCTCACTGCTCCCCACAGGCGGAGCAAGGCCTCAGGGCAGGCAAACAGGATGGAGGGGGGTAGTAGTGCGAGGAGTACGGGCACCGCGTCGTATGGTATGGCACATAATGAACAGTCCGGAGGCCATAGGGGTGAACTTCCAAGGCTTTACTCACTTAGAGATGATAGCGGGAAGGCGACTCCCTGCTCCCCGCGGAGTCCTGCGGTCACCAGGGACGGGGGTCCGACTACCTCCGAGAAAGTCCAGTGACCCTACACCAGAGTGTTCCTGCACTACAGACTTCACCCTTTCACGTCTGTGCGTGTGTAGATAGGCCGGGTCTCCCTCTGAGCTCCTCTCAGGACTAAGGCACGGGTGGCAATTCCTCTCCATCCGATGCCCGGTGGGATCCTCAGGGCCTAACCCGGCTTTCCCATCCAGGACATGGAGTACAAGGTCGGGTGTCAGGGTCCGGTACCCCTCTTGCAGCCGGAATCCCTCTGAATAGATCAGGTAGGCGAGGACAGGTGGCGTGCTCCGCTCCGTCTGCATGCTCCCCGGGACCCATTTGCTGGGGAGCCATACTCTAAAGCTCCCGGGCCTTCTTGATCCTGGTCCTCGGCCGGGTTGAGACATTCCTTGTCTACAACCTACCTCTCGTCCCAAGGCCAGGGTACGAGGGCTGTGTCCCTTGCCGGTGCAGGCCCACACAGGATCTGCGCTCCCGGAGGGAAGTCACATTAACACACAGTAGTTTGACAGCAGAGTACGACCACTAGAACCTACGACTTAGGACTAGCAAAAAGGACCAAGACCAAAGATGGCTCTTTATTAAATATGAAATCTGAAGTGTAACTAACTTGTAAGTTCTCCACCCACACCCACTAGCTGGTTCCTACCACTTTGTGTTCCCCAGTCTCCCTATAACCAGGGAAGCAGCACCTAGTGCATACTAGCTCCCTCTGTTGGAGAAATGTGGTGTTGGATGCAAAAGGTTAGGTCACAACCATCGCACTGGGCTTACCTCAGAGGAGGAACACCACACTCCATTAAAGAAGTGCAGCATCCCTGTGGCGGTCAAACCCTCAGGGGCGCCACATTCCCCCCTGGTAAAACACAGCACGTCCGCGGGCTGCAAAAGAAGCAACACCCAGGAAATTTTCTTTTTATAATAACAAAACTATCTTCCCTTTATGGGAGGCACATTTCTTAAACGTTGCATAACAAGGTATATAGTATAAAAGTATAAAATTGTAAAAGTGGTAGCATTTTTTTCCGGAGACATTATTGCAGACAGACAGATAAAGTGCACGGACGCAGAGTCAGTTCAGAAGTGCGAGGGACCTGCCCTAAACCCTCCACGTTGGCCCTGGGGTGGCTGAAGGGCATGAAGATCCCGAGTAGGACCTCCCAGCGAGCCACCCTGACAGGTTTTTCTTCTGAGGTTTTGAGGTAGAAAATATCCGCGGTTTCGTATAAAACCAATATGGAGCACCTAAAAAGATGCAAACTATATACAAGGGGGAAAGAGTCTGTCTGCTAGTCCGCAGGGTCACGTGTCTCTAGAAAACCGGGTAAGAAATTAGGCAAAATAGAAAAAGTCAACTTTTCAAACTTATAAACAAGAACAGAAACAGCCGGGGGCTGCTTTAAATCTCAGGCTCTCTTCTTGGAAAGGGCACATTCCTCCCGACGGAGGCTAGCCGGTCCCCTGAGGCTGAGCGCGGGGTGTCGTCGCTCCTGGACACTTTGTGTACGTCCAGGGCGTACCACCCACGCTCCCCCTGGTCGCGAGAGAAAGTCACTGTGTCGCCCGGGAAGAGGTTCTGACCGGGGTGTCCCTTCTTGAGGTGCGGCTCAACGTCTCGCCGGCTGACGAACACATCGTCCTGGAACTGGGGACACCGGATGAACCCCCTCCCCGCCTCTTGTTGAAAACGGACGACTTGGCCTTCGTACCGAGGACTGGGACCGGCGGCCTCCTCCTGACGCGCCCGAGATTTAGCAGCTATGGTCCGGGCCTCGAGGCGCTCGCAGCGCTGCTCCCTTGCGAGCTGGAATATCTGTTCGCTGCACCACTGGCTCCTCCTCCGCGCTTCAGACCGGGTCTCCCGGGGGAAGCCCATTAGGTCACCCCCCTGGTTTTCCCAGGCCCACTCCTCAGCCTTCGGCCAGGTTACTGCTGGTGCGTGTAGCGCGATAAGGACGGGTTGCTGCGAGTCCTCTGTAGACGCGGAACAGTCCGGGTTGGAGCCGGTAGTTTCCTCCGCAGCTTCAGGCACCTCCGTATCAGGGTTTGGGCGGCATCGCAGGTCCCCACCCACAGCTGCCGATTGCAGCTCCAGAGCCAAAGCTTGCTCCCAGGTGACCGAGTGGGGAATTAGGTACTCCGTCATGAGGTCCAGAATAGTCACGGTAGGCTCTGCAGCCGGGGCAGGGGTTGCACACTCACCCGCCGCTGGGCCGCCCTCGACCTCTGTCACCGAGTCGACTTGTCCTGGGACCTCAACTCCTTGGCGGCGGTCCCGGATACACAGCAGCATCTCTTCCCGCCACGCAGCCGTCGCCGCCTCCTGGGCCTCTCTTTGCCTTTTTAGGAGTCCTGGAGCTTCCTGCTGGAGAAATGCAATATCTCCCGGGGTCAGCACGCTGCCGCCTTGCTCTCTGCCGGGTGAAGGGCCTGAACCGGGTTCAGTAGACGCTTGGTCTTGCTCCCCAGGGGCATCCATGTCTGCCTCTGTTGACTGCCAAGCTCCGACTGCAATGGCCGCACCTTGTTGCTTTTCTTCTTCCTCCTCTTTCGGGGCGGTTCCTGGGCGGAATGCTGACAGGCCCGCCTTCGTCCAGCCCATCCAGTTTGACGGGCATTACCCCGCGGACAGTCTCTGATGGAAGGGGCAGTCCACATTTTTGGCGCCAAGCGGGAGCCCAGCCTACGATGGGAGGCGTTCAAAGACAGTCTTTTTACAGCATTATGGCGTCTGTTCTTCTTGGGCGGGCGCCATTTTAAGTGTAAAACAACAGTTCAAGGTGTAAGGCACACAGTACCCAGTAGCAATGGGCACTTCTTCCTTTGCTGCGGGCACACTATCCTGCCGACTACGCCAGGTTTTGTGACACCTCTACTCGTAAAGCCCGTGTTTTACCCTGGGTGTTGGGGGACTCGGTGTCGGGCCCTGTGATGGAGAGATGGGATGCAGCCGTGGCCCGGGCCCGACCCGTGCTCAGGGCCGTCACATTAGAAAGAGATGGTGTGGGCTTGTCCGGGTTGAGTGGCTGATTAACGACTACGCCACCTGTGGTGCCTGGTGAAGGGTCACCAGCGCCGCTACAGTCCGCCGAGGCCCGGTGTCATGGCGGCCAAAGTTCTCACTGCTCCCCACAGGCAGAGCAAGGCCTCAGGGCAGGCAAACAGGATAGAGGGGGGGTAGTAGTGCGAGAAGTACGGGCACCGCGTCGCATGGTATGGCGCATAATGAACAGTCCGGAGGCCATAGGGGTGAACTTCCTGCGGTCACCAGCGACGGGGGTCCGACTACCTCCGAGAAAGTCCAGTGTTCGGTAGCGACCCTACACCAGAGTGTTCCTGCACTACAGACTTCACCCTTTCCCGTCTGTGCATGTGTAGATAGGCCGGGTCTCCCTCTGAGCTCCTCTCAGGACTAAGGCACGGGTGGAAATTCCTCTCCATCCGATGCCCGGTGGGATCCTCAGGGCCTAACCGGGCTTTCCCGTCCAGGACATGGAGTACAAGGTCGGGTGTCGGGGGCCGGTACCCCTCTTTCAGCCGGAATCCCTCTGAATAGATCAGGTAGGCGAGGACAGGTGGCGTGCTCCGCTCCGTCTGCATCCTGCCCGGGACCCATTTGCTGGGGAGCCACTCTCTAAAGCTCCCGGGCCTTCTTCATCCTGGTCCTCGGCCGGGTTGAGACATTCCTTGTCTACAACCTACCTCTCGTCCCAAGGCCAGGGTGCGAGGGCTGTGTCCCTTGCCGGTGCAGGCCCATACAGGATCTGCACTCCCGGAGGGAAGTCACATTAACACACAGTAGTTTGACAGCAGAGTACGACCACTAGAACCTACGACTTAGGACTAGCAAAAAGGACCAAGACCAAAGATGGCTCTTTATTAAATATGAAATCTGAAGTGTAACTAACTTGTAAGTCCTCCACCCACACCCACTAGCTGGTTCCTACCACTTTGTGTTCCCCAGTCTCCCTGTAACCAGGGGAGCAGCAACTAGTGCATACTAGCTCCCTCTGTTGGAGAAATGTGGTGTTGGATGCAAAAGGTTAGGTCACAACCATCGCACTGGGCTTACCTCAGAGGAGGAACACCACACTCCATTCAAGAAGTGCAGCATCCCTGTGGCGGTCGAACCCTCAGGGGCGCCACATGAGCTCGCCTCGCCTCAGAGCCACCACCAGGTTCTGGTCATTGTCACACACGACCATGCCTGGCTGTAGGTTCAGCGGTGTCAGCTACAGATCTACAGTGGGTACGGAAAGTATTCAGACCCCTTTAAATTCTTCACTCTTTGTTTCATTGCAGCCATTTGGTAAATTCTAAAAAGTTCATTTTTTTTCTCATTAAAGTACACTCTGCACCCCATCTTGACTGAAAAAAAACAGAAATGTAGAAATTTTTGCAAATTTATTAAAAAAGTAAAACTCAAATATCACATGAAACAAAGAGTGAAAAATTAAAAGGGGTCTGAATACTTTCGGTACCCACTGTACCTGCTGTTTCAGAGCTGTCCATAACTCTTCAGCATTGTGTGGTTTTTCACCTAAGCATATTTGCATCAGCACAGCCTGTTGCCGCTTGGCAGAGGCAGTGCTTCAGTGCTTACAAAATTTTGACTGATGTGGTCATTTCAGAGATGGAGGCTGAAGAGGAGGAGGAGGATGAGGTGCAGGAGCTGTAGAATGTGGGGGCAACCCTGATTGACCTAGGGCCCGCAATCCTCATCGAGAGGACGTGTTCCGTCCCAAGGTCCGACTGGGTCCTGGCTTCCACTATGTTAACCCAGTGTGCCGTCAGCGAGATGTACCGTCCCTGCCCACAAGCACTTGTCCATGTGTCTGTGGTTAGGTGGACTTTCCCAGAAACTGCATTATTGAGGGTACAGCTAATGTTGTGGGACACGTGCTTGTGTAATACTTGGACGGCACACCGGGAGAAATAGTGGCGGTTGGGGACCAAGTACCGAGGGACGGCCGCAGTCATCAGGTTGTGCAAAGCTTCCATCTCCATGAGCCTAAAATGCAACATTTTGAGTGCAAGCATTCGCGAAATGTGTGAATTTAGTAGTGTGGCCTGTGGGGCGTTAGCTGCGTATTTGCGCTTGCGTTCCAAGGACTGGGGTAGGTACATGGATAGGGGATTGGCGTGCACGCACATTAGCGGAACAAGCAGTGGTGTCACTCGCAGACACTGTTGCTGGACCCTGGGGTTCGGCCCACTTAGTCAGGTGCTTTGCTGCCATGTGTTGATGTTACGGGGAACATTTGCCCGCCTTCTGTCTGCGGCCAACACACTGCTTGTTCTTGCCTGTTGTGGTGCTACACCTCCCTCCCCCTGCGTGCTGCTGTCCTCGCTCTGCATGTCACCTTGACAGGTTGGGTCAGTGACTTCATCGTCCACCACCTCATCTTCCACTTCTGCACCCTGTCCTCCTCCTGACTTTCTGGCAATTGTGTCTCATTATCATCGACCTCTTGTGACACTTTCCCACCGTCGCCTTCATGTGACCGTGGCTGCTCAAATATTTGGGCATCGCTACATGCGATCTCCTCTTGCTCCGCTTCAAGTGGACCGGAATCTATAAATGGAAAAGTGAACAGCTCTTTGGAGTGTCCAAGTGTGGGATCAGTTGTCTCCAGGCACTAGGCATGGTGGGAGGAAGGAGATTTAGGGTGAGGAAAAGCAGTCCAGACTCACGGCTACTGAGACTTGACCATGTGGAAGACAGGGTGGTGGTGGTGGCTAAGTGACTGGAAGCATTATCTGCTATCCAACCAATAACCTTTGCACAATGTTCTGTGTTCAATAGTAGTGTTCTGCAGTCCCCTATTAATTGGGACAGGAAGGTCGAGCGACAAGATGTGGGTGTTTGTTGTGGCACAATTTCAGCTTGCCCACGGCCTCGGCCTCTGCATGCACCATCACCATCACGTCCACTTCCCCATTCCTTGCAACGCACCTTGCCCATTTTACATGGAGGACAATATTTTCCACATTCACTACAAATGGCTGGATTGAAACCGCAGTGATATGTGATACGTGTGACGGAAACCCACAGTTTTAAATAGCTGGCTGGTAGATTACTATTTTTCACAGCAACCTCATGTCAATAACTTCACTGACACACTGCAACAAAATTTAAATGGAGGCCAATATTTTCCACGTTCGCTACAAATTTCTGGATTTTTATCGCTGTAATACGGAAAGGATCTGGCTGTATTTTGCAGTGCCAACAAGCAAATGGAGCAGAAAAATGGTGTACTCTGGATTGCTTTTTAAGCAAATAACCAGGATTAAGATAATAAAAAAAATTCCCTGGCCCCTGATATCTGGGGCTATGTCTACAAATATCTGCAAGAACTGCAGCAGCAGGAACGTTCAATGGACCCTCTTGCACTATATGCACTGCAGTCTGCCACATACACTGCCTGCCTTCCTAGCACTGATTATATGCAGCTGGATTACTCCTGAGAAGGACTGTTAGTTCAGATGGATATAGATATATGTTGTGGAATACCTATACTAACAGGACATTCAATGGACCTTCTTGTGCTGTATCATGCACTGCAGTCTGCAGCATACACTGCCTGCCTAGCACGGATTATATGCAGCTGGATTAGTCCTCAGAAGGACTGTTAGTTCAGATAGATATTATAGATACATGTTGTAGAATACCTATACTAACTCTAAACAAGCAAATCTCTCCCTGACGCAGCAGCACCTCTCCCTACTCTGCCTGATTCCGGGGTAGACTGTGACGAGCATGGCGGCGCCTGGTCTTGTATACACCTGATGATGCTGTGCGGTCAGCCAATCATTGTAATGCCACAACCAACATGGCTACGGCATTACAGTATGTGGCAGGCAATCCCTGCATGTTCATTGGCTCTCTAAAGAGCGCCAAACATGCCGGGAGTAAACGCGAGCTCCCGCCCGAGCAACCCGGAAATACTCGTCGAGCAGTGAGATGCTTGGGCAAGTGCCGAGCAGTGGCGCTAGCACGTTCGCTCATCACTAACTATAATACACAGCCCATAGTCCCCCATATTAGCGTAATACACAGCCCATATCCTTCATATAATATAATGCACAGCCCATAGTCCTCCATATAGTATAATGCGCAGCCCATAGTCATCCATGCAGTATAATGCACAGCCTATAGTCATTCATGTTGTCACGGGGATACCGTGACAGAGAGCGGCCAGAAGATAGCGGCGTCTGGTTTCATGAACTCCTGCACTGATTAGAACTACTTCACCATCTTATTAAACACTGAAGCTTTTTTCCCTTTCTGGCAGTGCAAGGGTTAATCAGTTCAATTGATCTCCTGGAACTCTCCAACCTTGATTGTCTCAGCTGTTCAGTGTTGGGCACTCCCCTCTGCTACATATGCTCGCCACTGGCACTTGGAAATTGCCAGTGATAGTTCTTACTGCCTGGTTAATGTCACGGGTGTGTCAGAAGGGACAGACAATTGCCCTGCAGTTGGTTGCAGGAGGTCTCTTTGTTTGTCATTACAGACACCTTCTTAGAAGCTGTCTCTTTAGGACCCAGCATCTACCTTCCTTTTATTAATTAACACCCTGACTTGGGTGTATAAATACCTGTTGTTTGCTAGAGGGAGGTGCCAGCGATATTCACGCGACTCCTTGTGAAGCCTCGAGGAAGAGCAGTACTTCTTCCTCTCTGGAGCTAAGAGGATATGTGTTCATTTCTCTGAAATTGACTAAAGCTAAGCTATCTTCCCTTGATTGTTCCCCCTTGTTGTCTTTAGTTGTCAATGTGGATCGACTAGCACTCATCCCCTCCCTTCCCTGGCATTACCTTGTTGAATCCATGATGGATCCTGTGGCTGCTCTGACCAGCTACAACAACTCTGCCTGGAGGTGGCAGACTTAGACTCCAGGCTTAGGATCGACGGCTCCCGGGCAGCTCCTCATGGAGCCCAAGATCACTTTGCAAAATAGATTCTCAGGGGTTGGGACAAGTTTGTGGTCTTTAAGGAGGCCTGCAAACTATATTTTAGGCTATATACTCACTCAGGTACCGAGGAACAATGGGTGGGGATTGTAATCTCAGTGCTCCAGGGCGACCCTCAAGCCTGGGGATTTTCTCTCCTCTCTTATTCCCCCAATATTATGTGTTAGAGGGCTTGCCCTCCCCAGTGGTTCTAGGCCTGCCTTGGCTGATGTCACATAATCCTATAGTGGACTGGCAGGCACGGGAAATAGTGAGGTGGATCAATTACTATCAAAATAACTGCATGTGCATTAGTTTATCCATGGTAACTACCAGGTCTCTACCAGAGTACAGTATTTGTCCAATTACGAGTATGTGTTTTCAATTATGTCAAGAACTACCACCTCAATGTCCTTATGGTTGCTCATTGGATTTGATTAAGAAAAAAATGGGAGGCTGCGCCCCTGCTTGGATTTCCTGGAATTAAATCGGATCACTGTTCGGGATCCATATCTGCTCCCTCTTATTTCAGATCTCTTTAATCAGATTGTTGGGGCTAAGTGGTTTTCCAAACTGGACCTTAGGGGGGCCTATAGTCTCATCCGTATTAAGAACGGGGATGAGTGGAAGACTGTTTTTAATATGCCAGAAGGACATTTCAAAAACCTTTTTATGCCATTTGGGTTGACTAATGCTCCCGCCATTTTTCAGTTCTTTGTAAATGACATTTTTCATCACCTGGCAGGTAGATTTGTAGTAGTAGTGTATCTGGATGATTATTGATTTATTTTCCGGACCTTGAGTCACATCACATAGATATAAGGCAGGTCTTACAAGTACCAAGGGACAATAAATTATTCGTCAAACTGAAGAAATGTATGCTCTCGGTTCAGGAGATCCCTAATCGGGGGTATTTATTATTGTTCACCTGTTTTCGCATGGATCCGTAGAAAATCCGGGCAGTACTTGATTGGAATCGTCTTGAAGATGTAAAAGCTTTTTAGTGTTCGCCAATTATTATCGTAAGTTCATCAAGAACTTATCAGTAGTGGACAAATTGCCGGATATGACCAGGAAAGGGACGGACTTTTCTAAATGGTCCAGTCCGGCCACTGAGGCATTTGCTACTCTTCACAGATTATTATACAGCCTGACGTCACTCAGCCATTCATTGTAGAGGTTGATGCATCAGAGGTGGGGGTTGTGGCTGTATTGTCACAGTGTTCTTTCCCAAGTAAATTGCGCCGTATGCATACTTCTCCAAGAAACTGTCATCCGCCGAGAGAAACTATGACATTGTTAATAGGGATCTCTTGACGATAAAGTGGACCTTTGAGGAGTGGCTTCATTTTTTGGAGGGGGCAGTTCATGCGGTCATAGTAATCACTGATCATAAAAATCTTTTATATTTGGAATCTGCCAAACATCTGACACCTAGACAAACAAGATGGTCATTATTCTTTACCAGATTCAAATTTGTTGACTTTTAGACTGGGAGATAAGGATATTAAGGCAAATGCTTTATCTTGTTGTTTTTCAGGGGGAGGAAGTAATTGTGAGCCGTTTCCTATATTACAGAAAGGGGTAGTTATCGCAACTATAAATACTAATCTGGAGAAAGAGGTCCTAGGGGATCAGGGGGGTGCCCTGCTGCCTGTCCTTCAGGTAAACTGTTTGTCCCTGTGAACCTCTGTCTTAGAATTGTGAGTGAACATTATGATTCGGTCCTGGCTGGACATCCTGGTAGTAAAGCCAGCACAGATCTTCTTACTCTGCGTTTTTGGTGGTCTAGGGTGCAACAAGATGTTTGGAATTATGTAGCTGCCTGCAGTACCAGTGCGCGTTCTAAGACCCCACATACTTGTCCGTCCGGGGCTCTTCAACCTTTGGTGATTCCCTGTAGACCATGGACTCATTTGTCTGTTGATTTCATCACTGATCTACCCATATCAGCAGGTTACATTGTAATATTGGTGGTGGTGGATAGGTTCAGCAATATGGCTTATTTCATTGCACTACCTGCTTTACCGAATGCCAAGACTTTGACGCAAATTTTTATTAAAGAAATCATGAAATCACATGGGATTCTCTCTGATATCTTAGGTGCTTTGTGTCTGAGAATCAGGAGAATTTGATTTCTTATTTACCTCTCGCTGAGTTTGCCGTGAATAACCGTTGTCATGAATCTACTGGCAAATCCCCGTTCTTCCGGGCATATGGTTTTCATCCTTAATTCTGCTTCTACAATAGGAATCGTTCCTCAGGAGCACCTGAGGAGGAATGGTTTTCTTCATCCATTACATCAGTGTGGCAAAGTGTTCTTAATAATTTAAGAAGCGAGGGATCCAAATATAAGAGTATGGCTGATCGGAGAAGCTTGGTGGGTCCAGACCTGAGTGTTGGTGATTTGGTGTGAATGTCATCAAAGAACATTAACTTGAAGGTTCCTTCTTGGAAACTGGCGCCCAGGTTCATTGGCCCCTACAATATAGTTGCCGTCATTAATCCAGTAGTGTATTACCTTACTTTACCAAGATTCATAATGTGTTTCACCGATTACTTCACAAGAAATATATTGCTTCCTCTGAACCATCATCACCATCACCTTCCCCAGTCATTGTTGAGGAGAATCTGGAATTCAAGATAGCGAAGATAATAGATTCTCGCTTTGGTCTTTTCAATATTTGGCACATTGTAAGAGTTATAGTCCTGAGGAGAGAATGTGGGTACCAGCGTCGGATGTACATGCAACCAGATTGGTCCGGTTTTATCACATTTCACATCCAGATAAACCTGGCTCTGAGGTTCCGGAGGTCCCTCTTAGGAGGGGGGGGGGGTACTGCCACAGGGATAATGTGACAGAGAAGGACCAGAAGATAGCGGCGTCTCGTTTCACGAACTCCTGCACTGATTAGAATTGCTTCACCATCTTATTAGACAGTGCAGGCTTTATCCTTGCTGGAAATGCCAGGGTTAATCAGGATAGTTGATCTCCTGGAGCTCTCCAACCTGGATTGTCTCAGCTGTTCAGTGTTGGCCGCTCCCCTCTGCTATTTATGCTCGCCACTGGTACTTGGGAATTGCCAATGATAGTTCATATTTCCTTACAAAGGAAATGTGTCATCCTTAACTTTAGGCCTTTTAGAGATCATTTCATATTCAACTTGCTTAACTGTTCACAATATAATATAAATAATATAAAATAATTTTGACCAGGGGTGTCCAAAACTTTTACATGCAACTGTATATATACATATTATAAGAATTCTGTATATATGCTTTTAAAAACATAACTGTTAATATATTATTTTAATCAATTACCAAAATGTAAAGTTTGATTGATGCAAAAAAAACTTAGTAATAATAATTGTAATTTTTTTTAATTAATAATAAGATAGAAGGAAAGGGAAGAATAAAACCAGGAACAGAATCAATAGAGAAAATCATAGTCAGGAAGACAGCCGGGGTCAGATACCAGGTGATCAGTAACAGCCACGTCTGCGAGCAGTATGAAGACCGCGGAGCCTGGTGACAGAGGCATGTCCGGGCAGAGATGTAACAGAAGGCCACAGGTAGATGGTGAAGGTCCTTCTATACAGCTCCAGCAGTGATGGTGGATCTGCTGGACTTCAGGGCGCTGGGTGCAGAGGTTTCCCGTCTTTCGAGATGTCTCTAGGGGGACGGTGACAACATGCAAATACGCGAGCAGCCCTGGCTAATCCACGCCGGCAGGATGATAAGATCCGGCGGAAGATGGAACCTATGACAAGAGAAGGAAATATAATGTAAGTGATGGGACTCCATATGACATGGTACTACTGTGCGGTCACTGTGGCCGGACGGCAGAGGAGTCTCATCACACAGAGGTCAGGGGTCATCGTCAGCCATCATACATGTGATAATCCCATCCCTGACAGATGACATCTGCTCCACATGCATTTATCTCACGGACGACATCACACAACATGGGGCTGATTCTCACACTTACCTCGTCTCTTTTTCCCCTTTTTCACATTTTCAGATGTTTCCTCGTCAGCTGGAAATTCTGATCAGAAAGAAGAAAAAACAACAACTCACTAAGGACATATTGTTATGGGATCTGCTTTGTATCTGTCCTGTATATAGTAGGATTGTTCTATTCCTGTCCCCTATAGTCCTGATAATCTGGTATTGCATAATAGGGCAGAATAAGTCCTATACACCGGACATGACCTCATCTGGGGGCATTAGATGTGTCACTAATATGGAGCAGTGAGTGCCCTTGTGTGCCGCCATGTGGTGCATCACTAATGAGCGATATTCTACTATAGGAGACAATGTCTCATTACGATGGAGGAGGTTACTGGATGCTACAACGTATCACAATATCCATGATTATACTGTACAAAGTTACGGAAATAGAGACACAGTATGGGCCCATGGGCAACATAATTGGGATCCATGAAACATGGATAACATAAGAGACCTATTACAGAAAAACCATGTGGAGATATTTGACCCTTGATGACAACATTCACATTTTTGGAGCTATAGACATGTACATACCTGACAATGGGGACGAGGACGGCAAGCTAGTTATAGCATCATCTCTATCAGATCCTTTCTGCCTGTTTGGAAGAAGAAAATCGAGTAAATCACAAGTAAATTCTGTATAAAAGGAATTATCTCACTAGAAGAACACCAACTATAAGGTCTAATAGGACATATGAAAGTCATAGTGGGGAAGGTCTCCTACTCAAAACTACCTTCTATGGAGCAGAGTAAAAAACAACTACCAACAATGGCCGGCATGTAATACTACATCTCTCCTGGGCAGCACTATCAATGCCTGACTGGCTGCAATTATTGGCTGTTATCTCCAGTGAATTCTGAAGCCAAAAGCGCAATGACCGCTGATCATGGGGCGGTGGATGCTGCACTTGATATTATGTTATTTATGTCCTATATTTGGTGTTGTGCATTTATATCAGCCTGGAGCTCCCCGTAATAACCACATAATCTACTCACATTTCTGAGATGTTTCTGCAGGATGATAGGGTACACTCTGGAGGGGACTTGATAGTGGTGGTACAGAGCTAAAAACAGAATAATAAGATATAAATTTCTATTTTTTTACTTTTAGAGGTCTTTTTTTTACATATTCTGGATTTATTGATCACATACTTACTTTAGAAAGCCTTTCAGAGGATGACGTAAAATTTTGGAAGAAAAGGCTCTCACTATCCTCACTTGTATCCTCCTCCTCTGAGTCCATATGCTTGTCTGTATCAGCGTGATCTACAAGACATAGGTAATGAAGTGTTATTAGAGGTTGGCAGTGTAACACAGTCATCATTTATTACTAATATTAATGGGAACTGATTGTCACATATTAAGGAAGATGAGACAAACAGCCGCTTAGTCTAGATGATGTCTCCTTCTACTTACTGATAAATAAGCTGGTGTCCACGTCTGACACAATCTGAGGGACGTACTCCGGCTTCTGACTTAGAAGGTTTTCAAATTCTAAGTCACAGAGGAATGGATAAGTCTTGATCTCGAAGGCTCCTCCTGGAAAAAGAAAACCAAAAGTTGAGCAGACATTGTCAGAGACTGCTCCATATCGGAACAATTTATCTTAATCTAAACTAATGACATAACCGAAGGAAACAAGCTGAAAGTCATAGTATGGAGAACTAGAAATAGGCAAGCAGATAGAGAAGTGCTGATCCTCATGGAAAGGAGCGATATGTCCTCGTTGTAAAAAGTGAATATAAAAACTAATATATTGGTTACCTGTCCCAAGTCTTTGTACAGGATTTGTTCTGAGCAGGTCATCAATGAGGTCCTGAGCATCGTGGGGGGAGAGCGATCCCAATCCCAAATGATGTCTCCTGTTATATAAGACAATTCCAGAAAATAAAACCTCTGTGTTGGACTATAAGAAAAAGCAAAGGAAATAACTTAACCCATGTAACCAGTCAAAGCAATGATCGGATTATTCTACTTACCAGTGACAATATTTTTATGAAGCTCAGATAGGGAGTCCCCATGAAATGGTACATATCCCATCAGAAATTCATGCAGGATGATCCCCATTGACCACCAGTCAGCAGGTCTTCCATAGCCTTTCTTCAGGATGATTTCTGGGGCCATATAATATGGGGTGCCACAGTCCTGGAAACCGACAGAAGATAAAGATGAGAATTGATGAAATGATTATTATGACAAGTTCTCCACATAAAAACATAATGACAGAAGATAAAATATGAGTGGAAAAGTTCTCTAGAAATGAAGAACGTGGAGAAGAGACAATAGTGTAATGAGATTTGTAAAGAACAAGCTAAGTTCCTGTAAGTAAGTGATGCCGACCTCATGGTCCTGGAACTCTCTGGCGATGTCCTCCAATGATTCCTTGTGGGTGTTGGCTTCTGGTATCATGACACCAACTTTTGAAATCCCAAAATCGGCGACTTTAATGTGTCCAGCCGGTGTAATCAGGAGGCTGTGAAAGAAAAGATAGTTTTAGCCTCACAGGCCACGTGGTAATAAATAACTTTACCCACTTTATTATGCTACAGGGGGCACTTACTTCTCTGGCTTCAGGTCTCTGTGCACCACGCCATAGCTGTGCAGGTATTCCACAGCAAGAACTGCCTCTGCAAAGTACAGGCGGGCCAAGGGGACAGATAAAGGACCCCTGGTTCTTAGGAGGGTTGCGCAGTCTCCACCTATAGAAGAAAGGAAATATGAGCGGTGAGGGGTTTATACAGCAAACCACCATGAAGTGTCATGAGAAGTGAGCGGAGACATTGGGGCAGGAGACAATATATACGGACAGTGTCAGACTGAAGAACATTGGGTCCACTAGAGCATTTGATTCTGAGGGCCCACCTTTCTCCCCCAATCAAGAGCCCCATAGTGCAAACCTTGCAGCTGCTATGAACTCTCCTGAAGGAGAAGCCAGGGCCCATCGGAGGATTCTCCGGTTCTCTGGTGGGCCAGTCCAACCCTGTATACGGATATAATGTACAGAATATTAGTCTGAGGTCATGGTGAAATGTCGTCTATGTCACTATTAACATAAAGTGATGTCACATCTCGTCTAAAGCTGGAGATACTGACGTGCTCAGTGCGGACATACAGGGAGATCATACACATCAATGACTTTCCGGAATATCTATAGTAAATGCTCTGCAGGGATGTAACCGCTCACGGGGACAAGTCCTAATGATAAGATGTCAGCAGCATGGGCTGAATATAATACATATACATGTCCTACCTCCTACAT
Organism: Phyllobates terribilis; assembly: GCF_046119375.1. Lineage (NCBI taxonomy): Eukaryota > Metazoa > Chordata > Amphibia > Anura > Dendrobatidae > Phyllobates > Phyllobates terribilis. The sequence goes on from NW_027362767.1 coordinate 229,518,454, forward strand.
ACTCCATGACCATACACAGGTGAGATCTAGTAGGGAAGGAGCAGAGCATGGAGGTCACATAGGGACAATCAGCGAATGTCGGGATGTCCCTCTCCAGAAAGGCCCCTTCCACAGCTGTTGGAGTATCCAGGGTCTTCTTGGCCATTTTCTTCATAGCAAAGATCTTCTTTGAATCTTTATGGTGCACTAAGTAGACGGATCTGCAGAGAAGGAGAAACCATGGTTTATAATGAATCATTAACAGTCCGTCTATAGAAGTCATTATATGATCTTCTGTATTCATGTTTAATACTAGAAGTCACTAGAAATACACATCTAGTAATCTATGAAATAATACCACATAGATCACCTATGGGAGGTCTGCACAATGCCACGTCTGCCAGAACCACACCCAGGTCACATTATCACCTATGGGAGGTCTGCACAATGCCACGTCTGCCAGAACCACACCCAGGTCACATTATCACCTATGGGAGGTCTGCACTATGCCACGTCTGCCAGAACCATACCCAGGTCACATTATCACCTATGGGAGGTCTGCACAATGCCACATCAGCTGGAGCCCTCAGCCAGGTCACACTATCACCTGTGAATGTCTGCACAATCCCACGTCGGCTAGACCCTCATCCAGGTCACATTATCACCTATGGGAGGTCTGCACAATGCTACGTCTGCCAGAACCACACCCAGGTCACATTATCACCTGTGGGAGGTCTGCATAATGCCACCACTGCCAGAACCCTCACCCAGGTCACATTAACAGGTGATTTCCCTATGATAACACTGAATGGCAGAGCACAGAGGCTGAAGCCTTGTCATAGGAAAACCTGAGAAATGTGGATTATACCAACTGAAATCTCACCCAAAAGATCCGCTGCTGATCAGTTTAGATGTTTCGTAGTCGCTCATACGCGGCTTTCTCGCCGGGATCAATGATTCCATCAAGTTCTAGAAAAGAAGATGAAATGATATTAAGATCTAGAAGCTGCTGGAGAAACGTCTCCTCCTATATTATGTCCCAGCTGATGTCACTGATCCGATGTAGGGACGATACAAGCCGGACGCTCCGCAGACACGGATGTAATATAAGGGGGGATCCTCCATACATCGGAATCATTGTACAGTGCTGGATAATGTGAGAAATCACACAGAGGAGAACTTACAGAGGATCTGTCAGGAGGTGTGTGCTATGTAATCTGAGATAAGTATGATGTAGGGGCTGAGACCCTGATTCCAGTGATGTGTCACTTACTAGGCTGTGTGGTGTTGTGTCAATAAAATCAGTGTTTTATCAGCAGGAGATTATCACTAGAGAACCATCTGTCTCGTGCCATGTAGTCCTATAGCTCTGTTACCCACCCCCACCACTGAATGGCAGCTTTCTGCCTATGCACACTATACATAGAAGCTGCCAATCACTGGTGTGGGCGGGGTAATACACAGAAAGCTGCCAATCACTGGTGTGGGCGGGGTTATACACAGAAAGCTGCCAATCACTGGTGTGGGCGGGGTTATACACAGAAAGCTGTCAATCACTGGTGCGGGCGGGGTTATACACAGAAAGCTGCCAATCACTGGTGCGGGCGGGGTTATACACAGAAAGCTACCAATCACTGGTGCGGGCGGGGTTATACACAGAAAGCTGCCAATCACTGGTGGGGGCGGGGTTATACACAGAAAGCTGCCAATCACTGGTGTGGGCGGGGTATTACACAGAAAGCTGCCAATCACTGGTGCGGGCGGGGTTATACACAGAAAGCTGCCAATCACTGGTGTGGGCGGGGTTATACGCAGAAAGCTGCCAATCACTGGTGTGGGCGGGGTATTACACAGAAAGCTGCCAATCACTGGTGGGGGCGGGGTTATACACAGAAAGCTGCCAATCACTGGTGTGGGCGGGGTATTACACAGAAAGTTGCCAATCACTGGTGTGGGCGGGGTTATACACAGAAAGCTGCCAATCACTGGTGTGGGCGGGGTATTACACAGAAAGTTGCCAATCACTGGTGGGGGCGGGGTTATACACAGAAAGCTGCCAATCACTGGTGTGGGCGGGGTTATACACAGAAAGCTGCCAATCACTGGTGGGGGCGGGGTTATACACAGAAAGCTGCCAATCACTGGTGGGGGCGGGGTTATACACAGAAAGCTGCCAATCACTGGTGTGGGCGGGGTATTACACAGAAAGTTGCCAATCACTGGTGTGGGCGGGGTTATACACAGAAAGCTGCCAATCACTGGTGTGGGCGGGGTTATGCAGAGCTCAGCATTCAGAGCACTGCCAGAACTGCAGCAGAAAAAAATATTGATTTCATCACAACTGCTGCCTTCAGTAAGGTAATGAATACATCGCTGGAATCAGGGTCTCTGCCTCTACATCATGCTGCTCTCAGATGAGGAGCAAAAACCTGCTGACAGATTCCCTATAATATAAATGCTATTATCTAATGCAATGGTGTCATCTCCTCTGATGATAGAGGCGTCCCCTGGTTATATGGGGGATAATACTGGACGGGTCATTCACACCCCGTGATCTAGTGATACATAGACATCTCCCTCTATAATACTTACATCGGCAGATTCTTGGATCTCCGGGATCTCTAAGATTACATTGTCAGGATCCAACAGCTCAGTTGTTTCTAAAATAGTGATAAAATGATGAAGAAATAAAATATATTAGACAATATTAATCCTACATATATAATACAACAATATAACAGAGAAATGACAAGACGTCTGTGAATGGGATTAATACTTGTTATATGGGGACTCTATATATGGGAACGTCCGGCACAGCCATAGATAAATGTAATGTAAATGGTGGAGGACCCCAATGACCACATGAATGAGGAACCCATCACCCTCGCTGTACATGTGAGCGATGGGAAGAGAGCTAAAGCGTAAGAGCCCTATGCAAATTAGCCTGGAAGTGCACAGGGGCGTGTCACTGCACTCAGACTTCTTCTTCCCCGCCCCCAGTGCACTTCCATCCTGATTTCTATATGACTTCTACGTTAGTTTTCTCCTGACTGGCACTTTGGATTTGTGGAAAAATGTGAGAAAATGTCCTGTCCAGTCCTCCCACTACTCCCATATGTAACATGTGCTGCCAGGTTCCCATTACACAGAGTGGAAAGAGTAAATGTGACATTGTCCCCTGTTCTGTATAATATCCGGATATTTCCTGTAGAAGGTTGTGTGGTCGGCTCACCTGTAGTCAGATCGCTGCTCGGCCCCGGCTGACTCATATTGGGGTCAGGGGTTTCTGGGGTCACATTTTGCTCGTCTTCGGTGTCGCCTTCTGGTGTCTCCTGATAGATAGAATATATAGTATTAACACGTGGAGCCTTCCAGTAAATCACCAAATCCATGAATCAGGAAGGACTAAACCTGCATTTACAGACGCACCAACTGTAACTATACAGATCAGCCGCCATCATGAGGGCTTTTCTCAGAAAGTTCTCTCAGATCTACACCAGATCTTCTGATCTCTGACTGGTGATCTGGAGAAGATCAGGAAACAACGACGTGTGATAGAGAAGATGATGGATCCTTACCAGGCTTTCCGAGGAGCGGGCCGGACCTTCCAGTACACACAGGACTTTTTCGGCCAGTTCTTTAATAGAAGCCAAATCTCCATGTTGAGATCTTTTTTCAGCCTATAAAGAAGAAAAGAAACAAAAATGAAAATTCTGAGATGAGAAAGGTCACAATAGAGGCGGCCATTGTATGTGACGTCTGCTCCTCTCTGCAGATACAATGACTACATATCTGGGGACTCGTTCTGTTTTATATTGGAAGAAAGAAGAAGCTTCTATCCCACCATTATTATCCATTATTGTGGAAAATATTTGTGCGGAGCGTCCGCCATTTACCTGCTGTAGTAATGTCCTGATGTTCTGATGTAAATCCATCAGATACTCTGAGGTGAGATGACCTCGGTGGTATTTGGTCAGGCAGTTCCTTACTAGCTCCACCACCAGCCGGTGAGTGAAGCTGAGGACGCCATCGGGTGGTAGAAGCACAATCTCAGGGTGATAGATAGTAAGAATCTCCCATAGAGCTTCTACTTGAAGATTGTCCAAAAGTAAATCAGCCATAGCTATAAACTGCAAGTGCGATCAGTCACTATGGAATAGCGAGAAACTGCAAGTGCATTCAGTCACTATAGAGCCAACAAAGGCAGCCCTGACCCTGTGTACATTGTATAAGTAGTGACTGCGAGCTGTGATGTCATAATGGCTGATAATCACCAGTGATGTCATCATGGAATCTTGTGATGGAATCTTATAGAGGCAGCTCTGCACAAATACATGCTGCCAAGCAATATTTAAAGTGTGTGGGGGCTTATGTTGTATATAGGGGGCTATGTTAGGGCTCAGTTGTATATATGGGGCTATGTGAGGGCTCAGCTGTATATATGGGGCTGTGTGAGGGCTCATACTGTATATAGGGGGCTATGTGAGGGCTCACACTGAATACATGGGGCTATGTGAGGGCTCAGCTGTACATAGGGGACCATGTGAGGGCTCATACTGTATATATGGGGCATTGAGAGGGCTTATAGTGTATATATGGGGCTATGTGAGGGCTCAGCTGTATATAGGGGGCTATGTGAGAGCTCAGCTGTATATATGGGGCTATGTGAGAGCTCATACTGTATATAGAGGGCTATGTGAAGATTCATACTGTATATAGGGGGCTATGTGTGGGCTTATACGGTATATAGGCGGCTATATGTGGGCTTATACAGTATAAAGGGGATATCAGCATACTTAATTATAATTAATATGTTAATATTAAAATTGAGCAGAATTAATTTTATTTTTTTTTATGTCTAGTGCAACAGAGCACCTGGGTGTTAATCGCGTGACTTATCACATCATCTATCAAAGAGAATCATGTGACATGTCAGGTGCTGGGGTCCCCCACCTTCTAAACTGCCCAGGGCCTCGGCTACTCTTAATCCGTCCCTGCTACTATCCCACCATTATTATTCATTATTGTGGAGAAGATTTGTGCGGAGCATCCGCCACTTACCTGTTGTACTAATGTCCTGATGTTCTGGGGTAAATACGTCAGATACTCTGAGGTGAGATGACCTCGGTGGTATTTGGTCAGGCAGTCCCTTACTAGCTCCACCACCAGCCGGTGAGTGAAGCCGAGGACGCCATCAGGTGGTAGAAGCACAATCTCAGGGCGATTGGTGGTAAGAATCTCCCATAGAGCTTCTACCTGAAAATTGTCCAAAAGTAGTTTAGCCATAGCTAGAACCTGCAAGTGCAATCAGTCACTATGGAATAGCGAGAAACTGCAAGTGCGATAAAGTCACTATGGAATAGTTAGGAACTGCAAGTGCGATCAGTCACTATGGAATAGCGAAAAACAGCAAGTGCGCTCAGTCACTATAGAGTCAACAAAGACAGCCGTGACCCTGTGTACATTGTATAAGTAGAGACTGCGAGCTGTGATGTCATAATGGCCGACAATCACCAGTGATGTCATCACGGAATCTTGTGATGGATTCTTCAAGGGGCGGCTCTGCACAAATACATGCTGCCTAACAATATGCTTTTTTGGCCGTTCTCTTTTATTTCCAATTACAACACAACCAGGATAAGGGAATGTTCACACGTTGCATTTTTGCTGAATTTTTCTCTGCATCAAAAACCAGATTGGTGGCAGGAAAAACCCTGCGTACAGTCCGCACTCATTTGCTGTGTTTTTGCAGTGTTTATACTTGCGTTTTCTTTTTCATTAATTTGAATGAGTGAAAAACGCTGCAAAACCCCTGAAAGAATTAAGATGCTGCAGATTAAAAAAAAATGCAGCATGTGAATGAGACTTCAGAAATCTCATTCACTAAGCTGGTACTGTAAAAAGCTGAAAAAATGCTACTTGTGAACATATCCCAAAGATATACTCAGTCATATTATGAGAAATATTGTGTATATTTATTCCTCACGTCTTTTTTTACCATAGAACATTTACCTCATTGGTTGCAGAGATTACTATTAACAAATGTGACAAATATTGAAGAATTAATAAGTGACCCAAAGAATCAATCATTTATGTCATTAACATTAATCGTTGTTTTCTGTAAACTTCCATCCTTTACCGTGTGGGACACGGCCAGACTCCCTAGAAAGATGGTTTATTACAAAGGTTTACCGACCATCAAATCAGTCAGAAAAACACAAGAAACACTTAACACAAACTGATACATTTTATTGTAATACACAGTGAACACGACACAGATCAGCTGTGCAGCGGAGGCCGAAGCCTGAAATTACTAATACCCAGCCCTAGTTACAGGGGAAGTCAGCAATCATAAGCTTGTATTTAGATAGGGAAATGCTCCTCTTTTATGTCCTTATTGTGGGCACAATGTGTGTAATAAATAAAAAAAAGAGAAAGAAAAAGTAGGAAAAAATATACATTTTTTAAAAAAAATAAAACAAAATTAAAAAAAATTTAGGTCACTGTCAGTACAAATTGCAGTTTCTTACCCCTCCCCATAAAACACATGTCCCATATATACCAATAACTGTCATGAAAAGAGTAATACCGTTTCCAATGAATGTATGTTAGTGGTAGGGTGCAGCCGTCTCCGCTAAACTCCATCCATAGTTTTAGTAAAGTGACGTGAGTAGCAGAAAAAAGTCACAAATTATTGCTCAAATTATCACATTTTTACCCCAATCACTAAATAATATCTACCAATAGGTTCATCTACATTGGGAATAGAGAAATCCCATAGTTATATGGGGGATAATACTGGACATGTAATTCATACACAGCTATCTGGTGTTATACAGACATCTCCCTCTATGACACCGGCACATTCATGGATCTCTGGGGTCTCAGATTTTCCAATATCAGAATTTGTCAGTGTGGCGCGCCTGAGGGTTCAGTCGCCACAGAGGTACTGCAGCTCACCCAGAGGTGTGGTACCCCCTTCTCTCAGGTAAGGAGGGAGTGCTGCCCGGAACCCCAGCACCTGCATCCAACACTACACTGCTCCAGGCCGACTGGAGGGGCAAGACGCAATGTATGTTTTTAGAGCTTGCTCTACCTGTGGAGAGCCACACCATCCCTGCTGCTGCAACACCAGCTCCAGAGGACTGTTCCGCAGCGGCGGTTCCTCTTGGCCGCAATCCACAGGTGGCGTCACGAACAATCCCAAAAACCCCATATAAAAATATTCCCCTTTTTGCACTGGCCGCCCTGGGTCACGGACCAGGCCAGCCACCGTGATACCCCACTACCGGCATACACCGAGGCCCGGCTGCCGAGTACCCAACGGCCCTGGGGGCGCGTCATCAGCACATTCATTCCTAAAATATGAATACAATAATAAATAAATGTAATATATTAGACTGTATCATTCTTGAATATCTAAGGTGATCGGACCTTGAATAACACATCCATATATAGAAAGATCAGGGCCGGCGTCAGCACCCGGCGCACCCGGGCAAGTGCCGGGGCCCTGAGCAGGCGGAGGGCCCACTCGCGGTCGGGCACCCCACTGGGCTATGGGTGGAGGAAAGCGGTGGCAGCGCTCGCCCTTCTCTCCCGCTTGCTCAGGGCCCCAGCAGCCGGATAGTTACTTCTCCCCGTGCCTCCGCAGATCCGCTGTCTTCCAGCTACCTGTGACATCTCAGGTCAGAGGGTACGGTGACGTCTTTCCACCGTGCCCTCCCCTGAGCCATCACAGGCAGTGCAGAGCAGGACACATTGATTTTTTTTTTATTTTAATTTATGGAGGCATGGGGAATTATATGGGGGGGGTGACATCCTGCATGAAGCATTATATGGGGGGTGACATCCTGCATGGGGCATTATATGGGGGGGTGACATCCTGCATGGAGCATTATATGGGGGACGACATCCTGCACAGGGCATTATATGGGGGATGACATCCTGCATGGGGCATTATATGGGAGGTGACATCTTGCATGGGGCATTATATGGGGGGGAGAAGTGATATCCTGCATGGGGCATTATATGGGGGGGAGTGACATCCTGCTAGGGGCATTATATGGGGGGTGACATCCTGCACGGGCCATTATATAGGACTGACATCCTGCATGGGTCATTATATGGGGGGTGACATCCGGCATGGGGCATTATATGGGAAGGAAGGGACATCCTGCATGGGGCATTATATGTGAGGGGAAGTGACATCCTGCATGGGGCATTATATGGGGGGAAGGGACATCCTGCATGGGGCATAATATGGGGGGAAGGGACATCCTGCAGAGGGCATTATATGGGGGAGAGAGGTGACATCCTACATGGAGCATTATATGGGGGGTGACATCCTGCTTGGGGCATTATATGGGGGGTGATATCCTGCATGGGGCAGTATATGGGGGGTGACATCCTGCATGGGGCATTATATGGGGGGGAGAAGTGATATCCTGCATGGGGCATTATATGGGGGGAGTGATATCCTGAATTGGGCATTATATGGGGGGGTGACATCCTGCATGGGGCATTATATAGGGGGGGGACATCCTCCATAGGGCATTATAAAAGGGGGGCATCCTCTATGGGGCATTATATGGGGGGAAGTGACATCCTGCATGGGGCATTATATGGGGGGGAAGGGACTTCCTGCATGGGGCATTATATGGGGGGTGACATCCTGCATCTGGCATTATATGGGGGGGAGAAGTGATATCCTGCATGGGGCATTATATAGGGGGGGGACATCCTCCATAGGGCATTATAAAAGGGGGGCATCCTCTATGGGGCATTATATGGGGGGAAGTGACATCCTGCATGGGGCATTATATGGGGGGGAAGGGACTTCCTGCATGGGGCATTATATGGGGGGTGACATCCTGCATCTGGCATTATATGGGGGGGAGAAGTGATATCCTGCATGGGGCATTATATGGGGGGTGACATCCTGCATAGGGCATTATATGGGGGGGAGAAGTGATATCCTGCAAGGGGCATTATATGGGGGGAGTGACATCCTGCATGGGGCATTATATGGGGGGTGACATCCTACATGGGGCATTATATGGGGAGGGGACAAGTGACATCCTTCATGGGGCATTATATGGGGGGAGAAGTGACACCCTGCATGGGGTATTATATGAGGGGTGACATCCAGCATGGGGCATTATATTTGTGGAAGGGACATCCTGCATGGGGTATTATATGGGTGGGAAAGGGACATCCTGCATAGGGCATTATCTGGGGGGGAGAAGTGACATCCTGCATGGGGCATTATATGGGGGGTGACATCCTGCATGGGGCATTATATGGGTGTGACATCCTACATGGGGCATTATATAGGGGATGACATCCTGCATGGGGCATTATAAAGAGGGGAACAGCCTGCATGGGGCATTAAAAGGGGGAACAGCCTGCATAGGGCATTATGTGGGGGGAACAGCCGGCATGGAGCATTATATGGGGGCCACTATCCTGTATGGAGCATTATAAGGGGACCAGTATCCTGTACAGAGCGTTATATGGGGGCCAGTATCCTGTACGGAGCGTTTTATGGGGGCCAGTATTCTGTATGGAGCGTTATATGGGGGCCAGTATTCTGTATGGAGCGTTATATGGGGGCCAGTATTCTGTATGAAGCGTTATATGGGGGCTAGTATTCCGTATGAAGCTTTATATGGGGGCCAGTATTCTGTATGGAGCATTTTATGGGGGCCAGTATTCTGTATAGAGCATTTTATGGGGGGCAGTATTCTGTATAGAGCATTTTATGGGGGCCAGTATTCTGCATGGAGCATTTTATGGGGGCCAGTATTCTGTATAGAGCATTTTATGGGGGCCATTATTCTGTATAGATCATTTTATGGGGGCCAGTATTCTGCATGGAGCATTTTATGGGGGGCAATATACTGTATAGAGCATTTTATGGGGGCCAGTATTCTGCATGGAGCATTTTATGGGGGCCAGTATCCTGAATGGAGCATTATATGGGGCCCAGTAGTCTGTACAGAGCATTATATGGGGACCAGTATCCTGTATGGGGCATTTTATGGCGGCCAGTATTCTGCATGGAGCATTTTATGGGGGCCAGTATACTGTGTAGAGCATTTTATGGGGGCCAGTATTCTGCATGGAGCATTTTATGGGGGCCAGTATCCATTATGGAGCGTTATATGGGGGCCAGTATTCTGTACAGAGCATTATATGGGGACCAGTATCCTGTATGGGGCATTTTATGGGGGCCAGTACTCTGCATGGAGCATTTTATATGGGCCAGTGTTCTGTATATAGCATTTTATGGGGGGCAGTATTCTGCATGGAGCATTTTATGGGGGCCAATATACTGTATAGAGCATTTTATGGGGGCCAATATTCTGCATGGAGCATTTTATGGGGACCAGTATACTGTGTGGAGTGATTCACCGGTTTCTGAGCTATTGTAGAACTTACAATAGATATCGCTCATGTAATGTAAGAAGTGAAATCTTTGGCATTGTACTATATATATATTTCTCTGCGGTATCTGTTCATCATGAATCGTGGTATGTGTTAAAGGGGCCCACTGAGACTCTTTCGCCCGGGGCCCAGAGAAACCTGGAGCCGGACATGGCTTGGGGCCCTTGTGCAAGAAATGTGTCTGGGCCCTGCTCCTTTTTTGGCGACAAAGCTAAATATATGTAATATAATTTTACATAGCACCCTCTTGTCCTTTACATAGCTGATTCTCTTGTTATTTATAGCACCCTGGTCTTCTCGTTAGATATATAATGCAATGGCAGCTGATGGAGCATGGGAAAGCTTCTTTTCTGATGGATGAGCTGATGGACTGGTCTTCTGGTCAGATGTTGCCCCATCAGCAGTCATTGTATATCTAACAAGAGAGGACTGTGTAATAAAGAGAGAGCGCTGTGAGTAACAAAAATAATGAGAATACGCTAGGTAAGGAACAGTGTTATATATAACAAGAAATGATACTACATAATAATGGGACAGCACTGAACATTACAGAAGACACTATATAATAAGGGACGGCGCCATACATAGCTTGAGAGAATGCTACCTAATAAGAGATAGTGTTATATATAATAAAGGATGAAACTATGTAATTAAAGGGGTGTTCCCATCTACAAGAGCCTTTCCCAATATGTATTAGGTGTAGTAATATTAGCAAATATTTCCAATTAGAAATGTAGTATATTTCTCCTAATTAGCTATGTCGCTTATCTCATGTGCAGGCATTGCAGTAGCTTAGGTATCCATGGTTACGACCACTTACAGCTGACTAACTACCTAACTGTCACTATGTGTGTGGCCATAACCATGGATACTGAAGCTACTGCAATAGCTGCACATGGGGTAAGCAATATAGCTAATCAGGAGAACTACTTTTCTAATTGAAGGTATTTGCTAATATTTCTACAGCTACTACATATTGGGATAGGATCTTGGAGATGGGAATACTCCATTAAGGACTGTGCTATACATAATAAGTGAGTACACTATTCACTAAGCGACTGTGCTAAACATAATATGCTAGCTTGCACTAGAAATGGGGTCTTTTAGTTTGGAGTAGGCCGAAGCTGGCCATTACCTCATGGCTGCTTCGGCGGCCTGATATCCATACTCAGTCCCCAGCCGCCTGGCGGCCGGGTGTCCACACTCGGTCCCCAGCCGCCAGGGAGCGGCCGGGTGTCCATACTCGGTCCCCAGCCGCCCCGCGGCCGGGTGTCCACACACGGTCCCCAGCCACCTGGGGGCGGCTGGGTGTTCGTAAACGGTCCCCAGCCGCCCCTATTTCTCCTGTCACCCTCCCACACACTTTTCTTAGCCTGGCCTGCTTTAGGGCAGCATTGGACGAGCCCACCCGAGAACCAGACTCCTCTTGTGGGCCCTGGCTTCTCCATCAGGGGAGTTGAGAGTTCCAAGGTGAGGAGCATGATGATGATGATAGAAGTTAGCATCTGCTTTGTTTTCTTGGAATGCAAGCGCATGTATGTAGTATCGGCTAGGCCTGAGGTGGTCAGCGTTTTGGCGCATATCCTACCTCCTCGGAGGATTGCTGGATGCTTTCCTGCTACTATACCAGTTCTATGACTCCCGTTAAAACAAAGCTTCAGGTGATAAATGATGGATGAGGTGGTGGCAAAGGAGAAAGAGCAGGAGGAACAGGGACCATTCACATCAATATCAGGCCCGTCAACCACACATGTCTTGTAGGATGTTTCTGTAACAAAAGGAGTGGTTCGGCTACACAGTTATAGGGCATACAGTGAGTGCAATGCCTACCAAAAGTTTAGAGACACTCCAATGCCCCTTGGAAGTGACATGGAGGTCAGAGGGCCTTAACTAAACCATTTTTTTCCATTTATAGCAACTGGGTCTCCTGTGCACAGTTGGCCTAAGCAGTGAATGGAAGGCCTTTCCAAAAATTATGAGGAACTGCAATGCCCCTTGAAACAGACGTGGATTACAGCGTACTAAAAACCTTCTACCCATTATTGGGGAGTGGGTCTCCCTTAGTGTTCGCCTATGCATTGAAAAGCGAAAGCTGACTAAAATTAGGAGGAAATGCAATGCCCGTTGGAAGAGTCGTGGAGGTCGCAGTAGCTTAACAAGACTGTTTTAATGCCCCTTGGAAAAGTGGTGGAGGTCACAGTAGCTTAACAAGATGGTTTGAATGCCCCTTGGAAAAGTAATGGAGGTCACAGTGGCTTAACAAGACTGTTTTAATGCCCCTCGGAAGAGACGTGGAGGTCGCAGTAGCTTAACAAGATGGTTTTAATGTCCCTTGGAAAAGTGGTGGAGGTGGCAATAGCTTAACAAGACAGTTTGTATGCCCCTTGGAAAAGTGGTGGAGGTCGCAGTAGCTTAACAAGACGGTTTTAATGCCCCTTACTGTTATGCACACGCCCGGACTGACTGGCGTGTGCGGGTGTTGTGGTTCCACTGGACCATGAACCGGAGAGTGCCTGGAGGGGCGTGACTAAGTATCTGGCCGATCCGACCAAGATGGCACGACGGCATACGACGCCAGTGCACCAGGGAGAAACCGGGCAGAGGGACCAGGTGCTACTCCAGGTCAAACTCCGGACACGGGGGTTGACCCACACAGGGATTACTGGATCAGGCTGGTTAGGCTGGCGCACAGACTGGAGGGTATAGGCAGGCACGACTGGTATGCAGGCAGGCGGGTAAAGGCAAGCGCAGCTAGAGTGCAGACAGGGAGGCACTAGCAGGTAGGAACACAGGCGGGATAGGACCCAGTACACACTGGGACTCAGGAACAATACAGGTAGAGGGGTACAGGCAAGCACAGCTAGAGTGCAGAAAGGGAGGCACTAGCAGGTAGGAACACAGGCGGGATAGGACCCAGTACACACTGGGACTCAGGAACAGGCAGGTTAGGCTGGCACAGACTGGTGGATATAAGCAAACACGGCAGGTATGCAGATGGGTGGATACAGGCGAGTATGCAGGCAGGGAGGTACTGGCCGAAAGGACGGGCTGGAGCACAGAAAGGTTAAGACCCAGTACAGACTGGGTCACAGAACCGCAGATGCGGTAGACAACCACAGCAGAGAGGGAACGCCCGAAGCGGTGGGCAAGAACAGAGCAGGACGGGGCTGCAGGAGCAGCGGGCACAAGCAGGGCAGGACAGGACTGCCGGAGCAGCGGGCAGAAGCAGGGCAGGACAGGACTGCCGGAGCAGCGGGCAGAAGCAGGGCAGGACAGGACTGCCGGAGCAGCGGGCAGAAGCAGGGCAGGACAGGACTGCCGGAGCAGCGGGCAGAAGCAGGGCAGGACAGGACTGCCGGAGCAGCGGGCAGAAGCAGGGCAGGACAGGACTGCCGGAGCAGCGGGCAGAAGCAGGGCAGGACAGGACTGCCGGAGCAGCGGGCAGAAGCAGGGCAGGACAGGACTGCCGGAGCAGCGGGCAGAAGCAGGGCAGGACAGGACTGCCGGAGCAGTGGGCAGAAGCAGGGCAGGACAGGACTGCCGGAGCAGCGGGCAGAAGCAGGGCAGGACAGGACTGCCGGAGCAGTGGGCAGAAGCAGGGCAGGACAGGACTGCCGGAGCAGTGAGCAAAAGGGACAGAGCGGAGCAAGGCTGCGGAGCAGTGAGCAAGGAGTCAGAGCAGGCTAGAACCGCCGGAGCGGTAAGCAAAGGAGTCAGAGCAGACTAGAACCGCCGGAGCGGTGAGCAAAGGAGTCAGAGCAGGCTAGAACCACCGGAGCGGTGAGCAAAGGAGTCAGAGCAGGCTAGGCTGAGTAGGGGGGACAGGGCTCTGTTCACACGGAACAGACAGGAAGGGAAAGGCAGAGCCAGACACCCACAGGGTACTAGCAGAGAAGTAGCGAGTGGACCACAAACTCACAAACGGGAGTACAGAGACAACAAGCAGGAGTTAGGTATGAGTTCAGACTCTGCAGAAAAAGGAAGGGAACGGACATAGAGGCAAAACAGGTAAAGGATAGGAGAGAGTTCAGACTGGAACTGAGTGTACGGAGGAGACCGACACTGCAGCGGAATACAGGAGCGGGTCTGGGAATACGGCCCCCAGAGAGGCAGGACGAACAGGCAAGGTGCGTGTTCAGACAGGACAGACAAGATACAGGAGCGGGTCTAGGTAATCGGCCCCTAGAAGGCGGGAGGAACAGGCTAGGAGCGTGTTCAGACAGGTCAGACAAGATACAGGAACGGGTCTAGGTAATCGGCCCCTAGAAGGCAGGAGGAACAGGCTAGGAGCGTGTTCAGACAGGCCTGGAAATACAGCCTCCAGGATAGGCAGACAAGAGAACACAGAACGGGACCTGGCACCTTCAGAGTGCAAGCACACACTGAATGAAACACTATGCTCAGGCAGGGATAGATGGGAGCAGCTGAGCTATATACCAGGTGACAGACAGCAATAGGCTGAGGACGCACAAGGGGTGTGACCCACAGCAGGTACAAAAAGCAGGAAGTGATCGGGCGCCGCCCTTAAGCAGCAGAAACAGACACAAACAGACAGCATGGAGGGAAGCCAGAGAGACATTCTGGACTGGAGATCAAGTGCGCGCTCTTGCACAGTGGGAGATGGACCACCATGCAAGGACGCCGCCAGGTATGTTACAGTACCCCCCCCCTTACGCCCCCTCTTCTTCAGGCCTGCCAGAATCTTCCGCAGGGAATTCGAGGACCAGTCGTTCACTTCAAGGAGATCACTTCCACTGTCCACAGGAAAAACTGATCTCATCTGGTTAGCTAGGATGCCACCTCCCATCCAGCCATCCTCAGCAACAGACGAAACGGGTGGAGTACCAGGAACAGCACACAAGGAAGTCTCTCTCCACATATTTTCAGGTGGCACCCCAGAGGGTACAGGAGATAACTGGAAGTCCTTCACCGGGTTGGAAGGGGACAGAGACTTGGGGGTAATCTCTGCTTCGAGGTACATCTTGTCAAGCTCACAGGAAGAAATAGACGGGTTATCAGGTACATAATGAGGAAAAGTCACTGTCTCTTTGTTATCTGGTGGTACCCCGGAGAATTCAGGAAACAACTGGAGGTCCTCCGCCGGGTCAGAAGAGTGCAGAGGCTCAGAGAAAACATCTGCTTCAGAGTACACTAGGTCGGACTCACTGGAGGAAGCAGGCGAGGTATCGGGTACCGAGTATAGGAAAGTCTCTGTCCATTCACCACCAGGTGGCACCCCAAAGGGTTCTGGAGACAACTGGAGGTCCTCCGCCTGGTCAGAGGGGTGTAGAGACTCATGGGTAACCTCTGCTTCAGAGTACACAAGGTCGGACTCACTGGACGAAGCAAGGGAGGTATCAGATCCAGGATATAGGAAAGTCTCTGACCATTCACCACCAGGTGGCACCCCGAAGGGTTCTGGAGACAACTGGAGGTCCTCCGCCTGGTCAGAGGGGTGTAGAGACTCATGGGTAACCTCTGCTTCAGAGTACACAAGGTCGGACTCACTGGACGAAGCAAGGGAGGTATCAGATCCAGGATATAGGAAAGTCTCTGACCATTCACCACCAGGTGGCACCCCGAAGGATTCTGGAGACAACTGGAGGTCCTCCGCCTGGTCGGAGGGGCGTAGAGACTCGGGAGTAACCTCTGCTTCGGAGTACACTAGGTTGGACTCACTGGACGAAGCGAGTGAGGTATCAGGTACAGAGTATAGGAGGGTCTCTGTCCTTCCGCTACCAGGTAGCACCCCGAAGGGTTCTGGAGACAACTGGAGGTCCTCCGCCTGGTCGGAGGGGTGTAGAGACTCGGGGGTAACTACCACTTTGGGGTACCCATTGTCAGGCTCACAGGACGAAGCGGACAAAGTATCGAGTACCGGGTGTAGAGAAGTCTCTCTCCATTTGTCATCGAGTGGTATCCCGGAGGATTCAAGAGGCAACAGGGGGTCCTCCGCCAGGTAGTAGAGGTGCACAGACTCTGAGGTAACCACAGCTTTGGAGCATCCTTGGACATGCACACCGGTTAAAGTGGGTGAAGCATCTGATGCCGGGTGCAGGAAGTTCTCCTGTGTGGAGTCTGGATGGGCAGAAGTCTCTTTGGGCAGGAGAACCGGTGCACTACCCACGCACATTACCCGTTGGGGCTTCTCCGGGATACAGGGAGATGAAGCTTCAGTAGGGACTTCAAGGTTGGGGTCAGGAGGTCTCAGGGAGGACAGACCCTGGCGTGACGGCTTGCCTCTACGTCTAGCACGTCTGGACTGCCTCTTGAGGTTGGGAGATGTATTCCGGAAAGCGTAGTCACCCTGTGAAGATTCTGGGTGGACAGTAGTCTCATTGGGCTGGAGGACTATTGCGCTACCCACACACATTACCCATCGGGGCTGCTCCGGGATATTGGGAGGTGAAGCTTCAGCAGGAGCCTCCGGGTTAGGATCATCGAAGACCATTAGAAAGGCCACCAGGAAGGCCATTAGGTCCAGGAGGATCGGATCCTGTGTTTCATATAGGGGGTTGATCCATTCCAAGGCATCACCCGCCAGGTAAGACATAATGAATGCCACCTTAACCCGATCGGTGGGAAAACATAGAGGGTAGAACTTGAAGTGTAGCATGCATTGCTCCACAAATGCACGACTTTGTCTTGGATCCCCATAGTAACGTGGCGGATCCGCAGGAACGAGAGCAGATAGATCCATCTGGACGGGTGCGTAATTCGCCTGGAACTCAGCTGAGGAAAAAAAATAAATAAATTTTATTTATTTATTTTTAATGCATGTATTCGCTGGAAAACTTCTCAGAGCGAAGGCCGTGGGGCTCAACGGGAACCATGGCCTGAGCATGCTGTTATGCACACGCCCGGACTGACTGGCGTGTGCGGGTGTTGTGGTTCCACTGGACCATGAACCGGAGAGTGCCTGGAGGGGCGTGACTAAGTATCTGGCCGATCCGACCAAGATGGCACGACGGCATACGACGCCAGTGCACCAGGGAGAAACCGGGCAGAGGGACCAGGTGCTACTCCAGGTCAAACTCCGGACACGGGGGTTGACCCACACAGGGATTACTGGATCAGGCTGGTTAGGCTGGCGCACAGACTGGAGGGTATAGGCAGGCACGACTGGTATGCAGGCAGGCGGGTAAAGGCAAGCGCAGCTAGAGTGCAGACAGGGAGGCACTAGCAGGTAGGAACACAGGCGGGATAGGACCCAGTACACACTGGGACTCAGGAACAATACAGGTAGAGGGGTACAGGCAAGCACAGCTAGAGTGCAGACAGGGAGGCACTAGCAGGTAGGAACACAGGCGGGATAGGACCCAGTACACACTGGGACTCAGGAACAGGCAGGTTAGGCTGGCACAGACTGGTGGATATAAGCAAACACGGCAGGTATGCAGATGGGTGGATACAGGCGAGTATGCAGGCAGGGAGGTACTGGCCGAAAGGACGGGCTGGAGCACAGAAAGGTTAAGACCCAGTACAGACTGGGTCACAGAACCGCAGATGCGGTAGACAACCACAGCAGAGAGGGAACGCCCGAAGCGGTGGGCAAGAACAGAGCAGGACGGGGCTGCAGGAGCAGCGGGCACAAGCAGGGCAGGACAGGACTGCCGGAGCAGCGGGCAGAAGCAGGGCAGGACAGGACTGCCGGAGCAGCGGGCAGAAGCAGGGCAGGACAGGACTGCCGGAGCAGCGGGCAGAAGCAGGGCAGGACAGGACTGCCGGAGCAGCGGGCAGAAGCAGGGCAGGACAGGACTGCCGGAGCAGCGGGCAGAAGCAGGGCAGGACAGGACTGCCGGAGCAGCGGGCAGAAGCAGGGCAGGACAGGACTGCCGGAGCAGCGGGCAGAAGCAGGGCAGGACAGGACTGCCGGAGCAGCGGGCAGAAGCAGGGCAGGACAGGACTGCCGGAGCAGCGGGCAGAAGCAGGGCAGGACAGGACTGCCGGAGCAGCGGGCAGAAGCAGGGCAGGACAGGACTGCCGGAGCAGTGGGCAGAAGCAGGGCAGGACAGGACTGCCGGAGAAGTGAGCAAAAGGGACAGAGCGGAGCAAGGCTGCGGAGCAGTGAGCAAGGAGTCAGAGCAGGCTAGAACCGCCGGAGCGGTAAGCAAAGGAGTCAGAGCAGACTAGAACCGCTGGAGCGGTGAGCAAAGGAGTCAGAGCAGGCTAGAACCACCGGAGCGGTGAGCAAAGGAGTCAGAGCAGGCTAGGCTGAGTAGGGGGGACAGGGCTCTGTTCACACGGAACAGACAGGAAGGGAAAGGCAGAGCCAGACACCCACAGGGTACTAGCAGAGAAGTAGCGAGTGGACCACAAACTCACAAACGGGAGTACAGAGACAACAAGCAGGAGTTAGGTACGAGTTCAGACTCTGCAGAAAAAGGAAGGGAACGGACATAGAGGCAAAACAGGTAAAGGATAGGAGAGAGTTCAGACTGGAACTGAGTGTACGGAGGAGACCGACACTGCAGCGGAATACAGGAGCGGGTCTGGGAATACGGCCCCCAGAGAGGCAGGACGAACAGGCAAGGTGCGTGTTCAGACAGGACAGACAAGATACAGGAGCGGGTCTAGGTAATCGGCCCCTAGAAGGCGGGAGGAACAGGCTAGGAGCGTGTTCAGACAGGTCAGACAAGATACAGGAACGGGTCTAGGTAATCGGCCCCTAGAAGGCAGGAGGAACAGGCTAGGAGCGTGTTCAGACAGGCCTGGAAATACAGCCTCCAGGATAGGCAGACAAGAGAACACAGAACGGGACCTGGCACCTTCAGAGTGCAAGCACACACTGAATGAAACACTATGCTCAGGCAGGGATAGATGGGAGCAGCTGAGCTATATACCAGGTGACAGACAGCAATAGGCTGAGGACGCACAAGGGGTGTGACCCACAGCAGGTACAAAAAGCAGGAAGTGATCGGGCGCCGCCCTTAAGCAGCAGAAACAGACACAAACAGACAGCATGGAGGGAAGCCAGAGAGACATTCTGGACTGGAGATCAAGTGCGCGCTCTTGCACAGTGGGAGATGGACCACCATGCAAGGACGCCGCCAGGTATGTTACACTTACAAGAACCATACAGTACAGCATCTTAAAAATATTATTCCCATTATTGGGGAGTGGGTCTCCCACAGTCTTTCCTTATGCCTTCCAAGCAAAAGCTGACAAAAATAAGGACGGAGGAACTTTCAATAATGGCAACACGGACCACGGTCACCCTGGTGGTATAGTGGTGGTGGAGGCTGAGGATAAGGAGAAGAACATAAAACAGCCGAAATGAGGAAGCGTATACCCATGTGTGGGTGTGAAGCGTGCATGTGAATACACCTCCCGAAATAACACAGTGGATTTGACTTCATTTTGATAAGGGTCAGCTTGTCAACATTGTCAGTTGACAGGCGAGTGCGCTTATCAGTTATAATTCCCCCAGCGGCACTAAAAACACGCTCCGATAACACGCTAGCGGCAGGGCAGGCCAGGACCTCCAAGGCGTACAGAGCGAGTTCATTCCAAGTGTCCAGCTTGGATACCCAATAATTAAAAGGCACAGAGGAATCATGGACGACGCTGGTACGATCGGCAAGGTACTCCCTCACAATCTTTTGAAACTTTCCACTCGCGCCTCAGGGTCTGTCCGAAGGGAGGGTCTGAGAAAACTGTCCCAGAAGGTTGACAGTGTTCCCCTGCCTCTGCTGGATTGGAGTTGCATCTCTCTCGCATGTACACCTTGGTTGGGCTACGAACTGTGACCTCTGCCACTAGCGTGTTCAGATGGGAATTTTTTTAACAGTTCTGCAGCAAGGGCCTTCTGGTACTGCCCCATTTTTGTAGACCTCTCCACCTAAGGAATAAGAGAGTGAAAGTTCTCCTTGTAGCGGGGGTCTAAAAGTGTCACCAACCAGTAATGGCTGTCACCCAACATTTTGACAACGCGAGGGTCACGGTTAAGGCAGCGTAACTTAAAGTCAGCCAAGCGTGCTAGACTGGTAACGGGCCAGACTTCCGTGTTCTCACCAAGATGACGACTGACCATGCTCTCCTCCTCCGCCTCCTCCCCCCTGTCCTCAGGCCACCCACGCTGAACCGACGGTATGAAAATTGTACAGGTACTATCGTCTACAGCACATGATACAAGCTCCTGTTCTTCCTCCTCCTCCTCCTCTCCCTCATTGTCCCCCAATGTACGTTGGGATGAGATGAGGCTGGGCTGTATGTAATCGACAGCTACGGCTTCTTGATCCATCTCATCATACTCTGGCAGCAATGCCCCCTCTTTAATCCTCTACAGAGAGCGTTGCAAATCACCACTCACCATCTTGGTGGACTCCTCAAAGTTTGTCAAGATGGTGTAGCGCCGGCGTCCCTGCCCTCTGCTAGGCAGGGACGCTGTTCCCCTCACCTCCCTGCTCCGTGCCCGGCGTCCTCCTCCCGCTCTGCTGGCAGCGCGCGCTTCTTCCCGGCCACTGTGCTTAGGGCGCGCGCGCGCGCTCTCCCTCCCTCTTAAAGGGGCCGCGCGCGCCGTCCTAAGGAGTCCCCGGCCAATGGCCGGAGGACTTCACCATATATAAGGCACCTCCTCCAAAATGGAGGTGCCCGAGCAATGTTGTTGCACTGTTCACTACTCTGCTTCAGCCCTCAGGTCCCATTGCCAGTTACCTGCCAGATTCCTGCCAGCTTGCTGTCTTATTCCTGCCTGATATTCCGCTACCTGCCTGCTAGCCTGAGGTCCGACGGTCTGCCTTACAACTCCTGTCAGTCTGTCTAAGGACCAGCTTGCCCGCTCACCTGGGAGCGCACTTCAGCTACCTGCCTGCTTGCCTGAGGTCCGACGGTCTGCCTTCCTACTCCTGTCAGTCTGTCTATGGACCAGCTTGCCCGCTCACCTGGGAGCGCACATCTGCTACCTGTCTGCTAGCCTACCTGGAGGCTCCGCCGTCACGTGCTGTGACCACCTGCCTGTCCAGTGACTCCTGTCCGCTCACCTGCCAGCGCTCATCTGCTGCCTGTCCGCTAGCCTACCTGGAGGCTCTGCCGTCACGTGCTGTGACAACCCGCTTATCCAGAGACTCTCGCCCGCTCACCTGGGAGCGCTCATCTGCCGCCTGTCTGTTGGTCTTCCTGGAGGCTCCGCCGTCACATGCTGTGACCACCCGTTTATCCAGAGACTCTTGCCTGCTCACCTGGGAGCTCAAGTCTACCATCAGCCGCCACAGGTCGTACCAACCCTTTACCCAGAGACTTCCCCGGTCACTTGCCGTGACCATCTGCCCGTTCACCCAGAGACTGCCCCAGTCACTTGCCGTGATCTCCTGCCCGTTCTTCCAGAGACTGTCCCGGTCACTTGCCGTGACCATCTGCCCGTTCACCCAGAGACTGCCCCAGTCACTTGCCGTGATCTCCTGCCCGTTCTTCCAGAGACTGTCCCGGTCACCTGCTGTGACTGCCTGCCTGGTCGCCACCCGCTCTCTTACAAGGACCGCCCCCTTGTATAGTAGCTCAGAGGTTCCGCCTCCCAGACCCGTTACAGTTTGCTCGGGCCATGGAACCCGGTGGCACCCAAGCTCCCTCGCTCTCGGACCTCTGTCATGAACTGTCCCGTCAGAGGTCCCAACAGGAGTCCATCCTGGGTCACCTGCGGAATGTCAATTCTCGCCTGGACACTCTGACTGCTCCACCAGCAACCACCGCCAGTGCCATGACTCGCAACCCGGCAGCTCCGCTGCCCACCAATACCATAGTATCCTGCCCCGGACCCCGGCTTTCTGCACCTCCTCACTTCGGAGGCGACTCCGCCCAGGCTCGGGGCTTCATAAATCAGTGCACCCTGCACTTTGAACTATTGTCCCACCAGTTTAACTCCGACCGGGCCAAAATTGCCTTCATCATGTCCCATCTCACCGGGGAGGCCCTGGCCTGGCTAAATCCTCTATGGGAGAGAGGAGACCCCCTGGTGTCCGACTTGCCTGCCTTCCTCACGGCTTTCCGGAAAGTCTTCGACGAACCCGGACGGAAGACCTCATCCGCATCATCTCTGCTAAGCCTCCGTCAGGGAGGTCTCACCGTGGGCCAATATGCCATACGGTTCCGTACCCTTGCCTCGGAGCTGGCTTGGGATAACGACGCTCTGGTATCCGTCTTCTGGGAGGGTCTGTCCGGCCGTATTAAAGATGAACTTGCCGGTCGGGACATTCCTACCACTCTCGATGACCTAATAACTCTTGCCACCCGGATTGATCTACGGTTCCAGGAGCGTGCCAAAGAGGTCACCCGTGAGAGGAGGTTTCCACGTCTAGCTCCTACTTTTCAGAAACCCGTCACTCCTTCCGTCTCTCCCCAGGTACACTCTCCTGAGCCTATGCAGGTCGACCAGACCAAGATGGTCAAAACCCGTCAGGACTTACGCCGTGCCGAGGGGAGCTGCTTCTACTGTGGCAGTAAGGAGCACCGGATCCGTGCCTGCCCAGAGAGGTCGGGAAACGCCTGTGTCTAGGTTCGCTCAGAGAGGTCGACCTAGACAAGAATAAATCCTCTCCATCTCTGCTGCTGTCAGTTTCAATCGTCTGCGGGGAGAACCGTTATTTCGAACTAGCCCAACTGGACTCTGGAGCAGCCGGGAATCTTATTTCACAGTCCCTGGTAGAGAAATACCGCATCCCCACCAAACCTCTGGCTGTACCCTTGTCTGTTGCTGCCGTGGATGGGGGTCTCTTACCACGCCCCATCCAACTCATCACCGAATCCATTACTCTGCAGGTGGGAATGCTGCATTCTGAGAGTATCTCCTTTCATGTTCTGCCTGGACTCTCTCACGCCCTCTTGTTAGGTCTACCTTGGCTCCAGAGACATGCACCCGTGCTTGACTGGCAGACCGGAGAAGTCCTTCGCTGGGGACAGGACTGCCATAAGACCTGTCTGGTTCCCGTCCATCCCGTCCGTCCTTCTCCTACCCCAGCTAATCTACCTGGACTTCCGATTCCTTATTGGTCTTATGCTGATGTCTTTAATAAAAAGGAAGCAGAGACACTACCCCCTCATAGACCATACGACTGCCCTATCGACTTGTTACCCGGTACTACTCCTCCCCGTGGGCGTATTTATCCATTATCCGCTGCTGAGACCCGGTCGATGTCCGAATATATTGAGGAGAATCTGGCAAGGGGATTCATCCGGAAATCTACCTCCCCGGCGGGAGCAGGCTTCTTCTTCGTAAAAAAGAAGGACGGCTCTCTCCGTCCCTGTATAGACTATAGAGGCCTTAACCAGATCACGGTGAAGAATAAGTACCCCCTTCCGCTCATTCCGGAGTTATTTGATCGTCTGAGAGGGGCTAGAATCTTCACCAAACTGGACCTCCGTGGGGCGTACAACCTGGTTCGTATCCGTCAGGGGGATGAATGGAAGACGGCATTCAACACCCGGGACGGCCACTATGAATATCTGGTAATGCCCTTTGGTCTCTGTAACGCTCCTGCCGTCTTTCAAGAGTTGGTCAATGACATCTTCCGGGACCTTCTCTACTCCTGCGTAGTGGTGTACCTGGACGACATCTTGGTCTTCTCTCCGGATCTCCAGACTCACCGGAGGGACGTTCGTCAGGTCCTGCTCAGGCTCAGGCAGAATCACCTCTTCGCTAAATACGAGAAGTGCCTCTTTGAGCAGACCTCGCTTCCGTTTTTGGGCTACATTATTTCTCAGACCGGCCTACGAATGGATCCAGAGAAACTGTCTGCCATCGAGAAATGGCCTCGACCGGAGGGGTTGAAGGCCATTCAGCGGTTCCTGGGCTTCGCCAACTACTACGGCCTCTTCATACCACACTTCTCTTCCCGGACTGCCCCAATTTCCGCGCTCATCCGTAAGGGTACTAATCCCAAAGAGTGGCCGCCCGAAGCTGAGGAGGCCTTTCTTTCCTTAAAACAGGCCTTCTCTTCCGCCCCGGTGCTGCATCGCCCGGACGGCAACAAGCAGTTCTTCCTGGAAGTTGACGCCTCCTCCTCTGGAGCCGGAGCGGTACTTACTCAAAAATCATCTTCCGGGAGGATGGTAACTTGCGGCTTCTTCTCTAAACTCTTCTCCTCCTCAGAGCGCAATTATTCCATAGGAGACCGAGAGTTATTGGCCATCAAACTGGCATTGGAGGAGTGGCGTTACCTGCTCGAGGGGGCTCTTCACCCGGTAATAATTTACACTGACCACAAGAACTTGGCTTACCTCCAGCATGCCCAGAGACTTAACCCGCGCCAAGCCCGGTGGTCCTTGTTTTTTGCTCGCTTTGATTTTGTTCTTCATTTTCGCCCGGCTGACAAAAACGTCAAGGCGGACGCCTTGTCTCGATCCTTTCTGGTGTCTGATCTCGAGGAAGATCCGAAACACATCATCGATCCCGCCAGAGTAATGCAGGTGGCTCCCGTGAGTCTAAATCGTCTCCCTCCCGGAAAGACGTTCGTATCAGTACCTGATCGGGAGAAGATCCTTCACTGGGGTCACTCGTCTAAACTGGCTGGCCATGCCGGTCAGAAAAAGACCCTCCAGCTTATTACCCGGCACTACTGGTGGCCTACCCTGCACAAGGACGTAATAGACTTTGTTTCTGCCTGTGTGTCCTGCGCCCGCAACAAGGTTCCGAGACATCTGCCAGCCGGTCGCCTCCTTCCGCTCCCAGTACCTGCTGCCCCCTGGCAGCATATAGCAATGGACTTTATAACAGACCTCCCAGTCTCTGCCGGTTGTACGGTCATTTGGGTGGTCGCTGACCGCTTCTCCAAGATGGCTCATTTCGTTCCCCTGCCAGGCCTCCCGTCTGCACCCGAGCTAGCTAAAGACTTTATTCGTCACATCTTCCGTCTTCATGGCCTGCCCCTCCACATCGTGTCGGATCGTGGGGTACAGTTCACCTCACGCTTCTGGAGAGCCACTTGTAAACTGCTAGACGTCACCCTGGACTTCTCTTCCGCTTACCACCCACAGTCCAATGGTCAAGTGGAGCGCATCAATCAGAACCTGACCAGTTACCTCCGGCACTTCGTTAATGCCCATCATTCAGACTGGGTGGATCTCCTACCATGGGCCGAGTTCTCTTATAACAATCACGAGAGCGAATCCTCCTCCAAATCCCCGTTATTTGTAGTCTTCGGTCAGCATCCTCGGATTCCTTTTCCTGTCTCCACCTCTGTGGACAACCCGGCTGCGGAATCTCTCGTTAGCAAATTTTCCTCCATTTGGGAGAGTACCCGATCCGCACTCCTTCAGTCGTCCGAACGGATGAAAAGACACGCTGACAAAAAACGCCTGGATCCTCCACAATTTCATCCCGGAGATAAAGTCTGGCTCTCATCTAAATATGTCCGACTCAAGATACCTTCTTACAAGTTAGGGCCTCGGTTCATCGGCCCCCTGGAGGTCATCAGTCAGATCAACCCGGTGGCCTATAAATTGAAACTCCCGGCCAACTTACGGATCCCTAACTCCTTCCATGTATCTCTCCTCAAACCTGTGGTACTTAACTCTTTTTCCAAGTCTACAGGTACGCCTCCTGCTCCGGTTTCTGCTGAGGACGAGTTTGAGGTAGAGAACATTCTTGCCACCAAAAGGGTAAGAGGAAAGACCTTTTTTCTAGTAGATTGGAAGGGGTTTGGTCCTGAGGAGAGAACGTGGGAGCCCCGGGAGAACATCCATGCCCCTCTTATCCTTGCTAAATTTCTGTCTGGCCTAAAAAAGGGGGGGCCTAAAGGGGGGGGTACTGTAGCGCCGGCGTCCCTGCCCTCTGCTAGGCAGGGACGCTGTTCCCCTCACCTCCCTGCTCCGTGCCCGGCGTCCTCCTCCCGCTCTGCTGGCAGCGCGCGCTCCTTCCCGGCCACTGTGCTTAGGGCGCGCGCGCTCTCCCTCCCTCTTAAAGGGGCCGCGCGCGCCGTCCTAAGGAGTCCCCGGCCAATGGCCGGAGGACTTCACCATATATAAGGCACCTCCTCCAAAATGGAGGTGCCCGAGCAATGTTGTTGCACTGTTCACTACTCTGCTTCAGCCCTCAGGTCCCGTTGCCAGTTACCTGCCAGATACCTGCCAGATTCCTGCCAGCTTGCTGTCTTATTCCTGCCTGATATTCCGCTACCTGCCTGCTAGCCTGAGGTCCGACGGTCTGCCTTACAACTCCTGTCAGTCTGTCTAAGGACCAGCTTGCCCGCTCACCTGGGAGCGCACTTCAGCTACCTGCCTGCTTGCCTGAGGTCCGACGGTCTGCCTTCCTACTCCTGTCAGTCTGTCTATGGACCAGCTTGCCCGCTCACCTGGGAGCGCACATCTGCTACATGTCTGCTAGCCTACCTGGAGGCTCTGCCGTCACGTGCTGTGACCACCTGCCTGTCCAGTGACTCCTGTCCGCTCACCTGGGAGCGCTCATCTGCTGCCTGTCCGCTAGCCTACCTGGAGGCTCTGCCGTCACGTGCTGTGACCACCCGCTTATCCAGAGACTCTCGCCCGCTCACCTGGGAGCGCTCATCTGCCGCCTGTCTGTTGGTCTTCCTGGAGGCTCCGCCGTCACATGCTGTGACCACCCGTTTATCCAGAGACTCTTGCCTGCTCACCTGGGAGCTCAAGTCTACCATCAGCCGCCACAGGTCGTACCAACCCTTTACCCAGAGACTTCCCCGGTCACTTGCCGTGACCATCTGCCCGTTCACCCAGAGACTGCCCCAGTCACTTGCCGTGATCTCCTGCCCGTTCTTCCAGAGACTGTCCCGGTCACTTGCCGTGACCATCTGCCCGTTCACCCAGAGACTGCCCCAGTCACTTGCCGTGATCTCCTGCCCGTTCTTCCAGAGACTGTCCCGGTCACCGGCTGTGACTGCCTGCCTGGTCGCCACCCGCTCCCTTACAAGGACCGCCCCCTTGTATAGTAGCTCAGAGGTTCCGCCTCCCAGACCCGTTACAGATGGTACTTATGTCAGACATCCAGTTCCACTCCTGAGGTCTTATGTGTGGAGTCTGACCTGAATATCGACGGCCTTGTTGCAGCTGGTACTCCACAACTGCTCTCTTCTGCTCACAAATCCTTTGCAACATGTGGAGGGTAGAGTTCCAACATGTGGGGACATCACACACTAGTCGGTGTGATGGAAGCTGCAAACGCTGCTGCAACACAGCAAGGGCGGCGGAAGCTGTAGCCGACTTGCGAAAATGAGCTGACCGGCGGCGTACTTTGACGAGCAGATCTGGCAACTCGGGGTACGATTTAAAAAACCACTGAACCACGAGGTTAATCACATGAGCCAGGCATGGTACGTGTGTGATCTCGCCTCGCCTCAGAGCCACCACCAGGTTCTGGTCATTGTCACACACGACCATGCCTGGTTGTAGGTTCAGCGGTGTCAGCTACAGATCTACAGTGGGTACGGAAAGTATTCAGACCCCTTTAAATTCTTCACTCTTTGTTTCATTGCAGTCTGCAACATACACTGCCTGCCTAGCATGGATTATATGCAGCTGGATTAGTCCTCAGAAGGACTGTTAGTTCAGATAGATATTATAGATACATGTTGTAGAATACCTATACTAACTCTAAACAAGCAAATCTTTCCCTGACGCAGCAGCACCTCTCCCTACTCTGCCTGATTCCGGGGTAGACTGTGACGAGCATGGCGGCGCCTGGTCTTGTATACACCTGATGATGCTGTGCAGTCAGCCAATCACTGTAATGCCACAACCAACATGGCTACGGCATTACAGTATGTGGCAGGCAATCCCTGCATGTTCATTGGCTCTCTAAAGAGCACCAAACATGCCGAGAGTAAACGCGAGCTCCCGCCCGAACAACCCGGAAATGCTCGTCGAGCGAAGAGCATCTCGAGCAGTGAGATGCTTGGGCAAGTGCCGAGCAGTGGCGAGCACGTTCGCTCATCACTAACTATAATACACAGCCCATAGTCCTCCATATTAGTATAATACACAGCCCATATCCTTCATATAATATAATGCACAGCCCATAGTCCTCCATATAGTATAATGCGCAGCCCATAGTCATCCATGCAGTATAATGCACAACCTATAGTCATTCATGTTGTCACGTGGATATCGCGACAGAGAGGGGCAAGAAGATAGCGGCGTCTGGTTTCATGTACTCCTGCACTGATTAGAACTGCTTCACCATCTTATTAAAAACTGAAGCTTTTTTCCCTTTCTGTCAGTGCAAGGGTTAATCAGTTCAGTTGATCTCCTGGAGCTCTCCAACCTTGATTGTCTCAGCTGTTCAGTGTTGGGCACTGCCCTCTGCTATATATGCTCGCCACTGGCACTTGGGAATTGCCAGTGATAGTTCTTACTGCCTGGTTAATGTCACAGGTGTGCCAGAAGTGACAGACAATTGCCCTGCAGTTGGTTGCAGGAGATCTCTTTGTTTGGCATTACAGACACCTTCTTAGAAGCTGTCTCTTTAGGACCCATCATCTACCTTCCTCTTACTAATTAACACCCTGACTTGGGTGTATAAATACCTGCTGTTTGCTAGAGGGAGGTGCCGGCGATATTCACACGACTCCTTGTGAAGCCTCGAGGAAGAGCAGAGCTTCTTCCTCTCTGGAGCTAAGAGGACGTGTGTTCATTTCTCTGAAAATGACTAAAGCTAAGCTATCTTCCCTTGTTTGTTCCCCCTTGTTGTCTTTAGTTGTCAATGTGGATCGACTAGCACTCATCCCCTCCCTTCCCTGGCATTACCTTGTTGGATCCATGATGGATCCTGTGGCTGCTCTGACCAGCTACAACAACTCTGCCTGGAGGTGGCAGACTTAGACTCTGTGGCTTTGCAGCGCCCATGGACTCTAGGCTTAGGATCGACGGCTCCCGGGCAGCTCCTCATGGAGTCCAAGATCACTTTGCAAAATAGATTCTCAGGGGTTGGGACAAGTTTGTGGTCTTTAAGGAGGCCTGCAAACTATATTTTAGGCTATATACTCACTCAGGTACCGAGGAACAACGGCTGGGGATTGTAATCTCAGTGCTCCAGGGCGACCCTCAAGCCTGGGGATTTTCTCTCCTCTCTTATTCCCCCAATATTATGTGTTAGAGGGCTTGCCCTCCCCAGTGGTTCTAGGCCTGCCTTGGCTGATGTCACATAATCCTATAGTGGACTGGCAGGCATGGGAAATAGTGAGGTGGATCAATTACTATCAAAATAACTGCATGTGCAATAGTTTATCCATGGTAACTACCAGGTCTCTACCAGAGTACAGTATTTGTCCAATTACGAGTATGTGTTTTCAATTATGTCAAGAACTACCACCTCAATGTCCTTATGGTTGCTCAGTGGATTTGATTAAGAAAAAAATGGGAGGCTGCGCCCCTGCTTAGATTTCCGGAAATTAAATCGGATCACTGTTCGGGTTCCATATCTGCTCCCTCTTATTCCTGATCGCTTTAATCAGATTGTTGGGGCTAAGTGGTTTTCCAAACTGGACCTTAGGGGGGCCTATAATCTCATCCGTATTAAGAACGGGGATGAGTGGAAGACTGTTTTTAATATGCCAGAAGGACATTTCAAAAACCTTTTTATGCCATTTGGGTTGACTAATGCTCCCGCCATTTTTCAGTTCTTTGTAAATGACATTTTTCATCACCTGGCAGGTAGATTTGTAGTAGTAGTGTATCTGGATGATTACTGATTTATTCGCCGGACCTTGAGTCACATCACATAGATGTAAGGCAGGTCTTACAAGTACTAAGGGACAATAAATTATTCGTCAAACTGAAGAAATGTATGCTCTCGGTTCAGGAGATCCCTAATCGGGGGTATTTATTATTGTTCACCTGTTTTCGCATGGATCCGGAGAAAATCCGGGCAGTACTTGATTGGAATCGTTTTGAAGATGTAAAAGCTTTTTAGTGTTCGCCAATTATTATCGTAAGTTCATCAAGAACTTATCAGTAGTGGACAAATTGCCGGATATGACCAGGAAAGGGACGGACTTTTCTAAATGGTCCAGTCCGGCCAGTGAGGCATTTGCTACTCTTCACAGATTATTATACAGCCTGACGTCACTCATCCATTCATTGTAGAGGTTGATGCATCAGAGGTGGGGGTTGAGGTTGTATTGTCACAGTGTTCTTTCCCAAGTAAATTGCGCCGTGTGCATACTTCTCCAAGAAACTGTCATCCGCCGAGAGAAACTATGACATTGTTAATAGGGATCTCTTGACAATAAAGTGGACCTTTGAGGAGTGGCTTCATTTTTTGGAGGGGGCAGTTCATGCAGTCATAGTAATCACTGATCATAAAAATCTTTTATATTTGGAATCTGCCAAACATCTGACACCTAGAAATACAAGATGGTCATTATTCTTTAAAAGATTCAAATTTGTTGACTTTTAGACTGGGAGATAAGGATATTAAGGCAAATGCTTTATCTTGTTGTTTTTCAGGGGGAGGAAGTAATTGTGAGCCGGTTCCTATATTACAGAAAGGGGTAGTTATCGCAACTATAAATACTAATCTGGAGAAAGAGGTCCTAGAGGCTCAGGGGGGTGCCCTGCTGCCTGTCCTTCAGGTAAACTGTTTGTCCCTGTGAACCTCTGTCTTAGAATTGTGAGTGAACATTATGATTCGGTCCTGGCTGGACATCCTGGTAGTAAAGCCAGCACAGATCTTCTTACTCTGCGTTTTTGGTGGTCTAGGGTGCACCAAGATGTTTGGGATTATGTAGCTGCCTGCAGTACCGGTGCGCATTCTAAGAACCCACATACTTGTCCGTCCGGGGCTCTTCAACCTTTGGTGATTCCCTGTAGACCATGGACTCATTTGTCTGTTGATTTCATCACTGATCTACCCATATCAGCAGGTTACATTGTAATATTGGTGGTGGTGGATAGGTTCAGCAAAATGGCTTATTTCATTGCACTACCTGCTTTACCGAATGCCAAGACTTTGACGCAAATTTTTATTAAAGAAATCATGAAATCACATGGGATTCTCTCTGATATCTTAGGTGCTTTGTGTCTGAGAATCAGGAGAATTTGATTTTTTATTTACCTCTCGCTGAGTTTGCTGTGAATAACCGTTGTCATGAATCTACTGGCAAATCCCCGTTCTTCCGGGCATATGGTTTTCATCCTTAATTCTGCCTCTACAATAGGAATCTTTCCTCAGGAGCACCTGAGGAGGAATGGTTTTCTTCATCCCTTACATCAGTGTGGCAAAGTGTTCTTAATAATTTAAGAAGCGAGGGATCCAAATATAAGAGTATGGCTGATCGGAGAAGCTTGGTGGGTCCAGACCTGAGTGTTGGTGATTTGGTGTGAATGTCATCAAAGAACATTAACTTGAAGGTTCCTTCTTGGAAACTGGCACCCGGGTTCATTGGCCCCTACAATATAGTTGCCGTCATTAATCCAGTAGTGTATTACCTTACTTTACCAAGATTCATAATGTGTTTCACCGATCACTTCACAAGAAATATATTGCTTCCTCTGAACCATCATCACCATCACCTTCCCCAGTCATTGTTGAGGAGAATCTGGAATTCAAGATAGTGAAGATAATAGATTCTCGCTTTGTACTCCGGTCTTTTCAATATTTGGCACATTGTAAGAGTTATAGTCCTGAGGAGAGAATGTGGGTACCAGCGTCGGATGTACATGCAACCAGGTTGGTCCGGTTTTATCACATTTCACATCCAGATAAACATGGCTCTGAGGTTCCGGAGGTCCCTCTTAGGAGGGGAGGGTACTGCCACAGGCATAATGTGACAGAGAAGGGCCAGAAGATCGCGGCGTTTCGTTTCACGAACTCCTGCACTGATTAGAATTGCTTCACCATCTTATTAGACAGTGCAGGCTTTATCCTTGCTGGAAGTGCCAGGGTTAATCAGGTTAGTTGATCTCCTGGAGCTCTCCAAGCTGGATTGTCTCTGCTGTTCTGTGTTGGCCGCTCCCCTCTGCTATTTATGCTCGCCACTGGTACTTGGGAATTGCCAATGATAGTTCATATTTCCTTACAAAGGAAATGTGTCATCCTTAACTTTAGGCCTTTTAGAGATCATTTCATATTCAACTTGCTTAACTGTTCACAATATAATATAAATAATATAAAATAATTTTGACCAGGGGTGTCCAAAACTTTTACATGCCACTGTATATATACATATTATAAGAATACTGTATATATGCTTTTAAAAACATAACTGTTAATATATTATTTTAATCAATTACCAAAATGTAAAGTTTGATTGATGCAAAAAAAACTTAGTAATAATAATTGTAATTTTTTTTAATTAATAATAAGATAGAAGGGAAGGGAAGAATAAAACCAGGAACAGAATCAATAGAGAAAATCATAGTCAGGAAGACAGCCGGGGTCAGATACCAGGTGATCAGTAACAGCCACGTCTGCGAGCAGTATGAAGACCGCGGAGCCTGGTGACAGAGGCATGTCCGGGCAGAGATGTAACAGAAGGCCACAGGTAGATGGTGAAGGTCCTTCTATACAGCTCCAGCAGTGATGGTGGATCTGCTGGACTTCAGGGCGCTGGGTGCAGAGGTTTCCCGTCTTTCGAGATGTCTCTAGGGGGACGGTGACAACATGCAAATACGCGAGCAGCCCTGGCTAATCCACGCCGGCAGGATGATAAGATCCGGCGGAAGATGGAACCTATGACAAGAGAAGGAAATATAATGTAAGTGATGGGACTCCATATGACATGGTACTACTGTGCGGTCACTGTGGCCGGACGGCAGAGGAATCTCATCACACAGAGGTCAGGGATCATCGTCAGCCATCATACATGTGATAATCCCATCCCTGACAGATGACATCTGCTCCACATGCATTTATCTCACGGACGACATCACACAACATGGGGCTGATTCTCACACTTACCTCGTCTCTTTTTCCCCTTTTTCACATTTTCAGATGTTTCCTCGTCAGCTGGAAATTCTGATCAGAAAGAAGAAAAAACAACAACTCACTAAGGACATATTGTCATGGGATCTGCTTTGTATCTGTCCTGTATATAGTAGGATTGTTCTATTCCTGTGCCCTATAGTCCTGATAATCTGGTATTGCATAATAGGGCAGAATAAGTCCTATATACCGGACATGACCTCATCTGGGGGGCATTAGATGTGTCGCTAATATGGAGCAGTGAGCGCCCTTGTGTGCCGCCTTGTGGTGCATCACTAATGAGCGATATTCTACTATAGGAGACAATGTCTCATTACGATGGCGGAGGTTACTGGATGCTACAACGTATCACAATATCCATGATTATACTGTACAAAGTTACGGAAATAGAGACACAGTATGGGCCCATGGGCAACATAATTGGGATCCATGAAACATGGATAACATAGGAGACCTATTACAGAAAAACCATGTGGAGATATTTGACCCTTGATGACAACATTCACATTTTTGGAGCTATAGACATGTACATACCTGACAATGGGGACGAGGACGGCAAGCTGGTTATAGCATCATCTCTATCAGATTCTTTCTGCCTGTTTGGAAGAAGAAAATCGAGTAAATCACAAGTAAATTCTGTATAAAAGGAATTGTCTCACTAGAAGAACACCGACTATAAGGCCTAATAGGACATATGAAAGTCATAGTGGGGAAGGTCTCCTACACAAAGCTACCTACTATGGAGCAGAGTAAAAAACAACTACCAACAATGGCCGGCATGTAATACTACATTTCTCCTACAATGTGGGCAGCACTATCAATGCCTGACTGGCTGCAATTATTGGCTGTTATCTCCAGTGAATTCTGAAGCCAAAAGCGCAATGACCGCTGATCATGGGGCGGTGGATGCTGCACTTGATATTATGTTATTTATGTCCTATATTTGGTGTTGTGCACTTATATCAGCCTGGAGCTCCCAGTAATAACCACATAATCTACTCACATTTCTGAGATATTTCTGCTGGATGATGGGGTACACTCTGGAGGGGACTTGATAGTGGTGGTACAGAGCTAAAAACAGAGTAATAAGATATAAATTTCTATTTTTTTACTTTTTGAGGTCTTTTTTTACATATTCTGGATTTATTGATCACATACTTACTTTAGAAAGCCTTTCAGAAGATGACGTAAAATTTTGGAAGAAAAGGCTGTCATTATCCTCACTTGTATCCTCCTCCTCTGAGTCCATATGCTTGTCTGTATCAGCGTGATCTACAAGACATAGGTAATGAAGTGTTATTAGAGGTTGACAGTGTAACACAGTCATCATTTATCACTAATATTAATGGGACCTGATTGTCACATATTAAGGAAGATGAGACAAACAGCCGCTTAGTCTAGATGACGTCTCCTTCTACTTACTGATAAATAAGCTGGTGTCCACGTCTGACACAATCTGAGGGACGTACTCCGGCTTCTGACTTAGAAGGTTTTCAAATTCTAAGTTACAGAGGAATGGATAAGTCTTGATCTCGAAGGCTCCTCCTGGAAAAAGAAAACCAAAAGTTGAGCAGACATTGTCAGAGACTGCTCCATATCGGAACAATTTATCTTAATCTAAACTAATGACATAACCGAAGGAAACAAGCTGAAAGTCATAGTATGGAGAACTAGAAATAGGCAAGCAGATAGAAAAGTGCTGATCCTCATGGACAGGAGCGATATGTCCTCGTTGTAAAAAGTGAATATAAAAACTAATATATTGGTTACCTGTCCCAAGTCTTTGTACAGGATTTGTTCTGAGCAGGTCATCAATGAGGTCCTGAGCATCAGGAGGGGGAGAGCGATCCCAATCCCAAATGATGTCTCCTGTTATATAAGAAAATTACAGAAAATAAAACCTCTGTATTGGACTATAAGAAAAAGCAAAGGAAATAACTTAACCCATGTAACCAGTCTAAGCAATGATCGGATTATTCTACTTACCAGTGACAATATTTTTATGAAGCTCAGATAGGGAGTCCCCATGAAATGGTACATATCCCATCAGAAATTCATGCAGGATGATCCCCATTGACCACCAGTCAGCAGGTCTTCCATAGCCTTTCTTCAGGATGATTTCTGGGGCCATATAATATGGGGTGCCACAGTGCTGGAAACCGACAGAAGATAAAGATGAGAATCGATGAAATGATTATTATGACAAGTTCTCCACATAAAAACACAATAACAGAAGATAAAATATGAGTGGAAAAGTTCTCTAGAAATGAAGAACGTGGAGAAGAGACAATAGTGTCATGAAATTTGTAAAGAACAAGCTAAGTTCCTGTAAGTAAGTGATGCCGACCTCATGGTCCTGGAACTCTCTGGCGATGTCCTCCAATGATTCCTTGTGGGTGTTGGCTTCTGGTATCATGACACCAACTTTTGAAATCCCAAAATCGGCGACTTTAATGTGTCCAGCCGGTGTAATCAGGAGGCTGTGAAAGAAAAGATAGTTTTAGCCTCACAGGCCATGTGGTAATAAATAACTTTACCCACTTTATTACTACAGGGGGCACTTACTTCTCTGGCTTCAGGTCTCTGTGCACCACGCCATAGCTGTGCAGGTATTCCACAGCAAGAACTGCCTCTGCAAAGTACAGGCGGGCCAAGGTGACAGATAAAGGACCCCTGGTTCTTAGGAGGGTTGCGCAGTCTCCACCTATAGAAGAAAGGAAATATGAGCGGTGAGGGGTTTATACAGCAAACCACCATGAAGTGTCATGAGAAGTGAGCGAAGACATTGGGGCAGGAGACAATATATACGGACAGTGTCAGACTGAAGAACATTGGGTCCACCAGAGGATTTGATTCCGAGGGCCCACCTTTCTCCCCCAATCAAGAGCCCCATAGTGCAAACCTTGCAGCTGGTATGAACTCTCCTGAAGGAGAAGCCAGGGCCCACCGGAGGATTCTCCGGTTCTCTGGTGGGCCAGTCCAACCCTGTATACGGATATAGTGTACAGAATATTAGTCTGAGGTCATGGTGAAATGGCGTCTATGTCACTAATAACATAAAGTGATGTCACATCTCGTCTAAAGCTGGAGATACTGACGTGCTCAGTGCGGACATACAGGGAGATCATACACATCAATGACTTTCCGGAATATCTATAGTAAATGCTCTGCTGGGATGTAACCGCTCACGGGGACAAGTCCTAATGATAAGATGTCAGCAGACATGGGCTGAATATAATACATATACATGTCCTACCTCCTACATACTCCATGACCATACACAGGTGAGATCTAGTAGGGAAGGAGCAGAGCATGGAGGTCACATAGGGACAATCAGCGAATGTCAGGATGTCCCTCTCCAGAAAGGCCCCTTCCACAGCTGTTGGAGTATCCAGGGTCTTCTTGGCCATTTTCTTCATAGCGAAGATCTTCTTTGAATCTTTATGGTGCACTAAGTAGACGGATCTGCAGAGAAGGAGAAACCATGGTTTATAATGAATCATTAACAGTCCGTCTATAGAAGTCATTATATGATCTTCTGTATTCATGTTTAATGCTAGAAGTCACTAGAAATACACATCTAGTAATCTATGAAATAATACTACATAGATCACCTATGGGAGGTCTGCACAATCCCACGTGTGCCAGAACCTCACCCAGGTCACATTATCACCTATGGGAGGTCTGCACAATGCCGCATCTGCCAGACCCTCACCCAGGTCACATTATCACCTATGGGAGGTCTGCACAATGCCACGTCTGGTGGAGCCCTCAGCCAGGTCACATTATCACCTATGGGAGGTCTGCACAATGCCACATCTGCCAGAACCACACCCAGGTCACATTATCACCTATGGGAGGTCTGCACAATGCCACGTCTGCCAGAACCACACCCAGGTCACATTATCACCTATGGGAGGTCTGCACAATGCCACGTCTGCTGGAGCCCTCACCCAGGTCACATTATCACCTATGGGAGGTCTGCACAATCCCACGTGTGCCAGAACCACACCCAGGTCACATTATCACCTATGGGAGGTCTGCACAATGCCACATCTGCTGGAGCCCTCAGCCAGGTCACATTATCACCTATGGGAGGTCTGCACAATCCCACGTCTGCCAGAACTACACCCAGGTCACATTATCACCCATGGGAGGTCTGCACAATGCCACGTCTGCCAGAACCACACCCAGGTCACATTATCACCTGTGGGAGGTCTGCATAATGCCACCACTGCCAGAACCCTCACCCAGGTCACATTAACAGGTCATTTCCCTATGATAACACTGAATTGCAGAGCACAGAGGCTGAAGCCTTGTCATAGGAAAACCTGAGAAATGTGGATTATACCAACTGAAATCTCACCCAAAAGATCCGCTGCTGATCAGTTTAGATGTTTCGTAGTCGCTCATACGCGGCTTTCTCGCCGGAATCAATAATTCCATCAAGTTCTAGAAAAGAAGAAGAAATGATATTAAGATCTAGAAGCTTCGGGAGAAAATCTCCAGATGCAGAAACGTCTCCTCCTATATTATGTCCCAGCTGATGTCACTGATCCGATGTAGGGACGATACAAGCCGGACGCTCCGCAGACACGGATGTAATATAAGGGGGGATCCTCCATACATCGGAATCATTGTACAGTGCTGGATAATGTGAGAAATCACACAGAGGAGAACTTACAGAGGATCTGTCAGGAGGTGTGTGCTATGTAATCTGAGAGAAGTATGATGTAGGGGCTGAGACCCTGATTCCAGTGATGTGTCACTTACTAGGCTGTGTGGTGTTGTGTCAATAAAATCAGTGT
The DNA here is from genome assembly GCF_046119375.1 of Phyllobates terribilis. Classification (NCBI taxonomy): domain Eukaryota; kingdom Metazoa; phylum Chordata; class Amphibia; order Anura; family Dendrobatidae; genus Phyllobates; species Phyllobates terribilis. Next base: position 229,556,569 of record NW_027362767.1, read on the forward strand.
TTTATCAGTAGGAGATTATCACTAGAGGACCATCTGTCTCGTGCCATGTAGTCCTATTGCTCTGTTACCCCACCCCCACCACTGAATGGCAGCTTTCTGCCTATGCACACTATACATAGAAGCTGCCAATCACTGGTGTGGGCGGGGTAATACACAGAAAGCTGCCAATCACTGGTGTGGGCGGGCTTATACACAGAAAGCTGCCAATCACTGGTGTGGGCGGGGTTATACACATAAAGCTGCCAATCACTGGTGCGGGCGGGGTTATACACAGAAAGCTACCAATCACTGGTGCGGGCAGGGTATTACACAGAAAGCTACCAATCACTGGTGTGGGCGGGGTTATACACAGAAAGCTGCCAATCACTGGTGTGGGCGGGGTTATACACAGAAAGCTGTCAATCACTGGTGTGGGCGGGGTTATACACAGAAAGCTGCCAATCACTGGTGTGGGTGGGGTTATACATAGAAAGCTGCCAATCACTGGTGTGGGTGGGGTTATACAGAAAGCTGCCAATCACTGGTGTGGGCGGGGTATTACACAGAAAGCTGCGAATCACTGGTGGGGGCGGGGTTATACACTGAAAGCTGCCAATCACTGGAGTGGGCGGGGTATTACACAGAAAGCTGCCAATCACTGGTGTGGGCGGGGTTATACACAGAAAGCTGACAATCACTGGTGTGGGCGGGGTATTACACAGAAAGCTGCCAATCACTGGTGTGGGTGGGGTTATACAGAGCTCAGCATTCAGAGCACTGCCAGATCTGCAGCAGAACAAAATATTGATTTCATCACAACTGCTGCCCTCAGTAAGGTAATGAATACATCGTTGGAATCAGGGTCTCTGCCTCTACATTATGCTGCTCTCAGATGAGGAGCAAAAACCTGCTGACAGATTCCCTATAGTATAAATGCTATTATCTAATGCAATGGTGACATCTCCTCTGATGATAGAGGCGTCCCCTGGTTATATGGGGATAATACTGGACGGGTCATTCACACCCGTGATCTGGTGATACATGGACATCTCCCTCTATAATACTTACATCGGCAGATTCTTGGATCTCCGGGATCTCTAAGATTACATTGTCAGGATCCAACAGCTCAGTTGTTTCTAAAATAGTGATAAAATGATGAAGAAATAAAATATATTAGACAATATTAATCCTACATATATAATACAACAATATAACAGAGAAATGACAAGACGTCTGTGAATGGGATTAATACTCGTTATATGGGGACTCTATATATGGGAACGTCCAACGCAGCCATAGATAAATGTAATGTAAATGGTGGAGGACCCCAATGACCACATGAATGAGGAACCCATCACCCTCGCTGCACATGTGAGCGATGGGAAGAGAGCTAAAGCGTAAGAGCCCTATGCAAATTAGCCTGGAAGTGCACAGGGGCGTGTCACTGCACTCAGACTTCTTCTTCCCCGCCCCCAGTGCACTTCCATCCTGATTTGTTTATGACTTCTACCTTAGTTTTCTCCTGACTGGCACTTTGGATTTCTGGAAAAAATGTGAGAAAATGTCCTGTCCAGTCCTCCCACTACTCCCAAATGTAACATGTGCTGCCAGGTTCCCATTACACAGAGTGGAAAGAGTAAATGTGACATTGTCCCCTGTTCTGTATAATATCCGGATATTTCCTGTAGAAGGTTGTGTGGTCGGCTCACCTGTAGTCAGATCGCTGCTCGGCCCCGGCTGACTCATATTGGGGTCAGGGGTTTCTGGGGTCACATTTTGCTCGTCTTCGGTGTCGCCTTCTGGTGTCTCCTGATAGATAGAATATATAGTATTAACACGTGGAGCCTTCCAGTAAATCACCAAATCCATGAATCAGGAAGGACTAAACCTGCATTTACAGATGCACCAACTGTAACTATACAGATCAGCCGCCATCATGAGGGCTTTTCTCAGAAAGTTCTCTCAGATCTACACCAGATCTTCTGATGATTGACTGGTGATCTGGAGAAGATCAGGAAACAACGACATGTGATAGAGAAGATGATGGATCCTTACCAGGCTTTCCGAGGAGCGGGCCGGACCTTCCAGTACACACAGGACCTTCTCGGCCAGTTCTTTAATAGAAGCCAAATCTCCATGTTGAGATCTTTTTTCAGCCTATAAAGAAGAAAAGAAACAAAAATGAAAATTCTGAGATGAGAAAGGTCACAATAGAGGCGGCCATTGTATGTGACGTCTTCTCCTCTCTGAAGATACAATGACTACATATCTGGGGACTCGTTCTGTTTTATATTGGAAGAAAGAAGAAGCTTCTATCCCACCATTATTATCCATTATTGTGGAGAAGATTTGTGTGGAGCATCCGCCATTTACCTGCTGTAGTAATGTCCTGATGTTCTGATGTAAATCCATCAGATACTCTGAGGTGATATGACCTCGGTGGTATTTGGTCAGGCAGTCCCTTACTAGCTCCACCACCAGCTGGTGAGTGAAGCTGAGTACGCCATCGGGTGGTAGAAGCACCATCTCATTGCGATAGGTGGTAATAATCTCCCATAGAGCTTCTACCTGAAGATTGTCCAAAAGTAAATCAGCCATAGCTATAAACTGCAAGTGCGATCAGTCACTATGGAATAGCGAGAAACTGCAAGTGCATTCAGTCACTATAGAGCCAACAAAGGCTGCCCTGACCCTGTGTACATTGTATAAGTAGTGACTGCGACCTGTGATGTCATAATGACTGATCATCACCAGTGATGTCATCATGGAATCTTGTGATGGAATCTTTTGATGGAATCTTATAGAGGCAGCTCTGCACAAATACATGCTGCCAAGCAATATTTAAAGTGTGTGGGGGCTTATGTTGTATATAGGGGGCTATGTTAGGTGTAGCGACGGCGTCCCTGCCCTCTGCTAGGCAGGGACGCTGTTCCCCTCACCTCTCTGCTCCGTGCCCGGCGTCCTCCTCCCGCTCTGCTGGCAGTGCGCGCTCCTTCCCGGCCACTGTGCTTAGGGCGCGTGCTCTCTCCCTCTCTCTTAAAGGGGCCGCGCGCACCGTCCTAAGGAGTCCCCGGCCAATGGCCGGAGGACTTCACCATATATAAGGCACCTCCTCCAAAATGGAGGTGCCCGAGCAATGTTGTTGCACTGTTCACTACTCTGCTTCAGCCCTCAGGTCCCGTTGCCAGTTACCTGCCAGATACCTGCCAGATTCCTGCCGGCTTGCTGTCTTATTCCTGCCTGATATTCAGCTACCTGCCGGCTTGCCTAAGGTCCGACGGTCTGCCTTACAACTCCTGTCAGGCTGTCTAAGGACCAGCTTGCCCGCTCACCTGGGAGCGCTCATCTGCTGCCTGTCTGCTAGCCTACCTGGAGGCTCTGCCGTCACGTGCTGTGACCACCCGCCTGTCCAGAGACTCCTGCCCGCTCACCTGGGAGCGCTCATCTGCTGCCTGTCTGCTAGCCTACCTGGAGGCTCTGCCGTCACGTGCTGTGACCACCCGCCTGTCCAGAGACTTCTGCCCGCTCACCTGGGAGCGCTCATCTGCCGCCTGTCTGTTGGTCTTCCTGGAGGCTCCGCCGTCACATGCTGTACCACCCGTTTATCCAGAGACTCTCGCCTGCTCACCTGGGAGCTCACGTCTACCATCAGCCGCCACAGGTCGTACCAACCCTTTACCCAGAGACTGCCCCGGTCACTTGCCGTGACCATCTGCCCGTTCATCCAGAGACTGCCCCGGTCACTTGCCGTGACCTCCTGCCCGTTCTTCCAGAGACTGTCCCGGTCACCTGCTGTGACTGCCTGCCTGGTCGCCACCCGCTCCCTTACAAGGACCGCCCCCTTGTATAGTAGCTCAGAGGTTCCGCCTCCCAGACCCTTTACATTAGGGCTCAGCTGTATATATGGGGCTATGTGAGGGCTCAGCTGTATATATGGGGCTATGTGAGGGCTCATACTGTATATAGGGGGCTATGTGAGGGCTCACACTGAATACATGGGGCTATGTGAGGGCTCAGCTGTACATAGGGGGCCATGTGAGGGCTCATACTGTATATATGGGGCTTTGAGAGGGCTTATAGTGTATATATGGGGCTATGTGAGGGCTCAGCTGTATATAGGGGGCTATGTGAGAGCTCAGCTGTATATAGGGGGCTATGTGAGAGCTCATACTGTATATAGAGGGCTATGTGAAGGTTCATACTGTATATAGGGGGCTATGTGTGGGCTTATACGGTATATAGGCGGCTATATGTGGGCTTATACAGTATAAAGGGGGATGTTAGCATACTTAATTCTGCTCAATATTAAATTGCACAATTAATAATATAAAATCATAATTATAATTAATATGTTAATATTAATATTGAGCAGAATTAATTTTATTTTTTTTTATGTGTAGTGCAACAGAGCACCTGGGTGTTAATCGCGTGACTTATCACATCATCTATCAAAGAGAATCATGTGACATGTCGGGTGCTGGGGTCCCCCACCTTCTAAACTGCACAAGGCCTCGGCTACTCTTAATCCGTCCCTGCTACTATCCCACCATTATTATTCATTATTGTGGAGAAGATCTGTGCGGAGCGTCCGCCACTTACCTGTTGTACTAATGTCCTGATGTTCTGGGGTAAATCCGTCAGATACTCTGAGGTGAGATGACCTCGGTGGTATTTGGTCAGGCAGTCCCTTACTAGCTCCACCACCAGCCGGTGAGTGAAGCCGAGGACGCCATCGGGTGGTAGAAGCACAATCTCAGGGCGATTGGTGGTAAGAATCTCCCATAGAGCTTCTACCTGAAGATTGTCCAAAAGTATTTTAGCCATAGCTAGAACCTGCAAGTGCAATCAGTCACTATGGAATAGTGAGAAACTGCAAGTGCGATCAAGTCACTATGGAATAGCTAGGAACTGCAAGTGCGATCGGTCACTATGGAATAGCGAAAAACAGCAAGTGCGCTCAGTCACTATAGAGTCAACAAAGACAGCCGTGACCCTGTGTACATTGCATAAGTAATGACTGCGAGCTGTGATGTCATAATGGCCGACAATCACCAGTGATGTCATCACGGAATCTTGTGATGGAATCTTCAAGGGGCGGCTCTGCACAAATACATGCTGCCTAACAATATGCTTTTTGGTGTTCTCTTTTATTTCCCATTACAACACAACCAGCATAAGGGAATGTTCACACGTTGCATTTTTGCTGAATTTTTCTCTGAATCAAAAACCAGATTGGTGGCAGGAAAAACCCTGCGTACAGTCCGCACTCATTTGCTGTGTTTTTGCAGTGTTTATACTTGCGGGTTTTTTTTCATTAATTTGAATGAGTGAAAAACGCTGCAAAACCCCTGAAAGAATTAAGATGCTGCAGATTAAAGAAAAATGCAGCATGTGAATGAGACTTCAGAAATCTCATTCAATAAGCTGGTACTGTAAAAAGCTGAAAAAATGCTACTTGTGAACATATCCCAAAGATACACTCAGTCATATTATGGGAAATATTGTGTATATTTATTCCTCACATGTCTTTTTTTTACCATAGAACATTTACCTCATTGGTTGCAGAGATTACTATTAACAAATGTGACAAATATTGAAGAGTTAATAAGTGACCCAAGGAGTCAATCATTTATGTCATTAACATTAATCGTTGTTTTCTGTAAACTTCCATCCTTTACCGTGTGGGACACGGCCAGACTCCCTAGAAAGATGGTTTATTACAAAGGTTTACCGACCATCAAAGCAGTCAGAAAAACACAAGAAACACATAACACAAACTGATACATTTTATTGTAATACACAATGAACACGACACAGATCAGCTGTGCAGCGGAGGCCGAAGCCTGAAATTACTAATATCCAGCCCTAGTTACAGGGGAAATCAGCAATCATAAGCTTGTATTTAGGTAGGGAAATGCTCCTCTTTTATGTCCTTATTGTGGGCACAATGTGTGGAATAAATAGAGATGAGCGTTGTTCTACTCGAACTGTTCGCCAATCTCAAATTCGAGCTGTTTTGGGCGGTGTTCGAGCCGTTCGGCGAACACGAACGATTTGAGAAAAATTCGGCTGTTCGAGGTTATGTTCGATAACTGTTCGTGCACCAAAATCATAACTGGATTTTTTCTCAGTAATGCTGAAAATTAATGTTAATACGCAGTTTGAGTGTACAGCGGGGCGGGGGGAGGGGCAGGGGATGGATCTCTGCTGGAATAATGAAGAACTCCATTTTTTTTTCTCTTTCCCGCATTTGCAGTGGGGAGGTGCAATCTGTCAGCCTATCAGCAACGCACACACGGAGCGAAGTGCTTTTTTTCACACAAGCAAGGGCATGTGTCATTGGCAGTGTATGTCACATGTCCTTGCCCTATAAGACCAAGCCATTTTCCCCGTCGCCACCATTTTCTCACTGCTGCAGCTGCTTGTTAGACGGCACCGCTGTTGCTGTGTGCGCTATACCTTGTTAATTTCAAGCCAATTTTCGCACAAATCTACAGATAGCTTGGGAGTAGGGAATAGTTGTGATTGCAGTCCTTTTAAGGACTAGGTTACAGCATTTCCTACGACTTTTATCAGGCAGGTCTGTGCTCTTAAATAGATTGTGGGAGTAAAGACTAATTGTAATTGCAGTCCTTTTCAGGACTAGGTTACATCAGTTCCTATCAGTTTTTGCCAGGCAGGTCTGTGCCAGTGCTGTGCAAGTTTTTTTCACAGCATTTGGCTGAATCTAGCAAAGCTAATCCTTTTTGGCCTATTGCAGAGTGTGTTAGTCAGTGGAATAGCCTATCTGTGTTGCAAGATATACCACCTGTGTATAGAACACCAATTTTTTTACTGCACCAAGTGAAGTAAAATCTTTTGGGCATAGCATCATTCTATTAGTCATCTATACTGACCTCCATCAGGTTGCAAATTAAAAATAATTTTTATCTGCATCTAGCTCTGAAAAAATATTTGGCCTTCTAGCAGTGTGTGGGACTTTCTCTATTAGTCCATCTATACTGACCTCCATCAGGTTACAAATTCAAAATAATTTTTTGTCTGCATCTAGCTCTGAAAAAATATTTGGCCTTCTAGCAGTGTGTGGGACTTTCTCTATTAGTCCATCTATACTGACCTCCATCAGGCTGCAAATTCAAATTAATTTTTTGTCTGCATCTAGCTCTGAAAAAATATTTGGCCTTCTAGCAGTGTGTGGGACTTGTTCTATTAGTCCATCTATACTGACCTCCATCAGGTTGCAAATTGAATATAATTTTTTGTCTGCATCTACTTCTGAAAAAATATTTGGGCTTCTAGCAGTGTGTGGGACTTGGTCTATTAGTCCATGTACACTGACCTCCATCAGGTTGCAAATTAAAAATAATTTTTATCTGCATCTAGCTCTGAAAAAATATTTGGGCTTCTAGCAGTGAGTGGGACTTGTTCTATTAGTCCATCTATACTGACCTCCATCAGGTTGCAAATTGAATATAATTTTTTTCTGCATCTAGCTCTGAAAAAATATTTGGGCTTCTAGCAGTGTGTGGGACTTTCTCTATTAGTCCATCTATACTGACCTCCATCAGGTTGCAAATTAAAAATAATTTTTTGTCTGCATCTAGCTCTGAAAAAATATTTGGCCTTCTAGCAGTGTGTGGGACTTGTTCTATTAGTCCATCTATACTGACCTCCATCAGGTTGCAAATTGAATATAATTTTTTTCTGCATCTACTTCTGAAAAAATATTTGGGCTTCTAGCAGTGTGTGGGACTTGGTCTATTAGTCCATCTATACTGACCTCCATCAGGTTGCAAATTAAAAATAATTTTTATCTGCATCTAGCTCTGAAAAAATATTTGGGCTTCTAGCAGTGAGTGGGACTTGTTCTATTAGTCCATCTATACTGACCTCCATCAGGTTGCAAATTGAATATAATTTTTTTCTGCATCTAGGTCTGAAAAAATATTTGGGCTTCTAGCAGTGTGTGGGACTTTCTCTATTAGTCCATCTATACTGACCTCCATCAGGTTGCAAATTAAAAATAATTTTTATCTGCATCTAGCTCTGAAAAAATATTTGGCCTTCTAGCAGTGTGTGGGACTTTCTCTATTAGTCCATCTATACTGACCTCCATCAGGTTGCAGATTCAAAATAATTTTTTGTCTGCATCTAGCTCTGAAAAAATATTTGGCCTTCTAGCAGTGTGTGGGACTTGGTCTATTAGTCCATGTACACTGACCTCCATCAGGTTGCAAATTAAAAATAATTTTTATCTGCATCTAGCTCTGAAAAAATATTTGGCCTTCTAGCAGTGTGTGGGACTTTCTCTATTAGTCCATCTATACTGACCTCCATCAGGCTGCAAATTAAAATAAATTTTTTTCTGCATCTACCTCTGAAAAAATATTTGGGCTTCTAGCTGTGTGTGGGACTTGTTCTATTAGTCCATCTATACTGACCTCCATCAGGTTCCAAATTCAAAATAATTTTTTGTCTGCATCTAGCTCTGAAAAAATATTTGGCCTTCTAGCAGTGTGTGGGACTTGTTCTATTAGTCCATCTATACTGACCTCCATCAGGTTGCAAATTGAATATAATTTTTTTCTGCATCTACTTCTGAAAAAATATTTGGGCTTCTAGCAGTGTGTGGGACTTGGTCTATTAGTCCATGTACACTGACCTCCATCAGGTTGCAAATTGAATATAATTTTTTTCTGCATCTAGCTCTGAAAAAATATTTGGGCTTCTAGCAGTGTGTGGGACTGGGTCTATTAGTCCATCTATACTGACCTCCATCAGGTTGCAAACTGAATATAATTTTTTGTCTGCATCTAGCTCTGAAAAAATATTTGGCCTTCTAGCAGTGTGTGGGACTTGTTCTATTAGTCCATCTATACTGACCTCCATCAGGCTGCAAATTAAAAATAATTTTTATCTGCATCTAGCTCTGAAAAAATATTTGGGCTTCTAGCAGTGTGTGGGACTCATTGTATTAGGCCATCTATACCAAGTTCCACCAGCTTTGAAATTAATAATAATTTTTAGCTGCATCTAGCCCTGAAAATAATTTTTCCCAATAGTGGTAGCAATAGAAATATGGGGCGCGCGCCTGGCTAACAAAAATATACGCTTCATAACACAAAACACCAGCCTAGCGCACTGCATTAATAAGATGGCATCATCGTCTCTCCCAGTGCTAGGCCTACTACGCAGGCTAGCATTCCTGTGCCTAAAACACAATGTATGGGTCCGCGCTAGCCACTATGCTGAGGGGTATAAAGCTGCTGCTAACGCTTTATAACAATTCAATTGGCAGATTTTCACAGAGCTCTTCCACAACGCCCACCCATCGGGCAACAGTTGCCCACCCTCCCTATGGGATCTAGTGGCGAATAGTTGATGCCATTAATCAGAGCGTCAGTTGCCCCGTCAACGTGGCAAGCATACGGTAAGGCATGGGAAGAGTGGACACGACTAGTAGCAGGCAGACGGGTTGACCAATGTGAACAAGCCAGATCACAAGTCACCATAGAATTTCTCCACCAGCTAATGATGAGGGGCATATCAGGGGCGTCAGCGCAGCGGTGTCTGACCGGAGTAGCATTTCACTTCCAACTACTGAATTGGGGAGATGTGACAAAGATTCATCATCAGACAATCCATAAAAGGGTGGAAAAGGGGTCAGCCAAGTCAGGAATGTAGACGTCCCGTCCCGTGTCACTAAAACTGATTTCTCACATCTTATCCCTAACACCATTAACATGACACTCACAATTTGAAGCAACACTAATGTCTACTGCATTTGTGATCGCCTTCTTCGGGGCGCTATGTATAAGCGAATTAGTCCCTCAATCCAAAATTACCACCAGTGGAGGCTTATTACACCAGGACGTAGTCATAGCCAATAATGCAATACGTCTACGCATACACCAATCGAAAACGGTTCCAGCGGGCAGGGGTACTTGGGTACTTCTACAACCCACAAACGGTACACTGAGTCGGGTAACAATAGTAAAAACATATCTAACCATCAGATCACAAAGTAATTTCTTCCTATCACACATTGATGGAACGCCATTATCAAGATACCTGTTCCAAGCTATATTTAATAAATGCATAACATCGGCAGGGAACCACCCCAAAGATTACGGGACACACTCATTCCGCATAGGTGCGGCCACGGAAGCAGCAAGAGCAGGACTGTCAGAAACGGAAGTTCAGAGGATAGGGAGATGGCGATCCACGTGTTTGGTGAGATACATAAGACCGGACTTGTTATCCTAACGTGGTTTGTTTCTTTTACAGGTGACGCTAAGCCAACAGTGTGAGTGATAGGCCACTCGAATATATATTGGGCACAAAAAAGGGCGAAAGTCCGCCCAGGCGGGAGGAAATTAGAGTTTCATAACACATATTTCAACTGGAGAGGTATTAGAGGCCTGCTATGGCCACAGGTACTAATGGAGGTAATCAAGGTAGGGAGAGAGGCAAGAGGTCCGGTCATCTTAGTTATACAGGCCGGGGGAAACAACCTAGGTCATCACAAGAGCGCATAACTAATGGCAATAATGAAACTAGACACTGAGCGCTTCAGAGAATTTTTCACAAAATTAGCTATAGTATGGTCAGAGATTGTGCCGATAGCGGTATGGCAAGGTGCGCGAGACTTCACGGCCATCGAATGGACAAGGTGGGTAATAAATATTCGGATGGCAAAATTTAGAAGAGACAGAGGCGGTGTAGTGATACGACACCGACAACTGGAAGGAGATAAAGCAGGCCTCATACGGCCCGACGGTGTTCACTTAATAGATATTGGACTGGACATATTCCTGTCAGGACTCCAGGACGGAGTGGAACAAGAGTTTTAGAGTGATGGGTGGGGGTCAGAGTCCTGCATACGAGTACGCTGGATCCTCCGTGGCCGGGAAATAGAAAGGACATGTTGGAGAGTTACACTTGTTGGCCAACTTGCCGGAGTGGGGACCCAGGGCATGCTGCAACAAGCTGAATTATTTTAGAAATAAAATGCCTTTCTAATGGGATGAGTATAAAGAGTTAATAAAGCTGTGACCGATCCTCACCCATCCAGTTGTAAGAGTTACATTATTGTATTGTCCATGAAAGGGGGGCGGTAGGGGGGCTGAGCGTCTGGGTTTGGTTGGGGGTCCCCACAGTGTGCCTAGGCTAGATTCATTTAAAAATTCTTATTAGATACACAGGCGGTGCAGCTTGCATCGCAGCTGGGCTACTACGCCCAAAGTATTGCCTAGGCTTGATGCAGTTAAAAATTCTACGCTGACTAGCAGACACTGAAGATTTGGAGCAGACCTCTGAGTAAACAGCTCTTCAGACTCAACCATCTGTGTTACCCCAAGCCATAGTGTATGTAGTTTCTTACAGTTAAAAGGGGGTGGGGGGTGCGACCCAACCCACCTGGAATTGACGATGCCAATGACGCGCCCCTGGGCCTGTGTCGCGCTGCGTTGCGCATGCGGGAGCCTACCCGGAGCCGGATCAGTGGAGGGTTGTAGTCTTGTGGCGGTGACCCGGTCCGTGCCCAGGGAGTCAAACTAGACGGCAGTCTATTAGTAGTAAATAGTTGATGACTACGCCACCCGTTGAGTGCAGCCAGGGAGCTGCTGCTGCAGGGCAGACCGCTGAGGCCGGTGGTAGGATTGTGCAGCGTGATAGTATAACCCCCAACGGGAGGGGTATGGCCTCAGGGCAGCCGACGTGGATGATGGGGGTAGCAGGAACCACTCAGAGACGGTACGGTGTAGTTCAGGGTCTTTACTGGTAACAACGATAGACCCTCCCGGAGTACTTGCTAGCAAACGGGGCCTGGTCAGTCTTTGAGCAGATGGGATCTCCCCTGGCCAGGCGTAGTTGTAGGCCTCACAAACTGACTGTACTCTTCTGGCTACCTTGCTAGAAGCTGATGTAAGTAGCCCACGTCCCTGAGTGTACCGTGTGGTGCTCACCCGTATGGCCGGTGACTCGGGGCCTTCTAATGGCTTCCGCTCCACGATGGCGGTGCTGGTCCCACGCGTGTGACCGTGCCTTCGGGCTTCTGGGCCAGAGGACCTGAAATCCCCTGCCTGACGGATTCTGCTGCTGGGTAGAAGTTAGTCCCCACAGCCTCGGACTCCGGGTCCGGTAAAGAATCTTCTTAGTCAGGGCGAGCGCTGCAGCTGCCAGCCCCTGACTCCTTGGAACTCTCCTGTTTCCTATGCTGCTTCTTGTCTCCACTCTCCTTGTCTCCAGGCTCAGGCCCCTGGACAGGGCCTGCCTGTGGAGCAGAGCCCATAGAGCAGCTCTGCTCCCTGTCTTCTCCTCTCAGAACCCCCTACCCTGCCTCAGCCCCAGGTTTATATAGGGGAAGTCCTTCCCCTCCCAAGACTGGGCAGGAGGTGTGGCATGCACAGGATCCCTGACCAAAGGACCTCCCACCTGCTCTCAGACGTAATATCTCTATCACTGTGGCAACCAGACCCCTGGGGTGTCACATTCCCCCCTAGTGAAATTTAGTACTCCGGGACTAAACATATTTTTGTAACATAACAAAGTATAAACAATAACATTACAATAAGGAAACGCATAAAGCTGGTCACGGCGTGTCCGTAACCGGGTGCAGTCTTTGAAGAAAGCAAGGTGTCCATTTCACCAAAACAGGGAGACGTAACCAGGTAGGGGTCTGTCCTACCCCGAGTCCTTAACAGTCTTTTAGTCCATCCTGGGTTACGCTCCAACTATGTACAGGGTGGCCGCTCTCAGTCCTCGGCCAGTGGGGAAAAAGGGACGGCTGTTCACAGTCCTCAGCCTGGTAAGGGATAGGGAATGGCTGCTCACAGTCCTCAGCCTGGTAAGGGATAGGGACACACGGATAACAGTTCACACTTGTCCCAACGGGGACCACACTTCAATCATTTAACAGTTTCAGCAAGTTCTCATACCCTGATGGGTAACTATGTACAGCTCTTTATTTATGCTACTTCCCTTCAGTAGCGGTGTCCTCTCTTTGTCTCCTCCTGATGGTAGTCTTCAGACCCGTCCGGGTCCTCTTGGCTTTCCTCGTATTGGTAGTACTGCAGCTCCTCCTTGGTTAACGTGGAGGGCGTACAGTCCTTTTGCACCTGGGGAGTTCAGGCCTTGCGACCAGGCGTGGAGAGGGTCGCCGTTGATGACGCCCGGGGTCAGAGGGTGCAACTTTGGGCCTGGGCGCGGGCTGGTGGTGGTAGTGCCCAGGGCTGGAGGGCTTGGCCGCAGGGCTTGTTGCGGGGGCTGGAGCAGGTCGGTGTCTGCAGCGCCCGGAATCGGCGGCTCCACCAGGGGGCCTGGGAGCAGGCTGACGCTGGCAGCGTCCGGGACAGGGAGACTCCTCTTACCTGCTCCCGCGACCGCTCCTGCGTCACGCGTCTTCTCCCGGCGCTGGTCGGGGCCGGCGACGACTGGGGCACTGCCGATGCTGGGCAGCTTAGTCTGCTGCCGGTCCGCCATCTTGCTGTCCGTTCCTGGTGTCCTCCTCCCCCCTAGTGGACCGTGGCCTACCTTCCGGAGATCCTCTTCCGTAGGCCGCGGCTCCGCAGTCAATCGTCGGGGTAGAGGACCTGGCGTCGCGCTCCTGTGACGTCGGCGTCTGCTGGGCTCCTTCCAGGACCTTACGCAACGTCCGGACGTGAGGCGGGGCTTCAGTTCTCGCGCGCTTTTGGAGTCCACGCCCCTCTTCTTCCCGCGCGGCGTCTCCAAGATGGCGCTGGATGGCGGGAAAACTCCTCGGATGGCGGGAAGAAGGCAGAAGATGGCGCCGGATGGCGGGAAAACTCCTCGGATGGCGGGAAGAAGGCAGAAGATGGCGCCGGATGGCGGGAAAACTCCACGGATGGCGGGAATCTTCACAGATGGCGGGAATCTTCACCACTGGTAAGTTTGAAAAGTCTCTTTTTCAGGCACGCAGTACCCGGTGGTTGCGGGCACGAAATCCTGCCGACTACGCCAAAGTTGACGCGCCCCTGGGCCTGTGTCGCGCTGCGTTGCGCATGCGGGAGCCTACCCGGAGCCGGATCAGTGGAGGGTTGTAGTCTTGTGGCGGTGACCCGGTCCGTGCCCAGGGAGTCAAACTAGACGGCAGTCTATTAGTAGTAAATAGTTGATGACTACGCCACCCGTTGAGTGCAGCCAGGGAGCTGCTGCTGCAGGGCAGACCGCTGAGGCCGGTGGTAGGATTGTGCAGCGTGATAGTATAACCCCCAACGGGAGGGGTATGGCCTCAGGGCAGCCGACGTGGATGATGGGGGTAGCAGGAACCACTCAGAGACGGTACGGTGTAGTTCAGGGTCTTTACTGGTAACAACGATAGACCCTCCCGGAGTACTTGCTAGCAAACGGGGCCTGGTCAGTCTTTGAGCAGATGGGATCTCCCCTGGCCAGGCGTAGTTGTAGGCCTCACAAACTGACTGTACTCTTCTGGCTACCTTGCTAGAAGCTGATGTAAGTAGCCCACGTCCCTGAGTGTACCGTGTGGTGCTCACCCGTATGGCCGGTGACTCGGGGCCTTCTAATGGCTTCCGCTCCACGATGGCGGTGCTGGTCCCACGCGTGTGACCGTGCCTTCGGGCTTCTGGGCCAGAGGACCTGAAATCCCCTGCCTGACGGATTCTGCTGCTGGGTAGAAGTTAGTCCCCACAGCCTCGGACTCCGGGTCCGGTAAAGAATCTTCTTAGTCAGGGCGAGCGCTGCAGCTGCCAGCCCCTGACTCCTTGGAACTCTCCTGTTTCCTATGCTGCTTCTTGTCTCCACTCTCCTTGTCTCCAGGCTCAGGCCCCTGGACAGGGCCTGCCTGTGGAGCAGAGCCCATAGAGCAGCTCTGCTCCCTGTCTTCTCCTCTCAGAACCCCCTACCCTGCCTCAGCCCCAGGTTTATATAGGGGAAGTCCTTCCCCTCCCAAGACTGGGCAGGAGGTGTGGCATGCACAGGATCCCTGACCAAAGGACCTCCCACCTGCTCTCAGACGTAATATCTCTATCACTGTGGCAACCAGACCCCTGGGGTGTCACACCAACGTCACGTAAGACACAGCAAGGGGACTCCCAAAATTGTGGCACAGACACCACTTAACCCTAGAACGCATACCTGTGGCCTTGCAGGCCCGCCCAGTTAATTGTTTTCTATTTTCTGCAAGATTACTTTAGTTCGAATTTTGAAACTCTAGGTATTCTTCATGTATATAGTTGTTTGTCATTTGAGTTTGAGTTATTCCATGTTATTTGCACACGGGCCTAAAGGGCCCCAGGTATGTGAAAGTGTAGATTTTTATGGTCATGCGTTCTAGGGTTAAGTGGCATCAATTGCCCCACTGTTGCTTAAAACGGTTGGTGAGGTGATTTTACCAAATCCCCAAGCTTTTAGTCTCCCAAGGATGACACAGGGGTAGAAATGTCCTTGCGAATCCATGATTTGTTCATCTTTATGAACGTGAGTCTGTCTACATTCTCAGTGGACAGCCGCGTGCGCTTATCTGTCAGCACACCACCAGCAGCGCTGAACACACGTTCAGAGAGAACGCTGGCTGCATGGCATGACAAGATCTCCAAGGCGTGAGTGGCGAGCTCCGGCGATTTTTCCAGATTGGAATACCAAAATGAGCAAGGGTCCAGTGACACAGTCATGGCTTCGATGTTCACTTGGAGATTCTCCTGTACCATCCTCTCTAGGCATTGACTATGTGTCAGACTTCTTGTCTCCTGTGGCCTTGCAAAGGATGGGCTAAAAAAGTGGTGAAACGATTCCACAAAATTGCTGTTACCAGCAGATACTGTGTTACTGTTACTGTTTGAGTGATGAAGACTCGACAGTCCCACCGTTGGCAAGTTAGAACTGTGAGATTCACTACGTGCACCACTGGTGTTTTGTGGAAAAGCACATGTAAGATTCTGCAACAGCGTCTGCAGATACTCCTGCATTCGTCAATACCTTTTTATGGCAGGAATTATTTCGGCAAATATACTTTTGTACCGGGGATCTAAGAGTGTGGCAACCCAGTAGTCGGGATTATTTCGAATTCTGACAATCCGGGGGTCATGTTGCAGGTAGTGCAGCAAGAAGGCACTCATGTGTCTTGCGCATCCAGAAGGACCAAGTCCTTGTTGTGTTGGTAGCGAGGTAAGAATCATGCTTCCTTCCTCTGCCCTCTCCCTCCAACCTCGCACAACAGAAATGTGATCAAGGTCTCCCTCATCTGATGAGTCTTCCATGCCCATCGCCAGTTCGTCCTCCACTTCTTCCTCGGCTCCTGCACCTTCCTCAACAGTTTGGCTGCTACCATGCGCCCTGGTTAATCCCTCTCCCCCACCCTCCCATGCCTGCCGCCTTGGTGCTGCCAACCGTCTGGACCTTGGAGATGTTATCCCTTCCGCATACGACTCCTCCTCTACTTCCTCCACCTCCTCTTGTCCCACCACCTGACTCTGAATTCTGTTTAATGTGTGCTCCAGCATGTAAATCACCGGAATAGTCATGCTGATAATGGCATCGTGGTCAGCACTAAACATCTTCGTCGCCATTTCAAAACTGTGCAGAAGGGTGTGTGGTGCCCCTGAGGGTTCAGTCGCCACAGAGTTACTGCATCTCACCCAGAGGTGTGGTATCTCACCCTCAGGTAAGGAAGGCGTATGGCTCGGGACCCTAACTCCTGCATCCAACACATACCCGCAGTGGGGGTAGGGCGAGATTGCTCCTAAGGGAGAGCACAGTCCCAGGTCCCTAGCTGGTTTGAGGGTCCTATGTAGTGGGTGCTTAGGGGAGCAGCTTAGGGGAGCACATGACAAGGAGAGTATAAATAGGAAGCCATCTTAGAAAGAGCAAGCCAGACAGAGGAGGAAAAGTGACAGGAGGAGAGACTAGGCATGAGCTCTGCTCCGGAGGCGGGCCTAGCCTGGGAGGCCCAGGACTGAAGGAGAGAAGAGAGGAGTGGGAGCTGGAAGGCTCCAGGAACCGATAGGACCCTACGGCTACGGGCCGTGCAGAAGGCCACCCGTACTCCCGCTGCTACCAGGAGGTAGAGGGGTCAGGCCAGATAAGGGGAACCGGTCCCTCAACTAGCGGAGAAACAGCAAGGCTCAACTAGAAACCGGAGGCTGCTGCATTTCATGTACTGCAGGCCAAAGTCCACACCAGTCTCACTAAGAAGGTAGCCACATAGGACCCAGGGGACGGAACACACGTCACCCGCCAAGGCCCGAGGATACCGGATAGAAGTGTCACTGGGTGTGAGGTGCAGGGAGAAGGCCAGAGAAAGGACACACAGAAGGGGGTCCTGCTAAGTACTCCGGAGCTATCTGGGGGTGGACTGAGCCCCTCACTGAGTATGCACAGCACGACGGGGGAGATTGCTCTGGTACCTGTAATCTGGACTACAACAACTGTGAGTAATATCTTGAGACGGCATCACACGGACTCTGTGTTCATTACTGACTCCCTGCACTACAACCACCATCATCCACCCACACTGCCCTGAAGCTACACTCTTCCTGTGGTGAGTAATAATACCGTTGCTGCAAAACCACCAGCTTCAGAGGACTGTTCCGCAGCGGCGGCCCCTTTGGCCGCACTCCACAGGTGGCGTAGTCAGACATTATAAAATCCATATATACAAATTACCCTTGGATTGACCGCCCTGGGTCACGGACTGGGTCACCACCACAGTGACTACGACCCCCAGCGTCTACCGGCCCGGCTCAGGGTACCCCATGGCCCAGGGGGCGCGTCAGCTTCATAGGTCCCTGATCTGAGACCACTCCTGCAGCGTGATTTGCCCCACCTCTGGATCTCGTTGGCCCAGGCTATACATCAGAACGTATTGCACCAGGGCTTGTCGGTGCTGCCACAGTCGCTGCAACATGTGCAGAGTTGAATTCCACCGTGTCGGCACATCGCATTTCAGCCGGTGAACTGGCAGGCCCAACGACTTCTGTAGAGATGTAAGTCGTTGAACTGCGGGATGCAAATGGTGGAAGTGAGCACACAGCGACCGTGCCCTCTGCAGAAGGCCATCTAGTCCGGGATAGTGGGCTAAAAATTGCTGGACAACCAGGTTCAACACGTGAGCCATACAAGGCACGTGTGTGACATTGCCCCGGCGAAGTGCCGCACCCAGGTTTGCAGCATTGTCGCACATGGCCTTCCCTGGTTGCAGGTCCAGTGGAGACAACCTTTCATGAAACTGGGTCTCCAGAGCTGACCACAACTCCTCAGCTGTGTGACTCACATTTCCCAGACATTTCAAAGTAAACACTGATGCCATTGAGCCCTGCTGCCAGCATAGTAAGGAGGTGTGCAGGATTCCTTCTGCGCAGTTAGAAAGCAGGTGGCATTACCAGACAGGCTTTGGGTGCAGGTGGCGGACCGAGAGGAGGTTGAGGAGGCAGAAGCAGTGGAGGAACTTCGAGATAAAGAGGATTGACGCACAACTCGTGGGGACGGTAAGACTTGGACAGCAGCCCCTTGTCCTGCTGTCACCATAGTTACCCAGTGCCCAGTCAGCGACATGTAACGCCCCTGTCCATGCCTTCTCGTCCAAGTGTCTGTGGTGAAGTGCACCCTGTCACACACAGAGTTTCTCAAAGAAGCGGTGATGTTGTGTGCGACATGCTAGTGGAGCGCAGGCACACCTTTCTTTGAGAAGTAGTGCCGACTGGGCATCTGGTACTGGGGCACTGTGACGGACATAAGGTCTTGAAAATCCTCTGTGTCCTCCAGGTGGAAAGGCAGCATTTCTGTAGCCAACAGCTTGCAGATGGTGAAATTCAACCTCTTAGCTTTCTCATGGCTAGGAGGAAATGGTCTTTTACTTTTCCACATCTAAGGGACCGAGGGCTGGCTGTTGTGCTTAGACGGTGTTGAGTAGGGTGTCCCCGGCAAACTGCCGGTCTGTGAGGAAGATGCAGGCGGACATGTTAGGTTGCCTTGATCCAAAGGTGGTGCTCTCGATGTCGGAGAGCGCTCAACACTAGCAGGTGTTTCCACTTCCCAATGAACTGACGACCTGCCAATCACACTGGCTGTGGCGGGTAACGAGGTGGCAGGTCTGCGTCCAAAAACATGTGTGACTGCTGTCCACCCAGTCACAGAGGATGAAGAGGCTGCGGATGCACAAGATGGGGCAGGCGGTGGTTGGCCCAGCCGGCTAGGCTGCATTGTAGCACAGTGAGCTTCCCACTGCAACTTATGCTTCATATCCATGTGACGGTACATGCATGAAGTACTCAAACTATGGATTTTTTGGCCTCTACTTAGCTTTTGCTGACAAATATTACAGATAACACGAGTTGGGTCATCCTTATCGATCTGAATAAATGCCCAGGCTATGCAAGGCTTAGAGCCCATGTGACCTGAAGAGCCACTACGACTTGTGGTCAGAGGCAGAGTTGTGGTTGAGGATGCAGTTGTTGACGTGCTTCCAGTACTCCGTCTCTGTTCAGGAAGGCGCAACCTAACCTCGTCGTCAATAGCATCTGTGATGCCCCGCTGCGCTTGGTATCACAGATCCTAGAAGAGTGCATTGATGGAATCCTCCACAAGAGGCCCCCATAAACATTCACACATCTCCACCTTCCACCTCAGACCAGCAGAGGGAGCCCGTTAGGGATATAAATAGGGAAGGTGGAGCTAGGCAGTTCAGTTCCTCTGAAGAGTTCCTGCAGTAGAGAAGCCTAAGAGAGGTCAGTCTGCAGTGGAGCTCAGTCTAGTCTAGAGAACGCAGTTAATAGTTCAGCAGTGGAGCACGAGGCTCCTGCTTGCTAGATTCAGGGAGCCCAGATAGAGCTTAAGGTGTGCCGCTGCCGTAAGATCAGTGAAGCGTGGCAAGCTGCCGTTAGTGTGTATAGCCTAGTGAGGGCCCGAGTAGGCCGAAGGCGAGTGGCGAGTTAGTACATAAGGGGCAGAGGAGCTTAACCAGCTCACCCCGAAGCATTTACCGGACACAGGATCCGAGCTTACCGGTATCTCTATGACCCAGTAAGGCATAACCGGAATCCCTGGAGAACTACAAGTCCCAGGATCGCTAAGGTGCTGATATGTAACAGAGCCAGGAGACTCTTAGGCCCCGCATACTGGGAGCGTGAACTCCAAGAGAAGGCCCTACCACAAGGTCAGCCAGCGCAGGACAGAGACAAAGTTAGGCCTAGCTCCAGGCAGGTCAGAAACTTACTACGCAGACGCAAGAAACAGGAGGCCCTACACCCGCTCATTGGGGAGGATCCTGATATGCACCCTTCACCCTACAGTGCTCCGGGATGTGCCTGAATTTCCACCAGTTAAAGGTACTGAAGTGACTACCGTGTCCGTTCCCGTTCTTGCTCTGACCCAGCTGGGTCTCGCCTGTCCTGCATTCCCCCTGCATACGCTGCCCTGAGACCTAGCTCCACCTGTGGGGAGCTATACCATCGAGCTGCCTTATCACCGGCCTCAGTGGACTGCTGCAGCGCTGGTGCTTGTCACCAGATACCACAGGTGGCGTCATGAACTCTTATAAAATTAACAATTATCCACCCTTTTAAAGAGAGACCCCAGGGTACGGGCCAGGGAGCCAACCACCGCGACATCTCCAAGGCCAGGCAAATGCCCGGGTACCGAGTCATCCCCATCCCCAGGGCTAGTCACATCCTCCTCCACCTCCTCTGCTGACCTCATCGACTGGCTGACTGTGGGTTGACAGTAAGTGGGATCTCCAACCTCGTCATCATCACCCTGTGTGTTATCACACCCGTCGTCCTCAGAGCCAACCTCTTCCTGCCCTGACCGAAAAGTCAAGTTGTCGCTCCAATCAGGTATTTGAATCTCATCATCATCTTCATCATTGTCTCCACCAACAGGAGTTACAGTTTGGGAACAAGGGTCTACATTATGCTCAGAACCTTCTTCATCTGGTCCTGGATCCGACTTATAAAGATTCTGGGCATCAGATCAGATCATTTCCTCATCTGGATTAACAGAAGCTCTGGAGCAGACCTCCGTTTCCCAGGCTATAGTATGAGTAAACAGCTGTGCAGACTCAACCATCTGTGTTACCCCATACTCAGACGGGCAGCTGGAGACTTGGGAGCTGTGAGGAAGCAAGTGCGATTGGGGTGACACCTCTGAGGACTGGAGTATTTGTGATGTTGAAATTGAGGTGATGGAGAGCCCACTTGAAGGAGCACTTGATATCCGTAGAAGCACCTGCTGTTTTTGTGCCTCATCTAGAATTTGTAGCGATGGGCGTGTCCGTAAGAATGGGATCGTATCGCATTGTCCACGAAAAGAAGTCGACATCTTAGTTTGGCTGGAAGATGGTCTTTCTTCTGCAGATGTTACTCCCCCCCCCACCGTGGGGGGCCTCGACCCACCGCCGAACAGGCACCAGTATTGGGATAGGGGGGCTGGCCGTCAGAGTCCACCGCGGCTCTGGCACAAACCCGGCGACACAGAGGTGGCACGGGCAGGAACGGACTAGCCGTGTCGGCTTCTCACTTTTTGGATTTTAGAAGGGCATGACATGCCTATATCTGTGTCTCCCCCTCCTTTTACTCCTCCACCTCTTTTCTTTTCGCATGACTATGTGTACTTGTTACTTTTCCATGTGTTAGTTGTGTCTTCTGAGCAGTTTGTTAGGTTTTGGACACCTTTGAAGGTGTTTTCTATGTGTTTCTATGTGTTTTTGTTTGCCTGTCATTGGTTTTAACGGTGTTCGAAGGTGTTCGATGAACAGTTCGACGAACAGTTCGGCGAACACACGGGTGTTCGACGAACCGAACCGAACTCGAACACTACGGGGGTGGCTCAACACTAGTAATAAATAAAAAAAAAGAGAAAGAAAAAGTAGGAAAAAATATAAATTTTTTAAAAAAAATAAAACAAAATTTAAAAAAATTTAGGTCACTGTCAGTACAAATTGCCATTTCTTACCCCTCCCCATAAAACACATGTCCCATATATACCAATAACTGTCATGAAAAGAGTAATACCGTTTCCAATGAATGTATGTTAGTGGTAGAGTGCAGCCGTGTCCGCTAAACTCCATCCATAGTTTTAGTAAAGTGACGTGAGTAGCAGAAAAAAGTCACAAATTATTGCTCAAATTATCACATTTTTACCCCAATCACTAAATAATATCTACCAATAAGTTCATCTACATTGGGAATAGAGAAATCCCATAGTTATATGGGGGATAATACTGGACATGTAATTCATACACAGCTATCTGGTGATATACAGACATCTCCCTCTATGACACCGGCACAATCATGGATCTCTGGGGTCTCAGATTTTCCAATATCAGAATTTGTCAGTGTGGCGCGCCTGAGGGTTCAGTCGCCACAGAGGTACTGCACCTCACCCAGAGGTGTGGTACCCCCTTCTCTCAGGTAAGGAGGGAGTGCTGCCCGGAACCCCAGCACCTGCATCCAACACTACACTGCTCCAGGCCGGCTGGAGAGGCAAGACGCAATGTATGTGTTTAGAGCTTGCTCTACCTGTGGAGAGCCACACCACCCCTGCTGCTGCAACACCAGCTCCAGAGGACTGTTCCGCAGCGGCGGTTCCTCTTGGCCGCAATCCACAGGTGGCGTCACGAACAATCCCAAAAACCCCATATAAAAATATTCCCCTTTTTGCACTGGCCGCCCTGGGTCACGGAGCAGGCCAGCCACCGTGATACCCCCCTACCGGCATACACCGAGGCCCGGCTGCCGAGTACCCAACGGCCCTGGGGGCGCGTCATCAGCACATTCATTCCTAAAATATGAATACAATAATAAATAAATGTAATATATTAGACTGTATCATTCCTGAATATCTAAGGTGATCGGACCTTGAATAACACATCCATATATAGAAAGATCAGGGCCGGCGTCAGCACCCGGCGCACCCGGGCAAGTGCCGGGGCCCTGAGCAGGCGGAGGGCCCACTCGCGGTCGGGCACCCCACTGGGCTATGGGTGAAGGAAAGTGGTGGCAGCGCCCGCCCTTCTATCCCGCTTGCTCAGGGCCCCAGCAGCCGGATAGTTACTTCTCCCCGTGCCTCCGCAGATCCGCTGTCTTCCAGCTACCTGTGACATCTCAGGTCAGAGGGTACGGTGACGTCTTTCCACCGTGCCCTCCCCTGAGCCATCATAGGCAGCGCAGAGCAGGACACATTGATTTTTTTATTATTTTAATGTATGGAGGCATGGGGAATTATATGGGGGGTGACATCCTGCATGGAGCATTATATGGGGGGTGACATCCTGCATGGGGCATTATATGGGGGGGTGACATCCTGCATGGAGCATTATATGGGGGACGACATCCTGCACAGGGCATTATATGGGGGGTGACATCCTGCATGGGGCATTATATGGGAGGTGACATCTTGCATGGGGCATTATAAGGGGGGGAGAAGTGATATCCTGCATGGGGCATTATATGGGGGGGAGTGACATCCTGCATGGGGCATTATATGGGGGGTAACATCCTGCAGGGGCCATTATATAGGTCTGACATCCTGCATGGGGCATTATATGGGGGGTGACATCCTGCATGGGGCATTATATGGGAAGGAAGGGACATCCTGCATGGGGCATTATATGTGGGGGGTAGTGACATCCTGCATGGGGCATTATATGGGGGGAAGGGACATCCTCCATGGGGCATAATATGGGGGGAAGGGACATCCTGCAGAGGGCATTTTATGGGGGAGAGAGGTGACATCCTGCATGGGGCATTATATGGGGGGTGACATCCTGCATGAGGCATTATATGGGGGGTGATATCCTGCATGGGGCAATATATGGGGGTGACATCCTGCATGGGGCATTATATGGGGGGGAGAAGTGATATCCTGCATGGGGCATTATATGGGGGGAGTGACATCCTGAATTGGGCATTATATGGGGGGGTGGTATCCCGCATGGGGCATTATATGGGGGGAGGAGAAGTGATATCCTGCATGGTGCATTATATGGGGGGGAGTGACATCATGCATTGGGCATTATATGGGGGGGTGACATCCTGCATGGGGCATTATATGGGGGGGAACATCCTCCATGGGGCATTATAAAGGGGGGGCATCCTCTATGGGGCATTATATGGGGGGGAGAAGTGACATCCTGCATGAGACATTATATGGGGGGAAGGGACATCCTGCATGGGGCATTATATTGGGGGTGACATCCTGCATGGGGCATTATATGGGGGGAGAATTGATATCCTGCATGGGGCATTATATGGGGGAGTGACATCCTGCATGGGGCATTATATGGGGGGTGACATCCTACATGGGGCATTATATGGGGAGCGGACAAGTGACATCCTTCATGGGGCATTATATGGGGGGAGAAGTGACACCCCGCATGGGGTATTATATGAGGGGTGACATCCTGCATGGGGCATTATATTGGGGAAGGGACATCCTGCATGGGGCATTATCTGGGGGGGAGAAGTGACATCCTGCATGGGGCATTATATGGGGGGTGACATCCTGCATGGGGCATTATATGGGGGTGACATCCTGCATAGGGCATTATATAGGGAGGAGAAGTGACATCCTGCATGGGGCATTATATGGGGGGTGACATCTTGCATGGGGCTTTATATGGGGGGAGAAGTGATATCCTGCATGGGGCATTATATGGGGGGGGTGACATCCTGCATGGGGCATTATATGGGGTGTGACATCCTGCATGGGGCATTATATAGGGGATGACATCCTGCATGGGGCATTGTAAAGAGGGGAACAGCCTGCATGGGGCATTAAAAGGGGGAACAGCCTGCATAGGGCATTATGTGGGGGGAACAGCCGGCATGGAGCATTATATGGGGGCCACTATCCTGTATGGAGCGTTATAAGGGGACCAGTATCCTGTACAGAGCGTTATATGGGGGCCAGTATCCTGTGCGGAGCTTTTTATGGGGGCCAGTATTCTGTATGGAGCGTTATATGGGGGCCAGTATTCTGTATGGAGCGTTATATGGGGGCCAGTATTCTGTATGGAGCATTATATGGGGGCTAGTATTCCGTATGAAGCTTTATATGGGGGCCAGTATTCTGTATGGAGCATTTTATGGGGGCCAGTATTCTGTATAGAGCATTTTATGGGGGCCAGTATTCTGTATAGAGCATTTTATGGGGGCCAGTATTCTGCATGGAGCATTTTATGGGGGCCAGTATTCTGTATAGAGCATTTTATGGGGGCCAGTATTCTGTATAGAGCATTTTATGGGGGTCAGTATTCTGCATGGAGCATTTTATGGGGGCCAATATACTGTATAGAGCATTTTATGGGGGCCAGTATTCTGCATGAAGCATTTTATGGGGGCCATTATCCTGTATGGAGCGTTATATGGGGGCTAGTATTCTGCATGGAGCATTTTATGGGGGCCAGTATCCTGTATGGAGCGTTATATGGGGGCCAGTATACTGTACAGAGCATTTTATGGGGGCCAGTATCCTGTATGGGGCATTTTATGGCGGCCAGTTTTCTGCATGGAGCATTTTATGGGGGCCAGTATACTGTATAGAGCATTTTATGGGGGCCAGTATTCTGCATGGAGCATTTTATGGGGGCCAGTATCCTGTATGGAGCGTTATATGGGGGCTAGTATTCTGCATGGAGCATTTTATGGGGGCCAGTGTTCTGTATAGAGCATTTCATGGAGGCCAGTATTCTGCATGGAGCATTTTATGGGGGCCAGTATACTGTGTGGAGTGATTCACCGGTTTCTGAGGTATTGTAGAACTTACAATAGATATCGCTCATGTAATGTAAGAAGTGAAATCTTTGGCATTGTACTATATATATATTTCTCTGCGGTATCTGTGCATAACGAATCGTGGTATGTGTTAAAGGGGCCCACTGAGACTCTTTCGCCCGGGGCCCAGAAAAACCTGGAGCCGGACCTGGCTTGGGGCCCCTGTGCAAAAAATGTGTCTGGGCCCCCCTCCTTTTTTGGCGACAAAGCTATATATATGTAATATAATTTTACATAGCACCCTCTTGTCCTTTACATACCTGATTCTCTTGTTATTTATAGCACCCTGGTCTTCTCGTTAGATATATAATGCAATGGCGGCTGATGGAGCATGGGAAAGCTTCTTTTCTGATGGATGAGCTGATCGACTGGTCTTCTGGTCAGATGTTGCCCCATCAGCAGTCATTTTATATCTAACAAGAGAGGACTGTGTAATAAAGAGAGAGCGCTGTGAGTAACAAAAATAATGAGAATACGCTACGTAAGGAACAGTGTTATATATAACAAGAAATGATACTACATAATAATGGGACAGCACTGAACATTACAGAGGACACTATATAATAAGGGACGGCGCCATACATAGCTTGAGAGAATGCTACCTAATAAGAGATAGTGTTATATATAATAAAGGATAAAACTATGTAATTAAAGGGGTGTTCCCATCTACAAGAGCCTTTCCCAATATGTAGTAGGTGTAGTAATATTAGCAAATATTTCCAATTAGAAATGTAGTATATTTCTCCTAATTAGCTATGTCGCTTATCTCATGTGCAGGCATTGCAGTAGCTTAGGTATCCATGGTTACGACCACTAACAGCTGACTAACTACCTAACTGTCACTATGTGTGTGGCCATAACCATGGATACCGAAGCTACTGCAATAGCTGCACATGGGGTAAGCAATATAGCTAATCAGGAGAACTACTTTTCTAATTGAAGGTATTTGCTAATATTACTACAGCTACTACATATTGGGATAGGATCTTGGAGATGGGAATACTCCATTAAGGATTGTGCTATACATAATAAGTGAGTACACTATTCACTAAGCGACTGTGCTAAACATAATATGCTAGCTTGCACTTGAAATGGGGTCTTTTAGTTTGGAGTAGGCCGAAGCTGGCCACTACCTCATGGCTGCTTCAGCGGCCTGATATCCATACTCAATCCCCAGCCGCCCCGCGGCCGGGTGTCCACCCTCGGTCCCCAGCCACCAGGGGGCGGCCGGGTGTCCATACTCGGTCCCCAGCCGCCCCGCGGCCGGGTGTCCACACACGGTCCCCAGCCACCTGGGGGCGTCTGGGTGTCCGTAAACGGTCCCCAGCCGCTCCTATTTCTCCTGTCACCCTCCCACACACTTTTCTTAGCCTGGCCTGCTTTAGGGCAGCATTGGACGAGCCCACCAGAGAACCAGACTCCTCTGGTGGGCCCTGGCTTCTCCATCAGGGGAGTTGAGAGTGCCAAGGTGAGGAGCATGATGATGATGATAGAAGTTAGCATCTGCTTTGTTTTCTTGGAATGCAAGCGCATGTATATAGTAGCGGCTAGGCCTGAGGTGGTCAGCGTTTTGGCGCATATCCTACCTCCTCCGAGGATTGCTGGATGCTTTCCTGCTACTATCCCAGTTCTATGACTCCCGTTAAAACAAAGCTTCAGGTGATAAATGATGGATGAGGTGGTGGCAAAGGAGAAAGAGCAGGAGGAACAGGGACCATTCACATCAATATCAGGCCAGTCAACCACACATGTCTTGTAGGATATGTTTCTGTAACAAAAGGAATGGTTCGGCTACACAGTTATAGGGCATACAGTGAGTGCAATGCCTACCAAAAATTTAGAGGCACTCCAATGCCCCTTGGAAGTGACATGGAGGTCAGAGGGCCTTAACTAAACCATTTTTTCCATTTATAGCAACTGGGTCTCCTGTGCACTGTTGGCCTAAGCAGTGAATGGAAGGCCTTTCCAAAAATTATGAGGAACTGCAATGCCCCTTGAAACAGACGTGGATTACAGCGTACTAAAAACCTTCTACCCATTATTGGGGAGTGGGTCTCCCTTAGTGTTCGCCTATGCATTGAAAAGCAAAAGCTGACTAAAATCATGAGGAAATGCAATGCCCGTTTGAAGAGTCGTGGAGGTCGCAGTAGCTTAACAAGACTGTTTTAATGCCCCTTGGAAAAGTGGTGGAGGTCACAGTAGCTTAACAAGATGGTTTGAATGCCCCTTGGAAAAGTAATGGAGGTCACAGTGGCTTAACAAGACTGTTTTAATGCCCCTCGGAAGAGACGTGGAGGTCGCAGTAGCTTAACAAGACGGTTTTAATGTCCCTTGGAAAAGTGGTGGAGGTGGCAATAGCTTACCAAGACGGTTTGAATGCCCCTTGGAGAAGTGGTGGAGGTCGCAGTAGCTTAACAAGACGGTTTTAATGCCCCTTACAAGAACCATACAGTACAGCATCTTAAAAATATTATTCCCATTATTGGGGAGTGGGTCTCCCACAGTCTTTGCTTATGCTTTCCAAGCAAAAGCTGACAAAAATAAGGACGGAGGAACTTTCAAAAATGGCAACACGAACCACGGTCACCCTGGTGGTATAGTGGTGGTGGAGGCTGAGGGTATGGAGAAGAACATAAAACAGCCAAAATGAGGAAGCATATACCCATGTGTGGGTGTGAAGCGTGCATGTGAATACACCTCCCGAAATAACACAGTGGATTTGACTTTATGTTACTCTGCTGTCATTTGGTGGTGATGAGAAGTCTGGCCCAATCCAGCCCTTGTTCATTTTGATAAGGGTCAGCTTCTCAACATTGTCAGTTGACAGGCGAGTGCGCTTATCAGTTATAATTCCCCCAGCGGCACTTAAAACACTCTCCGATAACACGCTAGCGGCAGGGTAGGCCAGGACCTCCAAGGCGTACAGAGCAAGTTCATTCCAAGTGTCCAGCTTGGATACCCAATAATTAAAAGGCACAGAGGAATCACGGAGGATGCTGGTACGGTCGGCAAGGTACTCCCTCACCATCTTTTGAAACTTTCCACTCGCGCCTCAGGGTCTGTCCGAAGGGAGGGTCTGAGAAAACTGTCCCAGAACGTTGACAGTGTTCCCCTGCCTCTGCTGGATTGGAGTTGCGTCTCTCTCGCATGTACACCTTAGTTGAGCAACGAAATGTGACCTCTGCCGCTAGCATGTTCAGATGGGAATTTTTTTAACAGTTCTGCAGCAAGGGCCTTCTGGTACTGCCCCATTTTTGTAGACCTCTCCTCCTCAGGAATAAGAGAGTGAAAGTTCTACTTGGAGCGGGGGTCTAAAAGTGTCACCAACCAGTAATGACTGTCACCCAACATTTTAACAACGCGAGGGTCACGGTTAAGGCAGCTTAACATAAAGTCAGCCATGCGTGCCAGACTGGTAATGGGCAAGACTTCCGTGTCCTCACCAAGATGACGACTGACCATGCTCTCTTCCTCCTCCTCCTCCCCCCTGTCCTTAGGCCACCCACGCTGAACCGACGGTATGACAGTTGTACAGGTACTACCGTCTACAGCGCATGATACAAGCTCCTATTCTTCCTCCTCCTCCTCCTCTCCCTCATTGTCCCCCAATGCACGTTGGGATGAGATGAGGCTGGGCTGTGTGTAATCGACAGCTACGGCTTCTTGATCCATCTCATCATACTCTGGCTGCAATGCCTCCTTTTTAATTCTCTACAGAGAGCGTTGCAAAAGACAGACAAGTGGAATGCTAATGCTCATGATTGCGTCATCACCACTCACCATCTTGGTGGACTCCTCAAAGTTTGTCAAGATGGTACATATGTCAGACATCCAGTTCTACTCCTGAGGTCTTATGTGTGGAGTCTGACCTGAATATCGACGGCCTTGTTGCAGCTGGTACTCCATAACTGCTCTCTTCTGCTCACAAATCCTTTGCAACATGTGAAGAGTAGAGTTCCAATGTGTGGGGACATCACACACCAGTCGGTGTGACGGAAGCTGCTAACGCTGCTGCAACACAGCAAGGGTGGCGGAAGTGGTAGCCGACTTGCGAAAATGAGCTGACAGGCGGCGTACTTTGACGAGCAGATCTGGCAACTCGGGGTACGATTTAAGAAACCGCTGAACCATGAGGTTAAGCACATGAGCCAGGCATGGTACGTGTGTGATCTCGCCTCGCCTCAGAGCCGCCACCAGGTTACTGCCATTGTCACACACGACCATGCCTGGATGTAGGTTCAGCGGTCTTAGCCACAGATCTGCCTGCTCTTTCACAGCTGTCCACAACTCACAAGCTGTGTGAGGTTTGTCACCTAAGCTTATGAGTTTCAGCACAGCCTGTTGCCGCTTGGCTGAGGCAGTACTGCAGTGCTTCCAGCTTGTAACTGATGTGGTGAGATGGAGGCTGAACATGAGGAGGAGGAGGATGATGCACAGGAGCTGTACACTTTGGGGGCAACTCTGACTGACATAGGGCCCACAGTCCTCGGTGTGGGGAGGATGTGTTCCGTCCCAAGGTCCGACTGGGTCCCGGCTTCCACTATGTTTACCCAGTGTGCCGCCAGGGAGATGTACCGTCCCTGGCCACAAGTACTTGTCCACGTGTCCGTTGTCAGGTGGACTCTCCCAGTAACTGCGTTGTTGAGGGCACGGCAGATGTTTTGGGACACGTACTTGTGTAGTGCGGGGATGGCAAACCGGGCAAAATAGTGTCGGCTGGGGACCAAGTACCGAGGGACGGCCACCGCCATAAGGTTGCGGAAAAATTCCGTCTCCACCAGCCTAAAAGGCAGCATTTCCAATGCAAGCAGTCGTGAAATGTGCGAATTTAGGACTGTGGCCTGTGGGGCTTTGGCTGCGAATTTCCACTTTCATTCAAAGGTCTGGGATATGGACAATTGAACGCTGCAGTGGGACGTGGTCATAGACGTTGATGCTGTTTCTTGAGAAACTGCCATAACAAGTGAAGACCGAGAGGAGGGGTCATCTTTGCATGCAGTATGGACAGGGGATTGCCTTGCACGCACAACAGGGGGTTCTATTGCATGCACAACAGCGGAAGAAGCAGTGGTGACACCCGCTGACACTGGTCGTGGACCCTGGGGTTCATCACACAAAGTCGGTGGCTTTGCTGCCATGTGCCTGATCATGCTGGTGGTGGTCAGGCTGGTAGTTTTGTCACCCCTGCTGATGCTGGCATGGCAGGTGGTACAAATGGCCTTTTTGGGGTTATCAACAGAGTCTTTAAAAAAATTCCAGACTCTGGAAGACCTACAGGTTGTACTGGCAACGTCCCTCGTGTTGGTGATACGGGGAACTGTTGCCTGCCTTCTGTCTGCGGCCACCACACTGCTTCTTCCTGCCTGTTGGGGTACTCTGCCTCCCTCACCCTGTGTGCTGCTGGCTTCGCTTTGCATGTCCTCCTGCCACGTTGGGTCAGTTACTAGATCATCCACCACCTCCTCCTCTTCCACTTGCGCACCACGGTCCTCCTCCTCACTTCCTGGCAATTGTGTCTCGTCATCGTCCACCTCTTGTGACAAATTGCCAGCGTCGACTTCCTGTGGCCGTGGCTCTTCAAATATTTGGGCATCGCTACATGGGATCTCCTCTTCCACCACTTGAAGCGGAGCAGGCGAGGGGCACAAATATGGAAATGGACCAGTGAACAGCTCTTCAGAGTGTGCAAGTGTGGGATCAGTTGCTGTCTGACAACACTCGGCATGGTGGGAGGAAGGAGCATCAGGGTGAGGAGGAGTATGCGGTCGAGACTCACGGCTACTAAGATTTAACCGTATGGAAGACAGACCGGAGGTGGTGGTACCCAGGTAACTGGAAGTATTATCTGCTATCCAATTAATAACCTGTTCACACTGATCAGTTCGCAATGCTGGTGTTGTTCTGTGCTTCCCTAGTAATTTGGTCAAAAAATGGGAGCGAGAAGACGTGGCTGTTGGTTGTGGCCCCGTCCTCTGCACGCACCATCACCAGAACGTCCAGTTCCACGTCCCTTGCCACGCGCCTTGCCCATTGTAAGGGAAGTAAAATAGCTTACACTCGCACTATCAATGGAAAAAGGGTAATAAAAGAAGATTAGATCCGTGGAAGAGGAAAACCACAGTTCTATTTCTCTGGCCTACACCTGACTCTTAAACAATCTGAACAATCAGGGAGAAACTATTACTGTTTTTCTTCACGGAAAAAATACCAAAAGCTGAATGATAGAGATTTTTTACCGTGGAATGGCAAAACCAAAGGTATTGTTTACTGGGGTATACCAGACAATTTTAAATAGACATATTTGCGGTTGAACAGTGAGCGACACACTCAAACTTTTTTTAAAAAATAAAAATGGCCCAAAAGTGGATAATACGGAGGTTTGAACCGTGGAACTGCAAAACCACACTTCTATTTCTCTGGCCTACACCAGACTATTTGCAACAAATATATTTGTGTCTGAACAATCAGGAGACACTATTAATTTTTTTTTTTTACGGCAAAAAATGCCAAAACCAGGATAATAGAGATTTTTGACCGTGGAACGGCAAAACCACAGTTATAATTTACTGGTGTATGCCAGACTCTTTTAAACAGATATATTGGTGTCTGAACAATCAGGAGACACTATTACTGTTTTACTTTACGGAAAAAATACTAAAAGCTGGATAATAGAGATTTTTACCGTGGAGCGGCAAAACCACAGTTGTAATTTACTGGTGTAAACCAGACTTTTTTAAATAGATATGTTTGCCGCTGAAAAGTGAGCGACACACTCAAACTGTATTTTTTTAGGTAAATATGGCCCAAAAGTGGATAATACAGAGGTTTGAACCGTGGAACTGCAAAACCACACTTCTATTTCTCTGGCCTACACCAGACTCTTTAAAAAATTTTTATTTGTGTCTGAACTGTCACAGACACACTTTTTTTTTGGGGGGGGGGGGTGACTCGCCCTGGGGGATGGGGACGACTCGGTACCCGTGCCTTTGCCTGGCCTTGGGGATGTCGCGGTGGTTGGCTCCAGGGCCCGTACCCTGGGGTCAGCTTTTAAAATGGGATTGTTTGTTAATCACCAGACCTGCGGCAGTCCACTCAGGCCGGTGATAAGGCAGCTTGATGGAATAGCTCCCCACAGGTGGAGCTAGGCCTCAGGGCAGCGTACGGAGAGGGGGATGCAGGACAGGCGAGACCCAGCCGGGTCAGAGCAAGAATGGGGACGGACACGGTAGTCACTTCAGTACCTTTTACTGGTGGTAGTTCAGGCACATCCCGGAGCACTGTAGGGTGAAGGGTGCATATCAGGATCCTCCCCAATGAGCGGGTGTAGGGCCTCCTGCTTCTTGCCTCTGCGTAGTAAGTTTCTGACCTGCCTGAAGCTAGGCCTAACTTTATCTCTGTCCTGCACCAGCTGACGTTGTGGTAGGGCCTTCTCTTGGAGTGCACGCTCCCAGCTTACGGGGCCTATGTGTCTTCTGGCTCTGTTACGTATCAGCTCTCTGGTGAACCTGGGACCTGTAGTTCTCCAGGGATTGCGATTATGCCTTACTGGGTCGTAGAGATCCCGGTAAACTCGGACCCGGTGTCCGGTATATGTTTCGGGGTGAGCTGGGTAAGCTCCTCTGACCCCACTGCTACTCACTTTCCACTCGCCTTCGGCCACGCTCGGTCCCTCACTAGGATACTCACACTAATGGCAGCTTGCCGCTCTTCACCGCTCTTATGGCGTCGGCACAACTTAAGCTCTAACTGAGCTCCCTGAATCTAGCTAGCAGGAGCCTCGTGCTCCACTGCTGAACTATTAGCTGAGTTTCCTAAACTAGACTGAGCTCCATTGCAGACTAACCTCTCTCAGGCTTCTCTACTGCAGGAACTCTTCAGAGGAACTCCTGAATCCCTGAGCTGCCTAGCTCCACCTTCCCTATTTATATCCCTAACGGGCTCCCTCTGCTGATCTGAGGTGGAAGGTGGAGATGTGTGAATGTTTATGGGGGCCTCTTGTGGAGGATTCCATTAATGCTCACTTCTAGGATCTGTGGTACTAAGCGCAGCTGAGCGCCACATTCCCCCCTAGCAAAGCTCAGCACTCCCGGGCTGAAGAACATTTTAAAACAACAATAGAAAACATTAACAATGCAATAACTCTTCCCTTTATGGGAGGCACATTTCTTAAACGTTGCATAATAACATAAACAGGTACAAAGCGTCCTCAGAATTCAAGTCTCTTATGGTGAGGTTCCCAGACAGGATGTCCATCTCACAGGGTAGGGTACTTGGTGGTTTGAGGGACCTGTCCCAAACCCTCAACGTAGGCCCTGGGGTGGCTGCAGGGCATGACGATCCCGAGTTGGACCTCCAGTAGAGCCACTCCAGACAGGTTTTACTTCTGAGGTCACCTAAAAGGGGCACTCCAGGGAGCGCAATTATATACAATAAATAGCTTTTGGGCTGCACACAGTCCTCAGCCACAAAGTTCTGTATGTCACAAGGGAGTGTCCGTATCACTTAAACTGTTCAGTAATAAAGCAAAGCACAAAATAATATACATATGCACGAAAACACACAATATCATTCAATTTAATTCAATGCTATATAATTCCCCAGGGGTAACTATCTACATTTGTCAGAGTTTAGCTATCTTACTGATTATACCTGACAGAGGGTTGACCTTTAGTACTACACGTGGACCTGCCTGGTACTGGAATGTGTGAGGCACTAATAGGTGCTCTACCTCCCAATGTGTCAGTACTAGGTGTGGAGGGGCTACAAGGCTGCATTGACCTCTCTACTGGACTGACAAGTTCACCATTGGCTGGGCCTTCTTGCTCTTCTCCTAGCGGGGATTCTTCTTGAGCTGGCTCCTCTTCAGCACTTACAGGCTCTTCTTACTGAGGGTAGAAGGTGATTAAAGGGATGATTTCTGCTCCTCCTAGTTGGGGCCAATCTGCCGGGAAGTCTCCTAAGTCAGTGTGTATTACTGCTTCTTTCGGCTCCTCCAGATAACGAAAGGCACTTACTCTTGGGGTTTTAGCAGATCTGGACACAACTTTAGGTGATCCTTGGATATTGTTGCAGTCTTCCTTCCTCCGTCTCTACTAATTAAGCAGGTCTTCTTATTATCAAATCTTGAATTCAACACAGTGTAGGGTTCTCTCTCCCACTGGTCATCAAGTTTGTGTTTCCTTCTTTTCCTTTTTAGTACTACTTCACCAGGTGTGAAGGGTTCTGCTTGGGCACCTCTGTTGTATTGAGCTTCCTGCTTGTCCCTCACCTGAGTGAGACTATCTTCAACACAGGTTGTACTATTCTGTACTGCTCCTGTCTGGCTGTTTCCCAGTCCTCAGTGGTCACATCTGCTTCTGGTTCTACAACACCAAGCTCCAGGTCCATGGGCAGCTCTTCTGGCCTTGCTCGGATGAGATATGCCGGAGTACAGTTGGTGGAACTTACTGGTATGTGATTGTACAGATCCGCTAGGTCCGCTAGTAGGTCTGGCCACTGATTTCTCTCCTCAAGTGGTATGGTCTTTTGCAGGTCAATGATGATGTTATTCATCTTCTCACAGAGACCATTGGTTTGTGGGTGGTACGGTGTAGTTCTTATCTTCTTACACCTGTAGAGATGGCAGAACTCCTTGAACAACTCAGCCTCAAAGGCCGGGCCTTGGTCCGTCAGCACCTGCTCAGGATAACCATGGGGTCTACAGAAATACACTTGGAACGTCTTTGATGCTGTCTCTGCCGTCAGGTCTTTGACGGGGGCGACCACCAGGAAACGTGAGTAGTGATCCACCATGGTCAGAGCATAAGAGTACCCTGACCTGCTGGGGCACAGCTTGACATGGTCCAGGGCCAGGATCTCCAGGGGTCGAGTCGTCTTGATGGGTGCCTTCTTGCTGCTGTAGTCTTTTCTTCTGAGGCCACAGGGTCCACAGTCCCGGCACCACCACTCAATTGAGCTGCACATTCCTACCCAGTAGAATCGACACTTCAGCAGGGTCTCTACCTTTTTCCAGCCAAAGTGCCCCTCCTGATCGTGGTAGGCCTCCAACACTATTTGGATGTCTGTCTTGGGGACCACTATCTGCCATACCATCTCATGGGTTTTGGATTGACGTACCTCCGGCACAGCTTCTCACTGTAGATAAACAGCCGGCTTCTCTCGTTCCACAGCTGCTTTGCTTACAGAGACGCTTCTTTTTCCAGGGAGGAACCTTCTTGGGTTATCAGCTCCTTAATGCGGCTTACAACCGGGTCACTGTCCTGAGTCTCTTTCCAGCTGTGGTGAGGCAGGGGGTTTAACGTCTTTCCACGCTGCCTCCTGGAGGCTCGCTGCTCTTGGATCATCCCATTCCGGTGAAAAGCGGGTAGCTCAATCTCTTCCAGGTCATCCACTTCTTCTTCTGTGTCTGACTGGTGAGGCATCCTGGACAGGGCATCGTCGTTGGCGTTCTTGCGGCCCGCCCGGTATTTAATTGTGAATTGATAATTTGACAGCCGAGCCATCCATCATTGTTCCAGTGCTCCTAGCTTAGCTGTTTCAAGATGGGTCAAGGGGTTGTTATCAGTGAAGGCAGTGAACTTACTGGAGGCTAGATAGTGCTTGAACCTTTCAGTGATGGCCCAGACCAAGGCCAGGAACTCTAACTTAAAGCTGCTATAGTTCTCTGGGTTCCTCTCGGTCGGGCAGAGCTTCCTGCTTGCGTATGCGATCACTTTCTCTTGGCCATTCTGCTTCTGACTTAAGACAGCTCCCAGTCCTTCGTTGTTGGCATCTGTATACAGCAGGAACGGTTGGCTGTAGTCAGGGTAGGCTAGGATCTCATCGCCTGTCAGGATCTCTTTCATCTCCTGAAATGACTCAGCTTGCTCCTTACCCCGGTGGAATGGGGGATTTCTGCCTTTGGGAAACTGCCCTACCAGGAGGTCTTGCAGAGGAGCTGCTTTCTTGGTGTAGTCTTTTACAAACCTCCAGTAGTATCCTACTAGTCCCAAGAACTGACGCACCTCTTTGAGGTTCTTCGGCTCCGGCCACTTCTGGATGGCAGTGACCTTCTCCGGGTCTGGTGCTACCCCTTTCGGGCTGACAATGTGCCCCAGGTACTGTACCTTTTTCTTGAGCAGGTGGCACTTTGAGGGCTTCAACTTCATCCCGTACCGGGACAGTGACTCAAATACCTCAGCCAGGTGCTTCAAGTGGTCCTCATACGTTTTGGAGTACACTATCACGTCATCCAGGTATAGTAACACAGTCTCGAAGTTGCGGTGTCCCAGGCAGCATTCCATCAATCTCTGGAACGTTCCAGGGGCATTGCAGAGTCTAAACGGCATACTATTGAACTCGCAGATTCCCATCGGGGTAGTGAAGGCCGTCTTCTCCCGATCCTCCTCAGCCACAGCTACTTGCCAGTACACATTAGTGAGGTCAAGGGTGGAAAAGTAATTTGCAGACTTTAAGGCAGCTAGGGACTCCTCTATGCGTGGTAAAGGGTATGCATCTTTATGTGTAATGGGATTTACTTGTCGGTAATCTACACACATTCTCATGCTCCCATCCTTTTTCCTAACTAGCACTAGGGGAGCTGCCCAGGTACTACAACTATCCCTTACTGCCCCCGCCTTTCTCATGTCATGCAACATTTCCTTAGCCTTCTGGTAGTGTGCTGGTGGTATAGGCCTGTAACGTTCTTTGATGGGTGGATGGTCACCTGTGGGGATATGGTGTTGAACCCCCTTAATCCTCCCGAAGTCAAGTGGATGTTTATTGAACACCTGCGCGTATTCTTGAACCACCCGGTGTACACCCTGTTTCTGATGGGCAGGAGTGGTGTCTGTCCCAACATGGAGCTGTTGACACCAATCCTCCACCTGGGTTGCAGGGTCATCATCCTCCACTTCGTCTGGTGAGGTTAATGACTCCGCCTTGTGAATGCAGTTGTTATTTACAGCATGTAATTTGGCAACAGTGGCATAACGTGGCAATCTGACCTCATCTTCCCCACAGTTGAGAAGACGGACGGGCACCATCCCATTGCGTACATCTACCACACCTCTGGCGGTTAAGAGCGTGGGTCTGTGCTCGGAGAAAAGGGGTTCTACTACCGCCTGGTAGCTCTGTCCTCTAAGAACTATAGCGGCTCTACACCAGATAAGCATTTCACTCATTGGGGGGATCACAATGGGTATGGGGTCTGTCACCTGCACATTACAGATTTCACCATCTGTTAAGCTTATTTGCTGTTGGTACATCAGGACTCGGATCTCCTTCTGCAGCGCCCTCCTCTGTCCTGGTCTGGCAGTGTCAGCTATCTGTTGGAGCAAGAACACAACTTCTCCCAAACAGTTACCAACAGTGTTAGTGCCTAGTACCATATACGGATTGGTATCATCAGGATTAGTCTCTACTACAATTAGTCCCTGGTCCTTCAGCTCCACTCTCCCCACCTTTACTGTCACATTCTTAACCCCGATTAGGTTAAGGGGGAGTCCATTTGAGGCATAAACAGAAAGATTTGGAGCTGGCGGGCTTAGCTCGTCCATGGACCAGAACCTCTTGTAGTGGACGTCAGGCATTATTGTTACCTGAGATCCTGTGTCCAGCAGAGCGTGCGTCGGGATGCCATGCAGCACAATGGACAGGAAAGGTCTTCCTCCGACGAACCTGTTGTACCAGTCTGAGGGGCCTGGGGAATTTACTCCTGGGTGTCGGCCCTCGGCCCCAGGCTTTTCTCGTTTAAAGGACATTTCTGGGCGGTGTGTCCGGTCTTGCAGCAGCGGTAGCAGGTAGGGTCCTTCTGTGGACGGCGCTGGTCACTGATCCTCGTAGAGGGTGGTGTTGTCCTCCTCCTCCTTCGCATCCAGGGGACATCCTCAGGGCTATCGGCTAACAGGATTTTCCCTCCTTCCTCGGGCTTCGTCCGCAGCTGCAGAGCACTCAGCACAGTGGTCAGGGTTTTGCTCAACTGGCACACCTCAGAGCACAGACTGTCCAGCTCTCTAGGGGACGTTGCTGGAACCTTGGCTTCAGCAGCCACTGGGGAAAAGGTGGGTGTAGCAGGCACTGGGGTAGCCCCACCCTGGTAACATTGGATGGCATTTGTTTCCAGGGGCTGCAGTCCTTTTATAGCCATGTCCTTAAGATTGTCAAAGGTAGCATCTGGATGATCTAAGGACCACCAACGCACAGTCCTGCTTTCCTCTGGAGACCTCAGTCCCCGGACAAACTGTTCCTTCAGCATTTTGTTTTCATTTTCGATGCTGGTTGGACTAACCTGTTTCAGAGTCCGCAGGGCCCCTTGTAGACGCCAGGGATAGTCCCGAACATTGTCCTCCGGCTGTTGAGTACAGTTGTAGAACCTCATCCGGAGGTCCGCCTCAGTGTGATCCTCAAAAACAGTCTGTAGCTTTTTAAAGATTGCGGACACTGACTCCTGGTCTGCGGCTGACCATGTTTCTACTTCCCGTTCCGCAGCACTAGTCAGTTCTCCTAATACAATAGCAGCCCTCTGCTTGCCTGTCATAGAGTACATGTCCAAGATACCGCATATCTTCCGTTTGAATCCAGACAGGGTATCTGGTTTGCCGTTGTACTGGGGGAGCCACTTTGCTCCAGGAATGTACGGTAGAGTTATGGGGATGACAGGAGTTACAGGCGCTGCTGGTGGAGCGGCCACTTCGGCCTGCTCGGCGTCGGGCTCGGGTTGAACATCAGGGCCGTTAACCGGTATTCCGGCGTCGTGATGTTCCTCGGACATTCTGACGCCCCCCTAGCGAACCGTGGCCTACCTTCTTTTTCTTCTGGTAGGCCGCAGCTCCGCAGGTGACGGTCGTCTTCAGGACCTTGCGTCGCTTTTGTCCTACGTCAGAGCGTTCAGCGACGCTCCTTTCAGGACCTGACTCTTCCTGGTTTGACGTCGAGGCGTGGGGCGTGTCCGGGGCTTCGGGCGCTTTTGCAGGTACGCCCCTCAGTTTCCCGCGGTTACGCCCTTCTTCTCTCTCGGCGGCCCAACATTGGTGGCAATCTTCATCACAGTTTAATGTACCCAGTTTTTAATTAAAGGCGCACAGTACCCAGCGGCAACGGGCATAACACTCCGTCGTTGCAGCGGGCACGCGATCCTGTTCGTGACGCCAGGAAAGATGACTCGCCCAGTGGGATGGGGACGACTCGGTACCCGGGCCTTTGCCTGGCCTTGGGGATGTCGCGGTGGTCGGCTCCCGGGCCCGTACCGTGGGGTCAGCTTTTAAAAGGGGATTGTTTGTTAATTTTATGAAATTTTGTGACGCCACCTGTGGTTTCTGGTGAGAATCACCAGACCTGAGGCAGTCCACTGAGGCCGGTGATAAGGCAGCTCGATGGTATAGCTCCCCACATGTGGAGCTAGGCCTCAGGGCAGTGTACGTAGAGGGGGATGCAGGACAGGCGAGACCCAGCCAGGTCAGAGCAAGAATGGGGACGGACACGGTAGTCACTTCAGTACCTTTTACTGGTGGTAGTTCAGGCACATCCCGGAGCACTGTAGGGTGAAGGGTGCATATCAGGATCCTCCCCAATGAGCGGGTGTAGGGCCTCCTGCTTCTTGCCTCTGCGTAGTAAGTTTCTGACCTGCCTGAAGCTAGGCCTAACTTTATCTCTGTCCTGCACCGGCTGACGTTGTGGTAGGGCCTTCTCTTGGAGTGCACGCTCCCAGCTTACGGGGCCTATGTGTCTCCTGGCTCTGTTACATATCAGCTCTCTGGTGAACCTGGGACCTGTAGTTCTCCAGGGATTGCGATTATGCCTTACTGGGTCGTAGAGATCCCGGTAAGCTCGGACCCGGTGTCCGGTATATGTTTCAGGGTGAGCTGGGTAAGCTCCTTTGCCCCCACTGCTACTCACTTTCCACTTGCCTTCGGCCACGCTCGGGACCTCACTAGGCTACTCACACTAATGGCAGCTTGCCGCTCTTCACCGATCTTATTGCGTCGGCACACCTTAAGCTCTAACTGAGCTCCCTGAATGTAGCTAGCAGGAGCCTTGTGCTCCACTGCTGAACTATTAGCTGAGTTCTCTAAACTAGACTAAGCTCCATTGCAGACTAACCTCTCTCAGGCTTCTCTACTGCAGGAACTCTTCAGAGGAACTCCTGAATCACTGAGCTGCATAGCTCCACCTTCCCTATTTATATCCCTAACGGGCTCCCTCTGCTGGTCTGAGGTGGAAGGTGGAGATGTGTGAATGTTTATGGGAGCCTCTTGTGGAGGATTCCATTAATGCACACTTCTAGGATCTTTGGTACCAAGCGCAGCTGGGTGCCACAGGGGGACACCAAAAGGTTAATAAGATGGGTATT
The DNA here is from genome assembly GCF_046119375.1 of Phyllobates terribilis. Classification (NCBI taxonomy): domain Eukaryota; kingdom Metazoa; phylum Chordata; class Amphibia; order Anura; family Dendrobatidae; genus Phyllobates; species Phyllobates terribilis. The sequence goes on from NW_027362767.1 coordinate 229,597,621, forward strand.
TGTACAGTGTGAAGGAGGAAAAAAAAAAAAAGAGGATTTAGATGAAAAAAAAGGATTTTTCCTGGCCCCCGAGACCTGGAGCTAAGTCCAGCAATTTCAGCAACAGGAGCACACAGGACTGTAATGCAGCGTTTGCTGGTATAACCACTGCGTCTCCTATACAGCCTGCCTGCCTGATATCTGGGATGGATATTAGTCCTGAGAAGGACTGTTTGTTTGATCTGGCAGCCTTTACAGACCCTACACTAACTACTTCGCAGTGTATATCTCTCCCTTAATCAGCAGCGCTGTCCCTACACTGTCTGATCCCAGTCGTCTGTGTCCAAGATGGCGGCACCCGGTTTAAATACTCGAGGTGACGCTGTGCGGCCAGCCAATCAATGTAATGCCCACAACCAACATGGCTGCGGCATTACGGTGACTGGCTGGCAATCCCTGCATGTTCATTGGCTCTGTAAAGAGCGCCAAACATGCAGGGCGGAGACCCGAGCTACCGCCTGAGTAACCCGGAAATGCTCGCCGAACATCCCGAGTAGCGTGATGCTCGGGCGAGTACCGAGCAGTGTCGAGCATGTTCGCTCAACACTAGTGATGAGCGATCACTAAAATGCTCGGGTGCTCGTTGTTCGAGACGAGGAATTTGGAATGCTCGAGTGCTCGGGCCGAGTAACAAGCCCAATATAAGTCTATGGGAAACTCGAGCATTTTTTCCGGCAACCCCACCCTGCGGTCTGCAGAGGGCCTAAAAATTGCCCAAATAAATGAGAACAGTGCTCAAATGACATGGGAACAGCATGGGGAAGACCCCTGGAAGCATCTTTTACTCCCAGGTCACTGCTGTCAACAACGTTGTCAGAGGTATTACGCCACTTTTACGGACTCACAATAAAACATGCAAAAACGAAATCAAAATGGATTTTCCTGGGCAATATGTTAAGGAACATCCTTTACAAAAACAAAAATGCTCCTCCACACCCTGGGCAATGTTCACACATAGCATTTTTGATGCGTTTTTGCACTTTTGCATTGCTTTCAACCAAGACAAATGCGTTCACCGGGAAATGCCATTTTAACATTTTACTACCTTATCTGGCCATGTGGTGTGTGACACATCATCAGACACATCCTGTTTCATTTATGATGGAGGGACTCTGAAAGTCACAAAGACTATTTTTATAGGGCCATCAAGCGGCCCTTACTATTCTTAAAGGGCCATAAAGCAGCCCTCGCTATTGTTATAGAGCCATCAGCTCTGCTATGCTTTGTTGTTCCCATTATTAACGGAGTGGGTCTCCTATACTGTTATTGCGTATGCAGTGACTGCAATGGCTGCCAAAAATTTGGAGAAACTCCAATGCTCCTTGCAAGAGATGTAGAGGAGGGCCTCCTGCAAAAAATGCTCCTGTCATTAGGAAGTGTGTCTCCCATACTGTTTGCCTATGCAGTGAAGCATTGGCTGCCAAAAATTTGGAGGAACTCCAATGCCCCTTGCAAGAGATGTAGAGGTCGGAGGGCCTCCTGAAAACAATGTTCCCATTATTAGTAAGTGTGTCTCCCATACTGTTTGCCTATGCAGTGAAGCAACAGATGACAAAACTTTGGAGGAACCCCATTGTCCTTTGCAAGAGACGTAGATGTCGGAGGGCCTCCTGCAAAAAATGCTCCCATTTTTTAGGAAGTGGGTCTCCTATACTGTTTGCCTATGCAGTGAAGCATCGGCTGACAAAAATTTGGAGGAACTCCAATGCCCCTTGCAAGAGACGTAGAGGTCGAAGGGCCTCCTGAAAACAATGTTCCCATTATTAGGAAGTGGGTCTCCCATACTGTTTGCCTATGCAGTGAAGCAACGGCTGCCAAAAATTTGGAGGAACTCCAATAACCCTTGCAAGAGACGTAGATATGTTGATATGGTACATATGGTGGTGTTATGTGGTGGAGGATGAGGATGCGGAGAAGGAGGAGGACAAGAGCAAATAGACAAAATCAGGAAGCATATACCCATGTCTGGGTGTGAAAAGGTGCATGGGAAAAGAGTTAGACCTCCCCAAAAAATGACACTGTATTTGAGTTTATGTTACGTTGCTATCATTCAGTGGTGTTGAGAAGTCTGGCCCAATCCAGCCCTTGTTCATTTTTATAAGAGTCATTTTATAAGAGTCAGCCTGTCAGCATTTTCAGTTGACAGGCGAGTGCGCCTATAGCTTATAATTTCACCGGCGGCACTAAAAACTCGCTCTGACAAAAAACTAGTGGCTGGGCAGACCAGGACCTCCAAGGTGTAGAGAGCCAGTTCATGCCACGTGTCCAACTTGGATAACCAATAATTATAAGGCACAGAGGAATCACAGAGGACGTTGGTACGGTCGGCAAGGTACTCCCTCACCATCTTCCGAAACTTTGCACTCCTTGTGAGAGGACCCTGCGCCTCAGGGCCTGTGTAATGGGATGGTCTGAGAAAACTGTCCCAGAACTTTGACAGTGTTCCCCTGCCTATGCTGGATTGCATTTGTGGCTCTCTCGCCTGTACTCCTTGGTTTTCCTACGAACTGTGACCTCTGCCACCAGCGTTTTCATATGAGAATTTTTTTAATAATTCTGCAATAAGGGCCTTCTTGTACTGCCCCATTTTATTAGGCCTGTCCTGCAAGGGAATAAGAGACATAAAGTTCTCCCTGTAGCGTGGGTCTAAAAGCGTCACCAACCAGTAATGACTGTCACACAAAATTTAGACAACGCGAGGGTCACGGAAAAGGCAGCGTAACATAAACTCAGCCATGTGTGCCAGACTGCAAAGAGGCAAGACTTCCGTGTCCTCACCAAGAGGACGACTGACCATGCTCTCCTCCTCATCCTCCTCCTCTTCCTCCTCCTCCCTGTCCTCAGACCATCCACGCTGAACAGACGGTATGACAGTTGTGCAGGTAGTACCGTCTATAGCACAGGAAACTATCTCCTGTTCCTCCTCCTCCTCTTCCTCATTGTCACCCAATCCTTGTTGGGATGAGATGAGGCTGGGCTGCGTGTAATCATTCTGTATGGTTCCTTGCTCCATATCATCGTGCTCCGCCTGCAATGCATCCTCTTTAATTGAGAGCAGAGAGGGTTTCAGAAGACAGAGAAGCGGGATGGTGACGCTAATTATGGCGTCATCGCCGCTCACCATCTTGGTGGAGTCCTCAAAGTTTTGGAGGATGGTACAGATGTCTGACATCCATGTCCACTCCTGAGGTCTTATGTCTGGAGTCTGACCTGAATACCGATGGCCTTGTTGATGCTGGTACTCAACAACTGCCCTCTTCTGCTCACAAATCCTTCCCAACATCTCCAGTGTAGAGTTCCAACGCATGGGGACATCACACACCAGTTGGTGAGCTGGAAGCTGCAAATGCTGCTGAAGCACGGCAAGGGCGCTGGAATCTGTAGCTGACTTTCTAAAATGGGCACACAGGCGGCGTACTTTGACAAGCAGATTCAGCAGATCTGGGTAGGTTTTGAGAAACTGCTGAACCACGAGATTAAGCACATGGGCCAGGCATGGTACGTGTGTGAGTGTGACGCCTCTACTCGTAAAGCCCGTGTTTAGTTTTGAGTTTACCCTGGGTGATGGGGGACTCGGTGTCGGGTCCAATGACGAAGAGATGGGATGTAGCCGTGGCCCGGACCCGACCCGTGCTCAGGGCCGTCACATTAGAAAGAGATGGTGTGGGCTTGTCAGGGTTGAGTGGCTGATTAACGACTACGCCACCTGTGGTGCCTGGTGAAGGGTCACCAGCGCCGCTACAGTCCGCCGAGGCCCGGTGTCATGGCGGCCAAAGTTCTCACTGCTCCCCACATACGGAGCAAGGCCTCAGGGCAGGCAAACAGGATGGAGGGGGGGTAGTAGTGCGAGGAGTACGGGCACCGCGTCGCATGGTATGGCACATAATGAACAGTCCGGAGGCCATAGGGGTGAACTTCCAAGGCTTTACTCACTTAGAGATGATAGCGGAAAGGCGACTCCCTGCTCCCCGCGGAGTCCTGCGGTCACCAGGGACGGGGGTCCGACTACCTCCGAGAAAGTCCAGTGACCCTACACCAGAGTGTTCCTGCACTACAGACTTCACCCTTTCCCGTCTGTGCGTGTGTAGATAGGCCGGGTCTCCCTCTGAGCTCCTCTCAGGACTAAGGCACGGGTGGCAATTCCTCTCCATCCGATGCCCGGTGGGATCCTCAGGGCCTAACCGGGCTTTCCCGTCCAGGACATGGAGTACAAGGTCGGGTGTCGGGGGCCAGTACCCCTCTTGCAGCCGGAATCCCTCTGAATAGATCAGGTAGGCGAGGACAGGTGGCGTGCTCCGCTCCGTCTGCATGCTCCCCGGGACCCATTTGCTGGGGAGCCACACTCTAAAGCTCCCGGGCCTTCTTGATCCTGGTCCTCGGCCGGGTTGAGACATTCCTTGTCTACAACCTACCTCTCGTCCCAAGGCCAGGGTACGAGGGCTGTGTCCCTTGCTAGTGCAGGCCCACACAGGATCTGCGCTCCCGGAGGGAAGTCACATTAACACACAGTAGTTTGACAGCAGAGTACGACCACTAGAACCTACGACTTAGGACTAGCAAAAAGGACCAAGACCAAAGATGGCTCTTTATTAAATATGAAATCTGAAGTGTAACTAACTTGTAAGTCCTCCACCCACACCCACTAGCTGGTTCCTACAACTTTGTGTTCCCCAGTCCCCCTATAACCAGGGGAGCAGCACCTAGTGCATACTAGCTCCCTCTGTTGGAGAAATGTGGTATTGGATGCAAAAGGTTAGGTCACAACCATCGCACTGGGCATACCTCAGAGGAGAAACACCACACTCCATTAAAGAAGTGCAGCATCCCTGTGGCGGTCGAACCCTCAGGGGCGCCACATACCCCCCTGGTAAAACACAGCACGTCCGTGGGCTGCAAAAGAAGGAACACCCAGAAAATTTTCTTTTTATAATAACAAAGCTATCTTCCCTTTATGGGAGGCACATTTCTTAAACGTTGCATAACAAGGTATATAGTATAAAAGTATAAAATTGTAAAAGTGCTATCATTTTTTTCCGGAGACATTATTGCAGACAGACAGATAAAGTGCACGGACGCAGAGTCAGTTCAGAAGTGCGAGGGACCTGCCCTAAACCCTCCACGTTGGCCCTGGGGTGGCTGAAGGGCATGAAGATCCCGAGTAGGACCTCCCAGAGAGCCACCCTGACAGGTTTTTCTTCTGAGGTTTTGAGGTAGAAAATATCCGCGGTTTCGTATAAAACCAATATGGAGCACCTAAAAAGATGCAAACTATATACAAGGGGGAAAGAGTCTGTCTGCTAGTCCGCAGGGACACGTGTCTCTAGAAAACCGGGTAAGAAATTAGGCAAAATAGAAAAAGTCAACTTTTCAAACTTATAAACAAGAACAGAAACAGCCGGGGGCTGCTTTAAATCTCAGGCTCTCTTCTTGGAAAGGGCTCATTCCTCCCGACGGAGGTTAGCCGGTCCCCTGAGGCTGAGCGCGGGGTGTCGTCGCTCCTGGACACTTTGTGTACGTCCAGGGCGTACCACCCACGCTCCCCCTGGTCGCGAGAGAAAGTCACTGTGTCGCCCGGGAAGAGGTTCTGACCGGGGTGTCCCTTCTTGAGGTGCGGCTCAACGTCTCGCCGGCTGACGAACACATCGTCCTGGAACTGGGGACACCGGATGAACCCCCACCCCGCCTCGTGTTGAAAACGGACGACTTGGCCTTCGTACCGGGGACTGGGACCGGCGGCCTCCTCCTGACGCGCCCGAGATTTAGTAGCTATTGTCCGGGCCTCGAGCTGGAATATCTGTTCGCTGCACCACTGGCTCCTCCTCCGCGCTTCAGACCGGGTCTCCCGGGGGAAGCCCATTAGGTCACCCCCCTGGTTTTCCCAGGCCCACTCCTCAGCCTCGGGCCAGGTTACTGCTGGTGCGGGTAGTGGGGTAAGGACGGCTTGCTGCGAGTCCTCTGTAGACGTGAAATCGTCCGGGTTGGAGCCGGTAGTTTCCTCCGCAGCTTCAGGCACCTCCGTATCAGGGTTTGGGCGGCATCGCAGGTCCCCACCCACAGCTGCCGATTGCAGCTCCGGAGCCAACGCTTGCTCTCAGGTGACAGCGTGGGGAATTAGGTACTCTGTCATGAGGTCCAGAATAGTCACGGTAGGCTCTGCAGCCGGGGCAGGGGTTGCACACTCACCCGCCACTGGGCCGCCCTCGACCTCTGTCACCGAGTCGACTTGTCCTGGGACCTCAACTCCTTGGCGGTGGTCCCGGATACACAGCAGCATCTCTTCCCGCCACGCAGCCGTCGCCGCCTCCTGGGCCTCTCTTTGCCTTTTTAGGAGTCCCAGAGCTTCCTGCTGGAGAAATGCAATATCTCCCGGGGTCAGCACGCTGCCGCCTTGCTCTCTGCCGGGTGAAGGGCCTGAACCGGGTTCAGTAGATGCTTGGTCTTGCTCCCCAGGGGCATCCATGTCTGCCTCTGTTGACTGCCAAGCTCCGACTGCAATGGCCGCACCTTGTTGCTTTTCTTCTTCCTCCTCTTTCCGGGTGGTTCCTGGGCGGAATGCTGACAGGCCCGCCTTCGTCCAGCCCATCCAGTTTGACGGGCATTACCCCGCGGACAGTCTCTGATGGAAGGGGCAGTCCACATTTTTGGCGCCAAGCGGGAGCCCAGCCCACGATGGGAGGCGTTCAAAGACAGTCTTTTTACAGCATTATGGCGTCTGTTCTTCTTGGGCGGGCGCCATTTTAAGTGTAAAACAACAGTTCAAGGTGTAAGGCACACAGTACCCGGTAGCAATGGGCACTTCTTCCTTTGCTGCGGGCACGCGATCCTGCCGACTACGCCAGGTTTTGTGACGCCTCTACTCGTAAAGCCCGTGTTTTACCCTGGGTGTTGGGGGACTCGGTGTCGGGCCCTGTGATGGAGAGATGGGATGCAGCCGTGGCCCGGGCCCGACCCGTGCCCAGGGCCGTCACATTAGAAAGAGATGGTGTGGGCTTGTCCGGGTTGAGTGGCTGATTAACGACTACGCCACCTGTGGTGCCTGGTGAAGGGTCACCAGCGCCGCTACAGTCCGCCGAGGCCCGGTGTCATGGCGGCCAAAGTTCTCACTGCTCCCCACAGGCAGAGCAAGGCCTCAGGGCAGGCAAACAGGATAGAGGGGGGGGTAGTAGTGCGAGAAGAACGGGCACCGCGTCGCATGGTATGGCGCATAATGAACAGTCCGGAGGCCATAGGTGTGAACTTCCAAGGCTTTACTCACTTAGAGATGTTAGCGGGAAGGCGACTCCCTGCTCCCCGCGGAGTCCTGCGGTCACCAGGGACGGGGGTCCGACTACCTCCGAGAAAGTCCAGTGTTCGGTAGCGACCCTACACCAGAGTGTTCCTGCACTACAGACTTCACCCTTTCCCATCTGTGCGTGTGTAGATAGGCCGGGTCTCCCTCTGAGCTCCTCTCAGGACTAAGGCACGGGTGGCAATTCCTCTCCATCCGATGCCCGGTGGGATCCTCAGGGCCTAACCGGGCTTTCCCGTCCAGGACATGGAGTACAAGGTCGGGTGTCGGGGGCCGGTACCCCTCTTGCAGCCGGAATCCCTCTGAATAGATCAGGTAGGCGAGGACAGGTGGCGTGCTCCGCTCCGTCTGCATCCTGCCCGGGACCCATTTGCTGGGGAGCCACACTCTAAAGCTCCCGGGCCTTCTTGATCCTGGTCCTCGGCCGGGTTGAGACATTCCTTGTCTACAACCTACCTCTCGTCCCAAGGCCAGGGTGCGAGGGCTGTGTCCCTTGCCAATGCAGGCCCACACAGGATCTGCACTCCCGGAGGGAAGTCACATTAACACACAGTAGTTTGACAGCAGAGTACGACCACTAGAACCTACGACTTAGGACTAGCAAAAAGGACCAAGACCAAAGATGGCTCTTTATTAAATATGAAATCTGAAGTGTAACTAACTTGTAAGTCCTCCACCCACACCCACTAGCTGGTTCCTACCACTTTGTGTTCCCCAGTCTCCCTGTAACCAAGGGAGCAGCACCTAGTGCATACTAGCTCCCTCTGTTGGAGAAATGTGGTGTTGGATGCAAAAGGTTAGGTCACAACCATCGCACTGGGCTTACCTCAGAGGAGGAACACCACACTCCATTAAAGAAGTGCAGCATCCCTGTGGCGGTCGAACCCTCAGGGGCGCCACATGAGCTCGCCTCGCCTCAGAGCCACCACCAGGTTCTGGTCATTGTCACACACGACCATGCCTGGCTGTAGGTTCAGCGGTGTCAGCTACAGATCTACAGTGGGTACGGAAAGTATTCAGACCCCTTTAAATTCTTCACTCTTTGTTTCATTGCAGCCATTTGGTAAATTCTAAAAAGTTCATTTTTTTCTCATTAAAGTACACTCTGCACCCCATCTTGACAGAAAAAAAAACAGAAATGTAGAAATTTTTGCAAATTTATTAAAAAAGTAAAACTGAAATATCACATGAAACAAAGTGTGAAAAATTAAAAGGGGTCTGAATACTTTCGGTACCCACTGTATCTGCTGTTTCAGAGCTGTCCATAACTCTTCAGCATTGTGTGGTTTTTCACCTAAGCATATTTGCATCAGCACAGCCTGTTGCCGCTTGGCAGAGGCAGTGCTTCAGTGCTTCCAAATTGTGACTGATGTGGTCATTTCAGAGATGGAGGCTGAAGAGGAGGAGGATGATGAGGTGCAGGAGCTGTAGAATGTGGGGGCAACCCTGATTGACCTAGGGCCCGCAATCCTCATCGAGAGGACGTGTTCCGTCCCAAGGTCCGACTGGGTCCTGGCTTCCACTATGTTAACCCAGTGTGCCGTCAGCGAGATGTACCGTCCCTGCCCACAAGCACTTGTCCATGTGTCTGTGGTTAGGTGGACTTTGACTTTCCCAGAAACTGCATTATTGAGGGTACAGCTAATGTTGTGGGACACGTGCTTGTGTAATGCGAGGACGGCACACCGGGAGAAATAGTGGCGGTTGGGGACCAAGTACCGAGGGACGGCCGCAGTCATCAGGTTATGGAAAGCTTCCATCTCCATGAGCCTAAAATGCAACATTTTGAGTGCAAGCATTCGCGAAATGTGTGAATTTAGTAGTGTGGCCTGTGGGGCGTTAGCTGCGTATTTGCGCTTGAGTTCCAAGTACTGGGGTAGGTACATGGATAGGGGATTGGCGTGCACGCACATTAGCAGAACAAGCAGTGGTGTCACTCGCAGACACTGTTGCTGGACCCTGGGGTTCGGCCCACTTAGTCAGGTGCTTTGCTGCCATGTGTTGATGTTACGGGGAACAATTGCCCGCCTTCTGTCTGCGGCCAACACACTGCTTGTTCTTGTCTGTTGTGGTGCTACACCTCCCTCCCCCTGCGTGCTGCTGTCCTCGCTCTGCATGTCACCTTGACAGGTTGGTTCAGTGACTTCATCGTCCACCATCTCATCTTCCACTTCTGCACCCTGTCCTCCTCCTGACTTTCTGGCAATTGTGTCTCATTATCATCCACCTCTTGTGACACTTTCCCACCGTCGCCTTCATGTGACCGTGGCTGCTCAAATATTTGGGCATTGCTACATGCGATCTCCTCTTGCTCCGCTTCAAGTGGACCGGAATCTATAAATGGAAAAGTGAACAGCTCTTCGGAGTGTCCAAGTGTGGGATCAGTTGTCTCCGGGCACTAGGCATGGTGGGAGGAAGGAGATTTAGGGTGAGGAAAATGCAGTCCAGACTCACGGCTACTGAGACTTGACCGTGTGGAAGACAGGGTGGTGGTTGTGGCTAAGTGACTGGAAGCATTATCTACTATCCAACCAATAACCTTTTCACAATGTTCTGTGTTCAATAGTAGTGTTCTGCAGTCCCCTATTAATTGGGACAGGAAGGTCCAGCGACAAGATGTGGGTGTTTGTTGTGGCACAATTTCAGCTTGCCCACGGCCTCGGCCTCTGCATGCACCATCACCATCACGTCCACTTCCCAATTCCTTGCAACACACCTTGCCCATTTTAGATGGAGGACAATATTTTCCACATTCACTACAAATGGCTGGATTGAAACCGCAGTGATATGTGATACGTGTGACGGAAACCCACAGTTTTAAATAGCTGGCTGGTAGATTACTATTTTTCACAGCAACCTCATGTCAATAACTTCACTGACACACTGCAACAAAATTTAAATGGAGGCCAATATTTTCCACGTTCTCTACAAATTTCTGGATTTTTATCGCTGTAATACGGAAAGGATCTGGCTGTATTTTGCAGTGCCAACAAGCAAATGGAGCGGAAAAATGGTGTACTCTGGATTGCTTTTTAAGCAAATAACCAGGATTAAGATAATAATAAAAATTCCCTGGCCCCTGATATCTGGGGCTATGTCTACAAATATCTGCAAGAACTGCAGCAGCAGGAACGTTCAATGGACCCTCTTGCACTATATGCACTGCAGTCTGCCACATACACTGCCTGCCTTCCTAGCACTGATTATATGCAGCTGGATTACTCCTGAGAAGGACTGTTAGTTCAGATGGATATAGATATATGTTGTGGAATACCTATACTAACAGGACATTCAATGGACCTTCTTGTGCTGTATCATGCACTGCAGTCTGCAACATACACTGCCTGCCTAGCACGGATTATATGCAGCTGGATTAGTCCTCAGAAGGACTGTTACTTCAGATAGATATTATAGATACATGTTGTAGAATACCTATACTAACTCTAAACAAGCAAATCTCTCCCTGACGCAGCAGCACCTCTCCCTACTCTGCCTGATTCCGGGGTAGACTGTGACGAGCATGGCGGCGCCTGGTCTTGTATACACCTGATGATGCTGTGCGGTCAGCCAATCACTGTAATGCCACAACCAACATGGCTACAGCATTACAGTATGTGGCAGGCAATCCCTGCATGTTCATTGGCTCTCTAAAGAGCGCCAAACATGCCGGGAGTAAACGCGAGCTCCCGCCCGAGCTACCCGGAAATACTCGTCAAGCGAAGAGCATCTCGAGCAGTGAGATGCTTGGGCAAGTGCCGAGCAGTGGCGAGCACGTTCGCTCATCACTAACTATAATACACAGCCCATAGTCCTCCATATTAGCATAATACTCAGCCCATATCCTTCATATAATATAATGCACAGCCCATATTCCTCCATATAGCATAATGCGCAGCCCATAGTCATCCATGCAGTATAATGCACAGCCTATAGTCATTCATGTTGTCACGTGGATACCGCGACAGAGAGGGGCCAGAAGATAGCGGCGTCTGGTTTCATGAACTCCTGCACTGATTAGAACTGCTTCACCATCTTATTAAACACTGAAGCTTTTTTCCCTTTCTGGCAGTGCAAGGGTTAATCAGTTCAGTTGATCTCCTGGAACTCTCCAACCTTGATTGTCTCAGCTGTTCAGTGTTGGACACTCCCCTCTGCTACATATGCTCGCCACTGGCACTGGGAAATTGCCAGTGATAGTTCTCACTGCCTGGTTAATGTCACGGGTGTGTCAGAAGTGACAGACAATTGCACTGCAGTTGGTTGCAGGAGATCTCTTTGTTTGGCATTACAGACACCTTCTTAGAAGCTGTCTCTTTAGGACCCAGCATCTACCTTCCTCTTATTAATTAACACCCTTACTTGGGTGTATAAATACCTGCTGTTTGCTAGAGGGAGGTGCCGGCGATATTCACGCGACTCCTTGTGAAGCCTCGAGGAAGAGCAGTACTTCTTCCTCTCTGGAGCTAAGAGGATGTGTGTTCATTTCTCTGAAATTGACTAAAGCTAAGCTATCTTCCCTTGTTTGTTCCCCCTTGTTGTCTTTAGTTGTCAATGTGGATCGACTAGCACTCATCCCCTCCCTTCCCTGGCATTACCTTGTGGGATCCATGATGGATCCTGTGTCTGCTCTGACCAGCTACAACAACTCTGCCTGGAGGTGGCAGACTTAGACTCTGTGGCTTTGCAGCGCCCATGGACTCCAGGCTTAGGATCGACGGCTCCCGGGCAGCTCCTCATGGAGCCCAAGATCACTTTGCAAAATAGATTCTCAGGGGTTGGAACAAGTTTGTGGTCTTAAAGGAGGCCTGCAAACTATACTTTAGGCTATATACTCACTCAGGTACCGAGGAACAACGGGTGGGGATTGTAATCTCAGTGCTCCAGGGCGACCCTCAAGCCTGGGGATTTTCTCTCTTCTCTTATTCCCCCAATATTATGTGTTAGAGGGCTTGCCCTCCCCAGTGGTTCTAGGCCTGCCTTGGCTGATGTCACATAATCCTATAGTGGACTGGCAGGCACGGGAAATAGTGAGGTGGATCAATTACTATCAAAATAACTGCATGTGCAATAGTTTATCCATGGTAACTACCAGGTCTCTACCAGAGTACAGTATTTGTCCAATTACGAGTATGTGTTTTCAATTATGTCAAGAACTACCACCTCAATGTCCTTATGGTTGCTCAGTGGATTTGATTAAGAAAAAATGGGAGGCTGCGCCCCTGCTTGGATTTCCGGGAATTAAATCGGATCACTGTTCGGGATCCATATCTGCTCCCTATTATTCCAGATCTCTTTAATCAGATTGTTGGGGCTAAGTGGTTTTCCAAACTGGACCTTAGGGGGGCCTATAATCTCATCCGTATTAAGAACGGGGATGAGTGGAAGACTGTTTTTAATATGCCAGAAGGACATTTCAAAAACCTTTTTATGCCATTTGGGTTGACTAATGCTCCCGCCATTTTTCAGTTCTTTGTAAATGACATTTTTCATCACCTGGCAGGTAGATTTGTAGTAGTAGTGTATCTGGATGATTATTGATTTATTCGCCGGACCTTGAGTCACATCACATAGATGTAAGGCAGGTCTTACAAGTACCAAGGGACAATAAATTATTCGTCAAACTGAAGAAATGTATGCTCTCGGTTCAGGAGATCCCTAATCTGGGGTATTTATTATTGTTCACCTGTTTTCGCATGGATCCGTAGAAAATCCGGGCAGTACTTGATTGGAATCGTCTTGAAGATGTAAAAGCTTTTTAGTGTTCGCCAATTATTATCGTAAGTTCATCAAGAACTTATCAGTAGTGGACAAATTGCCGGATATGACCAGGAAAGGGACGGACTTTTCTAAATGGTCCAGTCCGGCCAGTGAGGCATTTGCTACTCTTCACAGATTATTATAGAGCCTGACGTCACTCAGCCATTCATTGTAGAGGTTGATGTGTGACACCCCAGGGGTCTGGTTGCCACAGTGATAGAGATATTATGTCTGAGAGCAGGTGGGAGGTCCTTTGGTCAGGGATCCTGTGCATGCCACACCTCCTGCCCAGTCTTGGGAGGGGAAGAACTTCCCCTGTAAAAACCCGGGGCTGAGGCAGGGTGAGTCAGACAAGGAGAGTGGAGAAGAGAAGCAGCATAGGAAACAGCAGAGTTACAAGGAGTCAGGGGCTGGCAGCTACAGAGCTCGCCCTGACTAAGAAGATTCTTTACCGGACCCGGAGTCCGAGGCTGTGGGGACTAAATCCTACCCAGCAGCAGAATCCGTCGGGCAGGGGATTTCAGGTCCTCTGGCCCAGAAGCCTGAAGGCACGGTCACACGCGTGGGACCAGCACCGCCATCGTGGAGCGGAAGCCATTAGAAGGCCCCGAGTCACCGGCCATACGGGTGAGCACCACACGGTACACTCAGGGACGTGGGCTACTTACATCAGCTTCTAGCAAGGTAGCCAGAAGAGTACAGTCAGTTTGGGAGGCCTACAACTACGCCTGGCCAGGGGAGATCCCATCTGCTCAAAGACTGACCAGGCCCCGTTTGCTAGCAAGTACTCCGGGAGGGTCTGTCGTTGTTACCAGTAAAGACCCTGAACTACACCGTACCGTCTCTGAGTGGTTCCTGCTACCCCCATCATCCACGTCGGCTGCCCTGAGGCCATACCCCTCCCGTTGGGGGTTATACTATCACGCTGCACAATCCTACCACCGGCCTCAGCGGTCTGCCCTGCAGCAGCAGCTTCCTGGCTGCACTCAACGGGTGGCGTAGTCATCAACTATTTACTACTAATAGACTGCCGTCTAGTTTGACTCCCTGGGCACGGACCGGGTCACCGCCACGAGATTACAACCCTCCACGGATCCGGCTCCGGGTAAGCTCCCGCGTGCGCACCGCAGCGCGACACAGGCCCAGGGGCGCGTTAGATGCATCAGAGCTGGGGTTGAGGTTGTATTGTCACAGTGTTCTTTCCCAAGTAAATTGCGCCGTGTGCATACTTCTCCAAGAAACTGTCATCCGCCGAGAGAAACTATGACATTGTTAATAGGGATCTCTTGACAATAAAGTGGACCTTTGAGGAGTGGCTTCATTTTTTGGAGGGGGCAGTTCATGCGGTCATAGTAATCACTGATCATAAAAATCTTTTATAATTGGAATCTGCCAAACATCTGACACCTAGACAAACAAGATGGTCATTATTCTTTACCAGATTCAAATTTGTTGACTTTTAGACTGGGAGATAAGGATATTAAGGCAAATGCTTTATCTTGTTGTTTTTCAGGGGGAGGAAGTAATTGTGAACCGTTTCCTATATTACAGAAAGGGGTAGTTATCGCAACTATAAATACTAATCTGGAGAAAGAGGTCCTAGAGGCTCAGGGGGGTGCCCTGCTGCCTGTCCTTCAGGTAAACTGTTTGTCCCTGTGAACCTCTGTCTTAGAATTGTGAGTGAACATTATGATTCGGTCCTGGCTGGACATCCTGGTAGTAAAGCCACCACAGATCTTCTTACTCTGCGTTTTTGGTGGTCTGGGGTGCAACAAGATGTTTGGAATTATGCAGCTGCCTGCAGTACCGGTACGCATTCTAAGACCCCATATACTTGTCCGTCCGGGGCTCTTCAACCTTTGGTGATTCCCTGTAGACCATGGACTCATTTGTCTGTTGATTTAATCACTGATCTACCCATATCAGCAGGTTACATTGTAATATTGGTGGTGGTGGATAGGTTCAGCAATATGGCTTATTTCATTGCACTACCTGCTTTACCGAATGCCAAGACTTTGACGCAAGTTTTTATTAAAGAAATCATGAAATCACATGGGATTCTCTCTGATATCTTAGGTGCTTTGTGTCTGAGAATCAGGAGAATTTGATTTCTTATTTACCTCTCGCTGAGTTTGCCGTGAATAACCATTGTCATGAATCTACTGGTAAATCCCCGTTCTTCGGGGCATATGGTTTTCATCCTTAATTCTGCTTCTACAATAGGACTCGTTCCTCATTAGCACCTGAGGAGGAACGGTTTTCTTCATCCCTTACATCAGTGTGGCAAAGTGTTCTTAATAATTTAAGAAGCGTGGGATCCAAATATAAGAGTATCGCTGATCGGAGAAGCTTGGTGGGTCCAGACCTGAGTGTTGGTGATTTGGTGTGAATGTCATCAAAGAACATTAACTTGAAGGTTCCTTCTTGGAAACTGGCACCCAGGTTCATTGGCCCCTACAATATAGTTGCCGTCATTAATCCAGTAGTGTATTACCTTACTTTACCAAGATTCATAATGTGTTTTACCGATCACTTCACAAGAAATATATTGCTTCCTCTGAACCATCATCACCATCACCTTCCCCAGTCATTGTTGAGGAGAATCTGGAATTCAAGACAGCGAAGATAATAGATTCTCGCTTTGTACTCCGGTCTTTTCAATATTTGGCACATTGTAAGAGTTATAGTCCTGAGGAGAGAATGTGGGTACCAGCGTCGGATGTACATGCAACCAGGTTGGTCCGGTTTTATTACATTTCACATCCAGATAAACCTGGCTCTGAGGTTACGGAGGTTGCTCTTAGGAGGGGGGGGTACTGCCACAGGGATAATGTGACAGAGAAGGGCCAGAAGATCGCGGCGTCTCGTTTCACGAACTCCTGCACTGATTAGAATTGCTTCACCATCTTATTAGACAGTGCAGGCTTTATCCTTGCTGGAAGTGCCAGGGTTAATCAGGTTAGTTGATCTCCTGGAGCTCTCCAACCTGGATTGTCTCAGCTGTTCAGTGTTGGCCGCTCCCCTCTGCTATTTATGCTCGCCACTGGTACTTGGGAATTGCCAATGATAGTTCATATTTCCTTACAAAGGAAATGTGTCATCCTTAACTTTAGGCCTTTTAGAGATCATTTCATATTCAACTTGCTTAACTGTTCACAATATAATATAAATAATATAAAATAATTTTGACCAGGGGTGTCCAAAACTTTTACATGCCACTGAATATATACATATTATAAGAATACTGTATATATGCTTTTAAAAACATAACTGTTAATATATTATTTTAATCAATTACCAAAATGTAAAGTTTGATTGATGCAAAAAAAACTTAGTAATAATAATTGTAATTTTTTTTAATTAATAATAAGATAGAAGGAAAGGGAAGAATAAAACCAGGAACAGAATCAATAGAGAAAATCATAGTCAGGAAGACAGCCGGGGTCAGATACCAGGTGATCAGTAACAGCCACGTCTGCGAGCAGTATGAAGACCGCGGAGCCTGGTGACAGAGGCATGTCCGGGCAGAGATGTAACAGAAGGCCACAGGTAGATGGTGAAGGTCCTTCTATACAGCTCCAGCACTGATGGTGGATCTGCTGGACTTCAGGGCGCTGGGTGCAGAGGTTTCCCGTCTTTCGAGATGTCTCTAGGGGGACGGTGACAACATGCAAATACGCGAGCAGCCCTGGCTAATCCACGCCGGCAGGATGATAAGATCCGGCGGAAGATGGAACCTATGACAAGAGAAGGAAATATAATGTAAGTGATGGGACTCCATATGACATGGTACTACTGTGCGGTCACTGTGGCCGGACGGCAGAGGAATCTCATCACACAGAGGTCAGGGGTCATCGTCAGCCATCATACATGTGATAATCCCATCCCTGACAGATGACATCTGCTCCACATGCATTTATCTCACGGACGACATCACACAACATGGGGCTGATTCTCACACTTACCTCGTCTCTTTTTCCCCTTTTTCACATTTTCAGATGTTTCCTCGTCAGCTGGAAATTCTGATCAGAAAGAAGAAAAAACAACAACTCACTAAGGACATATTGTTATGGGATCTGCTTTGTATCTGTCCTGTATATAGTAGGATTGTTCTATTCCTGTGCCCTATAGTCCTGATAATCTGGTATTGCATAATAGGGCCGAATAAGTCCTATACACCGGACATGACCTCATCTGGGGGCATTAGATGTGTCACTAATATGGAGCAGTGAGCGCCCTTGTGTGCCGCCATGTTGTGCATCACTAATGAGCGATATTCTACTATAGGAGACGATGTCTCATTACGATGGAGGAGGTTACTGGATGCTACAACGTATCACAATATCCATGATTATACTGTACAAAGTTACGGAAATAGAGACACAGTATGGGCCCATGGGCAACATAATTGGGATCCATGAAACATGGATAACATAAGAGACCTATTACAGAAAAACCATGTGGAGATATTTGACCCTTGATGACAACATTCACATTTTTGGAGCTATAGACATGTACATACCTGACAATGGGGACGAGGACGGCAAGCTGGTTATAGCATCATCTCTATCAGATCCTTTCTGCCTGTTTGGATGAAGAAAATCGAGTAAATCACAAGTAAATTCTGTATAAAAGGAATTATCTCACTAGAAGAACACCGACTATAAGGTCTAATAGGACATATGAAAGTCATAGTGGGGAAGGTCTCCTACTCAAAACTACCTTCTATGGAGCAGAGTAAAAAACAACTACCAACAATGGCCGGCATGTAATACTACATCTCTCCTGGGCAGCAGTATCAATGCCTGACTGGCTGCAATTATTGGCTGTTATCTCCAGTGAATTCTGAAGCCAAAAGCGCAATGACCGCTGATCATGGGGCGGTGGATGCTGCACTTGATATTATGTTATTTATGTCCTATATTTGGTGTTGTGCACTTATATCAGCCCAGAGCTCCCAGTAATAACCACATAATCTACTCACATTTCTGAGATGTTTCTGCTGGATGATGGGGTACACTCTGGAGGGGACTTGATAGTGGTGGTACAGAGCTAAAAACAGAATAATAAGATATACATTTCTATTTTTTTACTTTTAGAGGTCTTTTTTTTACTTATTCTGGATTTATTGATCACATACTTACTTTAGAAAGCCTTTCAGAGGATGACTTAAAATTTTGGAAGAAAAGGCTCTCACTATCCTCCCTTGTATCCTCCTCCTCTGAGTCCATATGCTTGTCTGTATCAGCGTGATCTACAAGACATAGGTAATGAAGTGTTATTAGAGGTTGGCAGTGTAACACAGTCATCATTTATCACTAATATTAATGGGAACTGATTGTCACATATTAAGGAAGATGAGACAAACAGCCGCTTAGTCTAGATGATGTCTCCTTCTACTTACTGATAAATAAGCTGGTGTCCACGTCTGACACAATCCGAGGGACGTACTCCGGCTTCTGACTTAGAAGGTTTTCAAATTCTAAGTCACAGAGGAATGGATAAGTCTTGATCTCGAAGGCTCCTCCTGGAAAAAGAAAACCAAAAGTTGAGCAGACATTGTCAGAGACTACTCCATATCGGAACAATTTATCTTAATCTAAACTAATGACATAACCGAAGGAAACAAGCTGAAAGTCATAGTATGGAGAACTAGAAATAGGCAAGCAGATACTAGAGTGCTGATCCTCATGGACAGGAGCGATATGTCCTCGTTGTAAAAAGTGAATATAAAAACTAATATATTGGTTACCTGTCCCAAGTCTTTGTACAGGATTTGTTCTGAGCAGGTCATCAATGAGGTCCTGAGCATCAGGGGGGGGAGAGCGATCCCAATCCCAAATGATGTCTCCTGTTATATAAGAAAATTACAGAAAATAAAACCTCTGTATTGGACTATAAGAAAAAGCAAAGGAAATAACTTAACCCATGTAACCAGTCAAAGCAATGATCGGATTATTCTACTTACCAGTGACAATATTTTTATGAAGCTCAGATAGGGAGTCCCCATGAAATGGTACATATCCCATCAGAAATTCATGCAGGATGATCCCCATTGACCACCAGTCAGCAGGTCTTCCATAGCCTTTCTTCAGGATGATTTCTGGGGCCATATAATATGGGGTGCCACAGTGCTGGAAACCAACAGAAGATAAAGATGAGAATCGATGAAATGATTATTATGACAAGTTCTCCCCATAAAAACACAATGACAGAAGATAAAATATGAGTGGAAAAGTTCTCTAGAAATGAAGAACGTGGAGAAGAGACAATAGTGTAATGAGATTTGTAAAGAACAAGCTAAGTTCCTGTAAGTAAGTGATGCCGACCTCATGGTCCTGGAACTCTCTGGCGATGTCCTCCAATGATTCCTTGTGGGTGTTGGCTTCTGGCATCATGACACCAACTTTTGAAATCCCAAAATCGGCGACTTTAATGTGTCCAGCCGGTGTAATCAGGAGGCTGTGAAATAAAAGGTAGTTTAGCCTCACAGGCCATGTGGTAATAAATAACTTTACCCACTTTATTATGCTACAGGGGGCACTTACTTCTCTGGCTTCAGGTCTCTGTGCACCACGCCATAGCTGTGCAGGTATTCCACAGCAAGAACTGCCTCTGCAAAGTACAGGCGGGCCAAGGGGACAGATAAAGGACCCCTGGTTCTTAGGAGGGTTGCGCAGTCTCCACCTATAGAAGAAAGGAAATATGAGCGGTGAGGGGTTTATACAGCAAACCACCATGAAGTGTCATGAGAAGTGAGCGGAGACATTGGGGCAGGAGACAATATATACGGACAGTGTCAGACTGAAGAACATTGGGTCCACCAGAGGATTTGATTCCGAGGACCCACCTTTCTCCCCCACTCAAGAGCCCCATAGTGCAAACCTTGCAGCTGCTATGAACTCTCCTGAAGGAGAAGCCAGGGCCCACCGGAGGATTCTCCGGTTCTCTGGTGGGCCAGTCCAACCCTGTATACGGATATAATGTACAGAATATTAGTCTGAGGTCATGGTGAAATGGCGTCTATGTCACTAATAACATAAAGTGATGTCACATCTCGTCTAAAGCTGGAGATACTGACGTGCTCAGTGCGGACATACAGGGAGATCATACACATCAATGACTTTCCGGAATATCTATAGTAAATGCTCTGCGGGGATGTAACCACTCACGGGGACAAGTCCTAATGATAAGATGTCAGCAGACATGGGCTGAATATAATACATATACATGTCCTACCTCCTACATACTCCATGACCATACACAGGTGAGATCTAGTAGGGAAGGAGCAGAACATGGAGGTCACATAGGGACAATCAGCGAATGTCAGGATGTCCCTCTCCAGAAAGGCCCCTTCCACAGCTGTTGGAGTATCCAGGGTCTTCTTGGCCATTTTCTTCATAGCAAAGATCTTC
The DNA here is from genome assembly GCF_046119375.1 of Phyllobates terribilis. NCBI lineage: Eukaryota > Metazoa > Chordata > Amphibia > Anura > Dendrobatidae > Phyllobates > Phyllobates terribilis. The sequence continues at coordinate 229,618,120 of NW_027362767.1, forward strand.
TTTGAATCTTTATGGTGCACTAAGTAGACGGATCTGGAGAGAAGGAGAAATCATGGTTTATAATGAATCATTATTAACAGTCCGTCTATAGAAGTCATTATATGATCTTCTGTATTCATGTTTAATACTAGAAGTCACTAGAAATACACATCTAGTAATCTATGAAATAATACTACATAGATCACCTATGGGAGGTCTGCACAATGCCACATCTGCCAGACCCTCACCCAGGCCACATTATCACCTATGGGAGGTCTGCACAATGCCACATCTGCCAGACCCTCACCCAGGTCACATTATCACCCATGGGAGGTCTGCACAATGCCACGTCTGCCAGAACCACACCCAGGTCACATTATCACCTATGGGAGGTCTGCACAATGCCAAATCTGCTGGAGCCCTCAGCCAGGTCACACTATCACCTGTGGGAGGTCTGCAGAATGCCACGTCTGCCAGAACCACACCCAGGTCACATTATCACCTATGGGAGGTCTACACAATGCCACATCTGCCGGAGCCCTCAGCCAGGTCACACTATCACCTGTGAATGTCTGCACAATCCCACGTCTGCTAGACCCTCATCCAGGTCACATTATCACCTATGGGAGGTCTGCACAATGCCACGTCTGCCAGAACCACACCCAGGTCACATTATCACCTGTGGGAGGTCTGCATAATGCCACCACTGCCAGAACCCTCACCCAGGTCACATTAACAGGTCATTTCCCTATGATAACACTGAATTGCAGAGCACAGAGGCTGAAGACTTGTCATAGGAAAACCTGAGAAATGTGGATTATACCAACTGAAATCTCACCCAAAAGATCCGCTGCTGATCAGTTTAGATGTTTCGTAGTCGCTCATACGTGGCTTTCTTGCCGGAATCAATAATTCCATCAAGTTCTAGAAAAGAAGAAGAAATGATATTAAGATCTAGAAGCTGCTGGAGAAAATCTCCAGATGCAGAAACGTCTCCTCCTATATTATGTCCCATCTGATGTCACTGATCCGATGTAGGGACGATACAAGCCGGACGCTCCGCAGACACGGATGTAATATAAGGGGGGATCCTCCATACATCGGAATCATTGTACAGTGCTGGATAATGTGAGAAATCACACAGAGGAGAACTTACAGAGGATCTGTCAGGAGGTGTGTGCTATGCACACTATACATAGAAGCTATCAATCACTGGTGTGGGCGGGGTAATACACAGAAAGCTGCCAATCACTGGTGTGGGCGGGGTTATACACAGAAAGCTGCCAATCACTGGTGTGGGCGGGGTTATACACAGAAAGCTGTCAATCACTGGTGTGGGCGGGGTTATACACAGAAAGCTGCCAATCACTGGTGCGGGCGGTGTTATACACAGAAAGCTGCCAATCACTGGTGCGGGCGGGGTTATACCCAGAAAGCTACCAATCACTGGTGCAGGCGGGGTTATACACAGAAAGCTGCCAATCACTGGTGTGGGCGGGGTATTACACAGAAAGTTGCCAATCACTGGTGTGGGCGGGGTTATACAGAGCTCAGCATTCAGAGCACTGCCAGATCTGCAGCAGAAAAAAATATTGATTTCATCACAACTGCTGCCCTCAGTAAGGTAATGAATACATCGCTGGAATCAGGGTCTCTGCCTCTACATCATGCTGCTCTCAGATGAGGAGCAAAAACCTGCTGACAGATTCCCTATAATATAAATGCTATTATCTAATGCAATGGTGTCATCTCCTCTGATGATAGAGGCGTCCCCTGGTTATATGGGGATAATACTGGACGGGTCATTCACACCCCGTGATCTGGTGATACATGGACATCTCCCTCTATAATACTTACATCGGCAGATTCTTGGATCTCCGGGATCTCTAAGATTACATTGTCAGGATCCAACAGCTCAGTTGTTTCTAAAATAGCGATAAAATGATGAAGAAATAAAATATATTAGACAATATTAATCCTACATATATAATACAACAATATAACAGAGAAATGACAAGACGTCTGTGAATGGGATTAATACTCGTTATATGGGGACTCTATATATGGGAACGTCCAACGCAGCCATAGATAAATGTAATGTAAATGGTGGAGGACCCCAATGACCACATGAATGAGGAACCCATCACCCTCGCTGCACATGTGAGCGATGGGAAGAGAGCTAAAGCGTAAGAGCCCTATGCAAATTAGCCTGGAAGTGCACAGGGGCGTGTCACTGCACTCAGACTTCTTCCCCGACCCCAGTGCACTTCCATCCTGATTTGTATATGACTTCTACGTTAGTTTTCTCGTGACTGGCACTTTGGATTTCTGGAAAAAATGTGAGAAAATGTCCTGTCCAGTCCTCCCACTACTCCCATATGTAACATGTGCTGCCAGGTTCCCATTACACAGAGTGGAAAGAGTAAATGTGACATTGTCCCCTGTTCTGTATAATATCCGGATATTTCCTGTAGAAGGTTGTGTGATGGGCTCACCTGTAGTCAGATCGCTGCTCGGCCCCGGCTGACTCATATTGGGGTCAGGGGTTTCTGGGGTCACATTTTGCTCGTCTTCGGTGTCGCCTTCTGGTGTCTCCTGATAGATAGAATATATAGTATTAACACGTGGAGCCTTCCAGTAAATCACCAAATCCATGAATCAGGAAGGACTAAACCTGCATTTACAGACGCACCAACTGTAACTATACAGATCAGCCGCCATCATGAGGGCTTTTCTCAGAAAGTTCTCTCAGATCTACACCAGATCTTCTGATCTCTGACTGGTGATCTGGAGAAGATCAGGAAACAACGACGTGTGATAGAGAAGATGATGGATCCTTACCAGGCTTTCCGAGGAGCAGGCCGGACCTTCCAGTACACACAGGACTTTTTCGGCCAGTTCTTTAATAGAAGCCAAATCTCCATGTTGAGATCTTTTTTCAGCCTATAAAGAAGAAAAGAAACAAAAATGAAAATTCTGAGATGAGAAAGGTCACAATAGAGGCGGCCATTGTATGTGACGTCTGCTCCTCTCTGCAGATACAATGACTACATATCTGGGGACTCGTTCTGTTTTATATTGGAAGAAAGAAGAAGCTTCTATCCCACCATTATTATCCATTATTGTGGAAAATATTTGTGCGGAACCTCCGTCATTTACCTGCTGTAGTAATGTCCTCATGTTCTGATGTAAATCCATCAGATACTCTGAGGTGAGATGACCTCGGTGGTATTTGGTCAGGCAGTTCCTTACTAGCTCCACCACCAGCCGGTGAGTGAAGCTGAGGACGCCATCGGGTGGTAGAAGCGCAATCTCAGGGTGATAGATAGTAAGAATCTCCCATAGAGCTTCTACCTGAAGATTGTCCAAAAGTAAATCAGCCATAGCCAAAAACTGCAAGTGCGATCAGTCACTATGGAATAGCGAGAAACTGCAAGTGCATTCAGTCACTATAGAGCCAACAAAGGCAGCCCTGACCCGGTGTACATATTGTATAAGTAGTGACTGCGAGCTGTGATGTCATAATGGCTGATCATCACCAGTGATGTCATCATGGAATCTTGTGATGGAATCTTGTGATGGAATCTTATAGAGGCAGCTCTGCACAAATACATGCTGCCAAGTAATATTTAAAGTGTGGGGCTATGTGAGGGCTCATACTGTATATAGGGGGCTATGTGAGGGCTCACACTGAATACATGGGGCTATGTGAGGGCTCAGCTGTACATAGGGGGCCATGTGAGGGCTCATACTGTATATATGGGGCTTTGAGAGGGCTTATAGTGTGTATATGGGGCTATGTGAGGGCTCAGCTGTATATAGGGGGCTATGTGAGAGCTCAGCTGTATATAGGGGGCTTTGTGAGAGCTCATACTGTATATAGAGGGCTATGTGAAGGTTCATACTGTATATAGGGGGCTATGTGTGGGCTTATACAGTATAAAGGGGGATGTCAGCATACTTAATTCTGCTCAATATTTAATTGCACAATTAATAATATAAAATCATAATTATAATTAATATGTTAATATTAATATTGAGCAGAATTAATTTTATTTTTTTTGTCTGTGTAGTGCAACAGAGCACCTGGGTGTTAATCACTTGACTTATCACATCATCTATCAAAGAAAATCATGTGACATGTCGGGTGCTGGGGTCCCCCACCTTCTAAACTGCCCAGGGCCTCGGCTACTCTTAATCCGTCCCTGCTACTATTCCACCATTATTATTCATTATTGTGGAGAAGATTTGTGCGGAGCGTCCGCCACTTACCTGTTGTACTAATGTCCTGATGTTCTGGGGTAAATCTGTCAGATACTCAGAGGTGAGATGACCTCGGTGGTATTTGGTCAGGCAGTCCCTTACTAGCTCGACCACCAGCCGGTGAGTGAAGCCGAGGACGCCATCGGGTGGTAGAAGCACAATCTCAGGGCGATTGGTGGTAAGAATCTCCCATAGAGCTTCTACCTGAAGATTGTCCAAAAGTATTTTAGCCATAGCTAGAACCTGCAAGTGCAATCAGTCACTATGGAATAGCGAGAAACTGCAAGTGCGATCAAGTCACTATGAAATAGCTAGGAACTGCAAGTGCGATCAGTCACTATGGAATAGCGAAAAACAGCAAGTGCGCTCAGTCACTATAGAGTCAACAAAGACAGCCGTGACCCTGTGTACATTGTATAAGTAGTGACTGCGAGCTGTGATGTCATAATGGCCGACAATCACCAGTGATGTCATCACGGAATCTTGTGATGGAATCTTCAAGGGGCGGCTCTGCACAAATACATGCTGCCTAACAATATGCTTTTTTTGGCTGTTCTCTTTTATTTCCAATTACAACACAACCAGAATAAGGGAATGTTCACACGTTGCATTTTTGCTGAATTTTTCTCTGCATCAAAAACCAGATTGGTGGCAGGAAAAACCCTGCGTACAGTCCGCACTCATTTGCTGTGTTTTTGCAGTGTTTATACTTGCGTTTTCTTTTTCATTCATTTGAATGAGTGAAAAACGCTGCAAAACCCCTGAAAGAATTAAGATGCTGCAGATTAAAAAAAAATGCAGCATGTGAATGAGACTTCAGAAATCTCATTCAATAAGCTGGTACTGTAAAAAGCTGAAAAAATGCTACTTGTGAACATATCCCAAAGATATACTCAGTCATATTATGGGAAATATTGTGTATATTTATTCCTCACATGTCTTTTTTTACCATAGAACATTTACCTCATTGGTTGCAGAGATTACTATTAATAAATGTGACAAATATTGAAGAGTTAATAAGTGACCCAAAGAATCAATCATTTATGTCATTAACATTAATCGTTGTTTTCTGTAAACTTCCATCCTTTACCGTGTGGGACACGGCCAGACTCCCTAGAAAGATGGTTTATTACAAAGGTTTACCGACCATCAAATCAGTCAGAAAAACACAAGAAACACTTAACACAAACTGATACATTTTATTGTAATACACAACGAACACGACACAGATCAGCTGTGCAGCGGAGGCCGAAGCCTGAAATTACTAATACCCAGCCCTAGTTACAGGGGAAATCAGCAATCATAAGCTTGTATTTAGATAGGGAAATGCTCCTCTTTTATGTCCTTATTGTGGGCACAATGTGTGTAATAAATAAAAAAAGAGAAAGAAAAAGTAGGAAAAAATATACATTTTTTTAAAAAAATAAAACAAAATTAAAAAAAATTAGGTCACTGTCAGTACAAATTGCCGTTTCTTACCCCTCCCCATAAAACACATGTCCCATATATACCAATAACTGTCATGAAAAGAGTAATACCGTTTCCAATGAATGTATGTTAGTGGTAGGGTGCAGCCGTCTCCGCTAAACTCCATCCATAGTTTTAGTAAAGTGACGTGAGTAGCAGAAAAAAGTCACAAATTATTGCTCAAATTATCACATTTTTACCCCAATCACTAAATAATATCTACCAATAGGTTCATCTACATTGGGAATAGAGAAATCCCATAGTTATATGGGGGATAATACTGGACATGTAATTCATACACAGCTATCTGGTGATATACAGACATCTCCCTCTATGACACCGGCACATTCATGGATCTCTGGGGTCTCAGATTTTCCAATATCAGAATTTGTCAGTGTGGCGCGCCTGAGGGTTCAGTCGCCACAGAGGTACTGCACCTCACCCAGAGGTGTGGTACCCCCTTCTCTCAGGTAAGTAGGGAGTGCTGCCCGGAACCCCAGCACCTGCATCCAACACTACACTGCTCCAGGCCGGCTGGAGGGGCAAGACGCAATGTATGTTTTTAGAGCTTGCTCTACCTGTGGAGAGCCACACCACCCCTGCTTCTGCAACACCAGCTCCAGAGGACTGTTCCGCAGCGGCGGTTCCTCTTGGCCGCAATCCACAGGTGGCGTCACGAACAATCCCAAAAACCCCATATAAAAATATTCCCCTTTTTGCACTGGCCGCCCTGGGTCACGGAGCAGGCCAGCCACCGTGATACCCCCCTACCGGCATACACCGAGGCCCGGTTACCGAGTACCCAATGGCCCTGGGGGCGCGTCATCAGCACATTCATTCCTAAAATATGAATACAATAATAAATAAATGTAATATATTAGACTGTATCATTCCTGAATATCTAAGGTGATCGGACCTTGAATAACACATCCATATATAGAAAGATCAGGGCCGGCGTCAGCACCCCCGGCGCACCCGGGCAAGTGCCGGGGCCCTGAGCAGGCGGAGGGCCCACTCGCGGTCGGGCACCCCACTGGGCTATGGGTGGAGGAAAGCGGTGGCAGCGCCCGCCCTTCTCTCCCGCTTGCTCAGGGCCCCAGCAACCGGATAGTTACTTCTCCCCGTGCCTCCGCAGATCCGCTGTCTTCCAGCTACCTGTGACATCTCAGGTCAGAGGGTACGGTGACGTCTTTCCACCGTGCCCTCCCCTGAGCCATCACAGGCAGCGCACAACAGGACACATTGATTTTTTTTTATTTTAATGTATGGAGGCATTGGGAATTATATTGGGGGGTGACATCCTGCATGGAGCATTATATGGGGGGTGACATCATGCATGGGGCATTATATGGGGGGGTGACATCCTGCATGGAGCATTATATGGGGGATGACATCCTGCACAGGGCATTATATGGGGGGTGACATCCTGCATGGGGCATTATATGGGAGGTGACATCTTGCATGGGGCATTATATGGGGGGGAGAAGTGATATCCTGCATGGGGCATTTTATGGGGGGGAGTGACATCCTGCATGGGGCATTATATGGGGGGTGACATCCTGCACGGGCCATTATATAGGACTGACATCCTGCATGGGGCATTATATGGGGGGTGACATCCTGCATGGGGCATTATATGGGAAGGAAGGGACATCCTGCATGGGGCATTATATGTGGGGGATAGTGACATCCTGCATGGGGCATTATATGGGGGGAAGGGACATCCTGCATGGGGCATAATATGGGGGGGAAGGGACATCCTTCAGAGGGCATTATATGGGGGAGAGTGGTGACATCCTGCATGGGGCATTATATGGGGGGTGACATCCTGCATGGGGCATTATATGGGGGGTGATATCCTGCATGGGGCAGTATATGGGGGGTGACATCTTGCATGGGGCATTATATGGGGGGGGGGAGTGATATCCTGCATGGGGCATTATATGGGGGGGGAGTGACATCCTGAATTGGGCATTATATGGGGGGGTGACATCCTGCATGGGGCATTATATGGGGGGGAGAAGTGATATCCTGAATGGTGCATTATGTGGGGGGGGATTGACATCCTGCATGGGGCATTATATGGGTGGGTGACATCCTGCATGGGGCATTATATGGGGGGGAACATCCTCCATGGGGCATTATATGGGGGGGAACATCCTCCATGGGGCATTATAAAGGGGGGGCATCCTCTATGGGGCATTATATGGGGGGGAGAAGTGATATCCTGCATGGGGCATTATATGGGGGAGGGAGAAGTGATATCCTGCATGGGGAATTATATGGGGGGGAGTGACATCCTGCATTGGGCATTATATGGGGGGTGACATCCTGCATGGGGCATTATATGGGGTGGGGGACATCCTCCATGGGGCATTATAAAGGAGGGGCATCCTCTATGGGGCATTATATGGGGGGGAGAAGTGACATCCTGCATGGGACATTATATGGGGGGGAAGGGACATCCTGCATGGGGCATTATATGGGGGGTGCCATCCTGCATAGGGCATTATATGGGGGGGAGAAGTGATATCCTGCATGGGGTATTATATTGGGGGTAACATACTGCATGGGGCATTATTTGGGGGGGAGAAGTGATATCCTGCATGGGGCATTATATGGGGGGAGTGACATCCTGCATGGGGCATTATATGGGGGGTGACATCCTACATGGGGCATTATATGGGGAGGGGACAAGTGACATCCTTCATGGGGCATTATATGGGGGAAGAAGTGACACCCTGCATGGGGTATTATATGAGGGGTGACATCCTGCATGGGGCATTATATTGGGGGAAGGGACATCCTGCATGGGGCATTATATGGGTGGGAAAGGGACATCCTGCATAGGGCATTATCTGGGGGGGGAGAAGTGACATCCTGCATGGGGCATTATATGGGGGGTGACATCCTGCATGGGGCATTATATGGGGGGTGACATCCTGCATAGGGCATTATATAGGGAGGAGAAGTGACATCCTGCATGGTGCATTTAATGTTGGGTGACATCTTGCATGGGGCTTTATATGGGGGGGAGAAGTGATATCCTGAATGGGGCATTATATGGGGGGGTGACATACTGCATGGGGTATTATATGGGGTGTGACATCCTGCATGGGGCATTATATAGGGGATGACATCCTGCATGGGGCATTATAAAGAGGGGAACAGCCTGCATGGGGCATTAAAAGGGGGAACAGCCTGCATAGGGCATTATATGGGGGGAACAGCCGGCATGGAGCATTATATGGGGGCCACTATCCAGTATGGAGCATTATAAGGGGACCAGTATCCTGTACAGAGCGTTATATGGGGGCCAGTATCCTGTACGGAGCTTTTTATGGGGGCCAGTATTCTGTATGGAGCGTTATATGGGGGCCAGTATTCTGTATGGAGCGTTATATGGGGGCCAGTATTCTGTATGGAGCGTTATATGGGGGCTAGTATTCCGTATGAAGCTTTATATGGGGGCCAGTATTCTGTATGGAGCATTTTATGGGGGCCAGTATTCTGTATAGAGCATTTTATGGGGGCCAGTATTCTGTATAGAGCATTTTATGGGGGCCAGTATTCTGCATGGAGCATTTTATGGGGGCCAGTATTCTGTATAGAGCATTTTATGGGGGCCAGTATTCTGTATAGAGCATTTTATGGGGGCCAGTATTCTGCATGGAGCATTTTATGGGGGCCAATATACTGTATAGAGCATTTTATGGGGGCCAGTATTCTGCATGGAGAATTTTATGGGGGCCAGTATCCTGTATGGAGCGTTATATGGGGGCCAGTATACGGTACAGAGCTTTATATGGGGACCAGTATCCTGTATGGGGCATTTTATGGCGGCCAGTATTCTGCATGGAGCATTTTATGGGGGCCAGTATACTGTATAGAGCATTTTATGGGGGCCAGTATTTTGCATGGAACATTTTATGGGGGCCAGTATTCTGTATGGAGCGTAATATGGGGGCTAGTATTCTGCATGGAGCATTTTATGGGGGCCAGTATCCTGTATGGAGCGTTATATGGGGGCCAGTATACTGTACAGAGCATTTTATGGGGGCCAGTGTCCTGTATGGAGCGTTATATGGGGGCCAGTATACTGTACAGAGCATTTTATGGGGGCCAGTATCCTGTATGGGGCATTTTATGGCAGCCAGTATTCTGCATGGAGCATTTCATGGGGGCCAGTATACTGTATAGAGCATTTTATGGGGGCCAGTATTCTGCATGGAGCATTTTATGGGAGCCAGTATCCTGTATGGAGCGTTATATGGGGGCTAGTATTCTGCATGGAGCATTTTATGGGGGCCAGTGTTCTGTATAGAGCATTTTATGGGGGCCAGTATTCTGTATGGAGCGTTATATGGGGGCTAGTATTCTGCATGGAGCATTTAATGGGGGCCAGTATCCTGTATGGAGCGTTATATGGGGGCCAGTATACTGTACAGAGCATTTTATGGGGGCCAGTGTCCTGTATGGGGCATTTTATGGGGGCCAGTATCCTGTATGGAGCGTTATATGGGGGACAGTATACTGTACAGAGCATTTTATGGGGGCCAGTATCCTGTATGGGGCATTTTATGGCGGCCAGTATTCTGCATGGAGCATTTCATGGGGGCCAGTATAATGTATAGAGCATTTTATGGGGGCCAGTATTCTGCATGGAGCATTTTATGGGGGCCAGTATCCTGTATGGAGCGTTATATGGGGGCTAGTATTCTGCATGGAGCATTTTATGGGGGCCAGTGTTCTGTATAGAGCATTTTATGGGGGCCAGTATTCTGCATGGAGCATTTTATGGGGGCCAGTATACTGAGTGGAGTGATTCACCAGTTTCTGAGCTATTGTAGAACTTACAATAGATATCGCTCATGTAATGTAAGAAGTGAAATCTTTGGCATTGTACTATATATATATTTCTCTGCGGTATCTGTGCATAACGAATCGTGGTATGTGTTAAAGGGGCCCACTGAGACTCTTTCGCCCGGGGCCCAGAAAAACCTGGAGCCGGACCTGGCTTGGGGCCACTGTGCAAGAAATGTGTCTGGGCCCCCCTCCTTTTTTGGCGACAAAGCTATATATATGTAATATAATTTTACATAGCACCCTCTTGTCCTTTACATACCTGATTCTCTTGTTATTTATAGCACCCTGGTCTTTATTACATACCGTCTTCTCGTTAGATATATAATGCAATGACGGCTGATGGAGCATGGGAAAGCTTCTTTTCTGATGGATGAGCTGATGGACTGGTCTTCTGGTCAGATGTTGCCCCATCAGCAGTCATTTTATATCTAACAAGAGAGGACTGTGTAATAAAGAGAGAGCGCTGTGAGTAACAAAAATAATGAGAATACGCTACGTAAGGAACAGTGTTATATATAACAAGAAATGATACTAAATAATAATGGGACAGCACTGAACATTACAGAGGACACTATATAATAAGGGACGGTGCCATACATAGCTTGAGAGAATGCTACCTAATAAGAGATAGTGTTATATATAATAAAGGATGAAACTATGTAATTAAAGGGGTGTTCCCATCTACAAGAGCCTTTCCCAATATGTAGTAGGTGTAGTAATATTAGCAAATATTTCCAGTTAGAAATGTAGTATATTTCTCCTAATTAGCTATGTCGCTTATCTCATGTGCAGGCATTGCAGTAGCTTAGGTATTCATGGTTACGACCACTAACAGCTGACTAACTACCTAACTGTCACTATGTGTGTGGCCATAACCATGGATACCGAAGCTACTGCAATAGCTGCACATGGCGTAAGCAATATAGCTAATCAGGAGGACTACTTTTCTAATTGAAGGTATTTGCTAATATTACTACAGCTGCTACATATTGGGATAGGATCTTGGAGATGGGAATACTCCATTAAGGACTGTGCTATACATAATAAGTGAGTACACTATTCACTAAGCGACTGTGCTAAACATAATATGCTAGCTTGCACTTGAAATGGGGTCTTTTAGGTTGGAGTAGGCCGAAGCTGGCCACTACCTCATGGCTGCTTTGGTGGCCTAATATCCATACTCAGTCCCCAGCCGCCCGGCGGCTGGGTGTCCACACTCGGTCCCCAGCCGCAAGGGGGCGGCCGGGTGTCCATACTCGGTCCCCAGCCGCCCCGCGGCCGGGTGTCCACACACGGTCCCCAGCCACCTGGGGGCATCTGGGTGTCCGTAAACGGTCCCCAGCCGCCCCTATTTCTCCTGTCACCCTCCCACACACTTTTCTTAGCCTGGCCTGCTTTAGGGCAGAGTTGGACGAGCCCACCAGAGAACCAGACTCCTCTGGTGGGCCCTGGCTTCCCCATCAGGGGAGTTGAGAGTGCCAAGGTGAGGAGCATAATGATGATGATAGAAGTTAGCATCTGCTTTGTTTTCTTGGAATGCAAGCGCATGTATGTAGTAGCGGCTAGGCCTGAGGTGGTCAGGATTTTGGCGCATATCCTACCTCCTCCGAGGATTGCTGGATGCTTTCCTGCTACTATACCAGTTCTATGACTCCCGTTAAAACAAAGCTTCAGGTGATAAATGATGGATGAGGTGGTGGCAAAGGAGAAAGAGCAGGAGGAACAGGGACCATTCACATCAATATCAGGCCAGTCAACCACACATGTCTTGTAGGATATGTTTCTGTAACAAAAGGAGTGGTTCGGCTACACAGTTATAGGGCATACAGTGAGTGCAATGCCTACCAAAAATTTAGAGGCACTCCAATGCCCCTTGGAAGTGACATGGAGGTCAGAGGGCCTTAACTAAACCATTTTTTCCATTTATAGCAACTGGGTCTCCTGTGCACTAGTAACATAGTAACATAATAACATAGTTTGTAAAGCCGAATAAAGACTTGCGTCCATCAAGTTCGACCTGTGAGTTCTGTAATTGCTAAAGTTGATCCAGAGGAGGGCAAAAACCCCAAAAATGATTTAGCCAATCTTCACCTGAGGAAAAATTCCCTCCCGACTCTGAAACCAGCAGTCAGAATAAATCCCTGTATCAACCTACTATTTTATTTTTAAGTATATGCTGAAATCTGCCTGGTATCTAGAAATGCATCCAATCCCCGCTTGAACTGGTGTAGTGAATCCGACATTACCGTCTCCTCACTCAGTGAATTCCATATTCTCACTGCTCTTACCGTAAAGAACCCCTTCCTATGCTGGTGCTGAAACCTTTTCTCTTCCAGTCTTAGTGAGTGCCCTCTTGTTACCGTAATATCCCTCCTTTTGAACAAATCCCTGGCAAGGTCTCTATACTGTCCCCTAACATATTTGTACACATTTATTATGTCCCCCCTCAACCTTCTCTTTTCCAGGCTGAATAGTCCTAGTTTTGCCAACCTCTCTGGGTATTGCAGTCCCTCCATTCCCTTTATTAATTTTGTTGCCCTCCTTTGTACCTTTTCAAGCTCATTTATATCCTTTCTATATATTGGGGCCCATAACTGAGCACAGTATTCCAAGTGTGGTCTGACCAGTGCTTTGTACAGTGGAAGAACAATGTTCTCATCCTTTGCAGCTATACCTCTTCTGATACATCCCATTACCCTGTTTGCCCTTACAGCAGCGGCCTGACTTTGGGCACTCCAATTTAGTTTGCCATCAATCAAGATGCCCAAGTCCTTCTCCATCTCTGAATTCCCCAATGATTTCCCATTCAGTGAGTACTGGTGACTTCCATTTTTCCTTCCCATATGTATGGGTGGCACCCCAGGGGTCTGGTTTCCACAGTAACAAGCAATGTTATGTCTGAGAGCAGGTGGGAGGTCTCTTGGTCAGGAATCCTATGCATGCCACACCTCCTGCCCAGTCCTGGGAGGGGAAGAACTTCCCCTGTATAAACCTGGGGCTGAGGCAGGGTTAGAGAGTTGAGAGGGAGAGTTCAGCCAGGAGGGCTGACAGGGAGCTGTGGCTCCGGCTGGGCCCAGCTCCTGGGCCATGCCAGAAGTAGAGAAGAGAAGCAGCATAGGAAGAAACAACAGGAGCTCTGTGGGAGCAGTGTTACAAAGAGTCAGGGGCTGGCAGCTGCAGAGCTCGCCCTGACTGAGAAGATTTCTTACCGGACCCGGAGTCCGAGGCTGTGGGGACTAACTCCTACTCAGCAGCAGAATCCGTCAGGCAGGGGATTTCAGGTCCTCTGGCCAAGAAACCCGAAGGCACGGTCACACGCATGGGACCAGCACCGCCGTCGTGGAGCGGAAGCTACTAGAAGGCCCCGAGTCACCGGCCATACGGGTGAGCACCACACGGTACACTCAGGGACGTGGGCTACTTATACTCGCTTCTAGCAAGGTAGCCAGAAGAGTATCGTTCGTTTGGGAGGCCTACAACTCCGCCTGGCCAGGGGAGATCCCATCTGCTCAAGGACTGACCAGGCCCCAACCGCTAGCCAGTACTCCGGGAGGGTCTATCCTTGTCACCAGTAAAGACCCTGAACTACACCGCATCGTCTCTGAGTGGTTCCTGCTACCCCCATCATCCACGTCGGCTGCCCTGAGGCCATACCCCTCCCGTTGGGGGTTATACCATCCCCGCTGCACCATCCTTCCACCGGCCTCAGCGGTCTGCCCTGCAGCGGCAGCTCCCTGGCTGCACTCAACGGGTGGCGTAGTCGTCCAACATCTACCGCTAAAACAGCGCCACTTAGTCTGACTCCCTGGGCACGGACCGGATCACCGCCACGAGACTACAACCCTCAACAGATCCGGCTCCGGGTAAGCTCCCGCGTGCGCAACGCAGCGCGACACAGGCCCAGGGGCGCGTCATATGACCTTACATTTCTCCTCGTTAAACCTCATTTGCCATTTAATGCTCCACCTACCCAGCTTATCCAAATCCCTCTGTAGGTCTGCACTGTCCTCTTTTGTATTAATTGTTTTACATAACTTTGTGTCATCTGCAAATATTGATATTTTACTATTTATCCCGTTGACTATGTCGTTAATAAAGATATTAAATAAAATTGGGCCTAGTACAGACCCCTGTGGTACCCCACTAGTGACGCTTACCCAATCTGAGAATATTCCATTTATAACCACCCTCTGCCTTCTATCCCTTAGCCAGTTAGCTACCCACTTGCAGACATTTTCCGCCAGCCCCATCATTCTCATTTTGTATACCAACCTATTATGTGGCACGCTATCGAACGCTTTTGAGAAGTCGAGATACACGACATCCACTGGTTCCCCCTGATCTAATCGAGAGCTAACCTCCTCGTAGAAGTCAATCAGGTTTGTTTGGCAGGAGCGATTCCTCATGAATCCATGTTGGTTCGGGATTAAAAGATTATTAGCATCAAGATGCTCCGTAATTGCCTCTTTAATGAAGCTTTCAAAAATTTTGCCCACAACGGACGTCAGACTCACCGGCCGATAGTTTCCGGCGTCACTTTTCGCTCCCTTTTTGAATATTGGCACTACATTCGCCTGTCGCCAATCAAGTGGTACAGACCCAGTCTCAACAGAGTCCTTAAATATAAGATATAACGGTCTGTCTATCACATTACTTAGTTCCCTTAGTACCCTTGGGTGTATGCCATCAGGTCCTGGTGATTTGTTTATTTTAATGTTACTGAGGCGTTTCTGTACCTCAACTTGGGTTAGATTTGTCATACTTAGTGGAGGATTAAGCTTGTCACTTCTCATTTCTCCTGTTAGTTATATTTCCTTTGTGAAAGTTGTCGAAAAAAAATTATTTAATAGATTAGCTTTATCCTCATCTTTCTCTATGATTTTGCCTTCATCACTTTTTATCGGTCCAATATTATCCGATTTAATCCTTTTACTATTTATATATGACGCGCCCCTGGGCCTGTGTCGCGCTGCGTTGCGCACGCGGGAGCTTACCCGGAGCCGGATCTGTTTAGGGTTGTAGTCTCGTGGCGGTGACCCGGTCCGTGCCCAGGGAGTCAAACTGGACGGCAGTCTGTTAGCGGTAGAAAATGGTTGATGACTACGCCACCCGTTGAATGCAGCCAGGGGGCTGCTGCTGCAGGGCAGACCGCTGAGGCCGGTGGAAGGATGGTGCAGCGTGATAGTATAACCCCCAACGGGAGGGGTATGGCCTCAGGGCAGCCGACGTGGATGATGGGGGTAGCAGGAACCACTCAGAGACGGTATGGTAGCGTTCAGGGTCTTTACTGGTAACAACGATAGACCCTCCCGGAGTACTTGCTAGCGAACGGGGCCTGGTCAGTCCTTGAGCAGATGGGATCTCCCCTGGCCAGGCGTAGTTGTAGGCCTCCCAAGCTGACTGTACTCTTCTGGCTACCTTGCTAGAAGCTGATGTAAGTAGCCCACGTCCCTGAGTGTACCGTGTGGTGCTCACCCGTATGGCCGGTGACTCGGGGCCTTCTAATGGCTTCCGCTCCACGATGGCGGTGCTGGTCCCACGCGTGTGACCGGGCCTTCGGGCTTCTGGGCCAGGGGACCTGAAATCCCCTGCCTGACGGATTCTGCTGCTGGGTAGAAGTTAGTCCCCACAGCCTCGGACTCCGGGTCCGGTAAAGAATCTTCTTAGTCAGGGCGAGCTCTTTAGCTGCCAGCCCCTGACTCCTTGTGACTCTGCTGCTTCCTATGCTGCTCTTGTCTCTACTCTTCCTGGACTCCAGGCTCAGGCCCCTGGACAGGGCCTGCCTGTGGAGCAGAGCCCATAGAGCAGCTCTGCTCCCTGTCTTCTCCTCTCAGAACCCCCTACCCTGCCTCAGCCCCAGGTTTATATAGGGGAAGTCCTTCCCCTCCCAAGACTGGGCAGGAGGTGTGGCATGCACAGGATCCCTGACCAAAGGACCTCCCACCTGCTCTCAGACATAACATTACATTACTGTGGAAAACCAGACCCCTGGGGTGCCACATTCCCCCCTAGTGAAATTTAGTACTCCGGGACTAAACATATTTTAGAAAAAACATAACAAGATATAACAACAATAATAGTACAATAAGAAGAAACACATAAAGGTGGTCACGGCATGTCCGTAACCGGGTGTAGTCTTTGAAGAAAGCAAGGTGTCCATTTCACCAAAACAGGGAGACGTAACCAGGTAGGGGTCTGTCCTACCCCGAGTCCTTAACAGTCTCTAGTCCATCCTGGGTTACGCTCCAACTATGTACAAGGATTCCCGGTAAATCCACCAAGGACTCCTATAAATAACTGGAAACACATAATATTTACAAGATATGGCCGCTCTCAGTCCTTGGCCAGTGGGGAGATGGGATGGCTGCTCACAGTCCTCAGCCTGGTTAAGGATAGGGGACACACGGGAACAGTTCACTCTTTTGTCCCAACGGGGAACATATTTTAAGCAGCAACAGTTATTTTTGGTACCCCTACGGGCAACTATATACAGTCTCTTCTCTACCGTACTCAACGACGGCGTCCTCCTGCTCCTTCTTGTGTGTAGGCTTCAGACCCGTCCGGGTCCTCTTGGATTTCCTCGTATTGGTAGTACTGCAGCTCCTCCTTGGTTAACGTGGAGGGCGTACAGTCCTTTTGCACCTGGGGAGTTCAGGCCTTGCGACCAGGCGTGGAGACGGTCAGAGGGTACAACTTTGGGCCTGGGCGCGGGCTGGTGGTGGTAGTGCCCAGGGCTGGAGGGCTTGGCCGCAGGGCTTGTTGCGGGGGCTGGAGCAGGTCGGTGTCTGCAGCGCCCGGAATCGGCGGCTCCACCAGGGGGCCCGGGAGCAGGCTGACGCTGGCAGCGTCCGGGACAGGGAGACTCCTCTTACCTGCTCCCGCGACCGCTCCTGCGTCACGCGTCTTCTCCCGGCGCTGGTCGGGGCCGGCGACGACTGGGGCACTGCCGATGCTGGGCAGCTTAGTCTGCTGCCGGTCCGCCATCTTGCTGTCCGTTCCTGGTGTCCTCCTCCCCCCTAGTGGACCGTGGCCTACCTTCCGGAGATCCTCTTCCGTAGGCCGCGGCTCCGCAGTCAATCGTCGGGGTAGAGGACCTGGCGTCGCGCTCCTGTGACGTCGGCGTCTGCTGGGCTCCTTCCAGGACCTTACGCAACGTCCGGACGTGAGGCGGGGCTTCCGTTCTCGCGCGCTTTCGGAGTCCACGCCCCTCTTCTTCCCGCGCGGCGTCCTCAAGATGGCGTCCAATGGCGGGAAAACTCCACGGATGGCGGGAAGAAGGCTGAAGATGGCGCCGGATGGCGGGAAACTTCACCGATGGCGGGAAGAAGGCTGAAGATGGCGCCGGATGGCGGGAATCTTCACCGATGGCGGGAATCTTCACCACTGGTAAGTTTGAACAGTCTTTGCTTTTCAGGCACGCAGTACCCGGTGGTTGCGGGCACGTGATCCTGCCGACTACGCCAAAGTTGACGCGCCCCTGGGCCTGTGTCGCGCTGCGTTGCGCACGCGGGAGCTTACCCGGAGCCGGATCTGTTTAGGGTTGTAGTCTCGTGGCGGTGACCCGGTCCGTGCCCAGGGAGTCAAACTGGACGGCAGTCTGTTAGCGGTAGAAAATGGTTGATGACTACGCCACCCGTTGAATGCAGCCAGGGGGCTGCTGCTGCAGGGCAGACCGCTGAGGCCGGTGGAAGGATGGTGCAGCGTGATAGTATAACCCCCAACGGGAGGGGTATGGCCTCAGGGCAGCCGACGTGGATGATGGGGGTAGCAGGAACCACTCAGAGACGGTATGGTAGCGTTCAGGGTCTTTACTGGTAACAACGATAGACCCTCCCGGAGTACTTGCTAGCGGTTGGGGCCTGGTCAGTCCTTGAGCAGATGGGATCTCCCCTGGCCAGGCGTAGTTGTAGGCCTCCCAAGCTGACTGTACTCTTCTGGCTACCTTGCTAGAAGCTGATGTAAGTAGCCCACGTCCCTGAGTGTACCGTGTGGTGCTCACCCGTATGGCCGGTGACTCGGGGCCTTCTAATGGCTTCCGCTCCACGATGGCGGTGCTGGTCCCACGCGTGTGACCGGGCCTTCGGGCTTCTGGGCCAGGGGACCTGAAATCCCCTGCCTGACGGATTCTGCTGCTGGGTAGAAGTTAGTCCCCACAGCCTCGGACTCCGGGTCCGGTAAAGAATCTTCTTAGTCAGGGCGAGCTCTTTAGCTGCCAGCCCCTGACTCCTTGTGACTCTGCTGCTTCCTATGCTGCTCTTGTCTCTACTCTTCCTGGACTCCAGGCTCAGGCCCCTGGACAGGGCCTGCCTGTGGAGCAGAGCCCATAGAGCAGCTCTGCTCCCTGTCTTCTCCTCTCAGAACCCCCTACCCTGCCTCAGCCCCA
Source organism: Phyllobates terribilis (assembly GCF_046119375.1). Lineage (NCBI taxonomy): Eukaryota > Metazoa > Chordata > Amphibia > Anura > Dendrobatidae > Phyllobates > Phyllobates terribilis. Next base: position 229,637,078 of record NW_027362767.1, read on the forward strand.
GGTTTATATAGGGGAAGTCCTTCCCCTCCCAAGACTGGGCAGGAGGTGTGGCATGCACAGGATCCCTGACCAAAGGACCTCCCACCTGCTCTCAGACATAACATTACATTACTGTGGAAAACCAGACCCCTGGGGTGCCACATATACGTAAAGAACAGTTTGGGAATTGATCTACTTTCCCTAGCAATACGTTTCTCTGTTTCCTCCTTCGCTATTTTTATTTGTTTTTTACAGGTTCTCGTTTTTTCCTTGTAACACATTAGTGCCTCCTTACTGTTTTCCTGTTTTAATCTCTTGGATGCCTCTTTTTTGCTATTTAACGCCCCTTTTACGTTCTTGTTCAACCATATTGGTTTCCTCTTATTTCTGGCCCTTTTATTCCCATACGGTATATACCTCTCGCACTGAGTATTCAGAATTCTTTTGAAGGTTTCTCATTTACTATTCGTATTCCATTGATTAAGTACTTTGTCCCAGTCAATAAGTTGAAGGTTTTCTATCAGCTGATCAAACTTCGCCCTCCTAAAGTTTAATGTTTTTGTTGTTCCCTTATTGATAACCCTACTGAAGGGCATTTTGAAGTCGATAATATTATGATCGCTATTACCTAGGTGCCCCTTTATCTGTACCTCAGTTATTCTATCAGGCCTATTAGTCAATATTAAGTCCAACACGGCCTTCCCTCTCGTTGGTTCCTGCACTAGTTGGGAGAGATAATTATCCTTAATATTTGTCAAGAACCTTTTTCCTTTCTGAGATCTACAGGTTTCTGTTTCCCAGTCAATATCCGGGTAGTTGAAATCCCCCATTACAATCACTGTTGGCCTAAGCAGTGAATGGAAGGCCTTTCCAAAAATTATGAGGAACTGCAATGCCCCTTGAAACAGACGTGGATTACAGCGTACTAAAAACCTTCTACCCATTATTGGGGAGTGGGTCTCCCTTAGTGTTCGCCTATGCATTGAAAAGCAAAAGCTGACTAAAATCATGAGGAAATGCAATGCCCGTTTGAAGAGTCGTGGAGGTCGCAGTAGCTTAACAAGACTGTTTTAATGCCCCTTGGAAAAGTGGTGGAGGTCACAGTAGCTTAACAAGATGGTTTGAATGCCCCTTGGAAAAGTAATGGAGGTCACAGTGGCTTAACAAGACTGTTTTAATGCCCCTCGGAAGAGACGTGGAGGTCGCAGTAGCTTAACAAGACGGTTTTAATGTCCCTTGGAAAAGTGGTGGAGGTGGCAATAGCTTAACAAGACGGCTTGAATGCCCCTTGGAAAAGTGGTGGAGGTCGCAGTAGCTTAACAAGACGGTTTTAATGCCCCTTACAAGAACCATACAGTACAGCATCTTAAAAATATTATTCCCATTATTGGGGAGTGGGTCTCCCACAGTCTTTGCTTATGCCTTCCAAGCAAAAGCTGACAAAAATAAGGACGGAGTAACTTTCAATAATGGCAACACGAACCACGGTCACCCTGGTGGTATAGTGGTGGTGGAGGCTGAGGATATGGAGAAGAACATAAAACAGCCAAAATGAGGAAGCATATACCCATGTGTGGGTGTTAAGCGTGCATGTGAATACACCTCCTGAAATAACACAGTGGATTTGACTTTATGTTACTCTGCTGTCATTTGGTGGTGATGAGAAGTCTGGCCCAATCCAGCCCTTGTTCATTTTGATAAGGGTCAGCTTGTCAACATTGCCAGTTGACAGGCGAGTGCGCTTATCAGTTATAATTCCCCCAGCGGCACTAAAAACACGCTCCGATAACACGCTAGCGGCAGGGCAGGCCAGGACCTCCAAGGCGTACAGAGCATGTTCATTCCAAGTGTCCAGCTTGGATACCCAATAATTAAAAGGCACAGAGGAATCACGGAGGACGCTGGTACGGTCAGCAAGGTACTCCCTCACCATCTTTTGAAACTTTCCACTCGCGCCTCAGGGTCTGTCCGAAGGGAGGGTCTGAGAAAACTGTCCCAGAACGTTGACAGTGTTCCCCTGCCTCTGCTGGATTGGAGTTGCGTCTCTCTCGCATGTACACCTTGGTTGAGCAACAAAATGTGACCTCTGCCGCTAGCGTGTTCAGATGGGAATTTTTTTAACAGTTCTGCAGCAAGGGCCTTCTGGTACTGCCCCATTTTTGTAGACCTCTCCACCTCAGGAATAAGAGAGTGAAAGTTCTACTTGGAGCGGGGGTCTAAAAGTGTCACCAACCAGTAATGACTGTCACCCAACATTTTGACAACACGAGGGTCACGGTTAAGGCAGCGTAACATAAAGTCAGCCATGCGTGCCAGACTGGTAACGGCCAAGACTTCCATGTCCTCACCAAGATGACGACTGACCATGCTCTCCTCCTCCTCCTCCTCCCCCCTGTCCTCAGGCCACCCACGCTGAACCGACTGTATGACAGTTGTACAGGTACTACCGTCTACAGCGCATGATACAAGCTCCTATTCTTCCTCCTCCTCCTCCTCTCCCTCATTGTCCCCCAGTGCACGTTGGGATGAGATGAGGCTGGGCTGTGTGTAATCGACAGCTACGGCTTCTTGATCCATCTCATCATACTCTAGCTGCAATGCCTCCTCTTTAATTCTCTACAGAGAGCGTTGCAAAAGACAGACAAGTGGAATGCTAATGCTCATGATTGCGTCATCACCACACACCATCTTTGTGGACTCCTCAAAGTTTGTCAAGATGGTACATATGTCAGACATCCAGTTCCACTCCTGAGGTCTTATGTGTGGAGTCTGACCTGAATATCGACGGCCTTGTTGCAGCTGGTACTCCACAACTGCTCTCTTCTGCTCACAAATCCTTTGCAACATGTGGAGGGTAGAGTTCCAATGTGTGGGGACATCACACACCAGTCGGTGTGACGGAAGCTGCAAACGCTGCTGCAACACAGCAAGGGTGGCGGAAGTGGTAGCCGACTTGCGAAAATGAGCTGACAGGCGGCGTACTTTGACGAGCAGATCTGGCAACTCGGGGTACGATTTAAGAAACCGCTGAACCATGAGGTTAAGCACATGAGCCAGGCATGGTACGTGTGTGATCTCGCCTCGCCTCAGAGCCGCCACCAGGTTACTGCCATTGTCACACACGACCATGCCTGGATGTAGGTTCAGCGGTCTCAGCCACAGATCTGCCTGCTCTTTCACAGCTGTCCACAACTCACAAGCAGTGTGAGGTTTGTCATCTAAGCTTATGAGTTTCAGCACAGCCTGTTGCCGCTTGGCTGAGGCAGTACTGCAGTGCTTCCAGCTTGTAACTGATGTGGTGAGATGGAGGCTGAACATGAGGAGGAGGAGGAGGATGATGCACAGGAGCTGTACACTTTGGGGGCAACTCTGACTGACATAGGGCCCACAATCCTCGGTGTGGGGAGGATGTGTTCCGTCCCAAGGTCCGACTGGGTCCCGGCTTCCACTATGTTTACCCAGTGTGCCGCCAGGGAGATGTACCGTCCCTGGCCACAAGTACTTGTCCACGTGTCCGTTGTCAGGTGGACTCTCCCAGTAACTGCGTTGTTGAGGGCACGGCAGATGTTTTGGGACACGTGCTTGTGTAGTGCGGGGATGGCAAACCGGGCAAAATAGTGTCGGCTGGGGACCGAGTACCGAGGGACGGCCACCGCCATAAGGTTGTGGAAGAATTCCGTCTCCACCAGCCTAAAAGGCAGCATTTCCAATGCAAGCAGTCGTGAAATGTGCGAATTTAGGACTGTGGCCTGTGGGGCTTTGGCTGCGAATTTCCACTTTCATTCAAAGGTCTGGGATATGGACAATTGAACGCTGCAGTGGGACGTGGTCGTGGACGTTGATGCTGTTTCTTGAGAAACTGCCATAACAAGTGAAGACTGAGAGGAGGGGTCATCTTTGCATGCAGTATGGACAGGGGATTGCCTTGCACGCACAACAGGGGGTTCTATTGCATGCACAACAGCGGAAGAAGCAGTGGTGACACCCGCTGACACTGGTCGTGGACCCTGGGGTTCATCACACAAAGTCGGGGGCTTTGCTGCCATGTGCCTGATCATGCTGGTGGTGGTCAGGCTGGTAGTTTTGTCACTCCTGCTGATGCTGGCATGGCAGGTGGTACAAATGGCCTTTTTGGGGTTATCAACAGAGTCTTTAAAAAAATTCCAGACTCTGGAAGACCTACAGGTTGTACTGGCAACGTCCCTCGTGTTGGTGATACGGGGAACTGTTGCCTGCCTTCTGTCTGCGGCCACCACACTGCTTCTTCCTGCCTGTTGGGGTACTCTGCCTCCCTCACCCTGTGTGCTGCTGGCCTCGCTTTGCATGTCCACCTGCCACGTTGGGACAGTTACTAGATCATCCACCACCTCCTCCTCTTCCACTTGCGCACCACGATCCTCCTCCTCACTTCCTGGCAATTGTGTCTCGTCATCGTCCACCTCTTGTGACAAATTTCCAGCGTCGACTTCCTGTGGCCGTGGCTGTTCAAATATTTGAGCATCGCTACATGGGATCTCCTCTTCCACCACTTGAAGCGGAGCAGGCGAGGGGCACAAATATGGAAATGGACCAGTGAACAGCTCTTCAGAGTGTGCAAGTGTGGGATCAGTTGCTGTCTGACAACACTCGGCATGGTGGGAGGAAGGAGCATCAGGGTGAGGAGGAGTATGCGGTCGAGACTCACGGCCACTAAGATTTAACCGTATGGAAGACAAACGGAAGACAAACCGGAGGTGGTGGTACCCAGGTAACTGGAAGTATTATCTGCTATACAATTAATAACCTGTTCACACTGATCAGTTCGCAATACTGGTGTTGTTCTGTGCTTCCCTAGTAATTCGGTCAAGAAATGGGAGCGAGAAGACGTGGCTGTTGGTTGTGGCACATTTTTACCTTGGCCACGGCCCCGTCCTCTGCACGCACCATCACCAGAACGTCCAGTTCCACGTCCCTTGCCACGCGCCTTGCCCATTGTAAGGGAAGTAAAATAGCTTACACTCGCACTATCAATGGAAAAAGGGTAATAAAAGTAGATTAGAACCGTGGAAGAGGAAAACCACAGTTCTATTTCTCTGGCCTACGCCTGACTCTTAAACAATCTGAACAATCAGGGAGAAACTATTACTGTTTTTCTTCACGGAAAAAATACCAAAAGCTGAATAATAGAGATTTTTTACCGTGGAATGGCAAAACCAAAGTTATTGTTTACTGGGGTATACCAGACAATTTTAAATAGACATATTTGCGGCTGAACAGTGAGCGACACACTCAAACTTTTTTTAAAAATAAAAATGGCCTGAAAGTGGATAATACAGAGGTTTGAACTGTGGAACTGCAAAACCACACTTCTATTTCTCTGGCCTACAACAGACTATTTGCAACAAATGCACTGTAGGGTGAAGGGTGCATATCAGGATCCTCCCCAATGAGCGGGTGTAGGGCCTCCTGCTTCTTGCCTCTGCGTAGTAAGTTTCTGACCTGCCTGAAGCTAGGCCTAACTTTATCTCTGTCCTGCACCAGCTGACGTTGTGGTAGGGCCTTCTCTTGGAGTGCATGCTCCCAGCTTACGGGGCCTATGTGTCTCCTGGCTCTGTTACGTATCAGCTCTCTGGTGAACCTGGGACCTGTAGTTCTCCAGGGATTGCGATTATGCCTTACTTGGTCGTAGAGATCCCGGTAAGCTCGGACCCGGTGTCCGGTATATGTTTCGGGGTGAGCTGGGTAAGCTCCTCTGCCCCCACTGCTACTCACTTTCCACTCGCCTTCGGCCACGCTCGGGCCCTCACTAGGCTACTCACACTAACGGCAGCTTGCCGCTCTTCACCGCTCTTATGGCGTCGGCACACCTTAAGCTCTAACTGAGCTCCCTGAATCTAGCTAGCAGGAGCCTCGTGCTCCACTGCTGAACTATTAGCTGAGTTTTCTAAACTAGACTGAGCTCCATTGCAGACTAACCTCTCTCAGGCTTCTCTACTGCAGGAACTCTTCAGAGGAATTCCTGAATCACTGAGCTGCCTAGCTCCACCTTCCCTATTTATATCCCCAACGGGCTCCCTCTGCTGGTCTGAGGTGGAAGGTGGAGATGTGTGAATGTTTATGGGGGCCTATTGTGGAGGATTCCATTAATGCACACTTCTAGGATCTGTGGTACCAAGCGCAGCTGAGCGCCACATTCCCCCCTAGCAAAGCTCAGCACTCCCGGGCTGAAGAACATTTTAAAACAATAGAAAACATTAACAATGCAATAACTCTTCCCTTTATGGGAGGCACATTTCTTAAATGTTGCATAATAACATAAACAGGTACAAAGCGTCCTCAGAATTCAAGTCTCTTATGGTGAGGTTCCCAGACAGGATGTCCATCTCACAGGGTAGGGTACTTGGTGGTTTGAGGGACCTGTCCCAAACCCTCAACGTAGGCCCTGGGGTGGCTGCAGGGCATGAAGATCCCGAGTTGGACCTCCAGTAGAGCCACTCCAGACAGGTTTTACTTCTGAGGTCACCTAAAAGGGGCACTCCAGGGAGCGCAATTATATACAATAAATAGCTTTTGGGCTGCACACAGTCCTCAGCCACAAAGTTCTGTATGTCACAAGGGAGTGTCCGTATCACTTAAACTGTTCAGTAATAAAGCAAAGCACAAAATAATATACATATGCACGAAAACACACAATATCATTCAATTTAATTCAATGCTATATAATACCCCAGGGGTAACTATCTACATTTGTCAGAGTTTAGCTATCTTACTGATTATACCTGACAGAGGGTTGACCTTTAGTACTACACGTGGACCTGCGTGGTACTGGAATGTGTGAGGCACTAATAGGTGCTCTACCTCCCAATGTGTCAGTACTAGGTGTGGAGGGGCTACAAGGCTGCATTGACCTCTCTACTGGACTGACAAGTTCACCATTGGCTGGGCCTTCTTGCTCTTCTCCTACCGGGGATTCTTCTTGAGCTGGCTCCTCTTCAGCACTTACAGGCTCTTCTTACTGAGGGTAGAAGGTGATTAAAGGGATGATTACTGCTCCTCCTAGTTGGGGCCAATCTGCCGGGAAGTCTCCTAAGTCAGTGTGTATTACTGCTTCTTTCGGCTCCTCTGGATAACGAGAGGCACTTACTCTTGGGGTTTTAGCAGATCTGGACACAACTTTAGGTGATCCTTGGATATTGTTGCAGTCTTCCTTCCTCCGTCTCTACTAATTAAGCAGGTCTTCTTATTATCAAATCTTGAATTCAACACAGTGTAGGGTTCTCTCTCCCACTGGTCATCAAGTTTGTGGTTCCTTCTTTTCCTTTTTAGTACTACTTCACCAGGTGTGAAGGTTTCTGCTTGGGCACCTCTGTTGTATTGAGCTTCCTGCTTGTCCCTCACCTGAGTGAGACTATCTTCAACAAAGGGTGTACTATTCTGTACTGCTCCTGTCTGGCTGTGTCCCAGTCCTCAGTGGTCACATCCGCTTCTGGTTCTACAACACCAAGCTCCAGGTCCATGGGCAGCTTTTCTGGCCTTGCTCGCATGAGATATGCCGGAGTACAGTTGGTGGAACTTACTGGTATGTGATTGTACAGATCTACTAGGTCCCGTAGTAGGTCTGGCCACTGATTTCTCTCCTCAAGTGGTATGGTCTTTTGCAGGTCGATGATGATGTTATTCATCTTCTCACAGAGACCATTGGTTTGTGGGTGGTACGGTGTAGTTCTTATCTTCTTACACCCGTAGAGATGGCAGAACTCCTTGAACAACTCAGCCTCAAAGGCCGGGCCTTGGTCCGTCAGCACCTGCTCAGGATAACCATGGGGTCTACAGAAATACACTTGGAACGTCTTTGCTGCTGTCTCTGCCGTCAGGTCTTTGACGGGGGCGACCACCAGGAAACGTGAGTAGTGATCCACCATGGTCAGAGCATAAGAGTACCCTGACCTGCTGGGGCACAGCTTGACATGGTCCAGGGCCAGGATCTCCAGGGGTCGAGTCGTCTTGATGGGTGCCTTCTGGCTGCTGTAGTCATTTCTTCTGAGGCCACAGGGTCCACAGTCCCGGCACCACCACTCAATGGAGCTGCGCATTCCTACCCAGTAGAATCGACACTTCAGCAGGGTCTCTACTTTTTTCCAGCCAAAGTGTCCCGTCTGATCGTGGTAGGCCTCCAACACCATTTGGATGTCTGTCTTGGGGACCACTATCTGCCATACCATCTCATGGGTTTTGGATTGACGTACCTCCGGCACAGCTTCTCACAGTAGATAAACAGCCGGCTTCTCTCGTTCCGCAGCTGCTTTGCTTGCAGAGACGCTTCTTTTTCCAGGGAGGAACCTTCTTGGGTTATCAGCTCCTTAATGCGGCTTACAACCGGGTCACTGTCCTGGGTCTCTTTCCAGCTGTGGTGAGGCAGGGGGTTTAACGTCTTTCCACGCTGCCTCCTGGAGGCTCGCTGCTCGTGGATCATCCCATTCCCGTGAAAGGCGGGTAGCTCAATCTCTTCCAGGTCATCCACTTCTTCTTCTGTGTCTGACTGGTGAGGCATCCTGGACAGGGCATCGTCGTTGGCGTTCTTACGGCCCGCCCGGTATTTAATTGTGAATTGATAATTTGACAGCCGAGCCATCCATCATTGTTCCAGTGCTCCTAGCTTAGCTGTTTCAAGATGGGTGAAGGGGTTGTTATCAGTGAAGGCAGTGAACTTACTGGAGGCTAGATAGTGCTTGAACCTTTCAGTGATGGCCCAGACCAAGGCCAGGAACTCTAACTTAAAGCTGCTATAGTTCTCTGGGTTCCTCTCGGTCGGGCAGAGCTTCCTGCTTGCGTATGCGATCACTTTCTCTTGGCCATTCTGCTTCTGACTAAAGACAGCTCCCAGTCCTTCGTTGCTGGCATCTGTATACAGCAGGAACGGTTGGCTGTAGTCAGGGTAGGCTAGGATCTCATCGCCTGTCAGGATCTCTTTCATCTCCTGAAATGACTCAGCTTGCTCCTTACCCCAGTGGAATGGGGGATTTCTGCCTTTGGGAAACTGCCCTACCAGGAGGTCTTGCAGAGGAGCTGCTTTCTTGGTGTAGTCTTTTACAAACCTCCAGTAGTATCCTACTAGTCCCAAGAACTGACGCACCTCCTTGAGGTTCTTCAGCTCCGGCCATTTCTGGATGGCAGTGACCTTCTCCGGGTCTGGTGCTACCCCTTCCGGGCTGACAATGTGCCCCAGGTACTGTACCTTTTTCTTGAGCAGGTGGCACTTTGAGGGCTTCAACTTCATCCCGTACCGGGACAGTGACTCAAATACCTCTGCCAGGTGCTTCAAGTGGTCCTCATACGTTTTGGAGTACACTATCACGTCATCCAGGTATAGTAACACAGTCTCTAAGTTGCCGTGTCCCAGGCAGCATTCCATCAATCTCTGGAACGTTCCAGGGGCATTTCAGAGTCTAAACGGCATACTATTGAACTCGCAGAGTCCCATCGGGGTAGTGAAGGCCGTCTTCTCCCGATCCTCCTCAGCCACAGCTACTTGCCAGTACCCATTAGTGAGGTCAAGGGTGGAAAAGTAATTTGCAGACTTTAAGGCAGCTAGGGACTCCTCTAAGCGTGGTAAAGGGTATGCATCTTTATGTGTAATGCGATTTACTTGTCGGTAATCTACACACATTCTCATGCTCCCGTCCTTTTTCCTAACTAGCACTAGGGGAGCTGCCCAGGGACTACAACTATCCCTTACTGCCCCCGCCTTTCTCATGTCATGCAACATTTCCTTAGCCTTCTGGTAGTGTGCTGGTGGTATAGGCCTGTAACGTTCTTTGATGGGTGGATGGTCACCTGTGGGGATATGGTGTTGAACCCCCTTAATCCTCCCGAAGTCAAGTGGATGTTTATTGAACACCTGCGCGTATTCTTGAACCACCCGGTGTACACCCTGTTTCTGATGGGCAGGAGTGGTGTCTGTCCCAACATGGAGCTGTTGACACCAATCCTCCACCTGGGTTGCAGGGTCATCATCCTCCACTTCGTCTGGTGAGGTTAATGACTCCGCCTTGTGAATGCAGTTGTTATTTACAGCATGTAATTTGGCAACAGTGGCATAACGTGGCAATCTGACCTCATCTTCCCCACAGTTGAGAAGACGGACGGGCACCCTCCCATTGCTTACATCTACCACACCTCTGGCGGTTAAGAGCGTGGGTCTGTGCTCGCAGAAAAGGGGTTCTACTACCGGCTGGTAGCTCTGTCCTCTAAGAACTATAGCGGCTCTACACCAGATAAGCATTTCACTCATTGGGGGGATCACAATGGGTATGGGGTCTGTCACCTACACATTACAGATTTCACCATCTGTTAAGCTTACTTGCTGTTGGTACATCAGGACTCGGCTCTCCTTCTGCAGCGCCCTCCTCTGTCCTGGTCTGGCAGTGTCAGCTATCTGTTGGAGCAAGAACACAACTTCTCCCAAACAGTTACCAACAATGTTAGTGCCTAGTACCATATACGGATTGGTATCATCAGGATTAGTCTCTACTACAATTAGTCCCTGGTCCTTCAGCTCCACTCTCCCCACCTTTAGTGTCACATTCTTAACCCCGATTAGGTTAAGGGGGAGTCCATTTGAGGCATAAACAGAAAGATTTGGAGCTGGCGGCCTTAGCTCGTCCATGGACCAGAACCTCTTGTAGTGGACGTCAAGCATTATGGTTACCTGAGATCCTGTGTCCAGCAGAGCGTGCGTCGGGATGCCATGCAGCACAATGGACAGGAAAGGTCTTCCTCCGACGAACCTGTTGTACCAGTCTGAGGGGCCTGGGGAATTTATTCCTGGGTGTCGGCCCTCGGCCCCAGGCTTTTCTCGTTTAAAGGACAATTCTGGGCGGTGTGTCCGGTCTTGCGGCAGCGGTAGCAGGTAGGGTCCTTCTGTGGATGGCGCTGGTCACTGATCCTCGTAGAGGGTGGTGTTGTCCTCCTCCTCCTTCGCATCCAGGGGACATCCTCAGGGCTATCGGCTAACAGGATTTTCCTTCCTTCCTCGGGCTCCGTCCGCAGCTGCAGAGCACTCAGCACAGTGGTCAGGGTTTTGCTCAACTGGCACACCTCAGAGCGCAGGCTGTCCAGCTCTCTAGGGGACGTTGCTGAAACCTTGGCTTCAGCAGCCACTGGGGAAAAGGTGGGTGTAGCAGGCACTGGGGTAGCCCCACCCTGGTAACATTGGATGGCATTTGTTTCCAGGGGCTGCAGTCCTTTTATAGCCATGTCCTTAAGATTGTCAAAGGTAGCATCTGGATGATCTAAGGACCACCAACGCACAGTCCTGCTTTCCTCTGGAGACCTCAGTCCCCGGACAAACTGTTGCTTCAGCATTTTGCTTTCATTTTCGATGCTGGTTGGACTAACCTGTTTCAGAGCCCGCAGGGCCCCTTGTAGACGCCAGGGATAGTCCCGAACATTGTCCTCCGGCTGTTGAGAACAGTTGTAGAACCTCATCCGGAGGTCCGCCTCAGTGTGATCCTCAAAAACAGTCTGTAGCTTTTTAAAGATTGCGGACACTGACTCCTGGTCTGCGGCTGACCATGTTTCTTCTTCCCGTTCCGCAGCACTAGTCAGTTCTCCTAATACAATAGCGGCCCTCTGCTTGCCTGTCATAGTACATGTCCAAGATACCGCATATCTTCCGTTTGAATCCAGACAGGGTATCTGGTTTTCCATTGTACTGGGGGAGCCACTTTGCTCCAGAAATGTACGGTAGAGTTATGGGGATGACAGGAGTTACAGGCGCTGCTGGTGGAGCGGCCACTTCGGCCTGCTCGGCGTCGGGCTCGGGTTGAACATCAGGGCCGTTAACCGGTATTCCGGCGTCGTGATGTTCCTCGGACATTCTGACGCCCCCCTAGCGAACCGTGGCCTACCTTCTTTTTCTTCTGGTAGGCCGCAGCTCCGCAGGTGACGGTCATCTTCAGGACCTTGCGTCGCTTTTGTCCTACGTCAGAGCGTTCAGCGACGCTCCTTTCAGGACCTGGCGCTTCCTGGTTTGACGTCGAGGCATGGGGCGTGTCCGGGGCTTCGTGCGATTTTGCAGGTACGCCCCTCAGTTTCCCGCGGTTTCGCCCTTCTTCTCGCTCGGCAGACCAACAATGGTGGCAATCTTCATCACAGTTTAATGTACCCAGTTTTTAATTAAAGGCGCACAGTACCCAGTGGCAACGGGCATAACACTCCGTCGTTGTAGCGGGCACGCGATCCTGTTCGTGACTCCAGGAAAGATGACTCGCCCAGGGGGATGGGGACGACTCGGTACCCGGGCCTTTGCCTGGCCTTGGGGATGTCGCGGTGGTCGGCTCCCAGGCCCGAACCCTGGGGTCAGCTTTTAAAAGGGGATTGTTTGTTAATTTTATGAAATTTTGTGATGCCACCTGTGGTTTCTGGTGAGAATCACCAGACCTGAGGCAGTCCACTGAGGCCGGTGATAAGGCAGCTCGATGGTATAGCTCCCCACAGGTGGAGCTAGGCCTCAGGGCAGTGTACGGAGAGGGGGATGCAGGACAGGCGAGACCCAGCCGGGTCAGAGCAAGAATGGGGACGGACACGGTAGTCACTTCAGTACCTTTTACTTGTGGTAGTTCAGGCACGTCCCGGAGCACTGTAGGGTGAAGGGTGCATATCAGGATCCTCCCCAATGAGCGGGTGTAGGGCCTCCTGCTTCTTGCCTCTGCGTAATAAGTTTCTGACCTGCCTGAAGCTAGGCCTAACTTTATCTCTGTCCTGCACCGGCTGATGTTGTGGTAGGGCCTTCTCTTGGAGTGCACGCTCCCAGCTTACGGGGCCTATGTGTCTCCTGGCTCTGTTACATATCAGCTCTCTGGTGAACCTGGGACCTGTAGTTCTCCAGGGATTGCGATTATGCCTTACTGGGTCGTAGAGATCCCGGTAAGCTCGGACCCAGTGTCCGGTAAATGTTTCGGGGTGAGCTGGGTAAGCTCCTCTGCCCCCACCGCTACTCACTTTCCACTTGCCTTCGGCCACGCTCGGGCCCTCGCTAGGCTACTCACACTAACGGCAGCTTGCCGCTCATCACCGCTCTTATGGCGTCGGCACACCTTAAGCTCTAACTGAGCTCCCTGAATCTAGCTAGCAGGAGCCTCGTGCTCCACTGCTGAACTATTAGCTGAGTTCTCTAAACTAGACTGAGCTCCATTGCAGACTAACCTCTCTCAGGCTTCTCTACTGCAGGAACTCTTCAGAGGAACTCCTGAATCACTGAGCTGCCTAGCTCCACCTTCCCTATTTATATCCCTAACGGGCTCCCTCTGCTGGTCTGAGCTGGAAGGTGGAGATGTGTGAATGTTTATGGGAGCCTCTTGTGGAGTATTCCATTAATGCACACTTCTAGGATCTGTGGTACCAAGCGCAGCTGGGTGGCACAGGGGGACACCAAAACGTTAATAAGATCGGTATTTGTACAGTGTGAAGGAGAAAAAAAAAAAAAGAGGATTTAGATGAAAAAAAAATATTTTTCCTGGCCCCCGAGACCTGGAGCTAAGTCCAGCAATTTCAGCAACAGGAGCACACAGGACTGTAATGCAGCATTTGCTGGTATAACCACTGCGTCTCCTATACAGCCTGCCTGCCTGCCTGATATCTGGGATGGATATTAGTCTTGAGAAGGACTGTTTGTTTGATCTGGCAGCCTTTACAGACCCTACACTAACTACTTCGCAGTATATATCTCTCCCTAAATCAGCAGCGCTGTCCCTACACTGTCTGATCCCAGTCGTCTGTGTCCAAGATGGCGGCGCCCGGTTTTAAAAACTCGAGGTGACGCTGTGCGGCCAGCCAATCAATGTAATGCCCACAACCAACATGGCTGCAGCATTACGGTAACTGGCTGGCAATCCCTGCATGTTCATTGGCTCTGTAAAGAGCGCCAAACATGCAGGGCGGAGACCCGAGCTCCCGTCTGAGTAACCCGGAAATGCTCGCCGAACATCCCGAGTAGCGTGATGCTCGGGCGAGTACCGAGCAGTGTTGAGCATGTTCACTCAACACTAGTGATGAGCGAGCACTAAAATGCTCGGGTGCTCGTTGTTCGAGACGAGGAATTTGGAATGCTCGAGTGCTCGGGCCGAGTAACAAGCCCAATGTAAGTCTATGGGAAACTCAAGCATTTTTCCGGCAACCCCACCCGGCGGTCTGCAGAGGGCCTAAAAATTACCCAAATCAATGGGAACAGTGCTCAAATGACATGGGAACAGCATGGGGAAGACCCCTGGAAGCATCTTTTACTCCCAGGTCACTGCTGTCAACAACGTTGTCAGAGGTATTACGCCACTTTTACGGACTCACCATAAAACATGCAAAAACGAAATCAAAATGGATTTTCCTGGGCAATATGTTAAGGAACATCCTTTAGAAAAACAAAAATGCTCCTCCACACCCTGGGCAATGTTCACACATAGCATTTTTGATGCGTTTTTGCACTTTTGCATTGCTTTCAACCAAGACAAATGCGTTCACCGGGAAATGCCATTTTAACATTTTACTACCTTATCTGGCCATGTGGTGTGTGACATATCATCAGACACATCCTGTTTCATTTATGATGGAGGGACTCTGAAAGTCACAAAGACTATTTTTATAGGGCCATCAAGCGGCCCTTACTATTCTTAAAGGGCCATAAAGCAGCCCTCGTTATTGTTATAGAGCCATCAGCTCTGCTATGCTTTGTTGTTCCCATTATTAATGGAGTGGGTCTCCTATACTGTTATTGCGTATGCAGTGACTGCAATGGCTGCCAAAAATTTGGAGAAACTCCAATGCTCCTTGCAAGAGACGTAGAGGAGGGCCTCCTGCAAAAAATGCTCCCGTTATTAGGAAGTGTGTCTCCCATACTGTTTGCCTATGCAGTGAAGCATTGGCTGCCAAAAAATTCGAGGAACTCCAATGCCCCTTGCAAGAGATGTAGAGGTCGGAGGGCCTCCTGAAAACAATGTTCCCATTATTAGTAAGTGTGTCTCCCATACTGTTTGCCTATGCAGTGAAGCAACAGATGACAAAAATTTGGAGGAACCCCATTGTCCTTTGCAAGAGACGTAGATGTCGGAGGGCCTCCTGCAAAAAATGCTCCCATTATTAGGAAGTGGGTCTCCTATACTGTTTGCCTATGCAGTGAAGCATCGGCTGCCAAAAATTTGGAGGAACTCCAATGCCCCTTGCAAGAGACGTAGAGGTCGGAGGGCCTCCTGAAAACAATGTTCCCATTATTAGGAAGTGGGTCTCCCATACTGTTTGCCTATGCAGTGAAGCAACGGCTGCCAAAAATTTGGAGGAACTCCAATAACCCTTGCAAGAGACGTAGATATGTTGATATGGTACATATGGTGGTGTTATGTGGTGGAGGATGAGGATGCGGAGAAGGAGGAGGACAAGAGCAAATAGACAAAATCAGGAAGCATATACCCATGTCTGGGTGTGAAAAGGTGCATGGGAAAAGAGTTAGACCTCCCAAAAAATGATACTGTATTTGAGTTTATGTTACGTTGCTATCATTCAGTGGTGTTGAGAAGTCTGGCCCAATCCAGCCCTTGTTCATTTTTATAAGAGTCATTTTATAAGAGTCAGCCTGTCAGCATTTTCAGTTGACAGGCGAGTGCGCCTATAGCTTATAATTCCACTGGCGGCACTAAAAACTCGCTCTGACAAAAAACTAGTGGCAGGGCAGACCAGGACCTCCAAGGTGTAGAGAGCCAGTTCATGCCACGTGTCCAACTTGGATACCCAATAATTATAAGGCACAGAGGAATCACAGAGGACATTGGTATGGTCGGCAAGGTACTCCCTCACCATCTTCCGAAACTTTGCACTCCTTGTGAGAGGACCCTGCGCCTCAGGGCCCGTGTAATGGGATGGTCTGAGAAAACTGTCCCAGAACTTTGACAGTGTTCCCCTGCCTATGCTGGATTGCATTTGTGGCTCTCTCGCCTGTACTCTTTGGTTTTCCTACGAACTGTGACCTCTGCCACCAGCGTTTTCATATGAGAATTTTTTGAATAATTCTGCAATAAGGGCCTTCTTGTACTGCCCCATTTTATTAGGCCTGTCCTGCAAGGGAATAAGAGACATAAAGTTCTCCCTGTAGCGTGGGTCTAAAAGCGTCACCAACCAGTAATGACTGTCACACAAAATTTAGACAACGCGAGGGTCACGGAAAAGGCAGCGTAACATAAACTCAGCCATGTGTGCCAGACTGCAAAGAGGCAAGACTTCCATGTCCTCACCAATAGGACAACTGACCATGCTCTCCTCCTCATCCTCCTCCTCTTCCTCCTCCTCCCTGTCCTCAGACCATCCACGCTGAACAGACGGTATGACAGTTGTGCAGGTAGTACCGTCTATAGCGCAGGAAACTAGCTCCTGTTCCTCCTCCTCCTCTTCCTCATTGTCACCCAATCCTTGTTGGGATGAGATGAGGCTGGGCTGCGTGTAATCATTCTGTATGGTTCCTTGCTCCATCTCATCGTGCTCCGCCTGCAATGCATCCTCTTTAATTGAGAGCAGAGAGCGTTCCAGAAGACAGAGAAGTGGGATGGTGACGCTAATTATGGCGTCATCGCCGCTCACCATCTTGGTGGAGTCCTCAAAGTTTTGGAGGATGGTACAGATCCATGTCCACTCCTGAGGTCTTATGTCTGGAGTCTGACCTGAATACCGACGGCCTTGATGATGCTGGTACTCAACAACTGCCCTCTTCTGCTCACAAATCCTTCCCAACATCTCCAGTGTAGAGTTCCAATGCATGGGGACATCACACACCAGTTGGTGAGCTGGAAGCTGCAAATGCTGCTGAAGCACGGCAAGGGCGGTGGAATCTGTAGCTGACTTTCTAAAATGGGCACACAGGCGGCGTACTTTGACAAGCAGATTCAGCAGATCCGGGTAGGTTTTGAGACACTGCTGAACCACGAGATTAAGCACATGGGCCAGGCATGGTACGTGTGTGAGTGTGACGCCTCTACTCGTAAAGCCCGTGTTTAGTTTTGAGTTTACCCTGGGTGATGGGGGACTCGGTGTCGGGTCCAGTGACGAAGAGATGGGATGTAGCCGTGGCCCGGATCCGACCCGTGCTCAGGGCCGTCACATTAGAAAGAGATGGTGTGGGCTTGTCCGGGTTGAGTGGCTGATTAACGACTACGCCACCTGTGGTGCCTGGTGAAGGGTCACCAGCGCCACTACAGTCCGCCGAGGCCCGGTGTCATGGCGGCCAAAGTTCTCACTGCTCCCCACAGGCGGAGCAAGGCCTCAGGGCAGGCAAACAGGATGGAGGGGGAGTAGTAGTGCGAGGAGTACGGGCACCGCGTCGCATTGTATGGCGCATAATGAACAGTCCGGAGGCCATAGGGGTGAACTTCCAAGGCTTTACTCACTTAGAGATGATAGTGGGAAGGCGACTACTTGCTTCCCGCGGAGTCCTGCGGTCACCAGGGACGGGAGTCCGACTACCTCTGAGAAAATCCAGTGACCCTACACCAGAGTGTTCCTGCACTACAGACTTCACCCTTTCCCATCTGTGCGTGTGTAGATAGGCCGGGTCTCCCTCTGAGCTCCTCTCAGGACTAAGGCACGGGTAGCAATTCCTCTCCATCCGATGCCCGGTGGGATCCTCAGGGCCTAACTGGGCTTTCCCGTCCAGGACATGGAGTACAAGGTCGGGTGTCGGGGGCTGGTACCCCTCTTGCAGCCGGAATCCCTCTGAATAGATCAGGTAGGTGAGGACAGGTGGCGTGCTCCGCTCCGTCTGCATCCTGCCCGGGACCCATTTGCTGGGGAGCCACACTCTAAAGCTCCCGGGCCTTCTTGATCCTGGTCCTCGGCCGGGTTGAGACATTCCTGTCTACAACCTACCTCTCGTCCCAAGGCCAGGGTGCGAGGGCTGTGTCCCTTGCCGGTGCAGGCCCACACAGGATCTGCGTTCCCGGAGGGAAGTCACATTAACACACAGTAGTTTGACAGCACAGTACGACCACTAGAACCTACGACTTAGGACTAGCAAAAAGGACCAAGACCAAAGATGGCTCTTTATTAAATATGAAATCTGAAGTGTAACTAACTTGTAAGTCCTCCACCCACACCCACTAGCTGGTTCCTACCACTTTGTGTTCCCCAGTCTCCCTATAAC
Source organism: Phyllobates terribilis (assembly GCF_046119375.1). Taxonomy (NCBI): domain Eukaryota; kingdom Metazoa; phylum Chordata; class Amphibia; order Anura; family Dendrobatidae; genus Phyllobates; species Phyllobates terribilis. Next base: position 229,655,208 of record NW_027362767.1, read on the forward strand.
CAGGGGAGCAGCACCTAGTGCATACTAGCTCCCTCTGTTGGAGAAATGTGGTGTTGGATGCAAAAGGTTAGGTCACAACCATCGCACTGGGCTTACCTCAGAGGAGGAACACCACACTTCATTAAAGAAGTGCAGCATCCCTGTGGCGGTCGAACCCTCAGGGGCGCCACATTCCCCCCTGGTAAAACACAGCATGTCCGCAGGCTGCAAAAGAAGCAACACCCAGGAAATTTTCTTTTTATAATAACAAAACTATCTTCCCTTTATGGGAGGCACATTTCTTAAACGTTGCATAACAAGGTATATAGTATAAAAGTATAAAATTGTAAAAGTGCTAGCATTTTTTTCCGGAGACATTATTGCAGACAGACAGATAAAGTGCACGGACGCAGAGTCAGTTCAGAAGTGCGAGGGACCTGCCCTAAACCCTCCACGTTGGCCCTGGGGTGGCTGAAGGGCATGAAGATCCCGAGTAGGACCTCCCAGAGAGCCACCCTGACAGGTTTTTCTTCTGAGGTTTTGAGGTAGAAAATATCCGCGGTTTCGTATAAAACCAATATGGAGCACCTAAAAAGATGCAAACTATATACAAGGGGGAAAGAGTCTGTCTGATAGTCCGCAGGGACACGTGTCTCTAGAAAACCGGGTAAGAAATTAGGCAAAATAGAAAAAGTCAACTTTTCAAACTTATAAACAAGAACAGAAACAGCCGGGGGCTGCTTTAAATCTCAGGCTCTCTTCTTGGAAAGGGCTCATTCCTCCCGACGGAGGCTAGCCGGTCCCCTGAGGCTGAGCGCGGGGTGTCATCGCTCCCGGACACTTTGTGCACGTCCAGGGCGTACCACCCACGCTCCCCCTGGTCGCGAGAGAAAGTCACTGTGTCGCCCGGGAAGAGGTTCTGACCGGGGTGTCCCTTCTTGAGGTGCGGCTCAACGTCTCGCCGGCTGACGAACACATCGTCCTGGAACTGGGGACACCGGATGAACCCCCTCCCCGCCTCGTGTTGAAAACGGACGACTTGGCCTTCGTACCGGGGACTGGGACCGGCGGCCTCCTCCTGACGCGCCCGAGATTTAGCAGCTATGGTCCGGGCCTCGAGGCGCTCGCAGCGCTGCTCCCGTGCGAGCTGGAATATCTGTTCGCTGCACCACTGGCTCCTCCTCCGCGCTTCAGACCGGGTCTCCCGGGGGAAACCCATTAGGTCACCCCCCTGGTTTTCCCAGGCCCACTCCTCAGCCTCGGGCCAGGTTACTGCTGGTGCGGGTAGCGGGGTAAGGACGGGTTGCTGCGAGTCCTCTGTAGTCGCGGAACAGTCCGGGTTGGAGCCGGTAGTTTCCTCCGCAGCTTCAGGCACCTCCGTATCAGGGTTTGGGCGGCATCGCAGGTCCCCACCCACAGCTGCCGATTGCAGCTCCGGAGCCAACGCTTGCTCCCAGGTGACCGCGTGGGGAATTATGTACTCCGTCATGAGGTCCAGAATAGTCACGGTAGGCTCTGCAGCCGGGGCAGGGGTTGCACACTCACCCGCAGCTGGGCCGCCCTCGACCTCTGTCACCGAGTCGACTTGTCCTGGGACCTCAACTCCTTGGCGGCGGTCCCGGATACACAGCAGCATCTCTTCCCGCCACGCAGCCGTCGCCGCCTCCTGGGCCTCTCTTTGCCTTTTTAGGAGTCCTGGAGCTTCCTGCTGGAGAAATGCAATATCTCCCGGGGTCAGCACGCTGCCGCCTTGCTCTCTGCCGGGTGAAGGGCCTGAACTAGGTTCAGTAGACGCTTGGTCTTGCTCCCCAGGGGCATCCATGTCTGCCTCTGTTGACTGCCAAGCTCCGACTGCAATGGCCGCACCTTGTTGCTTTTCTTCTTCCTCCTCTTTCGGGGCGGTTCCTGGGCGGAATGCTGACAGGCCCGCCTTCGTCCAGCCCATCCAGTTTGACGGGCATTACCCCGCGGACAGTCTCTGATGGAAGGGGCAGTCCACATTTTTGGCGCCAAGCGGGAGCCCAGCCCACGATGGGAGGCGTTCAAAGACAGTCTTTTTACAGCATTATGGCATCTGTTCTTCTTGGGCGGGCGCCATTTTAAGTGTAAAACAACAGTTCAAGGTGTAAGGCACACAGTACCCAGTAGCAATGGGCACTTCTTCCTTTGCTGCGGGCACGCGATCTTGCCGACTACGCCAGGTTTTATGACACCTCTACTCGTAAAGCCCGTGTTTTACCCTGGGTGTTGGGGGACTCGGTGTCGGGCCCTGTGATGGAGAGATGGGATGCAGCCGTGGCCAGGGCCCGACCCGTGCTCAGGGCCGTCACATTAGAAAGCGATGGTGTGGGCTTGTCCGGGTTGAGTGGCTGATTAACGACTACGCCACCTGTGGTGCCTGGTGAAGGGTCACCAGCGCCGCTACAGTCCGCTGAGGCCCGGTGTCATGGCGGCCAAAGTTCTCACTGCTCCCTACAGGCAGAGCAAGGCCTCAGGGCAGGCAAACAGGATAGAGGGGGGGTAGTAGTGCGAGAAGTACGGGCACCGCGTCGCATGGTATGGCGCATAATGAACAGTCCGGAGGCCATAGGGGTGAACTTCCAAGGCTTTACTCACTTAGAGATGATAGCGGGAAGGCGACTCCCTGCTCCCCGCGGAGTCCTGCGGTCACCAGGGACGGGGGTCCGACTACCTCCGAGAAAGTCCAGTGTTCGGTAGTGACCCTACACCAGAGTGTTCCTGTACTACAGACTTCACCCTTTCCCATCTGTGCGTGTGTAGATAGGCCGGGTCTCCCTCTGAGCTCCTCTCAGGACTAAGGCACGGGTGGCAATTCCTCTCCATTCGATGCCCGGTGGGATCCTCAGGGCCTAACCGGGCTTTCCCGTCCGGGACATGGAGTACAAGGTCGGGTGTCTGGGGCCGGTACCCCTCTTGCAGCCGGAATCCCTCTGAATAGATCAGGTAGGCGAGGACAGGTGGCGTGCTCTGCTCCGTCTGCATCCTGCCCGGGACCCATTTGCTGGGGAGCCACACTCTAAAGCTCCCGGGCCTTCTTGATCCTGGTCCTCGGCCGGGTTGAGATATTCCTTGTCTACAACCTACCTCTCGTCCCAAGGCCAGGGTGCGAGGGCTGTGTCCCTTGCCGGTGCAGGCCCACACAGGATCTGCACTCCCGGAGGGAAGTCACATTAACACACAGTAGTTTGACAGCAGAGTACGACCACTAGAACCTACGACTTAGGACTAGCAAAAAGGACCAAGACCAAAGATGGCTCTTTATTAAATATGAAATCTGAAGTGTAACTAACTTGTAAGTCCTCCACCCACACCCACTAGCTGGTTCCTACCACTTTGTGTTCCCCAGTCTCCCTGTAACCAGGGGAGCAGCACCTAGTGCATACTAGCTCCCTCTGTTGGAGAAATGTGGTGTTGGGTGCAAAAGGTTAGGTCACAACCATCACACTGGGCTTACCTCAGAGGAGGAACACCACACTCCATTAAAGAAGTGCAGCATCCCTGTGGCGGTCGAACCCTCAGGGGCGCCACATGAGCTCGCCTCGCCTCAGAGCCACCACCAGGTTCTGGTCATTGTCACACACGACCATGCCTGGCTGTAGGTTCAGCGGTGTCAGCTACAGATCTACAGTGGGTACGGAAAGTATTCAGACCCCTTTAAATTCTTCACTCTTTGTTTCATTGCAGCCATTTGGTAAATTCTAAAAAGTTCATTTTTTTTCTCATTAAAGTACACTCTGCACCCCATCTTGACTGAAAAAAAAACAGAAATGTAGAAATTTTTGCAAATTTATTAAAAAAGTAAAACTGAAATATCATATGAAACAAAGAGTGAAAAATTAAAAGGGGTCTGAATACTTTCTGTACCCACTGTACCTGCTGTTTCAGAGCTGTCCATAACTCTTCAGCATTGTGTGGTCTTTCACCTAAGCATATTTGCATCAGCACAACCTGTTGCCGCTTGGCAGAGGCAGTGCTTCAGTGCTTCCAAATTGTGACTGATGTGGTCATTTCAGAGATGGAGGCTGAAGAGGAGGAGGAGGATGAGGTGCAGGAGCTGTAGAATGTGGGGGCAACCCTGATTGACCTAGGGCCCGCAATCCTCATCGAGAGGACGTGTTCCGTCCCAAGGTCCGACTGGGTCCTGGCTTCCACTATGTTAACCCAGTGTGCCGTCAGCGAGATGTACCGTCCCTGCCCACAAGCACTTGTCCATGTGTCTGTGGTTAGGTGGACTTTCCCAGAAACTGCATTATTGATGGCCTTCATGTGACCGTGCCTGCTCAAATATTTGGGCATCGCTACATGCGATCTCCTCTTGCTCCGCTTCAAGTGGACCGGAATCTATAAATGGAAAAGTGAATAGCTCTTCAGAGTGTCCAAGTGTGGGATCAGTTGTCTCCAGGCACTAGGCATGGTGGGAGGAAGGAGATTTAGGGTGAGGAAAATGCAGTCCAGACTCACGGCTACTGAGACTTGACCGTGTGGAAGACAGGGTGGTGGTGGTGGCTAAGTGACTGGAAGCATTATCTGCTATCCAACCAATAACCTTTTCACAATGTTCTGTGTTCAATAGTAGTGTTCTGCAGTCCCCTATTAATTGGGACAGGAAGGTCGAGCGACAAGATGTGGGTGTTTGTTGTGGCACAATTTCAGCTTGCCCACGGCCTCGGCCTCTGCATGCCTCTGCATGCACCATCACTATCACGTCCACTTCCCCATTCCTTGACGGAAACCCACAGTTTTAAATAGCTGGCTGGTAGATTACTATTTTTCACAGCAACCTCATGGCAATAACTTCACTGACACACTGCAACAAAATTTAAATGGAGGCCAATATTTTCCACGTTCGCTACAAATTTCTGGATTTTTA